>NC_052146.1:204756842-205481012 GCF_902713615.1 Scyliorhinus canicula
TGGGCTTTAGAGTGGTTTCACAGGTCGGCGCAACATCGAGGGCCGAAGGGCCTGTACTGTGCTGTAATGTTCTATGTTCTATGTTCTAAAATGGGAAATGTGATTGTGAAATCTGAAAGAGAATCGAGGGATCAAGACCAGTTTGTCAGAGTGAAGGTTTGTGTTAACATCAAAGAAACTGAAGCTGAATCTGAAGAAAGGAATGTTGACATATTACATTTTATCATCCATGTTTTATTCCTTTGAGACAAGGACAACAAATAAAGAGGCTATTGATTAGCTGAATGCATTTGAGATGTGAACATGTCAGAGGATGTTCTGCAAATGCTATGGACAGAAAGACGAATGAGGGAGAGCTGTAAATGATTGGAGAAAAGAGGAAAGGAGTGCATATCAAAGAGAGAAAGACACAATATTTCAATCACATAATTAAAGCAGGTTATAGACAGAGGCAGGTATTGGAGGGCAAACATAGGAGGAACACATAGGAGAGGGAAGCAAGGGACACGACTATCATCCTTCTTGGGTAAGTCCTGTCTCACCAGCAGGACAGACCCAGCAGAAATGGTGACACAGTGGTGCATTGGGAGCCCTCAACATCGACTCTGGGCCCCATGAAGTCTCATCGCTTCAGGTTAAACATGGGCAAGGAAACCTCCTGCTGATTACCACGTACCGCCCACCATCAGCTGATGAATCAGTACTCCTCCATGTTGAACAACGCTTGGAGGAAGCACTGAGGGTGGCAAGGGCACAGAATATGCTCTGGGTGGAGGGCTTCAATGTCCATCACCTAGGGGTGTCTCAGTAGTACCACCACAGACCGACCTGGCTATGCCCTAAAGGACATAGCTGCTAGACTGGGACTGAAGCAGGTGGTGAGGGAACCAACAAGAGGGAAAAACATACTTGACCTCATCCTCACCAATCTGCCTGCTGCAGATGCATCTGTCCATGACAGTATTGGTAGAAGTGAACACCACACAGTCCTTGTGGAGATAAAGTCCCATCTTCACATTGAGGATGCCCTCCATTGTGTTGTGTGGCACTAGCACTGTGCTAAATGGGATAGACTTCAAACAGATTTAGTAACTCAAGACCGGGCATTCATCAGGCGCTGTGGGCTATCAGCAGCAGCAGAATTGTATTCAACCACAATCTGCAACCTCATGGCCCAGCATATCCCCCTCATGGCCCAGCATATCCCCCATTCTACAATTACCACCAAGCCAGGGGATCAACCCTGGTTCAGTGAAGAGTGCAGGAGAACATGCCTGGAGCAACATCAGGCATACCGAAAAATGAAGTGTCGACCTGTTGAAGCTACAACACAGGACACCTTCTGTGTCAAACAACATAAGCAGCAAATAATAGACAGAGCTAAGCGATTCCACGATGAACGCATCAGATCTAAGCTGTTTGTCCTGCCACATACAGCCGTGAATGGTGATGGACAATTAAACAACCCACTGGAGGAGGAGGCTCCACAAATATCCCTATTGTCAATGATGGAAAGGCCCAGCATATATGGGCAAAAGACAAGGCTGAGGCATTCTCAACAATCTTCAGCTAGAAGTGCCAAGTGAATGATCCATCTCGGTTTCCTCCGGATGTTCCCAGCATCACAGATGTCAGTTTTCAGCCAATACGATTCACTCCATATGATATCAAGAAATGGCTGAAGGCACTGGATACTGCAAAGGCTATGGGCCCTGACAATATCCCGGCAATAGTACTGAAGACTTGTGCTCTAGAACTGGCCACACCCTGAGCCAAGCTGCTCCAGTACAGCTACAACACTGGTATCTACCCGGCAATGTGGGAAATTGCCCAGGTGTGTCCTGTACACAAGGCATAGGACAAATCCAACCCAGCCAATTACCGTCCTATTAGTCTCCTCTCCATCATCAGCAAAGTGATGGAAGGAGTCATCAACAGTGCTATCAAGAGGCACTTACTCAGCAATAACCGTTCACAGACCTCAGTTTGGGTTCCGCTAGGGTTACTCAGCTCCTGTCCTCATTACAGCTTTAGTTCAAGCATGGACAAAAGCGCTGAATGGCAGATAAGGTGAGAGTGACTGCTCTTGGCATCAAGGCAGCATTTGACCGAGTATGGCATTAAGGAGCCCTAGCTAAACTGGAGTCAATGGGAATCAGGGGGAGAACTCTCCGCTGGTTGGAGTCATACCTGGCACAAAGGAAAATGGTTGTGGTAGTTGGAGGCATTCATCTCAGCTCCAGGACATCACTGCAGGAGTTCCTCAGGAGGTAGTGTCCCAGGCCCAACCATTGTCAGCTGCTTCATCAATGTCCTCCCTTCCATCATAAGATCAGAAGTGGGAATGTTTGTGGATGACTGCATAATGTACAGCAGTATTCGCAACTCCTCAGATAATGAAGCAGTCCATGTCCAAATGCAGCAAGATCTGGACAATACCCAGGCTTAAGCTGACAAGTGGCAAGTTTCATTCGTGCCACACAAGTGCCAAGCAATGATCATTTCCTACAAGAGAGGGTCTAACCATTGCCCTTTGACGTTCAATGGCATTACCATTGCTGAATCCCCCACAATCAACACTGTGGGGATTAACATTGATTAGAAACTGAACTGGACTAGCCGTATAAATACAGTGGCTACCAGAACCAGTCAAAGGCTCAGAATCCTACAGCGAGTAACTCACCTCCTGACCCCCCCAAAGCCTGTTCAACATCTGCAAGGCACAAGTCAGGAGTGTAATGTAATAATCTCCACTTGCCTGTATGAGTGCAGCTACAACAACACTCAAGAAGTTCAACACCATCCAGGACAACGCAGCCCGCTTGATTGTTCCCCCTTCCACAAACATTCAAACCCTCCACCACTGATGAACAATGGCAGCCGTGTGTATCATGTACAAGATGCTCTGCAGTAACTCACCAAGGTTTCTTAGACAGCACCTTCCAAACCCACGACCACTACCATCTAAAAGAACAAGAGCAGCAGATACTGGGGAACTCCCCTCCAAGTCACTGTTTCCCCTCCAAGTCACACACCAACCTGACATGGAAATATATCGCTCCTCCTTCACTGTCACTGGGGCAAATTCCTGGAACTCCCTCTCTCATAGCACAGTGAGTGTACCTACATCTCAAGTACTGCAGCGGTTGAAGAAGGCAACACACCACCATTTCTGAAGGGCAACTAGGGATGGATAATAAATGCTGCCCTAAGCAGCGACACCCACACCCCATAAATTAATATTTTAAAAAATGGATGAGGAATATAATAAATTGGATGACCAGTGCAGAATGTGTAAGGCTAGCAAACAACTAATGGAGGTGAAGATCCAGGGCTGTCAACCTTCTGGGAAGAAGATGGCACCAATAAATGAATGGCAGCACTGCTACTTCACAGTGCCAGTGACCCAGGTTCACTTCCAGCCTTGGGTCACTGTCTGTGTGGAGTTTGCATATTATCACCATGTCTTGGGTGAGTTTCCTTCAAGTTTCATCCTCACACTCCAAAGATGTGCAGGTTCAGTGGAGTTACAAGGGTAGAGCGAGAGTGGGGTGGGGTGCTCTTTCAGAGGGTCGGTGCAGACTCGATGGGCCAAATGGCCTTCTTCTGTACTGTAAGGGTTCTATGGAAATTCGATAGAAGAATAATGCTTGAAATATGGTTCAACTAGAGCATTATACAGTTTGCTTGCTAACCCTTTGACTTATCTTCTGCTATTTGGCCTATGTTGTTCAACATGTTAAGAACGTTGTTGACTCAGCGTTGATTATACTAAGATGGCTGAGTTTCTTAATTCAACACTATTATCAGTACTTCAATGACATTCCTGAAACATATATGCGGTCCATTTACCCTGTCCATGTGCAATATATTACACATAGGCATCTGCATTACATTTAATCTGATTTTGTTCAGCCCACTCATATATTTTCCAGAATTCTGTAATTTTAAGCCGCCCCCATCAATTCCTTGGCTTCTGCAGATTTGACCCATTCGCATCGAGTTCCTGAATGTACGTATTGATGTAAATTCGAAACAGCATTGCTGTCAGCCCTGGTTCCTAGGGGACCCGATTCTCTACCCATCCCCCATCAATCTGATATTGTTCCTCTTATCAGGTTATCCTTTAGTCAATTTCTTTAGCCGTGTTTTGCCCTGGATCCCCACAGCTTTGAGTTGGGTGAGTTAATCTCTTGTATGGGATTTTATCATGCGCCTCCATGACATCAGAGTACGCAGTGTTGCAGAGTTTAACACAATTGACTTGGGTTGTCACTTCCTCAAAGAATTCCACAAATTCCGCAACCAGGATTACTGCCGTTAACTAGGTTGTTATAAAGGTAATCCTCAAGTTTGATTCTGGTGATCCATTCCATTATTTTATACAGCATTGGTCAACTTGGAGCTGATTAACACTGACAATTAAGCAACAACAGGCCTAATACATCCACTTCAGATATAGAATCATAGAGTTGTACAGTGCAAAATGAGGCCATTTGTCCCATCATGCCTGTGCTTAGTTCAAACAGGACTAGACAGGGTAGATGCAGGAAAGATGTCCTGATGGCGGATGTGTCCAGAGCATACATTTAGGACAGAGATGAAGAGAAATTTCTTCACCCAGAGAGTGGTCGACCTGTGGAATTCATTACTACAGGAAGTAGTTGAGGCCAAAACGTTTCATCTTTTCAAGAAGCAGTTAGATATAGCACATAGGGCGAAGGGAATCAACGGATATGGGGGAAAACAGGATTAGGCTATTGAGTTGGATGATCAGCCATGATCATAATGAATGGTGGATCAGGCTCGAAGGGCCGAATGGCCTCCTCCTACTCCTATTTTCTATACTTCTATGAAAGCAGATAGAGATTTTCGAGTTAGAGTACAAAGGGCAAAGCTACTCCTTGTGGCGAATAACTATCGATTAGAGATTTAAAATCTGTGGCAAAAGATCTTGAAGGGAAACAGAGAGAATTATTTTCCCCTAGAGAGTTGAGAGGATCTGGAAGTCTGAACCTAAAAGGTGGCGGAAGCTGACTCCATGAATAATTGTCAAAAGAGGTTGGACAGCTAGTTGAGGCGGGGAAAGTTACAGACAAAAGACAGAACTGTGGGATTAAGCATGATCGCTCTTTCAAAGAGTCAACATGGGCATGATGCGCTATCAATTGCACTTAAAGACTCGAATCGGTACAAGAGAGGCTTTATTACAGTTAGATGTTTATCCTCCAACTGCAGCTGGTAGAATGGCAACTCAGGAGAACTCATACATATTTATACCGCTCCATGTGGGCGGAGCTAGCTGGCAGGGGCTACCGGCAAACCTGTAGTACAGGTATTGCTGTACATTCCCTAATACAGGCACACACACAATTACACAGTGGTGGGTCACCACATTCACCCCCTGTTAAAAATGAGTCCGGCAGGGGTGACGTGGAACTACATACAGAATCCATGAATTATTTACAGAGGGGAGGGGGAAAAAAAAATTATGTGTCCATCTTGCAACCCGGTGCCCGTCAGAGGTTACGTCTGTCCGGTGGTCTGATGGTTCGTTGGGAGGGACGCAACAGTGGTGGCAACGTCTGTAGAGGCAGTGCCGGCGTCGACGGCGTCGGTGCTGGCGGTGTTGGTGCTGGCTAGTGGCTGGATGACTCCGGGAGCATGCCGAAATCTTCCTTGTCCTCTAGCGTGGGCAGGGGAAGGAGGGATGGACCTGGTGGAGCTGATGCTGGGAGCGCCGAGGGAGGGGAGGGTGGCGCATGGGTGGGGAGGTGTGTGGGAGTGGGATTAGCACCCGAGGGAGCCAGGTCCCTGAGCGAGACTGTATCCTGGCGACCGTCGGGGAACTCCACGTAGGCATACTGGGGGTTTGCGTGGAGAAGGCGTACCCTGTCCACCAGAGGGTCTGCCTTGTGGAGTCGGACATGCGTACGCAGTAGAACCAGCCCTGGAGCTGCGAGCCACGTCGGGAGCGACACCCCGGATGTAGACTTCCTAGAGAAAGTAAAAACACGTTCATGGGGCGTGTTATTCGTGGCAGTGCACAGTAGAGACCGGATGGAGTGCAATGCATCTGGGAGGACCTGCTGCCAGTGAGTGGCTGGGAGGTTTCTGGACCGTAGGGCCAGCTGGACGGCCCTCCAAACCGTCCTGTCCTCCCTCTCTACCTGCCCGTTTCCCCGGGGGTTGTAGCTGGTCGTCCTGCTGGAGGCGATATCCCTGCTGAGCAGGAACTGACGCAGATCATCGCTCATGAATGAGGATCCCCTGTCGCTGTGGATATAGTCGGGGAAACCGAACAGAGCGAATATGGAATCGAGGGCCTTGATGACGGTGGCAGACGTCATATCCGGGCATGGGATGGCGAATGGGAACCTAGAGAATTCATCGACCACACTAAGGATATAAGTGTTGCGGTCGGTGGAGGGGAGGGGCCCTTTGAAATCCACACTGAGGCGTTCAAAGGGGCGAGACGCTTTCACCAGGCGCGCGCGGTCTGGCCGGTAGAAGTGCAGCTTGCACTCCGCACAGACCTGGCAGTCTCTGGTGACTGTCCGTACTTCCTCGACAGAGTAGGGCAGATTGCGGGCTTTGACTAGGTGGTACAACCGAGTGACCCCCGGATGGCAAAGGCTCTCGTGCAGGGCACGGAGCTGGCCTACTTGTGCGCTGGCACATGTACCTCGGGAGAGGGTGTCTGGGGGCTCGTTGAGCTTGCCGGGGCGATACAAGATCTCGTAATTATATGTGGAGAGCTCGATTCTCCACCTCAAGATTTTATCGTTTTTGATCTTGCCCCGCTGCGTGTTGTTAAATATGAAGGCTACTGACCGTTGGTCAGTGAGGAGAGTGAATCTCCTGCCGGCCAGACCGCTTCAACAATTGCCTGGGCCTCCTTTTCAACAGACGAATGTCGAATTTCGGAGGCATGGAGGGTGCGGGAAAAGAATGCCACGGATCTGCCTGCCTGGTTTAGAGTGGCGTCAAGGGCGACATCTGAAGGGTCGCTCTCTACTTGAAAGGGGAGTATCTCGTCTACTGCACGCATCCCGGCCTTGGCTATGTCTGAGCGAATACGGGAGAAGGCATGTTGTGCCTCGGCCGTGAGGGGAAATTGAGTGGACTGTATCAGTGGGTGGGCCTTGTCCGCGTATTGTGGGACCCACTGGGCGTAGTAGGAGAAGAACCCCAGGCAGCGTTTGAGGGCCTTGGGGCAGTGGCTAAGGGGAGCTCCATGAGGGGGCGCATGCCATCGGGATCGGGCCCCAGGAGTCCGTTTTGGACTACGTAGCCGAGGATGGCCAAGCGGTTAGTGCTGAACACGCACTTCTCCTTGTTGTAAGTGAGGTTGAGGAGAGATGCGGTATGGAGAAATTTGGCAAGGTTGGCGTCATGGTCCTGCTGGTCATGGCCGCAGATGGTGACATTATCTAAGTACGGAAACGTGGCCCGCAGTCCGTACCGGTCAACCATTCGGTCCATTTCTCTTTGGAATATCGAGACCCCATTAGTGACGCCGAAGGGAACCCTAAGAAATTGGTAGAGGCGACCGTCCACCTCGAAGGCAGTGTATGGATGGTCCGATTTATGGATGGGGAGCTGGTGGTATGCGGATTTATGGTCAATCGTTGAGAAGACCCGGTACTGTGCAATCTGATTGACCATATCAGATATGCGAGGGAGGGGGTACGCGTCGAGCTGCGTCTACCGGTTGATGGTCTGGCTATAGTCCACGACCATCCTGTGTTTCTCCCCAGTTTTAACCACCAGCACTTGGGCTCTCCAGGGACTGTTGCTGACCTTGATAATACCCTCCCGAAGCAGCCGCTGGACTTCGGACCTGATGAAGGTCTTGTCCTGGGTGCTGTACCGTCTGCTCCTGGTGGCGGCGGGCTTGCAAAGATTGGCAAAGAGGGAGGGAGGATCAACCTTGAGGTTCGTGAGGCCGCAAATGGTGAGTGGGGGTAGGGGCTCTGGAGGTTACATTGGAAATCCAGGTCCAGTAATAGGGTAGCACAGAGGTTGGGGAGAACGTACAGGCAGAAACCGCTGAATCCAACGCCTTGTACGGTGAGGTTGACCATACAGAAACCCCGGATCGGGACAGAGTGGGATCCGGAAGCCAAGGAGATCCACTGGTTGGCGGGATGGACCGTGAGGGAGCAGCGCCTTACTGTGTCCAGGTGGATGAAGCTATCGGTGCTCCCGGAGTCTAGTAGGCAGGAGGTCATGTGGCCGTTGATGAGCACTGCCGTCGAAGCGGTAGCCAGGTTGTGAGGACGGGACTGGTCCAGCGTCATGGAGACATGCAGCGAGCGATCGTCCGAGGAGTCCGCCGAGGAGCGGCAGCGACCCGGGTCCAGCGGTCCAGTCCCGAGGGGAGGACAGAATGGCGGCGTCCGACGTACCTGTGGGGGAGAAGATGGTGTCGCCCATACAGCGCACGTTGCGGACGCGGGGCAAGATGGCGGCGCCCATGGTGCGCATGTTGTGGGGGCGGGGCAAGATGGCAGTGCCCACTGGCCGCACGTGGACCTGGGGGGGAGATGGCGGCGCCCATGGTGCGCACATTGTGGGGGGCGGCGCAAGATGGCGGCGCCCATGGGCCTGGGGGGAGAAGATGGCGGTGCCCACTGGTCGCACATGGCCCCGGGAGCAGAGGATGGCGGCGCCCATTGTGCGATCGGTTGAGGGAAGGGAGAGAAGTCGGGCGCGATAGCGGCAACTGCGCGGGCCTGACATACCGCCACAAAGTGGCCCTTCTTGCCACAGGATTTACAGGTGGCGGCGCGGGCCAGGCAGCGCTGGCGGGGGTGCTTCTGTTGGCCGCAGAAGTAGCAGTGGGGACCCCCAGAGTGCGCGGTGTGGCGAGCAGCATAGGCATATTGTGCGGGAGCGGCCCCAATCAGGGGGGTCGGTTGCGGGGTCCACGAGGGGTAGGATGGGTGGGCCGCGCGGCGAGCGGGTTAGGACTGTACATTGCGAGAAGCGACCGTCATGGAGAGCGCTAAGGTTTTTGTCACCGTTAGGTCGAGCGCGGCCCCTTCCAGCAGTCGTTGCCGGATGGGGTCTGATGCAATCCCCGTCACGAATGCTGCACGCCTGAGGAGATTGGAGTGTTCCGTGGCCGTGACGGCCTGACAGTCACAGTGCCGTACGAGAGGGATAAGGGCGCGCCAGAAGTCTTCTATCGACTCACCAGGTAGTTGTACGCGAGTGGCAAGTACATGCCTTGCAAACAGAGTGTTCGTCTTCTGGACGTAATTTTCTTTAAGGAGTTCCATGGCGCCTGCATAATTCGGCGCATCCTGTATCAGCGGGAACACGCTGGAGCTCAACCTTGAGTAGAGAAGTTGGATTTTCTGAGCTTCCGTCGGTTCTGGATTCGCTGAGTTGATATAGGCCTCGAAGCAAGCCAGCCAGTGATTAAAGTCTTTCTGGCGTTTAGCGATTGCGGATCCAGCTGCAAGCGATCTGGTTTTATCCTGATGTTCATGATGCAAAAATCTAACTGTAATAAATTGATGCGCTATCAATTGCACTTAAAGACTCGAATCGGTACAAGAGAGGCTTTATTACAGTTAGATGTTTATCCTCTGACTGCAGCTGGTAGAATGGCAGCTCAGTTGAACTGATACATATTTATACCCCTCCCTGTGGGCGGAGCTAGCCGGCAGGGGCTACCGGTGAACCTGTAGTACAGGTACTGCTGTACATCCCCTAATACAAGCACACACACAATTACACAGTGGTGGATCACCACAGGGCACAAGGAACCAAATGGCCTTTCTCTGCTCTGTAAGTTGCTCTGATACTATGACTGAAGTGGGGGGGCAGTGGCATATTGGTATTGTCACTGGACTAGTAAACCAGAGACACAGAGTAATGCTCTGAGGTCCAGGTTCAAATCCTGCCACTGCAGATGAAATGAAATGAATAGGAAATGAAATGAAAATCGCTTATTGTCACAAGTAGGCTTCAATGAAGTTACTGTGAAAAGCCCCTAGTCGCCACATTCTGGCGCCTGTCCGGGGAGGCTGGTACGGGAATTGAACCGTGCTGCTGGCCTGCCTTGATCTGCTTTAAAAGCTAGCTATTTAGGCAGTGTGCTAAACCTGCCCCATAATGGTGAAATTTGAATTCAATAAAAACCTGGATGGCATTGCCGATTGTTGTAAAAACCCATCTGGTTCACTAATGTTCTTTAGGGAAAGAAATCTGCCATCCTTACCCGGTCTGACCTACATGTGACTCCAGATCCACAGCAATGTGGTTGACTCTTAACCCCCCCCCCCCCCCAAGGATACTTAGGGATGTGCAATAAATGCTCGCCTAGCCAGCGATGCTCATGTCCAATGAACTAAAACAAATGAGGCCTGGACATTGCTTGTGTCTAATTGTCATCTTTTAAAATGTTTTTGAATGTCTGCATTCACTTGTGTGATGGTCCCTCTTTAGGCTGCTCCTGGAACTACAGATCCACCTGATGTTGGATCCTCTGCAGAAATCCCAAGGACAGCACATTTAGTTCTCTGCTGCCTTTCCAAGGTTTGACATGTGGGTATAAAGGGGGGGACTGAGTGGAGCACTTTTGAGACAGATTCATTGGAACACAACAGAGCAGAACAAAGATGGGGCAGGAGGAGAAGGAGGCCTTGGGAAAGGAGCCTCCTCTGGTAGATACACAGGCAGTGGAGGCAGACCCTTGTGGCCCTGCTTTCAAAGGAAACATGCAGTGAGATCAGGAGAAGGAAACAAAAGTTCAAACAGTTCAAATCACAGTAAAAATCAGTAATACTGGCAGCAGTAATACTGGGTTTCAATTTTGAGGCCCACAAGACCAGTTAGGGCAAGTTTGCCTGGTGCCCTTCATTTCCAAGTTTGCCTGGTTTTTCGTTAAGTGCCGAGCAGCTTTGGCAATATGGTGACAAGTGTGGCGGAGTGCCCATCCCGCATGTTCGGGGCCTGACACAACTGAATGCATGCAGACACCCTTGGAGTGGATGACACCTCTCCATCTGCTGTGCATCCAGCCCACAGCTGAGGCCTTGCTACAAGTCTTTGATTGACTTCTGAGTGCTTGGAGTCCCACAAAGCAGACTTTCTGCTGCAGTTAAGACTCTTCAATGGGAAACGTTGCCCTCTCCCCCCCCCCCCCCTCCATTGGAACAGAGGAAGTTGACCAATTCTTCACAAACTTCAGCCCTGATATTCTGTCACCCAACAGGATTTAGACTATCCAGTCTTACAGCTTAATTGCCCAGGGAGCACCCACATTAGAGTGTATCGTTGAACACAAAAGGTTTTCTACGAAACAAAATCACCACATAAGTCATGTTTTATCAACTGCTAAATAGGACTTCTGGTACAACTGGATTGAAAGAAATCCGAAATCAGGGCAGTGTAACTTCTGAATGCAGCTGTTAATATTTACCCTGATGGTAAATTATTACGCCTCATTTTGTTTCGTGCAGGTGCGGGCCACATATATTTAGAGGGGCGTGTGGGTAAAATCCTCCACAAGTTAAAAGATGTTTTGGAGGAACTGGTGGTATCTTCTGCACTAAGTCTGGGATGCTATTGGTTGTGACAATGGCTGTTAGCTAGGAGTCGCTGTACACTGTATCCATGTGTACCTCGTGTGTGTGTCTGAGAGAGAGAGGGGGAGAGAGAGAGAGAGCTCTGCTGAACGTAGAGGCAGGCACTCAGTAGCTTTAAAAAAAAATAATGTTGGTCTCTTTTGCCCGTGGCGTCTCGGGAGCTTCGATGCAGTTTTCAACGCTCACCCTCCCTTCAGTGACTGAGTTCCTCTCCCAAGACTGTTGAGGAGATAGAGAGTGCCTCACTTGGCTATCCCAGTATAAGACTAGGCTGTTTTTATTTTGATGTGTGTGTGTGCATGTGTCACTGATTCAGTTAGCTGGGGAAATAGAGGATTTAAAAAAAGGGGGGAACTGATATCTGAATTAGCCTTAGTATTTCTGAGTGTGTTCATTGTTGATTTTAAAAAAAAACAATTTATTGACTTGAAGGAAGTTTAGATGTATTTAAATGGCTGGGGCACAGCCTGGGGTCCACGCTCTTCAGCTCAAACCTGTCTCCGTGCCTGAAAACGTAAAGAAGGGGAGCAAATTTATGAAATGGGATGATGTGAGTATTGATACCGAAATAACCAAGAGGGGGGGATTATGAAACTGATGCTTTATTTGGAGGCGATTGCTGTGGTAATTTCATTTCCGAGTTCAAACTGGATGTAAATATTACAGGATGCCCCCCTTTTAGTATTATTATTATTTTAAAATAATCCATGTGTTCTTTCCTCTCTGTACATTGGGTGCAGCAGCAGTTGCTGCCTTTGGGGAGGCAGCGGGCATCTCCTCTCACCTAGAGGGTGCGAGCTCGGAGCTGTCTCTCCGCAATCTGTCCCCGCTCCCGGGGGTGGAGCGGGTGAAAGGGACGCGGGCTTTAAAAATAGCTCCGTGGTCTCATGTCAGCAGCAGCAGCAGTGTGAGTGCACCGGCCTCGACCCACCCTTGTGTGAGCTCCACGGTCTGCATTGCACCCTCCATCCAATTCCTCCCCGCTTCCTCCACTTTCCATGCCTTTGCTCGGGGGAGGTGTTAATCTCTGTTTATCGCTGCCGAGCCGGCTCACCTCCATGCAACTCGTGTCTTTTTTTGCAATGTGTGCGGAGTGCCTGCGCGACGTTGAAGGAGCTTTGTCTTCTGTGCATTTCAGTAGACTGGCGATCAGATCTCTCGCTGGAAATATACGACCAGCTATGTGTATTAGAGCCTATGTGTACTTGTGTCGGTGTGCCTTTGATCTGTGTATACTTAAGTGTATGTGTGTGTCTTTGGATGTGTCTACTAGTGTGTGTCTTTGGCTGTGTCTAATAGTGCGTGTGCCTTCGGTCTGTGTACACTTGTGTGAATGTGTATTTAGTCTCTGTATACTTGTATGTATGCGTGTCTTTGGTGTGTGTATACTTGTATGTATGCCTTTGGTCTTTGTATACTTGTGTGTATCCTTTGTGTATACTTTTGTGTCTTTGGTCTGTGTACAACTTGTGTGAATGTGTCGTTGGTCTGTGCATATTTGTGTACATGCTTTTGTGTGTGTCTTTGGTCTGCGTATACTTGTGTATATGTGTATGTGTGTCTTTGGTCAGTGTATACTTGTGTATATGTGTTTTTTGTGTCTGGTCTATGTGTACTGTGCATGTGTGTCTGATCTTTGTATACTTGTGTGTATGTGTTTGTGTGTGTCTTTGGTCTACGTATACTTGTGTGTATGTGTGTCTTTGGTCTACGTATACTTGTGTGTATGTGTGTCTTTGGTCTGCGTATACTTGTGTGTATGCATTCGTGTGTCTTTGGTCTATGTATACTAGTGTGTGATTCTTTGGTCTGCGTATACTTGTATGAGTGCAGCTTTGGTCTGTGTAGAATTGTGTGTGTTTGATGTATGGATGTGTATTTCTGTGTGTGTGTTTGTATGTCTGTTTGTGTGTATTTGAGCCTGTGCATGTATGTGTCTGCTCTGCTGGTCTGTGTGTGCGCCTCTGGGTTTGTGTGGATTTGAGACTCTGTATTATGGGTCTGTGTGCCTGGAAGTCCGACCTGATGAAAGATGAACTTTCGCTCTCTACAAATGCTGCGTGATCTGACTATTACTGGCATATTCTGTTTTGATCTCTATTTGAGCCTGCCTGTCTCGGGTCTATGTGGATATGAGTGTGTTTTGATGTGTGTGTTACACTGGGTGGGATAAATGACAGATATGGACCACACTGATTCGGCTCAATGATAATCTCCCAATATAAGATGCAATATAACAGTCAGCTTCCCACAGCTCACTCAGCCGAAATGAGGCAAATTATGTTGTGTGTCTCTGAGATTCGGAAATCTGAAGTGCAATAATGCTTTCACAAGTGCATTCACACTCGCATGTTTTGTGTTATTATGCAATCCAAAAAATCCAGTCTGGTTATTTGAGAGGAATTTGGGGGTTGGAGAGAGCTTGAAGAACAAGCCTTTTTAAAAAGAAATCTGGAGTGGGTGATTTTAAAATGACCACAGCAGCTTTAAGAGCATGTTTATATGTCTAGGGTCACTAATCAGTCTCTTGATAACATCGAGTATATTCTTGCTGCCCTGCAAGAGCATTCACGTTTACAAATGGTACGAAGATGAGCACCAACCGGAGAGATTAAACCCATCAGCAGGTCTGAGGGTCGAACATCTTTCTGACCACTTGAACAAACCACCCAAGACACACACACACGCGCGCGCAGCCACCCTGGCAAAAATTCTTACAACATATCTTGTCCCCGCTAAAGTAAAATAGAAACCAACAATCAATAAATATTATTCATTGAAATTGGAATGCAATTAACACTTGCTATTTAACTATCATTTTATTGAAGACTTTTATGTAGCTTAGAGCCACTGACGCCAAAATCAATTTGTGTTCAAAATATCCCAGGAATATCAGAGGCATTAACAATGTGAATGCTACTCAATGTGGTGCGCTTAAAAGAAAAATGACAATAACTTGCTTTTAGACAGTAAATTTAATGCAATAATATGCCTGAAGGTGCTTGGGGCAGGAGCTTTACAACTGCAAGAAGTGTAAATGTGATTGCTCATGTGACATGCTCTTTGAAATTTTCACCTAGGGAGGTCATTAGTGTTATTCATTAACACTTTCAAAGGTTACATGGTCACAATAAGTATCATGACTTTTTTATAAAATCCTTGTTGCCAGGACTCCACGACTGTAACTCCTGTTACCTTAAAAGTGGATCCGCAGGGATTGTTCCTTTACTGGACAGATCAGAACAAGGTGAGAATTTTTATCCCAGTTTATACAAGGACTCTGTGCAGGTAAGCAAAGGTTCATTAATTTATGGACTTGTGGCAAGTAAGGAAATCAAATAATCTGACTGCATAATCATTTTGGAATCAGACTGCAGATCCGTTGGTCTAAAGCATGTATAGACTTAGAAGTATGAAAAATTAGGGGCCTTTGCCATGAAAGATTAACTGCTGAACTATTTGCTATATAAATATTTTTTTTCCCGCCACCAACAAGATTAGGGATACTTTCATTTCCATCCTGCTTGAAAGCCTGTTATAATATTGTGCAGGAACAGTGTTGATTGTCCAGCAAATCACGCCCATAGACTCAAAGTCTGTCAGACTTGAAGCCCTAAAATAGAAGCAAACTGGCTGTTGGGGAATGTGGAGGCAAAATAAAAACAGCTGAGAGGCCAGGCATTCTGAAATGGTCAGCTTTCAACCGTTATGATTGCTTTAAACCACATTGTATTTGGTCTGCAGAAATGGAGCTTTTTGTTTTAAAATGAGAGGAGGAAATGTGCGGTCAACTGTTCATTCCCCAAAACATCAGGGCAGCTTAATGTTTCTAGAAAGACGGGTTAGCTGAGGTCAGATCAAAGGGTAACCCTGCAGACGAAACCTTACTTTTATTCTCTCGCCCTCATTCAGTTGTTGACAAATAGTTCACTTTCTCACTTTATTTCTAATTCCCACCGTTAATCCTCATGCTTGTTCATTACTGGCCTTCAGTTGTTGGGATAGAATAATGATCTTGTGGCAACAGTGTAAAGAATGAGCATAAATCGTGACTGCAACTTTTGAAAACATAGATATCTAACCACAATGCAGTTAATTCAAAGCACAGAGCTTTAAACTAATTGGAGGGATCTGTGAAATGTAAAATGATGGTTTACTGTTTCTATTTTTACACTCTCAAATTCCTGCCATTGCGGAAGGAGGATTTTGCCTCTTGGGAGACTCGAGCCAAGATATAGGGATGTCCTTAGGCTGCGAATGAAAGCCCTCATTTAGTTGATGAACTACAAAAAACATTGAAAAGTATTTTGGGGTGGGGAGGGGGTGGGGCTACATGGGTGGCACAGTTGCCTGACAAAACCTCTCTTCCCAAAGAATTGACGGATCAATGAACAATTTAAGTTTTTGATCAGCCTAGGGTCAAATGCCACTTGCACCCCTGTTACCTATTGCTTCTAATCACTTCCACAGATAAACAGAGGAGTCTTTCTTTTAAACTCAAGAACAAAAATAGAAAAACCATGAACAATGAACATCTGAATTAGAAATTAATCTCAATGCAAATGCAAAGTAGATTGGTTGGCAAATCAATAATGCCAGTCCCATCATCTCATAAATTAGGAGAGAAACTCTTTTAGAGATGTGTTTATGGCTCATGAGTTGCTTCGTTTTCCCCCAACCGCAAACCAACACAGACTGGCACAGTTGATTTGTAAAGTGGCTGATTTAATTTCTAACAGGGGTGAGAGCTGAAAACCCCATTGAAAAATCCTGCCTGTTATAATAATAATAATATTGTCACAAGTGAGCTTCAATGAAGCTACTGTGAAAAGCCCCTAGTCGCCACATTCCAGTGCCTATTCGGGGAGGCCGGTACAGGAATTGAACCTGCGCTGCTGGCATTGTTCTGTGTTACAAGCCAGCTGTTTAGCCCACTGTGCTAAACTAGCCCCTTTGTTAGCACCAACCCCATGTTCTCACCATGTTGCGATACATCTCAGCTTAAGGTTATGGTGGCAAGTGATTGGAATGACACCTAGACATCTTTTAAGTTTGTTTTATTGTTTATTTTTTGTTAGGTCTATTAAAAAAATAGGGGGCACCCTTGTCTGAGGGAAACCCCAATGCCTCCTTGTTGGCTTATTGGAAAAAAGCTTCAAGGGCGATCTCATGCAACTTGCAGTCACAAGAATCCGCATTGCATTCTGAGCATGTGGTTTCCCTTTTAAGAGCTGGAAGGTGTTGGCACTGTGGGGAGGAATCACAACAAAGCTTGGCAGAGCTGGTCCGGCCCTCTTTTCCTTTGGCAGCCAGCACTAATGGCGCAGACCTAGGCTGAGGATGTTATGGGACTGGGATGTCGACAACGTGCAAGTTTGGTTTCCATTGGTCAATGGAGGTTGATGGCGAAATGGACACCATGTTTGGTTGTGGTGTGCATGGTGGTTCATTGACCAGCCACCCACCCTCCTGAAATTTAAATGTTCGTTATTTGCTTTAACCCCTCAACCCGGTGGGGTAGGAGGTGTTTAGGGGAGGCGCAGGTGAAGGGAGGACAAAAACACCTCTTTACCTATTCCCACTCATTACCTGTCAGGTAGGGGAGGGGGGGGGGGGGAGAGCACGAGAGAGAGAGAGAGAGTGAGAGAGAGGTATTGGTCCAGGTGCATCATGTGACTCTTTTCAGAAAAGAAAATACATGTTGAGATTTGATCATTCAGTAGCACAAATATGAATACGGTTTAACTTTACTGAGAAATATGCATCTCTTTGATTAGATTTGCAGGAGTTGGCATGTCTGGAAAATGAAGGGTTATGGATAAAAATGCTGATGGTCTTCATATTGCAGATTGCTGCTGCTATTTTGCATTTAACTAAGTTATTATTTGATAGCAAATAGCAGATTGGTTGGTTGTCAAAAATATTTATGGGATCGATCAGCAGGCTTGCAAATGATGAGTTTCTGTATTAGTTTAATGTGTTGTAGGAGTGCAATGATGTGAGCATTGCTTTCGGTGAGGTAATCTGTTTTAGCCTTTAGCCTCTGGTCAATTGGTGCCATTTTAAATTGAGTAGAGTACTTTACTTTCCTTCAGCTGCTCAATAGAATTCTTCTTGTGTGAGCTACAAGACAAAGGTTCTGATTTTGTAGCTGGGGATTTTTCAATTGTCAATTTCTTAATGTCTGGCGAGGCCGCGTCTCTGCACACCTGAAGGAAATGGTGGAAACTGAAGGGTACAGCAGGATACAAGAGTCAACCTGTGTGGTGCATGTTGCCTCTGCAACTGACAGCCAGTTTAGTCGATCACATCAGCGCATTGATGATGGATGGATCAATTAACTATTGTGGGATTCCACTGAGACTTTCCTGCGGATAAATTGAGTGCTAGGTCTGTGCGGAGATCAATCAATATAAGTAAGAACTTTCAAGCCAAACTAAAGGAGAAGCTGCACTGGAGTCTCTTTTTGCCATGCATGCAGTCTCCCTTGCACAGACCCAGGACTTGGGTAAGTGAGACATAAGTAGATCAACCATTTAAACTGGACCTGCCATATAAAGTCTGTGGCTACAAGGGAAGGGCAGAGGCTGGGGATACTGCGATGAGTTACCCACATCCTGACTCCCCAAAGCCTGTCCAGCATTGTCCAGGCACAAGTGAGGAGTGTGATGGAATATTCTTCATTTGCCTGGATGAACGCAGATCCAACAGTACTCACAAATCTTGATACCATCCAGGTCAAAGCAGCCCATTTGGCTGGAACCCCATTCATCACCTTAGATGTTCACTCCCTCCACCACTGATTCACAGTGGCAGCAGTATGCACCATTAACAAGATGCACTACAGCAACTTGTCATCAGCACAGAGCTCTGGTAAGCTTCTCCCTGCTTGTCTAACTAGTTCCAGTGATCCATCAGTCCAGAGTGCCCAACTCTTGTCATCATGGGCTGCCAATGAGTGCTGCTGGGCCCCAGGGAGCGGGGAGCTACAGATTTAACTCAGTATTCTCATTAATTTGTAGGTACCAAGAAACCAAGAAACATGAGATCCAAACAGATCTAATGTGGTCTAGGATTTATCCGCTCATAAACAGCCCTTTCCAAGTGACTATATTAAAAAAAGCAACTAAAAGAAACAAAACAGAATTAAGTTGACTTAGCTGAGCTATAGATTGGATACTCCTATGATGGAGCCTTGGTAGGTGAGTTACCTCGATCCAAGTGAGAAAATTCATAGGCTACTAATGAGCCATGCTAGCTTTCAGTCACCAGCATTACTGCCGACTTGTCTGTCTCCGGCCACCAAATCAGACATCAGTCTTGGTTCCAATGTTCCATCGCCGACCTTGATATCTGGACTAGAAAGGGATATTGTTTGACCCACCCATTCCAGCCCCATAAATGACATCATCACTCTGTAAGGGCTGGAATCCATTTGCAAAATTTTACTGCAGAAATCAGAAAAGCTGAGTGGTTTATGGATAGATATGAAAGCAATTGACTAGAATGTGAAGCACAGCACAGCACAGGATTTGTACTACAATACTCTGTACAATATGGGGCCTCACGGTGGCATGGTGGTTAGCATCAATGCTTCACAGCTCCAGGGTCCCAGGTTCGATTCCCGGCTGGGTCGCTGTCTGTGTGGAGTCTGCACGTCCTCCCCGTGTGCGCGTGGGTTTCCTCCGGGTGCTCCGGTTTCCTCCCACAGTCCAAAGATGTGCGGGTTAGGTGGATTGGCCATGCTAAATTGCCCGTAGTGTAAGGTTAATGGGGGGATTGTTGGGTTACGGGTATACGGGTTACGTGGGTTTAAGTGGGGTGATCATTGTTCGGCACAACATCGAGGGCCGAAGGGCCTGTTCTGTGCTGTACTGTTCTATGTTCTAATACATGAACCAGTATTGTTCAGACTACTGAGGTGTTCTGTCAGGGCATCTTTCCAATATTACAACAGTAACTAAACTTCAAAATTACTTCACTGACTTTAAAGCACTTTGGAATATCTAAAGGTCATAAAAGGTGCTGTAGAAATGCAATTCCTTTCATTATATTGGTTTTTGACATTTGATAATAAAAATATAAGCAATCAGGCACATTTTAAAGTTCCACTTTGAGAAATGCATGACATTGGAATATATTTGTATTTTTGTTTGCTCACATGTGTATCAAATTAATGATATGGGATGAAAACTCAGTATAATTATGTGTAGTACGTGTTATTCTTGTTGGTGATGTGGTACTGGGTTTATTTATGTGTTGATGGTAGATTATTTGCCGGAAGTTGACAACACCACGTGATCACACAAAAATCAAAGCCAGTGATGCCCAAAGTACCTACATATTGTAAGGTATCCATTTCCACATTCCCCCACCCCCGCTCAACCAGAATCAAACCTAGCTCTTGCTTAAAGGAATTCAATAAGTTGTCATCCACTATAGCCTGTTCCAGAAATGAACTGTTCTCTGGGGAAATGTGCTCCATCCTAACATCTGACACCTAACTAAGATGTGGCCTTGTTCAATAAAACGTGGTGCTTCAACCTCCCGTAACTGCTTGATTACAATGGACTGTCAACTGGAACAAATTGGGGTCAACAGCAACGATTTGCATTGATTTGGTGCCTTTAACGGAGTAAAACATCAAAAGGCCCTTTGCAGGAAGATTATCCAATAATACCTGACACATAAACACAGGAAATATTACGACAAGTGACCAAAATCTAGATTGGGGAGGTAGGTGTTAAGGAGTGTTAAAAAAGGAGGAGTGAGTGAGTGGTAGGGGCAGCGGAATTCGGTTAGTCATTTTCTCTTTGGTCCATTCCAAGTAAACCAGTTGTTCCTGCACCCGCAAAGAATTCCGGGGCTGTCCAGATAAAGCGGACACTAATGTAATGGCGTCTGCCCTAAAATCTATCCCATCGACACCTGCCCCGCCAGCTACACCCAAAGTCGAGTTACACTGAGTGCAGATTTTGAGACCAGTATGTTTTTCCTCATCCTAATTTGATTCCTACCTTTAAAAACAAATTGAATTTTATTAGTAAACAGCATACCTTTGAGGAAAAGTGATGCAAGGGGTGCATGAGGGAAGGAAGCATATTGTCCTTGTGAAGAGTGAATGGGAGTGAAGGGAAAGTAAATGGAGGGAGAATGATGTGGTAAGAGTGGAGTGAAGGAAAGGAGAGGAACCAGGCAGCTCATTCAAAGGGCAACAGTTAAGAGTGGTGTTGGGAGTGAATAGAGGTAGTGATGGGAGCCAGGTGGTAGAAAGTAGAGGGAATAGTGGTAACATGAGAGGGTAAATGCTGGAAAATCTCAGCAAGTCTGGCATCGGACTCGAAACGTTAGCTCTTTTCTCTCCCTACAGATGCTGCCAGACTTGCTGAGATTTTCCAGCATTTCCCCTTTCGTTTCGGATTCCAGCATCCACAGTAATTTGCTTTTATAACATGAGAGAGTAGAAGGCATGATCGGATTGGGAGAGCATTCAGGATGGTGAGGAGATCTGCTGAGGGACATATGTTGCCCACTATCCTTTTTGGAAAATACTGCCGACCGCCACTCTCCGCCAAGCATTACCTAACCATCTCTCACCCAAAAGGAGGAAAATGTAAAAGACAGTGGGAGAACTTGAAGGAGACAGGACAGGGAGGGAAGCAGAAAAAAACACTAGAGAGAGAGAGAAGAGGAGGAGAAATAGAGATTAAAAAACCGAAGGAGGAGAGAGAAACCGCAACATGACGATGAGTGAGATCCGTATGAGACCATGCTCTTCATTGTATCCCGTGTTTGAACTACAGGAGGTTCTCTGATATATAATTTACCTACGTGGGTAGCTTAGGTACTCATCATGGAAGCAACAGCCAAAAATATTCAAAGAAGCAATCCTTATGAAATAATTAGCTGGGCCACAAGGGAATGAATGATCGTAAGATCATCAACATTATTAACATAATGCATTGTGGTCTGGCATGAGTACAACGTATTAGTGAAGGAGTGTCACCATCTGTAGCTCTTTTAAGAGAAGAAAAATAATCAAAGTTACAAAATGTTGCCATCTGCACCTCTTAATGTTCAGATAACCAATTTACTATTCATCACGGTCCTTTTTACTGGGCACCTCCCCCCACCCCATCACTTTCAAACACCTTAGTGGAAGGCAAAGGACTGAGATATTATCGGGAAATTGTTTTGGGAAAATTGGGGAGCCTTCGTGCACACTGGCAAAAATCATAAAATGGTTGTTTAATAATCTAAAGTGCTCTTGTCATTTGAGCTGCATCTGTTAGAGGAGGGTGTTCTGCACTATTAACTTCCATAACTCCAACAAAACTGTTCCTCTGGCGCTATCATCTGCAGTATTTCAATTTACATCTCCCAAGGTGTGCTTCTAAATATCCTCGCCCACATCATCGACAGAGAGTTAAAGCTACCTTTTGTTGTTTTGGCTTCTTAATGGACCGTTGCCGACAGACATTTCAGAAAAGAGATGAGAAGCTACCTTCAGTGAAATGAGTAAGGTAAATAGCAAAGGGGTGGAAAGTTGGCAACATCAAAGTACGGTGTTTGTTTTTCTGGATCTTTTCCAGAGAGCTGTTGAAATTCATTGCAAGATAATGAAAGAAATAAACTCTAATATGATCATTGCAGGTATTACATCCTGCTAGTTTCCTTGAAAGCTCTATTTGCAACAACAACGTGTATTTATATAGTAAGAAGTCTTACAACACTGCTTCTTCCTCAGATGGGAGGAAGGAGCAGTGCTCCGAAAGCTAGTGTTTGAAACAAACCTGTTGGACTTTAACCTGGTGTTGTAAGACTTCTAACTGTGCTCACCCCAGTCCAACGCCGGCATCTCCACATCATGTATTTATATAGCACCATAAAAGGCTTCAAAAGAGGATTATTTGACAACATTTTTAGGTGAGTGAGTAGTGGTTTCAAATCAGGTGCAGTCAAATTGGCCTATCACTTCTCCATAACCTTTTCTGAATAGCAAATACACTTGCCAACTCTGTGCGACTCACAAAAGGAGCTTGTGCCATTATCACAGGTCTTAATATGATATGGAAGCAGGTTATTTACCTGTTAACTTTAGTAACTGTCAGTGGTAACTTGGCTCCATTTGTAGTTCGGTATTGATTGCGAATAAATGCGCATTGAAGCAAATACGTCAACTTTGTATTTGCACATTACCTTTTCTCATTGCTAGATATTGGAACAATATATTGATATGGGAGAAAGGCTTTAACATTGAAGAAAAGGGAGAATCAGTGGAACTAAGCACTAGAAGTGACATGTACATGGTTTCAATGTCTGGTACCTGTTGTTCACATAATATAAGCATTTACACTTTGGCTTCAGTGAACAGGCCATTTGAAGGGTTAGGTGACATGAATATTGCTGGAAAGAAATACAAGTTACTAATGCTTTTCATCTTACACACATCAGGATAAACACAAGAATGCTTATCTCCATGAAAATGCCTCAACCAATTGAAGTTGACCAATGCACACCCTTCCATCCTGCAGTATAAATTGTTGCAAGTGTTTGAAATTTGATGTTCTTTTGTTTGTCCTTATGAGAGCAAGACAAAAAGCTTCAGTGACTTGTCTCTCTTTTCACCAAGATTCATTGTATTCATTGTATTATCTAACAGCTGTTTGGTTGCAAGACAGGCATTCGAGGCTAGAGACCTGAACACTCTAGCATCAAACTGTTTAAATATTCAATCCTCACAGGTCTGAGACCGTGCAGGTTCATTTCATCCACAAATAAGACATAGGAAGTCTTTTTGTTCTGTTTGTATTCCACTCATATAATGCTCAGTCAGGCATTTGATTCAAAGTATGGAAGAATATCTGATGGCAAGGACATGATTTCGGCACTTCTGCATTAGACAAGACAGCAGAGCTGCCTCCAAAGGTTCAGAACCCCAACGTTTGGATTTATTTGACACGCTGTCTCCAGAAATAAGAAAAGAAAACATTAAATATAAAGAACTTGCCTTCATCGATGACTTTCCCCAGTTCTGGATGTCCAGTGTTGATGGTGAGGGGGTCTTGTGGCTCAGTGAGTAGTTTCACCGCTAGAAGCTCTGGGTTTGAGTCCCATTCAAGGACTTGACAGCCAAGGAAGTTGTGTTCATAACGTGTCCAAACAGTTTGAGTATCATCCTGCAAAATTCTTCCAAACACGCCACAGTAAGAGTGAGAGAGACTCCCGGTCAGCCATGCTTGATGCAGAGTGGCACCTCTCAATCTATTAGCCTCTGGCAACAGGCTAGTGGCCTGTTCCAGGGATAACTGGCTATGGGAACAGGTAAAAGCCTGCCTTGTGCGTCGCCTGATGCGGGAAGAGAAACAAGAGCTTCTGTTGGCCATGCCTTCAGCTGCCATGACTCTAAGCTCTGGAATTTTCTCCCTAAAATTGTCCGCCTTGCTCCCTCTTTCATCCTTTAAGATACTCCTTGAACCCTGGGCGTGATTCTCCGCTCCCCACGCCGGGTGGGAGAATCGCGGGAGGGCCGCTCTGGCACCCCCCGCGATTCTCCCACCCCCCCCAAAATGGAACGCGACACGCCGTTCAGAGAATCGGCTCACGCCGTTTTTCCCGCTGACCGGCGATTCTCCGGCCAGGATGGGCTGAGCAGCCTGACGACCCCGATGGGTTCACGCCGGCGGCAACCATACCTGGTCGCTGCCGGCGTGAACATCGCGCGACAGGTAAATGTGGGGCCTGTGGGGGGCGGAGAGAGGATCGAACACCACGGGCGTGCTCGTTAGGTGACTGGCCCGCGATCGGTGCCCACTGATTGTCTGGCCGGCGTCTCTAAGAGACGCACTCTTTCCCCTCCGCCGCCCCGCAAGATCAGGGCGCCACGTCTTGCGGGGCAGCGGAGGGGAAGACGGCAACTGCGCATGAGCGGGTTGGAGCCGGCCAACCTGCGCATGCGCGGCTGATGTCACTTAGGCGCCGCCAGCCGCGTCATTCTCGGCGCGCCGCTTTGACGCAAGTGTCAAGGCCCGGCGGCCGAGTTTCTCGCAACGCCGCTCCTAGCCCCCCGGAGTGGGGGGGGAGAATAGGGGGCGAGGAGCAGCCTCCGACACAGGAGTGAAACACTCCGGGTTTCACTCCGGTGTTGGCCGTTGCATTGAATTTCGCCTCCTATCTCTTTAACCAAACTTTTGTTCCTAACCGTAATCTGGACTAGCTGCCATATTTTGCATTATAACACTCTTTTGAAGTATGGCAGGATGTTCCATTATATTAAAAATGCTATATAAATACAAGCTACTTTTGTTGAAAGACATCTGACTGTATAATTCATCTCTCTTTCCTTCTGAACAAGTCGACTTCTTCCCCAAATCAACTCATCAATGTCATAAATATCGCAGCCTGATGATTTTACATGTTATAGACTCCAAAGCTACTGCAGTAGATCTTTATTAATATTTAAACTTTACTCTCTACCGTGACTGTCAAAGAACAATCAAAGTCATTGCCCACATTGATATTTTTGTAATTATTTAGGACAGCTAAGTTTTAGGGTTTTTCAACTCGTGGTGCAAAATGTATAAAATGATAGAAGCAGTAATAAAAAAGAACAGATGGAGAGGGGTAGAAAATTGCAAGTTCTTCAAGCTCTCTCTGGAAATGGCTGACATGAAGCAATTAATCACTTGTTGTCTGTGTAAGACAACAGTTCTGTGTTGCGCACACATGTAGGTTGGGAATATTGCTACGGAAACACATCAACTTATATTTATTTTGCACCTTTAATGCATGAAACATCCCAAGGCCCTTCGCAGGAGCATTATAAAACAACATATCAGCCCTGGAAGGAAATTTAATTCAGAAGACCAAAAGCTTGGTGAAAGATGGTTATGCTTTAAGGCATGTTGGAAAGGAGGAAAGAGAGAGGGAATTCCAGAACTTGGGACCGAGGCAAGTAAAGAATCAGACAGCAAAGGCAGAGTAATTAAAATTGGGAAGCACCAAGAGGCCAGAATTAGAGGAACGCACATATCGCAGGAGGTTTTGGAACGACGTGAGATTACAGAAATAAGGAGGAGCCAAAGAAACAGAATATTGACTGATTGAAATCATGCGCAAACATTAATTCCAGAATCAACAATTCACACACTTCAGGGACAGCCACATTGTATGGTTGGCAGTAAGAATGTATCTCTTTTGGTCTGTTTGTCTTTTTATTGCACTGATTGGCATGTCCACTCTACCACAATTAGTTGTTTACATTATTAATTGTAACCACATTATAGAACATAGAACATAGAACGATACAGCGCAGTACAGTCCCTTCGGCCCTCGATGTTGCACCGACATGGAAAAAAACTAAAGGCCATCTAACCTACACTATGCCCTTATCATCCATATGCTTATCCAATAAATTTTTAAATGCCCTCAATGTTGGCGAGTTCACTACTGTTGCAGGTAGGGCATTCCACGGCCTCACCACTGGATTCATGCGGAAATTTGATATACATTGAAATCCTCTATCATACACATACGTGCGTGTGTGCAAACATACACGTGCTCACACACCACACGCGTACATACACAGATTGTCAGCAGTCCCTCAAAATCGAGGATGATGCCGTCAGACTTGGGTGAGTTTTCAAATGACTGAGGAGCCCAATTCTGGATCCACAAGTTCTTCTGCAGCGGGGGGGAGTGGAATTCACAGCCTTGGGTTGGCTTCCCTCTCCTTCCTCTGCTGCCGCCATTCAGCCTTGCTGTCAAATTGCTGAGCCTCGAAGTGGCTCATGCCTTGATGGACCAAGTGGAGTCATGCGAACGGTCCACAGTCTTCTCATCCCAGTCAGTGGTGTTAATGCCCCCGTATTTTACGGCGGCCTTGAATGTATCTTTATACCTTTAGAACGTAGAATATACAGTGCAGAAGGAGGCCATTCAGCCCATCGAGTCTGCACCGACCCACTTAAGCCCTCAATTCTACCCTATCCCCGTAACCCAATAACCCCTCCTAACCTTTTTAGTCACTAAGGGCAATTTATCATGGCCAATCCACCTAACCTGCACGTCTTTAGACTGTGGGAGGGAACCGGAGTACCCGGAGGAAACCCATGCACACACGGGGAGAACGTGCAGACTCCGCACAGACAGTGACCCAGCGGGGAATCGAACCTGGGACCCTGGCACTGTGAAGCCACAGTGCTACCCACTTGTGCTACTGTGCTGCTCAAACATTTGGCATACGCAGAGACACACACACACCACACGCGCAAATATATATAAACATACACACAGATACACACACCACACACAAACATATATAAAAACACAGAAACATACATAAAGACACACATACACATAAATGCACACACAAACACACATACACACATACAAACTTCACACATACCCCACACACACATGCACACAGAGTTAAATAATTTAGTCAGATTACTGGACAACCACTAAATAAAGAAAGTGATCAAGAGATCAGTTTATGATTAGGGCACAATTCCGAAATCGGTTATGTGGTGGGAATGAAAACAATCCTGGCCTTTCATTTCTGGAATCTGCATTTGAACATTGCTCAGACAGAAGGGAAGGTGGCCCTCTCATGTTGGCTCTGTGACATCTGGCCCAAAGCAAAATGCGTCTCTTTTTAATCAGGCTCCCATTAGACAGATAGCCACAGCAAACTAAATGTCCATCACTGTGTCACCAATTGCTACTAATTTGGCAAACTGCTTCGTGGGATTCCAAAGAAATAACCCAGAGAGTACGCAATTTAAAAAAAAAAGGCAAATTGGCCCAGCAGGGATTATCTGATGCAAAATTCCCAACTTGGTCATAGTGTGCTTTGGGCTGCCAAGCTGAGAATACTTGATGCAAAAGTTAGAAGTGGGAGAGGTAACAATGCTATATTCATGTGCTGCTCCCCATAATGATAGTGATAGTATGAAATCCATGGGGAGAAGATTTTTATTTACTGTTGTTGATATCATGACTGTGAATGCAATATTTATATGTCGACATAAGAAGTGCATTTACCATTTTGCCTTCAATGGGCAACTGCATAGGGAACCCCTCTAACGTTCAGTGGAGGGAGAGCTAGTGTAGCTGCCCTATTTTACCCTCTGCTATTAGGGAATTATTGGACCTTGCTGCACTCTTCTTCAGGCAGAAAGCAATGCAGAAATAACCAATTTTGCGACATACGGTCCTGTGATGGAACTGCCCCTTGTCTCAAGACGCACCATATTTGTTGAGTTCGCTCGGCAGATACCCTGGGTGGTCACTTAAAACAGGCATTGGGGCCTGTTTTTAGGCTCTGTGTCAAAAGTCAAGGTGAGTGTAATGGAAAAGGTTCTCCACGCAAAAGCCTTCGGTGGCGGCTGTGGTCGAGGTACCAACAGGCAAGCTTACATTAAAAAAGAAAGTGAGCTCCTTGAAACTATTCTCAGTCATCTGCCATTTTAAAAATGTAAAATACAAGCAAGAAATACTGCTACAAAGTATTTTCAGCACAGAAACAGGTAGTTCAGTCCAACGTCTCCATAATACAAACAAGACTTGGCACAATTGGGAAACCTTTTGTTTCATTTTTAAGAAATACATAGATTGCTTTTTAGGAATTTTGATATTCACCCTGTAAAATGTTCATTGGTTTTATTACCTATGTATACTATGAAGCCATTCTGTTTTTGAATATCAATAATAACGATACAGCAGAATGGGACTCAATGGGGAGTAGTTGTTGGCAAAGGTTTCAATAACGAACAATCAATTAATGTGGTGATGAGTCAGGTTCTTGGCATTTGCTATTGAATAAATGTGAAGTTAACTATTGTAGGTTGTGTATCTTTCCTACTGATAGAAAATGCCAATATTACTATTCCTTCTTAAAAGCTGTTTGCTCTGATTGTTATTACTGTTGAAATGTAATATCTCTGGCAGGAATTACACCTACACACAGTCCAAGCTGAGAGAACTATTCTAAGCACCTGCTTAATCGAGCAATTTTCTGATAACTTGTGTTGAATTTTTTAAAAAATCTTTGATAACAAACCTTGAATTTGAACTGCAGACATCAATAATACAAGATCTTAGCATGAGAACAACTTGGAAAATTAGCTTTGGCAATCTATTACTGAAATGAGGGGCTGGATTCTCCATTTGAGAGACTAAGTCCCCACGCCAGCATGAAAATGGTGGTGTTTTACGGCAGGAAAACTGTCGCAAAACGGCCTCCGATTCCCTCCTGGCGGAGTGGGAGGGGAGCTGGCTCGCAGCCAGGCAGCATAGAGCTCCCCAGTCTAGCTGCCGATACGGCCCGGAGCATTGCCGCGTTCATGGCCGCGCTTGCGCACGGCAGCCTGCAGTGGCTGCGCGTTCATGGTGGATGCAGCCCACAGACCCAGACCGCAAAAATAGTATCGTCCTTTGGCTGGCTTGCGCGCCCCGGACTGTCCCTGACAGTGCCTCCAGCCCCGAATGAAGTTCCCCCCCGCCCGCAGATCGGTCCTCCCCCCAGCTGTGGACTGAGTCCGCAGCCGCCATGCTGAGTTCCCGACGGGTGAGACCACACGTGTCCCACGCCATCGGGAACTCGTCCGGTCAGGGACGGAGCATCGTGAGGCGGGCCTCAGGCAATGGCCTGAGGCCGTGGATGCAGCGTGCAGTCTACAATAGAGTACGTCGCTTTTCAGGGGGCGGAGCATTGCGAACACATCGCTGCCCCCGATTCTGTCATCATCGTGGATTCTCCATCCCCTTGCCGAACGCGATTTCGGGTCAGGGATCGGAGAATCCAGCCCCAGATGTTTAAGCATGTTCCAGAATTGTGGTATCAGGAAGACTACTTTCCCTTTATATAATTGGATGGGTCTAACTATACCCTATAGTAAACTTACTTTGATTAGTTCCCCCGGTCCCGTGTGGGATGATTGGCAGCAAGACTTCTCTACCAGCCCCAGTCCATCAAGAATCTCTTTTCCTCCAGTCCAGGGGGTGCTTGGCTCTTGAAGGTCCTCCTTAAATGTGCTTCACCAGGTCTTCTTCGGCCCTGTCTTCTTCTTCCCTCTGGTGGTGTCCATTCTATTGCCACTCAGGCAGTACATGTGGGAGGCAAAATAAGTCCCCTGCTGCTTCAGTAGTCTCTTCATCACAATGTCCCACAGAGCCTCTGACCAGACCTCTGTAGCACTTCTTCATTGGGGATGTCTTCTCTCCAGTGTGATACCAAGTGCTGGGGAAAGACGTCCATCCTACGTGACACCTTTGCTGTTCTCCTCCATGCCTCACTGGTATTGTTGTGGTTGGCACTACTGTGGACTTAATAGAGTTGTGGCTTCATGACCATGTTGATGGTGATGGATGCACAGACCATGTGGACCTGCTGGAACATATAACATAAAACATACAGTGCAGAAGGAGGCCATTTGGCCCATCGAGTCTGCACCGACCCACTTAAGCCCTCACTTCCACCCTATCCCCATAACCTGATAACCTCCCCTAACCTTTTTGGACACTAGGGGCAATTTAGCATGGCCAATCCACCTAACCTGCACGTCTTTGGAAGGCTGATGCTGCTTTGCCGATTCTTGTGTACATCGTCCGCCCTGGACACGTTGCTTCCCAGGTCGGAGCAGTGGTCGACATCCTCAGTGTTCTGTTGCCCGATGGTGATGGGAGAGCCTTTACCATCCAATCATCACGATCTTGTCTTCTTGTAACTGATGCGTAAAACAGTTTTGGTGCCACTACTCTTGAGAGTGGTGCTCGGGTCTAGGGGTGTGGGTGATTCTTCGGCCAGCAAGGTGATGTCGCCTGCGAAATCCAGGCCCGTCAACTGGTGGTTGTGCTGGTATGAATGTGAGCACTGCCATTGGTGCAGAGCATTGGTTTCCCATTGGCTCTGGCTGGTCATGTGCCTCTCGTACGATTGGCTGGGACTAGTCATGTGACTGCTCACCAATTGGTCGAGAGGCAAGTAGACGGAGGCGGGGTATAAGTACTCAGGTTTCCCGGCGGTCGGCCTTTCTCTGTAGTCGACCACCGGGCTAACAACGAGCTGATTAAAGCCACAGTTTGGATCTTCATCGTGTCTCGAGTCCAATTGATGGTACATCAATTTAATCAGCTAGAATTTTGGAATCAAGCCTGACTGCCTCCGCACCAGCCCGCATGCTTCAAATGCGTCTAAACACTGGCAGGCGTGTTTCAACAGTTACCTGACAACTGCAGCCGGCAAGCCCACAAGGAGCAGAAACTCCACTCATGCGTGGGCACGGCGGTATATTCAATGATTGAGGACGAAAGCGATTTTGATGCGGCCATGGAGATTCTCAAAGGACACTTTCTCCGGCCGGTTAACAAAGTATACGCACGGCATCTCTTGACGACTAGACAACAGTTCCCTGGGGAGTCACTCGACGAGTTTTACCAGGCCCTCGCAGCTCTAGGGAGAATGTGCGCATGTCTCCAGGTTTCGGCGACTGAGCACATGGAACTTTTAATTAGAGACGCTTACGTTGCTGGCATGTAGTCCCCTTCTATCCGCCAACGATTGCTGGAGAAGAACATCCTCAGCCTAGCTGAGGCACGGACCATTGCAACCTCCCTGGACTTCATGGCACGGGCCACCCCCGTCCTCCGTGGACCCCGACCCCCCCCAAACCTGCGCTGCGGGTCCGTCCGACAAACTAGCGGGGCCCCGTTGCTATTTTTGCGGCCTCTCCAAGCACCTCTGCCCACGCTGCCCGGCCCACTCCACTCTGTGCAAGAGCTGCGGGAAGAAGGGCCACTATGCTGTGGTCTGCCAGACCAAGTCGGTCGCTGCTGTTCCGCGCAGCGACCGCGGATCGCCCCCCCCCCCCGGGCCACCCTAGGGCCCAGCGCTGCGCACCAACCTCTCCGGCCCGCCTCCCGGCCCCCGCAACAGCCCCATGGTCCTCCCGACCCGCGCTCCCAGCTGCCCCGACCGGCCCGCAGACGCCACTGACACTGCCCCCAGCCGCCACGAGGTTCCCACGGGCGCCGCCATCTTGGGGCCCCAGCTCCACGTTCGGTCCATGGGCACCGCCATCTTGGGACCCCGATTCCACGTGCGGGTACTGGGAGCCGCCATCTTGGGCCAACACGGAAGGCCCTGCCGGCGATTACTCTGCCACCGAGGAGGATCTGGAACTCTCGCCACGACTTGTTTCAATCAAACTCAACCAGTCGCGACCACGCTCGCTCGCCAAGACTACGACAACGATCCAGCTCAACGGACACAAAACGAGATGCCTGCTGGACTCCGGGAGCACGGAAAGCTTTGTCCACCCTGACACGGTAAGACGCTGCGCGCTCCCCATCCATCCAGTTAAGCATAAGATTGAATTGGCCTCGGGTTTGCATTCCGTCCAAATCACCGGGTGCTGCATAGCGGACCTCACGGTCCAGGGGAGGGTTTTCAAAAACTTCAAACTCCTCAACCTTCTCCGTCTTTGCGCTCCGGCACGCTTGGGCCTGGATTTCCAGTGCAACCTGCAGAGCTTGACCTTCCAATTCGGCGGCCCTATTCCCTCTCTTACTGTTTGCAGCCTCGCGTCCCTCAAAGTGGACCCCCCTTCCTTGTTTGCTAATCTCATCCCAGATTGTAAACCTGTCGCCACTAGGAGCAGACGATACAGTGCCCAGGACCGGACCTTCATCGGGTCCGAGGTCCAGAGGCTCATTAAGGAAGGAGTTATCGAGGCCAGCAACAGTCCCTGGCGAGCCCAAGTGCTGGTAGTTCGGACTGGGGAGAAAAACCGGATGGTCATCGATTACAGTCAGACCATCAACAGGTTTACGCAGCTCGACGCGTATCCTCTCCCCCGTATTTCCGACCTGGTTAACAGGATCGCGAAATACAAAGTTTTTTCCACTGTGGACCTTAAGTCCGCCTACCACCAGCTCCCCCACCACGCGAGTGACCGAAAGTATACCGCGTTTGATGCAGATGGGCGCCTCTACCACTTCCTCAGGGTTCCATTCGGTGTCACAAATGGAGTCTCGGTCTTCCAACGGGAGATGGACCGAATGGTCGACAAGCATGGTTTACGGGCCACCTTCCCGTATCTCGATAATGTCACCATCTGCGGCCATGACCAGCAGGACCACGACATCAACCTCCAAAAATTCCTCCGAACCGCAAAACTCCTTAATTTAACCTACAATAAGGATAAGTGCGTGTTTAGCACCGACCGTCTAGCCACCCTTGGCTACGTAGTGCGTAACGGAGTGATAGGCCCCGATCCCGAACGCATGCGCCCCCTGATGGAACTCCCCCTCCCCAACTCCCTCAAATCCCTCAAACGCTGCCTGGGCTTCTTCTCATATTACGCCCAGTGGGTCCCCAACTACGCCGACAAAGCCCCCTCATCCAGTCCACCTCCTTCCCCCTGTCGATGGAGGCCCGCCAGGCCTTTAGCCGCATCAAAGCGGATATCGCAAAGGCCACGATGCATGCTATCGATGAGTCCCTCCCATTCCAGGTCGAGAGCGACGCGTCTGACGTAGCTCTGGCGACCACCCTGAACCAAGCGGGCAGACCCGTGGCCTTCTTCTCACGAACCCTCCACGCTTCCGAAATCCGCCATTCCTCGGTGGAAAAGGTGGCACAGGCCATAGTCGAAGCTGTGCGATATTGGAGGCACTATCTGGCCAGCAGGAGGTTTACCCTCCTCACAGACCAACGGTCAGTAGCTTTCATGTTCGATAATGCACAGAGGGGCAAGATCAAGAACGACAAGATCTTGCGGTGGCGGATCGAGTTGTCCACGTACAACTACGATATCTTGTATCGTCCTGGGAAGCTCAACGAGCCTCCCGATGCCCTATCCCGCGGTACCTGTGCCAGTACGCAGATCGACCGCCTCCGCTCCCTCCACACGGACCTCTGCCATCCAGGGGTCATCCGTTTTTACCATTTTATTAAGACCTGCAACCTGCCTTACTCCGTTGAGGAGGTCAGGACCGTCACCAGGGACTGCCACGTCTGCGCCGAGTGCAAACCGCACTTCTACCACCCCGAACGAGTGCATCTGATCAAGGCATCCCGCCCCTTTGAACGTCTCAGTATAGACTTCAAGGGTCCCCTCCCTCCAACAACCGTAACACATATTTCTTGAGTGATATCGACGAATACTCCCGCTTCCCTTTCGCCATTCCCTGTCCCGACATGACCACAACAACCGTCATAAAGGAACTCCTATCCATCTTCTCCCTGTTCGGTTACCCCGCGTACATCCACAAAGGGGTCCTCCTTTATGAGTGACGAACTGCGTCAATTCCTGCTCAGCAGGGGCATAGCCTCTAGCAGGACGACCAGTTATAACCCCCGGGGTAACGGTCAGGTCGAGCGGGAGAATGGCACCATTTGGAAGACCATCCTGCTGGCCCTACGGTCCAGAGATCTCCCTATCCCCCGTTGGCAAGAGGTCATCCCCGATGCCCTGCATTCAATCCGGTCTCTCCTCTGTACTACCACTAATCAAACACCACATGAACGTCTTCTTGTTTTCCCCAGGAAGTCATCCTCAGGATCCCCTCTCCTGGCCTGGCTGGCCACCCCCGGGCCCATCTTGCTCCGGAAGCACGTGCGTGTGCACAGGTCCGACCCGTTGGTTGAGCGAGTCCAGTTACTCCACGCCAACCCGCAGTATGCGTACGTGGAGTATCCCGACGGTCGGCAGGATACGGTCTCGCTTCGGGACCTGGCACCCGCCGGCGTGCGGCCTTCCCCCCCCTACGTCAACACCCCCCCCCCAACACCAATTCCCCCCTGCACCCCCCGCACCCCCATGACCCAGCGTACATGCCCCCTCTACCCCGATTACAGCGTCTCCACCACCGGCCCGGGATACGGAGACACATCTACGACCGACGCTCCCGCAGGCAAGGACGACCATCGGCCCGACGTCACCGGCTCCACTGCGACGGTCCACCAGAACACCACGGGCACCCGACAGGCTGATCGTGTCCATCTGATGCGACCATGGGACTTTTTTTTTGGACTTTGTTGTTATTCTGTTGCACCTTAAGTTAGTAGTAGTAGTATTGTTTTTTTGCCACGAGCCAGTGGGCAACCCACCTTTCTCGATTTTTGCTGCTCGTACCACCAGTCCTCGGACCCCCCCCCTTTCTCTTCCACTTACCCCCCCCGCCTTCTTTCTCCACAAGGGGTGAATGTGGTGGTATGAATGTGAGCACTGCCATTGGTGCCGAGCATTGGTTTCCCATTGGCTCTGGCTGGTCATGTGCCTCTCGTCCGATTGGCTGGGACTAGTCATATGACTGCTCACCAATTGGTCGAGAGGCAAGTAGGCCCCGCCTCCGAGGCCACAGTTTGGATCTTCATCGTGTCTCGAGCCCAATTGATGGTACATCAGTGGTGTTGCCAAAGTCTACACTCACCATTGCCTTCTTCATGGTGAAATCAATAACCAAGTGGAAAATGAACAAATTAACTACCTATAAATGGATACTGTGTCCTATTTAGTGTTTAAGTTTTATTTATGGAATGTATACATTTCCTAGAAATAGCACGTAATGTGTCCATTTGGAGAAAATCCAAATCGGCAAGTATTTTCTTTCAAATGAGTTGGACATTCCTACAGTAATGTAGCTCTCTAATTCCTAGACTTTTATTATCCTCTTGAAGACACACCAGTTTGGTGTTCCATTTCTTCCTTTTCAAAGTCAGCTTCTCATTGGCAAAGATTCTTCAATCATTTCATTCCAGTTCCTGGCACAGTGGTTAGCACTGCGGCCTCACAGCGTCAGGGACCAAGGTTCGCTTCCCACCTCAGGTGACTGTCTGTGCGGAGTTTGCACTTTCTCGCCGTGTCTGCATGGATATCCTCCGGGTGCTCCAGTTTCCTCCCACAGTCCAAATATGTGCAAGTTGGGTGAATTGGCCATGCTAAATGCTCTATCGGAGCAAGGGCTAGTGCAGACTCGATGGGCCAAATAGCCTCCTTCTGCACTGTAGGGATTTTATTATTTTCAACCAAGTTTTGTGCTAAATTATTCACAGACTGAATCAGTACAATTAATTAGTGCAGTTTCTGTACTTTTGTGGATGTAATCTGATCGAAACAATACAACTCTGTAAATTTTCTGACTTGAGCAGAAACACAATTCTTTCAAATATAAGGCTACGATTTTAAGGCCGTTTTGCCTGGCTGGATATGACGATCTCATTGATTTTAAATGGCTCATTGCATCCTAGCCTAAGCTTCCTTTCGGACCTGTTGGTGGGAAAGAAAGTTGGTCACAAAATCCTACTCCTAATCTTAATATAACAATTTGATACACCAATCGTCACATCCCTCCACACCTCCCCATTCTCCCACCCATCCCACAAGAGGACAATGACACAGATCTTAAAGGTGGCCTTCTCTTCTTGGTTGAAAAACTTCCCATTTCTCCGGATCAAGGTTCCGATGTTATTCTGCAATTAATGCTGATGCATTTACTTGTAGAATTATTCTCTTAGTCCAATGTTCAGGTTCATCGCTCAGCCTTTGGTCTGCGCGCATGGCTACCCCTGACTGCTGTCTCTTACTGTAATTTGTACTTCAGGAAAAGAAAAACCTTGCATTTATTCAGTGTCAGCCACATTGTCGAGATTTCCCAAAGTGCTTTAAGCTCATTTGAAACACTATTGGATATAGTCAATATTGTAATGCAAGTAAACATAGCAGCCAAATTGTGCACCGCTTGGCCTCAGGAACACCAGTGAGATAAATGATCAGATAATCTACTTTCATGGTGATGGTTGGAGGATGGATGTTGGTCAGGACTTCAAAAAGTGGTGTGGAATCTTTCAGAGCCTTGGTTTAACAGCACATCTGAAAGACAGCATCTCCATCAATGTATAACTTCTTCGAAATGTGGAGTGGAGTGGGCTTCATCTCAGAACCTTCTGTGGTTGGAATCCCTGAGCCTTGGGCCTCACTAACATTCTGTGCACAAACAGGTCATGCTTTTGAACAGGATAAATATCCCAGGTGGGGCTGAAATGGTTGGAACTGGCACTCATGGCAACCATGGAGCTTCGGAAGCACCCTTACCCCTCTTGGATCGACAGGATGGCATCATAAAAATTGTCCTAAAACAAAACTTAGGTAGAGTTGGCAGCCCTTGAAAAAATCCTGAGCAGGGCAGGGCCCAGTGCCTTCACAGCTTTACATTGCCATATCACAAACCCCTCAGTTGACTATTTAAGGGACCTCACTCCTGTTTTAAGCAGCCGTCATGGATGCCTGCAAAATGGCTGCACTTTTTTTCAGGGGTCCTTGAGATGTAAGATATGGGCTCCTAAAATTGGGTCAATGGCTCCATAACTGACTGGGAAAGAAAAGTATTGCCAATGAGCCAACACAAAGATGAAAAAGGTGCAACTGGATCAAAAGGCTGCCGATTGTTGATCTAATTTCATGTATTCACTGATGATTATATGATGCTGAAGGCCAGGTGTGCGATGTTAAAACATAAGTGGATGCACGCGTCTGAAAGATGAAGCAAATACTGGGAGAACCTTGGATGTTGAGGAACACTTCAGACAAAATGAACAAACGAGCAGTTAAAAGTATAATTGCATTATCAATTCCATTTGATAGACCTATTGACACATCTGCAAGACCAAAGAACTAGTCAATCCAGATTTAACCCTCGGCTCATCATTTTTACAATCTTTTTTTTTTTTTAAATAATTTTTATTGAAATTTTTCGATACAAACATTTACCCCTATTACATTTTAAATTATAACACCACAAGTCCCCCCTGGAAAATCCTCCCCACGCCCTCCCCCGCGCGCACCCCCCCACCCTCCCTCCCCCCCCCCCCCCCCCCCCCCCCCCCCGCGCTATCAGTCTAGCAACCAAACCGTTTTTCCCTTTCTGCCGATGGCCTCGGGCAGTCATTGCCCGCGACCCCCCGCTGACGTGCTCCCTTCGTTGCTATCCCCCCCCCCCTCCCTTCCCCCCCCCCCCCCCCCTTTTCTCCCCGGGTTGCTGCTGTTTCGGCCTCCAGTTCCTATCTCTGATCCAGAAAGTCAAGGAAGGGCTGCCACCGTCGGAAGAACCCCTGTACCGACCCTCTCAGGGCGAATTTGATTCTTTCCAATTGGATGAAGCTTGCCATGTCGTTTAACCAGGTGTTAACACTTGGTGGCCTTGTGTCCCTCCACTGAATCAAGATCCTTCTCCGAGCTACCAAGGACGCAAAGGCCAATATTCCGGCCTCCCTTGCCTCCTGTACTCCTGGCTCCACCCCAACCCCAAAAATCGCTAGCCCCCACCCTGGTTTGACCCTGGTTCCCACCACTCTCGATACCGTCCCCGCCACCCCCTCCCAGAACTCTTCCAGTGCCGGACACATCCAGAACATATGTACATGGTTCGCAGGGCTTCCCGAACACCTAACACACCTGTCCTCCCCCCCCGAAGAACCGACTCATCCTAGTCCCCGTCATATGGGCTCTGTGCAGCACCTTAAATTGGATGAGGCCCAACCTTGCGCACGACGACGACGAATTGACCCTCTCTAGGGCATCCGCCCATGTCCCATCTTCTATCCGCTCTCCCAGCTCCGCTTCCCACTTGTCTTTCAGCTCCTCTATCGGTACCTCCTCCACCTCCTGCATTATTTTGTAGATGTCCGAGACCTTCCCTTCTCCGACCCAGGCCCCTGACAGCACCCTATCACTCGCCCCTCCATCGGGAAGCAAGGGAAATCCTTCCACCTGTCGTCTGGCAAATGCCTTCACCTGCAGGTATCTAAACGTGTTCCCCGGGGGAGCTCAAATTTCTCCTCCAGCTCTCCCAGGCTCGCAAACCTCCCCTCTATGAACATGTCCCTCAGTTGCCGGATGCCCGCCCTGTGCCAGCTCTGGAATCCCCCGCCAGTGTTCCCCGGGACAAATCTGTGGTTCCCTCTCAGTGGCGCCGCCATCAGACCCCCCACTTCCCCCCTGTGTCGCCTCCACTGCCCCCAGATTTTAAGGGTGGCCGCCACTACCGGACTCGTGGTATACCTTGTGGGGGGGAGCGGCCATGGTGCCGTTACTAGCGCCCCCAGGCTTGTATTGCCGCAGGACGCCCTCTCCATACGTTTCCAAGCTGCCCCCTCCCCCTCCATCACCCACTTGCGCACCATCGATGCGTTCGCCGCCCAGTAGTATCCGGAAAGATTGGGTAGCGCTAATCCTCCACTGTCCCTACTCCGTTCCAAGAAAATCCTTCTCACTCTAGGGGTGCCATGCGCCCACACATAGCCCATAATGCTGCTAGTTACCTTCTTGAAGAAGGCCCTGGGGAGGAAGATGGGCAAGCACTGGAACAGAAACAAGAACCTCGGGAGGACCGTCATTTTGACTGACTGCACCCTCCCTGCTAGCGACAGCGGTACCATGTCCCACCTCTTGAACTCCTCCTCCATCTGCTCCACCAGCCTTGAAAAGTTCAGCTTGTGGAGGGTCCCCCAGTTCCTTGCCACCTGCACCCCCAAGTACCTGAAGCTCTTTACTGCTCTCTTAAAGGGGAGCCGCCCAATTCCCTCCCCCTGATCTCCCGGGTGTATCACAAAGACCTCACTTTTACCCACATTTAATTTATATCCCGAAAAGTCCCCAAACTCCGCTAGTATTTCCATTACCTCCGGCATTCCCCCTTCCGGATCCGCCACATACAACAACAAATCATCCGCATAGAGTGATACCCGATGCTCCTCCCCTCCCCTTGTCAGTCCTCTCCAACCCCCTGAACCCCTCAGTGCCATCGCCAACGGTTCGATCGCTAATGCAAATAGTAAGGGGGATAGGGGGCATCCCTGCCTGGTACCTCGATGGAGCCCAAAATACTCCGACCTCCTCCCGTTTGTAACCACACTCGCCATCGGGGCCGAATACAGCAGCTTCACCCACTTGATAAATCCCTCCCCAAACCCAAACCGTTCCAGCGTCTCCCACAGGTATTCCCACTCCACCCTATCGAATGCCTTCTCCGCATCCAGTGCTAATTTTTACAATCTTAATGTAGACTAGAATTCCCCACTTAACTTAGAAAATGCCTTTTGAAACCACATGTTTTGGTAAGAAAGTGTAGGTGACAATAAGTACACACACGTCATTCTTCACAATTTATAATTCTTTGCTGCTTGGCTGACTGCTCTTTGAAGATAAATGTTGCCCAAAATACCACTGGGATATTTCTGTAGATAAAATATGATGAAGCACCTTTTATTCTCTTGGCGATTCTGCATAGTTAGAACAAGTCAACCCTAATTAATTTGAACAGCGCTAATAAAAGTATAATATGGCATCAGTGTGTGTACTGGTATATAGTCTCTATAAATTGCTAACATCTTTAAGGTAGCTTAAATCTCTTAACCCCACCAAGAGATTAATATTTTTCAGATGACTTCATTAATCTTTTGATGAGCTTTAAAATTAATCTGACTGTTCAGTAAAACGCTTGCGATGATCATTGACTGATTTAAATATTAAATATCTTTGAAGAAACTTATGGAGTATTGGATTTTGATTTCAGATGTATTTTGTACAGTCTGGATTGGAATAAATTAATTTATAGCAGTGATCTCGTTATATTCCATTTTTGTGGTTATTGAAGTTTAAGAATAGAAACATAATTTTCTTAAGTGGGTTATCCTCATAAGGAATAGCTTTTAGGCAGGTTCTGGTCATCCTATAGTGGCAACGTCAACACTGAAAATCTTGAATACCTTCAACACACAAGGAAAATATCTTGCAAACTTAATTGTTAAACGTAGATTCATGTGTATTTTCTGAAAGATGTTTTAAAACAGCGTGCGGTGTTCAGTGTACAGTTTGTTGTTCTTCAGTAAAGTATGTCGCATGTGAAATGCTTACTCCATTATGTGCCCCACAGCGTTCACATTTATCAGGATTCTAAAATTTATAGATCTTTACAGAATAATTTTTATTTGAAGGACTCCTCTGTAGCGAGCTCAGGAGATGGAAATTTCATTCCAGAGAGTAAGTTCCTCATCCCCGGAACCACTCTTTTTTACTATGGTTGAGCTCATGCATTCAGCAACTTCTGCTGCTTTCCGTCTTTCTCTTGCTCACTGAGTCAAATCTTCCTCCCTGTCCAGGACCTGATCCATCGGGTAGGATTTTCTGCACTCAACTGATGTCATGTGTTATCTGTTGGTTATCAATATATAAGTAAAAGTGTGGAGGGCTATAATGGCTGTCGTTAAAAGTTTATGGGCACAGGGGAATGAGAATATCCAGCGATAGTCAAGGAAGAGATGAGAAATATTTGGAGAGAGATAAAGCTTCTCCTTCTCTCTTCAGCTTGTCAAAATTTTCTATCTCCGATCTCCGTTTCATTTTTCTCACTGATGCCTCCCAACATTAGATTTCTTCAGTGTTATCTTCCAGCAAGGCATCAGACGTCACAAAGTACTCCAGTGCAGGTGACTATCTAAACCTCTTTACAGGATGGTAATACAATTCAAGCCTTCTGATGATATCATAAGCTTTAAGTATAACATTTCGACAGACTGTTTAGTGATAAGAACTCTATCTTTCCCATTTTTCATTTTGAACTCGTCAAGATGAAGGGGTTTTCGTGCTCGGGACTGGAATGATTTTCCAGCTGTTGGCATCAAGCAGTACTCTGAGGCATTGGACAGTGAATTACATAGTAAAGCCCTTTTATTATGTTTCACCGTGACCTTCTAAAAAGAAGAGTCCCTCCCCTAAAGGGGGAACCTTATCATGAACAACATAAATTATCCTTGTATTCTTTCGGATTTGCCGAGGATTGCCTTATTTTGTTTCTTCATCTCCTTAAACATTATACATGTCTCTATTCCATCCAAATGCAAGAGCTTGTAGATGTTGTTATTACTAGGATTGTAGAACACTTGCAGTGCAGAAGGACGCCATTTGACCAGTAGAGCCAAGGCTCTGCGAGACCAAACTTTGCCTTTTTCCTCTCTCACTGCAAATTGTTTTTCACTTCAGGTGCTTATCCGAATCTCTTCTGAAACTATCCCCACCATTTATTTGGCGTCAAACTCCAGATTGTAAACACTTGTTCTGTGAAAATGCTTTTCATTGTGGAGTCTTTGATTCCTTTGCCAATAACCTTAATTTTGAATCCTTTGGTTCTCAATCCATCTGCAATTGAAACAGTTTTCTACTCTGACCGAACCCCTCATGATTTTGAACACCACTCACCTGTGAACCACCTCTTCCCTGAGGAGTACAACCTCAACTTCTCCAGTCTGTTGACGTGGCTGAAAGTTCCTCATCCCTGGAACCACTCTTTTTTACTATTGTTGAGCTCATGCTTTCAGCAACATCTGCTGCTTTCCACCTTTCTCTTGCTCACTGAGTCAAATCTTCCTCCCTGTCCAGGACCCGATCCATCGGATAAGATTTTCTGGCCATTATGCCAGTGGGAGGGATGGGAACATGTGGATAACTGTCGGCTCTTGAGAGCCGACTATGGCCACCAATGCCAGGGTTGAAAATCTCCGGCCAACATCATTGTTCAGTTTCTCTACTGTTTCCAATCACACCCTCCCCGCGCTCACCCTGTCTATCAGATTCCCTTTCTGTTCCATTAGATTACTAACAATTCAACTTCCCTTCTTGGCATTTCCTGCAACCACTTGCACCTCCTCAAGGATTATCTCCCTCCCTTACAAAACCACCATCATTTCATGCCTCAAAAAACCCCTCCCATTTGCAAACCACAGTACCATCTCCAACCTCCTGTTCCTCTCCAAAGTTTTTGAATGCGTTGTCCTGTCTTAAATCTGGGCCACCTTTTCCGCAATTTTTACCTATCACTTAGTCCCTGTCAGTGAGCTTTCTTCATTGACTTCCACTCTGGTCCATTCAATCATTGTTGAGGCATCTTTGGCAATGGCTTTTTTTTCCCACCCCTGTCTTCCTTATCCCCAGAGCCTTCTAAAGACCTCACTTTGGCTTGCCATCATTTACATAACGCATGCCTTTGACAATATTTGCTGAAGGCTTGCGTAAACTAACCACAATCAGCTCCACCTTGCTTGACCCTTCTCCACCCTCCCTCACCCCCCACCATGCCCCTTTGTTGTGCTGTGTTTGTGTTACGATGCCAAAGGAGACAAATAACTTCAAAAATGAGAAGAAATGCCCAGAACCAATGGAAATGACAAAAGGACAAGATTTCCCGTTAACACAGATTAAACATCACTCAATAGGCAACTAATACACCAAACTAAAGAAAAGATACTTCCCTGTTAAAGAATATTTTGCTTGTATTAATTAGTTCCAACATGCTTTTATTTAACGCCATATTTCCAGTCTTAATGATTACATCACAAGCTCCTCTTGACTTTACAGCAGGTCTCATTCTCCCTGCCATGCCAGGTGATGTGCCTTTGAAAGTTGTTCCATTCAGTCTTTTGAACATCCACTTCCAGCAGTAAGGCCAACTCTGGCAAATCCTTGTTCCTTAAATCTCTGCAATACATCTCATTGAACAGAGAATCAGTCCCCATCAGCATCCTGCTTGGCGGCTAACACAAAAAAATGTTTTTTTCTTCTGCTCTTCACAGTACTGGCTGCTTCTGTCTCTGAGTCCTGAAAAACAGCTGCCCTTTTTTAATGTTCTTTTCAATGGTTTTGATTTGAACTTCTTTTGCCATGACAACCAGATCACATGGGCCTGTCTCCAGGTAGAGTTTGGAATGGTCATTATTTCCTCTACTCCTTTACTTAAATTAAAGGAGACAGTTTAAAACATAATAATCATATGAAATATTACTTTCATAAAAGTTGGATGAGCTGCAATTTCCATCAGTTAAACATAGGGAGGATCACCTGCTTTCATCTTCAATTCCCAACACGTACTGAGTACAATGACAACACTTTCATGCCTACTTTTTCCTGATTGACCCTTACTGTTCACAACCTCTGTGACATTGGTCAAACTTAAGCTCAGTTTCTGATGTTTAAATCCTCTATAGGATTACCCCTGTGTATCTCTATTGCTTGCTGAAATTCTTCTTACGACCCCCATTGAGATCGCTAACTTTGAAAAAGAGATTTGATTTTCCAGTGAGCGACTCAAATCATCACATGACAGGATTTCAGGTCTTAAGACTTTTATTGAACAAGCAAATCAATATACACTAAACTACAGAAAAGATATCTTTTTTTAATTTCTTAACATGACCAAAAACCCTATGCCATGTTGATATGTCACATCACACTATGTACAGAACTGTAGTCTCTAACGGAACAAGTCCAGAATTAATCCCACCTTCTACTAAGCCCGGGGCTGGATTCTCCGCACCCCGACGCAAAATCGCGGCCGGCGAGGGGGCGGAGAATCCATTTTCCCTGAAGGAACCGGGACTGGCGCCAGTTCCTCGATTCTGTGGGTCCTGAAAAGCGCCGCGCCACCTGGGACCTACCTAGGCCCAGTGCCAGAGGCCCGCTCCACCATTCTCCACCTCTGACCGTCCGAAGTCCTGACGGCGTTGAACAAATGTGCTCCAGCCAGTCGGGATACTCGTGTGGCAGCTGCGGACTCAGTCCATGGCCGCCCTGGTCGGGGGCGGGCCAATCGTTGGGAGGGCCGATCGGAGGGCGGGGGGGTCCTGATAGGCGGCCGGTAAATGTTTGTGCGGGCTTTGAGGGTCGGGCGCGCGGCCGATCGGGAGGTGTCTTTTTTGGGGCCAGCTCCGCGGTCCGGGTCTGCCATGGAGCACGGCGCAACCACTGGAGGCTGCCGCCGTGCGCATGCGCGGACTCCGACCCGGACGTGCGGGGGCCCGTATCTGCAGCAAAAGTCCCTGCTAGCCCCCTGCAGGGCTGTGAATTAGTGGTCCTCTCACGGCAGTTTTTCTGGCGTGAAACTCCACAGTTTTGATGCCGGCGTGGAGACATAGTCCCAATAATGGAGAATCATGGGCGGGTTTCTCCGACCTCCCACCAGGTGGGAGAATTGCCGGGGGTCGGCGTGAATCCCACACCCGCAGTCCTCCCAATTCTCCCGCCCCCAAAAACCAGGCCGGCGTGATCACGTTGCCCGCCTCGGAGAATGGTGGGGTCAGGCGTGACTCAACGGGTGCCGGGCCGCCCGAATTCTCCGGCCCGCGATGGGCCGAACTTTTGCTCGTTTGTAGCCTGTCCCGCTGGTGTAAATCAGAGTGGGTCCCTTACCGGCAGGACCTGGCGACACAGGCGGGCTACGGGGTCCCTGGGGGGTTGCGGAGGGATCTGGCCCTGGAAGTGCCCCCACGGTGGCCTGGCCCACGATCGGGGCGCACCGATCCGCAGGCGGGCCTGTGCCGTGGGGGCACTCTATTTTTCCACATCGGCCGCTGTGGTCCTCCGTGATCGCCGGTGCGGAGTCGAACCCTCCCGCGCATGCGCGGGGATGCGGCCAGCACACGCTGGCCCTCCTGTGCATGCGTGGGGATGATGCCAGCACGTGCTGGCGCTTCCACGCATGCGCTGACTTACGCCGGCCAACGGAAGCCCTTTGGTGCTGGTTGGCACGGCGCCAAGCTCCTATCCCACCAGCCGGCGGGGCGCCAACCACTCTGGGGCAGCCCGACGCCGGAGTGGTTCACGCCACTCCGTTCAGCCGGTTCCCCCCGCCCCGCCGGGTACGGGAGAATCCCGCCCCATATCTCTGATTCTTCCCATTGTATTGAGTCACAATGTCCAGGACTGGATTCATGGGTCCTCGAACCGTATGTTTGTCAGCGATGCGCCATTCACTGGAGGCGGGATTCTCTACTCCTGCCGCTTGTCAATGGGATTTCCCATTGAAGCCATCCCATGCTGTCGGGAAACCCACGGGGGAGGGTGCACTTCCAGTGGGAACAGAGGATCCCAACGGCTGGAAAATTCTGCCCCAATGCCTGTGAAAAATTGTTTCCCTCAGTCCGGTGAGACTCCGTGGGCCAGCTTCCTGCAGCAAGGCTCACTGTGGCAACTCCTTCTCCCAGCTGCACCAGGACGAACCTCTTTGTGTCCCTAACTTTCTACAGGCCACTTCTCTTCGACCAGGGATTGAACTACCACTCTATTCTGTCTTATGGCTAAGACAGAGTGGTCTTTTCCCCCTAGTTGTTCACAGCAGTTGCTTGTTTCCCGATCTGTCTCTGTCTCTCTTTCTCTCTCTGTCAAGAGTTTTGGAGTTCCTGTGGTCGGTTATCGGGTGATCAAGATTAGTAGTTCAGAAGTGGAGCTGGCCCGGGAACACTGAAAACCTGCCTCAGAACATGAGAGCCAGCATGACTTCCAAACAAGCCTGTTTGACCAGCTTAAACTGGTCCTGCCTAAAAAGAGCTTTTGCTTCAATCAAATATTTGACGGATTAAACTAAGACTTACTCAAGTTACCATCTGCTTTGCTTGGAATTCAGCTCGGTGTCAATTTAGCCTCCTGAAGTGATGCTTTGGAGCTCTCTGCAAAAAATGGATTAAAGGATTGAAGTTTATCACCTTCACTAAGTCTCCTGTTTCACAATAAGTATCAGAGAACTGGCTACTGTTTAGTCTTTGGCAGTTTTATGACATATCTGTCATCCACGTTTTAAATATGATTTTGGATAAAAATAATTTCCCAAGAATTCACAGATTGATTGAATGGTTCAGCACCAAGGGAGGCCATTTGGCCCATTGTGATAATGTTGGACTCCACTCCAGATCCGAATCACACATTGTGTTGGATCTGAGAATAGTGTCCGGGATTCTCTCTGGGCCAATGCCGGAATCGAGAAACACAATTGGGTGGAGAATCACGCATCAACCGAAGATCGTGGCTGGTGCCAAGTGGAATGCAATGATCTGGCCCTCGACAACGGTGTGAATGTGTTCGACGTGGTCATGCAAATTGTTAAAGTAAGCGCCGTTGGCATATCAATAATGGTATTCTCCAGTCCTCCAGCAATGCTCCGCCTCAGCCAGGAGGAACTACCAACGCCGGATTCACTAGTGGTATTTAAATCGGGAAGTAGGGTCATGGTTGCTGAGGAGGGGTAGCGAGGGGTAACCAGGGGTTGGGTCGTGGGGTCGGGGTGACCCCCTGGGACCAGGGTATCCAGGCACAGGTGGCCATTGTCATGGCCTGCAAGGCAGCCATTTTGCTGCACATCCCACTAACCGCCCTACGTAGTCCTTTTGGTTGCAGAGAGCGACACCTGCCATATGCGTGCACCCCCCCAACCAGGGCACCACCCTTCTGGTGGGGCATTACATCACCCACACAAAGGAGACGTCCACAGTAGATCCCACAGAAGGACGCCGGACAGGGGCTGCAGAACGTACAGCTGGCATGCGTAGGGCCAGTCACCAGTACCCCAGCTGGTAGGGGCCAGAGACCCCTCCCTGGCGCCAGGTACAAATGGGGCAAGGGGTTTTCTGTGGATGGCAGAGTGCCAGGGAGAAGGCTGGGGTGGGTGTGGGCATGGGTATGGGACAGGTGGCAGGGGGACATGAGGGTGCAGGAGCTGCAATGCAGGTCAGGGCCACCATGTAGCCTGTTGGACCAGATCGTTCATGGGTGTACCCACCATGCTAACATGTCCACACTATACCCCCTGCAGATTATGGGGTTCAGAATCCAACCAGGAATGGTTGCCATCATCCTAGCCACCGGAGCCCTGGCGGATGCACTGAGGCTGTACGAGCAGGAATTGCTCAGGAAGGACCCAGCAGAACTGGAGCCTGCCCCGGAAGAACAGGGCCATCCGGTGATAGTTGGCCACCCAACGTGTGAGGAGAAGATGGGCAGGAAGCGCCGCATCTTGCCTCTTGGATATCGGCAGCGGTTGTCATTCATGGACCTGCTGGACCGAGTGTGTCGGACCGAGTGTGTCCAACTGAGCAGCGGGACCATGCAACATCTCTGCCAGATCATAGCGCATCTGGCACTACAGGGATATAACAGAGGACACCTGTACCTGGCAGCTGTCAAGGTGACAGTTACCCTGAACTACTGCGCCACGGAGTCCTTCCAGGCACCGGGTGGATACTGTCTGAGATCTCACAGATCTCGGTGCACAGGTGCATCTGTGCCATAACGGAGGTCCTACAGGCCCGTCGGCAGAATACATTACCCTCTGTGTTGGACCGAGCCCACCAGGTTGCCCGAAAGTGGGATTCGCCGCCATAGTTGGATGCCCCAGGTCCGGGGTGTGATCGACAGGAGGCATGTCCCCCTCCAAGTACTGGCGCATGATGGGGTGGTCTTCATGAACTGAAAGGGGTTCCACTTCATGAACACGCAGTAGATATGTGACCACGAGATGCACATCATGCATGTCTGTGCCCAATACCCGGGTACATGATGTCTTCATCCTGGCACACTCGACGATTCCTGACACCTTCGTGATGCATCCTCGGATGAGAGGTTGGCTCCTGGCCGACAGGGTCATCTACTGCAGTCGTGACTGATGACGCCTATCTGAATGCTACAATGGAGAACCGCTACAATGATGCTCATGATGTGACCAGGGGCATGACAGAGCAGTGCATCGGCATGCTCAAAATGCGGTTGAGGTGTCTAGACCGTGCAGGAGGGGCCCTCCAGTAGAGTGCTAGGAGAGTATTTTTTGGCTGCTGCGTCCTCCACATCATCGCGCAGCAGGGAGACGACATGCTAGAGGAGGAGGATGAACGGCAGGCCTCGCCCGACTAGGAGGATACAGAAGAAGGCAGGGCATGGGGCCCTGGTAGCCATAGGAGGCTGCACAACATGTGGGCCTGGGCCTGCTCGCACGGGAAAATCTAATCACCTTCAGGTTCAATGATTAGGGAGCCTGGCCCTCAACAACCCTACCCTCCTGTTCCCCTCCTCCCCCCCCCCCCCCCTGAGTCCACCCTCCTTCACCACTGCAACTGTCACCCACACCTACACCCCACCTCCATGCTCCATACCTGCCTCGCTACATGGTGTTTACCCTCGGTTGGCAGTACCAGTGGAAATGGTCCATGGTATGGAGGATAATGATCACCCACTCGGCGATGAGCTCTGGTGCCCTGCATCGTTGGATAGAGTTTGAATCCTGCCCTCGCTAGCACCATCCGGATGATCCTTGCATGCGACCTGGCCATTCCATCGCACAGACCCATCGAATCCTTGGGTGGCGAAGGTGGGGATGGCCATGGAGGTTGGGTGGGAGAGGGCATGGCGAGGTTAGGGACCGGGACGGTGTGTGGTGGCTGCCCAGGAGGCTGTGGCCCGGGTCCACATCTGATGCCTATGCCCCACTAGCAGCCTCCCCCACCCGGCACACCCTCTGCCCCCAGTCCAGCACAGCCCTCACATCCTGCAGACAGATCAAAACGTTAGTGTGCAAGGGTGTTTATTGTGATATATACATGTGCCCTATCCCCAAACACTATCTTACCACTACCCCTGTGCCAACCTAAATGGTACCTAGCTTTTTGGCCTTACAGGCCCGAACGCTCTGTTTAGGCGGATCCCCAGGCGGTATTTCAGGAGTGGAGGTGGCCTCCTGCGAATCTTGCCCTATGACCTGGGTCCTCTTTGGAGGTGGTCCACTAGAGAAACTGGCTCTTGACGGGCCCAGCAGCTATTTGGGTGCCCCAGGTAGGATGGTGTCACGCTGTTCTGCCCGCTGCCCATAGGATACACTGGGGACAGCAGGTAGCGGGAGGGGATTCAGAAGCGCTGTGGTGTTCCGGCGCCTCCACTGTGGGCATCAGGGGCACGGGTCCGTGCACCTCCTTCTCCCTTGGGGTGCCTGATGGCCCCTGGGCTACTCCTGGGATGAGAGTGTGGCCGAGGGCACCTCCGGGGGCTCCTCCGCCACCTGCCGCTGCAAGTCCTGGAGACCCACTCTCGTCTCAACCAGTGTCTCAATGTTCGCGACTATGGAGCACAAGAACTGTGTCATGTCCCTCTTGAACTGAGCCATGTCCCTCTGGGACTGTGCCACGACCCTCAGTGATTGTGCCAGGTCCCTCTGTGACTGGCTCAGTTCATCCAGCACCAGGCCAATGCCATTGTGACTGGGCCAAGCTCAGGAGCTTTGCAGCAGTGTCCAGGTGGCCCTGGTATATGGCTTCCCATGACAGGGCTGTCCTGTCCTGTGCTTCGACAGCCATCCACGCAGAAAGCCCCACGCTTTAGACATCTTGACCCATGGCCTCCACCTTGGACGCCACTCATGCAGTTTTGGCCTGGATGGCACACATGGTCTGCACTGCCTCCAACCCCTGCACGTGGTTGGACTCTTCCAGATGCACCTGCTAGCGCTGGATGGTTGCTGACAACCCCTCAAGTAGTTCCTGACTCAACGGCTGTTTTCAGAAGCCCGAGACTCGTCTGGAGGGCAGCTGTTCCCTGGGGTCGAGCTGCTCTCCGACCATCCTCCCCCTCAGGGCTTCCCAGCTCCACCTGATGGAATGCAGCATTTGTGTGGTGTGCACCAGATAGTGCCCCAGGAACCTCATCACTGATGTGCCCAACCAAGTGTCTCTGGGATGGTGGAGGGTGTTGGTGAAAGGTTTTGTCCCCGGATGTGTTCTCCGGGGTGTCACAGGGCTGCTGCTGGGGGCTTGGAACATCAGCAGGTATTGCCTCATCGCTGGATGATGGATGAGTCTTGGAGTTGGAGGTAAGGAATGCCGGACAGGCCTGCCTCATTGCCAAGTGGTCCTGTGAGTCATTAGACCAGACGCATGGTTAGATTATAGGTGCAAGGGAGGGATGTGGGGGGGAGGTGTGCGCGTGAGGTGGGTGATGATGGGAGGCATTGGGGGGAACGGGTGGGGGCTGGTTAGGAAGTTGGTAGTGTGGGGGTGCCACAAGTGACATAGGGACATCGCAACCCATTGGGGGCTCACCTACTGCTTCCCCGATGCCAACCTCCGCCTTGGCATCTGCCCGGTTTCCGGTCCCATGGACCAGGTCCAACGCCCTGCGCTGAGCAGCGGTGAGGTACCTCACGTCCAGCGGGCCCACTCCGGTCTGCCTTCTCGTCTCCTGGGGCACAGATTACACACAGTGTGAGACACTCGCCCACGGGCAGCACAGGGGCTCCGCTGCTGTGGCCTGTGTGTGCAGGGCACCTGGCCATGGCAGGTGGTACGATTGTTGGAGAATGTGGTGTAGGGTGCAGTGTGGGCGGCCTGATGGTTGGTGGTGTGCGATCGCCCTCTGTTGAGGGGAGGGCGCTATGGGTGTGTGGGACAGGGGTTGATGTCAGGGGAGTGGTGGTGGTGACCCGAGCTGGCTGGCCTGGGGATTTGCCCACCCATGACCAGCGCTGCCTATTGGTCCCCCTGGCGGGACTGCAAGGAGGGTGAGAGTGTTATGGGTGTGGGACGGGGTGATGCCAGGGGCATGGGGCTGGTCACTCTCACTGGCCACCCTGAGGAGGTCAGCTTCTTGCGACACTGCTGACCGGACTTGGCAATGGGACCCACAGCGCTCGCGGCCCCTGCCATCTGCACCCAGGCCCGGTTGAAGTCCGCGGGTGGCAGCCACCTTCCCGTCCCGGGGAACAAGGTGCCCTCTCTCTTCTCCACGGCATCCAGCAAGGTCTCAAGCTCTGCACCAGTGGAACAGGGTGCCGCTCTTCATGGTACCATCTTGTTGGCTGGAATGAGTATGTGTGGGGAATGGAGTGCTTGCATACACCTGCAGCTTGTCAGACACTCGAGTGCTGGACGAAACCTCGGCGAATCAGACGCCGTCATGCATTGGAATTGCACTAATTCCATGTGATGCTTGTGCTAGCCCATTAATGGGTCCTCAATCGCTCCGGAACCGGCACTGTTTTTGTCAACATAGAACACTCACGATTCAGTCCCAGCGTCAGCACTTAGTCTCCCAAATGGAGAATCCTGCCCAGTATCTTTCAACTGACTGGAAACCACCTCGAACTGAAGCATCTTAAAGCATTTCCAGCCTGTCTGGACCCAGCCCCCTCCCACAGCAGATCAGGCAACCAGTTACTCCAAGCTGAATTCCAACCAAAGCAGATGGTAACTTGAAGAAGCCTTCAAGCCTTTAATACATCAAATATTATATTTTGTTTCATTTTTTTTTCAATTCACAGGACGTGGGCTGGTATTTATTGCCCATTCCTAGTTGCCCTTGAGAAGGTGGTGGTGAGCTGCCTTATTGAACCGCTGAAGTCCCTGAGGTGTAGGTACACCCACAGTGCTGTTAGAGAGGGAGTTTCAGGATTTTGTCCCAGCGACAGTGAAGGAGCAGCCATCTATTTTCAAGTCAGGCTGGAGAGTGACTTGGAGGGAATCTTCCAATTGGTGATGTTCCCCTATCCTTCTAGATCAGGGGTGGGCAAACTACGGCCTGCCAAAGGTCTTTATGCGGCCCACCAAGTCATTAAAAAAAAAATTTTTTTTTTTTAAATTAAAAATTTTTTTTTTTAGGTTAATGGGGGGTGGTGCTGTTGGGTTACTTACTGGTATAGGGTGGATACGTTGCCTTGAGTAGGGTGATCATTGCTCGGCACAACATCGAGGGCCGAAGGGCCTGTTCTGTGCTGTACTGTTCTATGTTCTATATGAGGCGCCCAGAATCATAACCGGGTGAAGTAATTATTTTACTTAATATACTATGCGGCCCTTTAAAATTGTGAATTTCTGAATGTGGCCCTTGCATGGAAAAGTTTGCCCACCCCAGTTCTAGATGGTAGGGGTCATGGGTTTGGAAGGTGCTGCCCCAGGAGCCTTGGTGAGTTTCTGCAGTGCATCTTGTATATGATACACACTGCTGCTACATAAGGCCTTTAGGCCTGCCTCGGGTGCTGGCACCCTGACCTGCTGTGGGAAGACTCACTCGAGGAAGGATGTCTCCACCTTAAAGTCCCTTCCCAACTCTCCTAACTGCTGAGGCAGCCTGCTCTTTGTTTCAAATAGGAAGGTCACTGTTAGCCCTCCAATCTTGCGCGGTTACGCACCATCCTTAATTGGACACTGAGCCTGCCCTCTGGCCCGCTCTGGGGAAAAAACACCAAGAGTGTTTGTATCCCATCGAATGCTGGCAGTGGGGTTCAGAAGCCTGCAAGGAAAACCCTGCCCAAAGTAAGGGCCTTAAACTTACCCTGCAGGGCCAGTTATTGTAAATCATATACATAACTGGTACGCCACTTCATGGGTTTAATTTTTGATTTTGAGTGATCGTGTAAGGTGGTGATAATAAAGGGGTGATGGTGGGGTAGTGACAATATTACTGGACTTGTAACCCATATAACCAGGCAAATGATCGGGGGATGAGGGTACAAACCCCAGCATGGCAGTTGGTGGAAATTTAAATTCAATTAACTAATCTGGAATTGAAAGTTAGTCACAGTAAAGGTGACCATGAAACTACCATCAGTTGTTGTGAAAACCCATCTGGTTCCCTGATGCCCAGGGAAGGAAATCTGCCATCTGTCCGCTGGTTTCCCGGCTGTGTGAGGTGTCTTCATTAGAAAAATCCCATTAATGAGCGGTGAGAGTAAAGAATCCCGCCTCTAACAAATGGCGCGCCACCAAGAATCACGTGGCTGTGGGTCCGGAGAATCGCAGTCAAAAACAGGTGTACAAAAGCAAAATACTGCAGGTGTTGGAAGGCTGAAATAAAAACAGAAAACGTGGAAATTTTCAGAAGGTCTGGCAGCATCTATGGAAAGAGAAGCAGAGTTAACGGAACAAAAATAGAGTCGAGGGGGCTCTAATGGCCTGGGAGAACCCTCCCCCCCCCCCTCCCCCACAAGGTGCCGTGACGCCTGGTCCACATTTGTGAAAATCGGTGTTAAAAGGCACCCTGGTGAGGTGTTCCAGGTGAGGCAATTAGTTCCCAGGTGCCGGAGAATCCGGCGCAGGCATATAACAGTGAGCCGAATGGCTCACTTAAATATTCTCATCTGGATCTTGTGACGTCTCGCGAGATTCCGTTGAACCTTGTGGGACGTTTTGAGCATCGTGAATCCCGCGAGAGGCCTCACGTGGGATTTAACAGCTTTGTTGTGTTACCAAGTCAGGCGCAACGAGGCCGTTAAATCGCAACCTTCACCAGAATGTTAACTTGGAATGTGAAACACTGGGCTGGACTCTACCGCCCCACCCGCCGCAAGAACGGCCACAGGTGCGACGGCGACAAGGGAAAAATCCATTGACCTCGGGCGGGATTCTCCGCGGCCTGAGAATCCCGCCCACTATCTCTGTTCCTTTCTCTCCACAGATGCTGCCTGATCTGAGTACTCCCAGATTGTTTTTTTTTTCAGTTATAATTGCACACATGTACTTAGCTGAGGAATGATAAAGAGCCAGCCAGCATTAATATGGGTGAGAGCGGAACTAATGTGTATTTTATTGTGTGGCATTTTCTAGAAAGATAAGCCCATCATCTTCTTTAAAGATTCAAATTTATATTGTCTTAAATTATGGAAGGACTGCTGTCACTGATTATTAAAAGTGATGGTTTCAGGCTGTTGCTTATTATCACACTGCAAGGAACTCTGCTGTTTGAAATGATGTTCGAAAAATGGATCCGCAATTTTTTTCTCTCCAAATGGAAGATAAATATTGACATAGCTGGTATGGTGGCATCAAAGGAAAGAATTACGCATTTGGTTTCTGACATGGAATGAAACTCACAGAAAGATTCATCTTAGTTAATCCGTGGAGCACAGTGTGTGATTTCCAGTGCATTCATTCTAATGAATGGAAGATTATGGGATGTACGCAATTATTTCCCCAAATAAGCTCCATGCTCCAGGGGCTGTTTTTTTCATCTGGGGTTGGGTTGCCTTTGACAGGATCAAATGCGAATGTTGAACTATCCTCCCCTGCTCCACCCCCCCCCCCCCCCCCCCCGCCCCTAACCCCCCCGCCCACCAGCCACCCCCTGCCACATTGGGAAGAATCACCCAACGTGATTTCAGTAAGGCGAGCCAATTAACTCTCAGAGGCCACGCTCACCATCTAATTAAAGATGGTCAGCGAACCTCCGACACCAGAGGGCCACTTGTGAAGGAGCCCTAAGTACATTAGAAAAGGAGAGAACACCTGAAGATGGATGTGCCGTCGTGGAGGGGGCCACCAGGTGGGCTGCAAGAGGAATGTTTATTTTAAAAGACTATCTGGCACACTGCCCCAACACCCACACTCACCCGTCACCTAATGTTGTGAGGCCACCTCCTTTCTTTGCCTTTGTCTGGCCATTGCCATCTTCCAAAAACATCCAGTCAGTAGAGAGAGAAGCCTGAACGAAGAGGTAGATTTCAAAGAGAGATACAAAAGGTGGCGTGGATCAGGGAGGGAATTCCATAGTTTGAGGAATTGGCTGATAAAGACCTAAATGGCTCAAATAAGCTTCCCACTACTTGTAGGCAGAGCCCTGCAACTGATCCAGCATTCAGGAAAACACCTGGAAATTTGGACTGTGCCAGGCAGCCGGTACTCAAAATAATGGAACTCTTTGCCTTGTTAAGTCCTCCTTCATCTGGCAACTTAATGCAAAGACCAGTAGAATATGGAAATAAAGGTTACCAATAAAGGTTGGGGACCTGGGTTTGATTCCCGCTTGGACCACTGTCTGTGTGGAATCTGCATGTTCTCCCTGTATCTGCGTAGGTTTCCTCCAGGTGCTCCGCTTCCCTCCCACAAGTCCCGAAAGACGTGCTTGTTAGGTGAATTGGACATTCTGAATTCTCCCTCTGTGTAATATAATAATAATTGCTTATTGTCACAAGTAGGTTTCAATGAAGTTCCTGTGAAAAGTGCCGAGTCACCACATTCCAGCGCCTGTTCGGGGAGGCCAGTACGGGAATTGAACCCGCGCTGCTGGTCTTGTTCTGCATTACAAGCCAGCTGTCTTCGCCCCCACTGTGCTAAGCCTACCACCCGAACAGGCACCGGAATGTGGCAACTAGGGACTTTTCACAGTAACTTCATTGCATTGTTAATGTAAGCCTACATGTGACACTAATAAAGATCATTATTATAAATGAAACTACAGCATTACAGGCGTCAGTATTACTAATTTCTACTGGGATTTGACCATTTTGAATTGATTTTTCCTTACATTCCAATCGCAGCTTCCAAACCCCTCCAGGACCTCCCCATCTCTAATTTCTCCAGCCATATAACGATCTGGGATATCTGTGCTCATCCAATTCTGGCCTCTGAGCATTCCTGATTATCACTGTTGACAGCAAGAAGAGGCATCTTAATCATTCCAATGTTGGTAGCCATGCCTTCAGCTGACAAGACCTCAAGCTCAGAAATTCCCTCTCTCAACCACCCTGCCTTTTCCTCTTTGGTCAAGCTTTCAGCCATCTCCGTGAACATTGCCTTACCTGGCTTGGTGTCAAATTGCGTTGAAGGTGCTATATAAATACAAGTTGTTGACAGATCTTTATTACATGAATTTTTGACTCCTAATAACCGTTGAAGCCGCAGTACAAGGGCTTGTTTGATGTCTTGATTAGATTCATTAAGCTCAGCAAAGAACTATCATTATTCTTCATTCTGGAACATCCATATTCCGTGGGAACAGACTAGCTCCCTAAGATTCTGGGGAAAAGATGTATATAATGTACAGGTGAAACTAGCACTCTGGGTGGCATTTTAAGGATTGTTGTGGCGGGGTGAGGTCGTAAAATGCGGCGAACCGTTCAGAAGTCCATCGGCTTAAAGTGATTTGGCAGATAAGTGGTGCTACCAGCGGTTTCCAATTCCTGCATCAATCAGAAGTCCCAGAAGGTAGACAAGTGCCACTGTGCACTTTCCTCAGCTGGAAATGTCTTGTTTCTTGTTTAGGATCTCTCACTACCAAAGATTTGGGACAAATTCTCCAACATCCATTCACATGAACAGAAGATAATGAGCAGGGGTAGGCCACAAGGCCCATGGAGCCTGCTCCAACATTCAATCCGACCATGGTGGTTCATCTTGGGCTAGAACTCCATTTTTCCCCCTGCTCCCCGTATCCCTTAATTCCCCGAGAGACAAAAGATCTGTCTGCCCCCAGCCTTAAGTATCTGCAATGAGAGAACATGCACAACCACCTGGGGTAGAGAATTCCAAAAAAATCAGTGAAGATGTTTCTCCTCCCCATTTAAGGGGTCATAAATGATCCCGTAGCCTGAGACTACAACCCCGTGTTTTAGATTCCCCGACCGATGGAAACCATCTCTCAGGCTCCATCCCAGAGGGTCCCTTCAGAATTTTGTAGCAGGATTAGCTTGGCTCTGACATTAGCATATCAAATCCAAATGGATTGCCAGTATCCTTTCAGGGAAGGAGATCAGCCAGCATCGTGCATGATGTGAATTTGGTTTGTCTGAACTTGGTGAGTTTAGGAAGCTGGAGGGTGAGCTGATTGAGGGATTGGATAGGGTGCATACAAAGAAACTATTTCCATTGGTGGGTGCATTCAGAGCAGGAATATGTAACCTTAAAATGAGAGCTGGGACATTCGGAAGTGAAATCAGGAAACATGACTTTCCATTAACGGTGAATGGAAACCTGCAAAATTCTTCTCCAAAAGACTGTTGATATTGGGTCAGTTGACATCTTGAAGACTGAGATTAGGTAAGGGTATAAGAAGTATAGACCGGGATTTTCCCATTGTGGCAGAATCAGTATTTGGCAAATCTGCATATTAGAGTGAACGGCTAGTCTCACTAACATGCGCTCGCCAGATCTAGCCGAGGTTTTGCGATTTAATCCCTTTCCCTCGGAGACCTTAGGCGACGCCGTTCAGTACTGGTCCCCACAAATGGCGACTAGGTGGGACCAGCTTTTGGGGGGGTGCAGGGGATCTGAGACTCCCTGGTGGTTGTCCTTTGGGCAGGGTGGCACCCTGGTACTGCTGGTGCCACCCAGGCTTCTTGGCACTGGCATTCTGGCAGTGCCAGCCTGGCAGGGGCACTGCCAGTGTACCAGATTGGCATTTTGCCCATGCCTGAGATTGGACCTGAGGGTGCCCTGCCCACGTGAGGTGCGAATTGGGGGTCCTGAGAACATCCTTATAGATGTGTTGGGACATTAGGGGGTCGGGGTTGCGTTGGAGATGGGGGGGTAAGGGCGGGGGGGGGGGGGGGAAGGTTCTCCATTGGGCCACCAAAAAAAGCAGAGCGCGGTTAGATAGCGGGTTAGTTCCCAACCCTGATTCCATTGGGGGTTAGATCGTGTCCCTCGATTTAGATTCTCTGACAAGAGGAAGCATCCTCTCCCCATCCACCCTGTCAAAACTCCTCAGGATCTTAAAAGTTTCGATCAAGTCATTTCTTACTCTTCTGAATTCTAGTGAATACAAATCTAACCTCCAGCCTTTCCTCATAAGACAACCTGCCCATTCCTGGCTATAGTGAAATAAACCTTCTGAGAACTGTCTCCAACGCATTTACATCTTTCCTTAAATAAGAAGACCAACACTGTACACAATACTCCAGATGTGGTCTCACCAATGCCCTGGCTAACTGAAGCATAACCTCCCTACTTTTGTAATCAATACCGCTCACAATGAAAAATAGCATTCTATTAGCTTTCCTAATTACTTTCTGTACCTGTATACTAATCTTTTGTGATTCATGCACTGGGGCACCCAGATCCATCTGCACCTCAGATTTCCAGTTTGTTTCAGTTAGGTTTTGATATTCAATCTCTGTTTAAATTCTTTGAGCTTTTTGCTTCTTCTGGTAGCAGTTGTATTTTTATTGTGGACCAGCACCACGTCTGCTCTTTAGACTCCTAACAGTGAAATATTGTAACAAAACAAATGGGTTTTGTGCATTTTGGAATATTTCAACATCAAGGTTTGATGTATTTTAAATTGCTCCTGTGAATCTGAACATTCTGGACAAAACCGCAACATAGATAAGAAATACAAAAATTAACACTTTCATACTTTGCTGTCACTTGGTTGCAAAGAACTTAAATATTACAGAAAAGAGACACATGTTGCTGAAGCTTTTTTTCTGACACTCATCAGGACAAACACAAGAATACCAAATTTCAAACAATCACATCAATTTATACGACAGGCGGAAAGGGTGCTGATTGGCTGGTAAGTTGATTCTGATTGGTCAAGGCATTGCCATGGAGAAAGCAATGAGGAACTAAAGGTTCCCAAGCCCTCAGTTAATTCAAAAAAGGCACAAGGCTTGAACATATTCTCTTTGTGTGCAGAACATGGGGCCCTGTGTATGAATGTATGTCACTTCTAGCAAGCATAAATGAGCCATGTTACAAGTCTGACTGATTATCTTCCATTGGTTGTTAGTGTAGCTATTAGTGCACTCAGGATTGTTGGGCAAGTGCTGTCCAATCTCAGAATCACATCTAACAGAGGATGATTTGTTTTGCATTGTGTAAGCCAGCCCAACCAACCAGCACCCTTTCCACCTGTATTATAAGTTGTTGGGATATTTTGAAATTTGGCATTCTTGCATTTGCCCTAATGAGTGCTTCGGCAACATGTCCCTCTCTTCTGCATTTCCTCTTTAGAGAGTGAAACTTTTCAAAAGTGCGTAGCGTGAGATTGTCAAAGAGTAATATGGTGGTAATAGTAAGTGATGCTTGACTTACTGATTTACTATTTATCTCATTGTGTAACCATCCAAACACAATCCTTCTGTAGAAAATTTTAATGTTCATATAAATGGGCTCATTCACTGAACTCCCATTAATGAAATAGTTAAATAATTTGGCAGACTATTTGTTCAACATAGACTTTGCCAAGTTATTTTATTAACTAATTCCCTGTTGTCAGTGATACAACAAAGCAATCCAGGAGTCAAGGCTCCTCTATGAAGCACGTACCCTCTCCCACTAAATGCCATTAAGATTTTAAACTATCATATTTTTCTGCAGTTATTGACACTTTAATCAACTGAGCACTGCTTTACTCATGGCAATTTAAATAGATACAAATTAACTAATAAAAAGCACCAATGCAATCTTCACCTACACACTTCATTCTTGTAGATAATTGCAAATCTCCCTGTTTGCATAGTTACAGAATCATAGAATCCCTACAGTTCAGAAGGAGGCCATTTGGCCCATCGAGTCTGCATTGACCCTCTGAAAAAGCACCTACCTAGGCCCAATCCACCACCCTATCTCCGTAACCCCACCTACGGGCAATTTAGCATAGCCAATCCACCTGACCTGTGCATCTTTGGACTGTTGGAGGATACTGGAGCACCCGGAGGAATAATAATAATAATCTTTATTGTCACAGGTAGGCTTGCATTGCAACAAAGTTACTGTGAAAAACCCCAAATCGCCACATTCCGGCGCCTGTTCGGGTACACAGAGGGAGAATTCGGAATGTCCAAATTAACTAACAGCTCGTCTTTCGGGACTTGTGGGAGGAAACCGGAGCACTCGGAGGAAACGCATGCAGGCACAGTGAGAACATGCAGACTCCGCACAGACAGTGACCCAGCCAGGAATCGAACCTGGAACCCTGGTGCTGTGAAGCCACAGTGTTAACCACTGTGAAACCCACGCAGGCATGGGGCAAATGTACAAACTCCACACAGATAGTCACCCAAGGTCGGAATCGAACCCGGGTCTCTGGCGCTGTGCTAACCACTGTGCCACTGTGTCGCAAATAAACAACAAAGAAGGTCAAACTGAACAATATTTCAGTTTAAGCTTTGTAAGAAGACCCTGTGAACAATTTATTAAAATGTGAATAATACTTATTCTTTGCTTCTGATTTCAAAAGTCAAAGGCTGTAGAAATGGGCTCAGTAGCTTTGGTGCCGAAATGGCACCTGCCCAGCACGCATACATTCCGGCCACGAGTCACCTCAAATGCCACATTGCTTGGCAGTCTACAGAGTTGGATTGTGTTGCTTGTATTGCTATGAGTAGGCGATGGGTTAATTCATCATGATCTCCATGCCTAATTGGTAGTCTTATCCAGATTTTACCACCAAAAATTACAGACAAAAGGAAATACTTTGATTCTAATGTTATTGGTATATAGCTTAAAACTCCAAAATTGAAATGCAGGAAGATATCAATGGACTGGTCACGAGAACAGGAAAGTAACAAATGGTACTCAACCTGGAGAACTGTGAGGGAAGTTAGGAAAGGCAAATAAGGCAAGTGATACACAATGAATTATATTGGCTGTTGTTATGCCAAGTGAAGGTATGTCCTATTCATAATTTCAAACATGAACCGTTTTTGTATGGCAGCTTCCAGAAGCGTCTTCTTTTTTCAAATAGAAGCTAACAAGGTGGCTAAGATGGCTGCCAAGGGTCAGGTGACTTATGAAAATCAACACAGACGAACTCAAGCTTCTGAAAGTCCCTAATTGAATCTCCATGGGTGGAGATCTCCCCTTTGAAAAGACCTGTTGAGGCAGAATCACTATGTGGAATTCAAACCTGCCATTGTTTCAGGGTTACTCCAAGCACAATAACAATAGACTTCCAGATTTAAGTTTCAAAATTTAACCAGGAAGGCGGGGCGGGCAACTCCGGCGGGAAGGAGTGGCATGAACCACTCTAGCGTCAGGCCGACCCAAAGGTGCGGAATCCTCCGCACCTTCAGGGGCTAGGCCTGCCCCGGAGTGGTTTGCGCCACACCGGGCGGCGGGGAAGGGGCTTGGCGCCACGCCAACCGGAACCGAAGGGCCTCCACCGGCCGACGCGGGTTGGCGCATGCGCGGGAGCGCCAGCGTGTGCTGGCATCATCCCAGCGCATACACAGAGGGCTTCGTCTCCGCACCGGCAATGGCGGACCGCGACAGCCGTCGGTATGGAAGAATAGAGTGCCCCCATGACACAGGCCCGCCCGCAGATCGGTGGGTCCCGATCGCGGGCCAGATCAACATGGGGGCACCTCCCGGGGCCAGATCCCCCCCCCGAGAACCCCTGAGGCTGCCTGCGCCGCCAGGTCCCACCGGTAAGGACCTACTCTAATTTACGCTGGCGGGACTGGCAAAAAACGGGCGACCACTCGGCCCATCATGGGCTGGAGAATTTCCGGGGGGGGGGGGGGGCGATGCCAGCGGCCGCCGACTGGCATGGTGCGATTCCCACCCCCACCAAATCTCCGGTGCCGATGAATTCGGCAGCCGGCAGGGGCAGGATTCATGCCGCCCCCCCGGCGATTCTCCGGCCCGGCGGGGTGTCGTAGAATCCGGGTGCCTATTTTTAATGGGCACTCAATGATTGCTCCTTACAAACAGTTCATAATTGATAAAAGAGCACAATTCTCTTGAATTGTATTTTTTGTGTGTGTGTGTGATATGAAGTGTTCGTACGTTCCTGCTGAATGCATGAATTAAGAAAGAACCCTCTCCATTTAAACCTATGGAGGCTTACTGCTGACATTCACAGTCCGGTGGTGTGGGTGCTGGGCAAAACACATGTACTCTCCTGTCCAAACCACATTTATTACGGACAATAAGGGAAAGGCAATAAAAGATTCAGTTCGCTCCTGGCCTTGTCTGTAAAAAAGCTCAGAAGTGTCGACGAACCGATGACATTGCAGTTAATGTCCATAGATCCTGGAAGGTAGAACGATTACTAGGTGAAGTAGGCAAGAAAGAACATGGGATATTTCCCATTTTTAGCCTCGGCTTAGAGTACAAGAGAAGTGAGTAATGCTAAAACACTAGTTAGATTGTAATTAGAGTAGAGCATACATTCAGGATCACTGCTCTTCAAGAGGAATGTGATTGCACATGGAAAGGTTGAGGAGGAGATTATGAGGATGAGGAATGGAGAAATTTACCTTTGAAGAAAATTGGACTGTCTGGGATTTTGTTTGGGAACAAAAGTGGCTGAGGGGAGATTTAATAGATGTGTATAAAATTGAGGGTTCAAGATAGAATGGATAGGAATGACCCATAACAGAGAGGTCAATAACCAGGGGCTATAGATTTAATACAAGTGGTGGAAAGGCTAGAGGGCATTTGAGAAAAACTATTTTAACCCCGTGCTTGGTGTGTGCCTGACCTCACTGCTTGAAAGGCTGGTGGGGACAGAAATTCTCAACTCATTTAAAAGGCACTTGAATATCCACTTTAAAAAGAATTCATTAATGGGATGACTAGGCCAGCATTTATTGCCCATCGCTCATTGCCCTTGAGAAGGTGGTGGTGAGCTTCCTTCTTGAACTGTTACAGTCCCTGAGGGTTGTGAGCAGGAGTGATTAAATGACAAAAAAGATGATGGTACAAGCCAAAATGATGGTAATAGGAAGTAAAGTGGCAAAGGTTAGGTCTCGAGGAGGTTTAAATGGCAATTGTAAAACCATTACCAGCAGTTTCTGTCAAAACAAAAGGTGAACCATGGCCATGATCTGAAGTTAGGCCAAAAAGAGAATAATTTGTTTATTCCTTGATAGTTGTGCAAGTGCGATTATCCAGAATTTAAAGCTTGAAAATAAAAACCCGCACTCGTACTCCGAGATTTTGACCTTTTTAAAGCTTTGAAAGTCTTATTATTTACAAATCAGTTGAGTTGATTTGCCTGCCAATAGTAAAAGTAAGTGTGTAGGTTGGTATGTATCAAAGATCATTACCAAACCAGTGTTTGTTTCCACACAAATAAAGGGTGAGTGTGGAACAATCGATTGAATGGTAAAACCATCGACTGCACACACACCTTATCATTTAAAAATACATTTTCCTATTGTTGCTTTTTCAGTGGAACTGAGATTCAACATTGGCCTTTCCAATGTGACTATGCTTGACTTAAGCCTATATTTTTCTCCTTGTTTAATATTTGCTGAGGATACAATGGTGAAAAGAATATTTCAATGCACGAATAGATTGAGATCCACTGCGTGATTTAAATGATTATTGATAACCTGATAAAAGGTGGGAGAATCACCGGGGCGCCGTGCAAATCGTGCCACGTCGCCCCAACCCCCGCACGCAATTCTCCCCCCCCCCCCCCACCGAAACCAGCCCCGCACGAATCGCGCCGGGCCGCTCGGAGAATCACCGCAAATGGCGATTCTCCGGCCCGAATGGGCCGAGCGGCCACTCTGACACAACAGGGTTCCACCGGCGCTGTCCACCCCTGGTCGCTGCTGGCGGGAACTCTGTGGGAATGCTCGGGGGACGGCCTGTGGGGGGGGGAGGGAGGGAGCTCCTTCACTGGGGCGGGCCTCCGAAGGGGTCTGGCCCGCGATCGGGGCCCACCGATCGGCGGGCCGGTCTCTCCCCCCCTCGGGCCTACATTCCGCTGCGTCCGGCCCCTGAACACCCACGCCATATTTCGTTGGGGCCGGCGCGCGTAAGAAGTTGCCTGTGCATGCTCAGGATAGCGTGGCCCAACTGCGCATGCGCAGGATTGAGCTGCCCCAACTGCGCATGCGCGGGTTGACGCAGTGCCCATTTGGAGCCACATAAGGACACTGGAGTGGTGTGAACCGCTCCAGCGCCATGCTAGCCCCTGTGGGAGACAGAATAGGTTGTGCCCGGGCCCTGTTTGCGCCGTTGTGAAACGCAATGGCATTCACGACAGCGCGGGCACTTGGTCCGCGGAGCGGAGAGTCGTCCCAATAATGTGGAGATGCCAGCGTTGGACTGGGGTGAGCACAGAAAGAAGTCTTACAACACCAGGTTAAAGTCCAACAGGTTTGTTTCAAATCACTAGCTTTTGGAGCGCAGCTCCTTCATCAGGTGAGTCCTGTTGGACTGTATCCTGGTGTTACAAGACTTCTTACTGTACTCAGGATTTATAGACAGTTTCTGAAACAAATGCCTCATTTGCTGATGATTTTCACGCTGTTGTACTGCACGGTAGCATTGTGGATAGCATAATCGCTTCACAGCTCCAGGGTCCCAGGTTCAATTCCGGCTTGGGTCACTGTCTGTGCGGAGTCTGCACATCCTCCCCGTGTCTGCGTGGGTTTCCTCCGGGTGCTCCGGTTTCCTCCCACAGTCCAAAGATGTGCAGGTTAGGTGGATTGGCCATGATAAATTGCCCTTAGTGTCCAAAATTGCCTTTAGTGTTGGGTGGGGTTACTGGGTTATGGGGATAGGGTGGAGTTGTTGACCTTGGGTAGGATGCTCTTTCCAAGAGCCGGTGCAGACTCGATGGCCTCCTTCTGCACTGTAAATTCTATGATCTATGACTCCATTGCGAGTGGCAGAGATTGGAACTCTGCTCATTCCCCAACCTCAGTGTGATCTTTATCCTCGCATTTAGTTTCCATCGTTTTTTAAAGGAAAAATTCAAACTCACAGCAATCCTGGTGAGATCTAATAGTGGCTCTCTGTGATTTTTTTAATATGGAGTCTGATAACTGACAGCATCTTCAGGAGTGGGGAGGCAATGGGGGTGAAAGGGAGTGAATTGAATAAGCAGGTGTTTGGCTTGTTGGCCTTGTGGTATGACTCTTGTTTGAGGCTTCAAGGTGAGTCAGAGAAGTTGGGTGAATGGACAAATACATGGCAGATGGAGTATAACATGTGTAAGTGTGAAATTATCCACTTCGGTAGGCCAAACAATATGGCAGAGTATTAATTAAATGGTGATTGATGAGGAAATGCTGACGTAGGAAGAGGCCTGGGTGTCCCTGTACACCAATGATTGAAAGCAAGCATGCAGATGCAGCAAGCAGTTAGGATGACTTGAGTACAGGAGCATGGATGTCGTGTGTAGCTGTACAGGGCTTGGTGAGACTGCGCCTGGAAGTGTTGTGTGCAGTTTTGTTCTCCTTACCCAAAAAAATATATAGTTGCCAGAGTGAGACTGCAGCGACACCAGACTGATTCCTGGGATGGTGGGATTGTTGTTTGAAGAGAGATTGGGTCAACTAGGCCTGTGTTCACTGGAGTTTAGAAGAATGAGGGGATCAAATTGAAACATATAAATTCTGACAGGGCTGGACAAACTGGATGCAGGGATGTTGTTACCTCTGGTTGGAGGATCTAGAACAAGGGGTCACAGTCTCAGGCTGTGGGGTAGGCCATTTAGGGTTGGGATGAGGAGACATTTCTTCATTCAGAGGGTGGCGAACCTGTAGAATTCCCTACCACAGAAGGCTAAGTAGGCCAAGTCACTGAATGCATTTAAGAAAGAAATAGATAGATTTCTAAACTCTAAAGGCATCAAGGGGTTTGGGAGAGAGACGCAGTATGGTGTTGAGATAGACCAGGGGTGGGCAAACTTTTCCGTGCAACGGCCACATTCAGAAATTCACAATTTTAAAGGGCCGCATAGTTTTAATAGTCCCGGTTGTAACCAATTAGCGTGCGGCATATACCTCAGCGCTTCCCCCGGCGGCATCCTGCCTTTAGCCCTCTTTATCTCTACTTTTCAAAAATGGCGCTTCACCCGGTTATGATTCTGGGCGCCTCATATAGAACATAGAACAGTACAGCACAGAACAGGCCCTTCGGCCCTCGATGTTGTGCCAAGCAATGATCACCCTACTCAAGTCAACGTATCCACCCTATACCAGTAACCTAACAGCCCCCCACATTAACCTTATAAAAAATTTTAAAAAAAAGAAAATTAAAAAAAATTTTTTTTTTTTTTTTTTATGACTTGATCTTGGTGGGCCGCATAAAGACCGCCCGCGGGCCATAGTTTGCCCACCCCTGAGATAGACGATCAGCTATGATCACACTGAATGGAGAGCATTGAATGGGGAAGTTTCTATGTTTCTTGGATGTGGTGAGGAAAGAATTCTTAGTTTTATCTTACAATGTATCATAGGAAAACCTGTGTGAAAATCTGCAGGTGCATTACAGCATTGATCCAAAACAGCAAGACTGCTCCCGGCACTTGGAACAGTAATGAGGCACTCTGACCTCCATATCAGCCTGTTTGCTTATCCTCATGGCACGCTCCCGGCTCTGCTGATGCAACTCTTGTTTTCTTCAAGTCTGTTCTTCCACCATGTTTTGAGAAAAAGGTTTACAAAGTCAAAAAAAAAAGTTGGTTTTCTGCGCCTGCGCATGATGTGTTAAACCAAGATGTGAAACCAAGACTTGTTGTGTGACAACCTACTTCCAATCCATTCTTTGCCAGGCATGTTTAGAATCAGGAAACTTCATGGAATTTTTCTGGCAGCTTCCTGCAGTTGCAATACATCTGTGATCTGTGCCTGTTTGTCCAGTCAATAACATTCATGCACAGGTATACGAGAAACTATAGGTATCCAAATGTGTACAACTTCAAGAATCAAAAGGAAGATGGCCATAGGAGGCAAGTCAGAGAGGTTAACCTACACCTCGTACGCTCGAATACAGGATACCTTTGGACGTAACCGAAGGTGCCACCATTGCAGTGAGTGAGCTGTGATAGTTACGGCCGGATTGAACTTTTGTGCGCTGGGGTTTCTTCCAGTTAGCCATGGGAAATTTGTGTCAGGGTTCACATTTCGCTGAACATTGGCACCATGCAGATCACTGATGTAATACCTTCTGGAGCCTAGGGGAGGCAGTGGCATGGTGGGGTCGTCACTGGACTCGTAAAGGTGTACAGGCTAGGTGGATTGGCCATGATAAATTGCCCCTTCGTGTCCAGGGATGTGCAGATTAGGTTATGGGGTTACAGGGATAGGGCAAGGTGGACAGGAGAGTGTAAATGGGTAGCTCATTCAAAGGGTTGATGCAGGCATGATGGGTCGAATTGCTTCTTTCTGCGCTGCAGGGATTCCATGTTAATACAGGGCAAGATCCGGGGACTCGAATTCAATAAAAACCTGGAATTTAAAAAGTCTAGTGATGACCATGCAACCATTGTTGATTGTCGTAAAACCGCATCTGGTTCACTTTTGGGGGGTAAATCTGCCACCCTTACCTCGTTAGGCCTTCGTGTGACTCCAGACCCACAGCAATGTGGTTGACTTTAAAATGCCCTCTGAAAGGGAAGGCAATTAGGGATGCTGGCCCAGCTACTTCCTGTAAATGAATACACAAAAATAAATTCCACCAGTTGCCTTTCAGAAAGCAGCAGCCTTCCCCATCGTGTGGCAAGGAAGGTATAATTGATCATCTGGAGGGTTTCCAACTCTGGCTGGGCACATTTCAAGGGATGTCTGCTGAAGGCACGTTATGAAAAGCCGATGGTATGGTGTGAGCTGGTCTGGGAACGCTTGCAAATACCGACTCATTCCTGACCAAATACTGCCCTAAATAATAGACTAGATGCCTTCAGGCAGAGAAAATTAAATAAATCGATGGACTTGAGGAATTGTCGGTATTTCCAACAGGAGCAAGGTTTCAAAACTTAAGCAATGGAGGCCTAGTCACTGAGTGCCTTTAAGACAGAGATAGGTTCTTGATTAATAAGGGGGGCAGTGATTATGGGGAGAAGGCAGGAGAATGGGGATGAGAAACGTATCAGCCATGATCGAATGATGGAGGTGACTCGATGGGGCTGAATGTCCTAATTCTGTTCCTGTGTCTTATGGTCTCTCAGTTGGGAAACAAACTGATAAACCCGCTATCTGTCACTCTCCACAGTCAGCACTTACCCCGAAATATTTCCCTGCCTAAAGAACTGGTTTTGGGTTGTCCTGGGTAAAGGAGGATTCTACCCCCTCTCCAAATCCAGGTACCCCTGGACCGGTTAAATGTCTCGGGCTGGAGTTGCTGTAACCAATCATAGCCGTAGCGTTACAATGTTGCACTTAGCATTCAGAAGTGAAGTACCCATGTTCAATCGGTGGCAAGCTCGAATGTCTGGACATTGCATTGGGCTGCGATGGTTGACACCGTAGGCACTGAAAGCATGGACAAGGTGTCAGCTACCTGCATTAAAGATGGCGTGGACTAACATAAAGGGACAAACCGACATTCTGCCTTGGCAAAGTCCAGTCTGCGAACCTGTTCCCTTCATCACTGATGTTGAGGTTTAAAATCTCCCGAATGCTTTCTTTGGCCAATGAGAGATTTTTCCTGTTTCCAGTAGACCCCTGGCCATTCCAGGTGAGTTAGCAACCTGAAAGCCATGACTACTAGGCTGAGGATGACTCCATTTGTGAACTAATAAGATAACAACTCCATTATTGCGTAGCTGGCTTGTGATCATAGAAACAGAATTGGATGGATTGGCATTGGATGGACAGCATGGGTTGGCCATGCGAAAATTGCCCCTTTGTGTTCAAAGATGTGCGGTTAGGTGGTATTTATATGGTTACCGGAATAGGACAGGGGAGTGAGCCCAGGCAGTGTGCTCTTTCAGAGAGTCAGTGCGGGCTTGAGGGGCTGAACGACCTCCTTCTGCACTATAGAAATTCTGTGATTCTATTCTATGATTCTATGTGGTAATACTTGTTACGCTACTTTGATTCCTTCATTGTACAGAAGCCAACTATACAGCTTTATTTGCAAGGTCAAGAAAATTACAAGATTGGCTGAAGCCTTTTACTGAGGCCACAGCCAATACCACCAGACAATCCAAAAGCACAAAGCACGATGAGAGTGTGCAGGGCATAAACACCAGGATCTCAGTTAACTACACCATCAACAATGTCCAGCACCTCAAATGCCTGTCAGGTCACAGAATCACAGAATTGTTATGGCATAGGAGGCCATTCGGCCCATTATATCTGCACCAGCTGATGAGGATGTTTTACAGTACAGTCAAGCTGGGCTCCAAAGGATGATTGTCTTCAACTAGGTCCTTCACAACTGCATCCAGTATGTAGGCCCAAAGTTGGGAAATCTGCCCACTGAAAAGCCCGCCAAAACTGGCAAAGGGATGGGAAGAACCTTTGCAGCTATTTTAAAATGTTCCAGATGTGGTGCCAAAATGCAACACCGCCTCACAAATTGCCCAGCTGGGGGATTCAAAGACTTCCGTCCTATCATGGAATGGCAACACTCTCCCGTGCTAGCTACTGTTACTCTCCTGCCAGTCGCAGTCAGCAGGCCTGTGTGAGCAAAGACAGTTGGACCACAGTGAAGTTGTTACAGCCATGTGTTATGACTGGTTCCCCACTATAGTGAATGCAAGGAAGACTGCCATGGTTTGGAGATCATGAGGGTGGGCTTTGCCTCAGCTTAGAACTGAGGCAACAGAGAGGGTCTTGGGATGGCTCAATCATCCACAGTAATCTGCAGCTCAGTCCGTCAGACATGCAGCGACGCACAGACCTGGACGACGCACAACCCCAAACAGTTAATCAAATGGTGAAGGTTGTTTAGCATACCCTCACACGATTCATAGAGTCCTGATATTGAGCCAAATCCCCAAGCTCAGCAGATGAAAGAAGTGTTAAGTCAGCTTGTTGTTTCTCCGCCAACTCCACTTATACTCCTTCCTCCTCATTTGTCTTTTATGTTTTTACCTGATGATCTTTGCTAGAACTGGTTGATCCTATGGTGCTGCTTGCACTGCTCATGTAGGGTGCTGAGAAGTGCTTGGTTGAGGCTGTTAAAATGGGGCTGCGACACCGTCTTTCCAGCATCTAGAGCAGATCGGCATCATTGAGGGTGCTAACAACAATCACCCTTTAGCTTAGATGTTGAAGCATTTTGATGTATCTGCTGTATATGAGAAGAGAAATAAAGAATTTAAAGGGCACCTTTATTTACCATAAACCTGGTGGAGATGTCTGTCCTCCCTCTTTATTCACTCATTACGTCCAAATACAGACTCTTAAGTTACCACCCAGACAGTGCTTCAATGCTGATTCAACTACTTGTCCACAGCGTTGCCTCTTATTATGTGCAGGTTATAATGAATTTTAAAACAGTCGCATTGGAAAGAGAGACAGAGTCGAGATGATTTGCACTTCCAAGTGTCCAAACCACCTTCTGGGAAGGTGAATATGCATTCCATTTTCAGCTTTCATTTTCAGACACGTGCCCTTCCCACATGGAATAGTGCACAAAGTCAATGCTTTGAAATGGTGACAGTACACTGCTCGTGACTGCATTTAGAAAATTAAAACGTTGAGGCAGTTCATTCTTCTCCCAGTTCAACAAATTTAGAGTCAAGCATCAAAACTCAGCAGTTCTCGTCCTTGCCTGCACCCAATTCAGGCAGTCCATCAGACAGCACTCACTTTGCTCTGTCACCTCTCTCCACCCTGCTCATTATTCAGCTCTGAAAACAAGCCACTCACCTCTTGCAGCACCTCCGCATATCTTGTGAGCAAACAGAAGTTTTCTCTCTCGCCTGCCTCTCGCCATTCTGCTGCCCTCACTCCGACACCTCAGTTACGACCGAAATTTAAGGATTGACAACAGACCTTTAAAAGCTGCTAGTGCTGCATGATTCACACCCAGTCCCTCACAGTGTGCTTTGCACATCCTACCCTGCAATAGGATGAGCTTGCATTCTTATACAAGGCCAATCTGGCAGAATCAGGTTTAGGATCTACCCCATTGAGCTTGCAAGCTGAGAGGACTCTGTGGTCTTTCATCCCACAGAGAACCATGGGATGCTGAGTTTCTCTATGACAGGGAACATACGTTAAATAATGAAGCTGTTCAAATTGATTTAACAACCGCTGGCAGCTGCTGTAAGCCTCGGCATTTTTCAGGACTTTGTTTCCAGCGATGCCCTTGTCAGGCAGCCTGTGTGGTGATCTGTACTGATGAAACTAATTGAGCAACCAATACAGGATAAGTTGTCAAATAATTAGCTGCATCTGCTCTGTGTCATACCTTGCAATACACTGAGCAAAGAACAACTTGTTACTAATGAAGAGTAAAGAGATTGGAATGTAGGTCTTGTTGCCCCATTTAAACAAACGTACAGACTTGTGTACTCACTGAGGTACTGAACTTCATATTTGGAAAAGAATGCCTCACCTTGAGAATATAATTGCCGGGTTATCAATAATGCTGTGTCTCAGTTATCCTTAAGGTTCATTTGATCTCTCGCTAAGAGGTCTTTAGATTTGTACGCTTAAACATAAACCATTTGTTGTTGAACCATAACTAGGTACAGCTGTGCGGAGGGCCTGCCTCCATGATGGCACCTCCTGGACTCTACTCCACCAGTCTATCATGTAACTCTATATGTCATACCGTGGGAGATACTATTCTTCAGTCCCACATTAACTCTTTCCTTGGCAAATACCTCTGCACTACAATGGCATGCTGCTACCACTTAAAGGCATAGAAAACATGAATATCCATAATATATCATTTTTAGAATTAATTTAGGAGTTGTCACTGGCAGGGGCAACCTTTGTTGCCCATCACTAATTGCCGTTGAACTGAGTGACCTGTTCAGCCACTTCAGAGGGTAGTTAAGAGTCAGGCCCAATACTGTGGGGTCTGGAGTCACATGGAGGCCAGACCGTGCAAGGATAGCAGATTTCTTTCTCTAAAGGGCATGAGTGAACCAGATGGGTTCACGGTCACCGTTACAGAATTAACTTACATGCTTATTACTTGAATTTAAATTCCACCAATGTCATGGCGGAATTTGAACCTGAGTCCCCAGAGAATTTGTCTGGGCCTCTGGAGTGACATTTCCACCGAACCACTATTTCCCCTGTCTCTGTTGAGTGTATCTGCTAGAATTGAAATATTATGCGCACCATATCAGAAGCTGTGTTGAATGGGAGTAACTGATATACTAAACACCACTCTACAGGTGTATTTTGACTCGTATTTTATTTTCGACGTCTGCGAGCAGCAAGATTATTGTACTGGACGATGAGGAGTGGAACTAAGTGGGATTACTCTTCAAAAGTGCCAGCACAGACTCAAGGAGCTGAATGGCCTTCTTCTGCACTATCCTATGCCATGAGAATTACATTTAGTTTGTGAGCATAGTTTGTACTGGCAGTGAATGACACTCACTTTCTTCCACTGATTTTGAAAGACAGGAAAAGTCCAACCCCGACCTATCGTTAATGGGAGCAAAGACATTTTGCTTTGCAGTTAACAGAAACATTTTCAAAGTAGGACAGCTTCTCTCATCATAGCATAGCACTGAATTGTACTGAAAATGTTGAGCATCATTTGCATCACATTTACATGCAGTGCCGTTGTACATGGTGCTAGCAAACGTGACCGGCAAGTTGATACAGTGCTTCAGTATCATCGGCTCCTGAATATGAATGTGAAAAATCAACAGCTAAAGTCCTTGTACATAGATTGGCTTGTTATTAAGTGGTTGGTATTGTCCAAAATAATTGGCACATGGAAGGCAAAGAAAGAATTAGATAGAAGTGGCAACACAGTGGCAGGCTGTTTGTCTGTGTTGGTGTTTATCCTCCACTTGAGCAGTTACCCTAATTCTAGCACAAGCAGAGGATGCTGGGGAAACACAGCACATCTGGCAACATCTGTAGGGAGTGTTTCAGAAAGAGTGAAACAGATGCGGCAGAGCTGCGATGTTTTTCCAGAATTCCGTATCTGTTTCAGGTTCCAACAGCTGCTGTGTTCTGCTTATTTCATTCCTGATTCGAGATTGGAGCCTGATTTTAAATCACCCAAAACCCATTCACATAGACAAAAAGACTTCGAATCTGGCCCATGTGCTTGCCCTCTTATTCTTTTTTCTATCCCCCTTTCCTCTAACCACATATCCAATCTACCCAACAACCTCCATCGATGCATTGAAATGTCACAGAGCGTTTAGCAAGAGTAACATCACTAAAAACAAAACAATTTGACATTTTGTAGTACCATATCATGGAATAGGAAAATGGCAAAAAGCTCGATTTTAAGAGGTATGATTTTAGGACAATTTCAAAGGTGGTGGAGAATTGAAGAGATTGAGGGAGGGAATTCCAGAGATCAGAGGAGACAGTTGAAAGCATAGCCTGCCAGCGGTGGAGTGATAAAAATCCAGGGTACACAGCAGACCAGAATAAGGGACGATCAGATAATTCAAAGACTTGTGGGCTAGAGGAGATTGCAGAGGTTAGGGAGGGCGAAGCCTCTAAATGATTCAAAACAAAGATGAGAATTTTGAGATCACATTGTCTGACTGGGAGGCTGCAGCGAAGGGGTAATGGTCAAATGACTTAAGAAGCAGGCAGAAGCATTTTAGACAGAATATTATTTTACATAAAGCGTAAAATGAAAGGCCGGTCGAGAGGTTATTGAAACAGTCACGTTGAGAGCCAGTAAAGGCGCAGATGGAGGTTTGAGAAACAAGTAAACCGAGAGAATGTCAAAGTTGCTCAGTTTTTCAACGGGGGAGGTAGGATATGTGATGCTGATGATGTGGATACGTGGTTGGAAATCCAGCTCAGTCAAACACAACAACAAGGCTTCGCTCAGCTTCAGGCAGTCACCAGGAATGGAAACAATGGACATTGTTTGTGACCTGAACCAAAGTTGGCGGTGAAAGTCTTCTGAATATTTAGTCAGAGGAAATTTCTGCTCTCCATAACTAGCTATCATAAACGTATCGTAACCAATCAGGAAAGGATCTGAGGAGAAGGTGGAGAGATAGAACTGAGTGGTATCGGTAAACATGTGGGACCTGCTACGTTTGTGCAGGATTTCACTGAGGGTCACCATGTAGATGAGAAATAGAAGAGGCCTAAGAATTCCCTTGAGTAATCCCTGGAGGAACAAAACTCTTGTAAATAAAAACAGAAAATCCTGCACAAACCCAGCAGGTCTGGCACCACCTGTGAAGAGAGAAACAGAGTTAATATTCCGAGTCCATTGACCCTTCTACAGAACTGTTCTGTAACGTTAACTCTGTTTCTCTCTCCACAGATGCTGCCAGACCAGCTGAGTTTGTCCAAAATTTTCTGCTTTTATTTCAGATTTCCAGCAGACCCAGTATTTTGCTTTTGTTTTTATTAGAACTCTTGTAAATATTGATGCAGTACGACTGCAGTGACTAAATCCATCCACGACCTTGCAACCAGGTTGAGTTGGTAGAGGGCAAATATGCTTATTGTATTTGCAATTATGAAGAATGTGAGGTAAACTGCAATGCACTCTGAAAGACTTTTGATTTGAGACTGTCAAATCCAGGCGACATTTTTGTTGACGGTGTGACAATAAATCTGGTTGGCAGTGAGAATAATGAATTGTGTCCTTTTTGTTTGGAAAATGCAGAGTGGACCCCAAATTCCTGAGATTATTTTAAAATCGTCCAGCAAGGACTTGCTCCACTCTCCTTCGCGAATGATGAGCAAAAGGAACAATGTGATCAGCGATGGATCCATGTGGCTGGGCCTGATCGAACTCAGTGCTGAGTGTGATGTTCCAGCAGATCTTTCAGACCAGCCGAATGTTGTCCAGTTAAAAAAGAGCAGGAGCTTCATTTTCAGCATGATCATAGATTGAAATGAAGTCGAGCATGATTTCTCCATCTGCTTGGGGGTTGTTGGACCGGGATTATTCTTCCCTTCGCCCATCTGGATTGAGCCTGCAGCTAGCGACATGACCACTAGAACTCTTATGCGGTCCAAGCTTTTTAACGTTCTCCTTTTTCCAGATAGGCACTACAATTGTAACACTGGCTTCGGCCATTTTGGATGATGTTCCTTTTTGCGTGCAGTTAGTAATGTTTGAGCAGCAGCTAAGGTAGCAAAATTCCTTTTGTTCTCCAGAAAACCAGCTGTGTTCCAAAGCAAAAGCTGAACAGCAAAATCCCGTAAGTTGAAAAAGGCGTTTGTATGATAGAAACTTTCGCGGAAGCTCATGGGGCAACGTGACATCTGTGTGGACGTTCTCTGGTTGCTGAATTGTCAAGTTCAATTTTATTTTAGTGGTGAGGGCTGATTTGAAGGGTCAGAAATGTTGGGCGGGATTCTGTGAAAAAGGGGCTATGTCCCCACGCCAGCGGGAAAACTGACGCCCAAGGCGAGGAATTATCACCTTTCTAGGGGGCTAGGTGGATGGCGGAGTCGTTGCTGCCATTCCAGCCGACGCCAAAGGGCTGGCGCGAGTTCGCGCATGCACGGAACGGCCGCCGTGATCTCGCGCATGCGCAGAAATATGCCGGCCAGTCTGCGCTTGCGTGAGATTTTCTTCTCCGCGCCGGCCCCCGGGTAATGTGGCAGAGCCCTACAGGGGCCCGGTGCAAAGGAAAGAAGGCCCCCCATGGAACAAGCCTGCCCGCAGATGTATGGGCCTCGATCGTGGGCCAGGCCACCATGGGGGCCCTCCCCCGGGATTGGATCCCCCCACGCCCCCCTGAGGACCACCCCCGCATACTCACCTGCCACGTCCCGCCGTGCGTGAGGTGAGTAATTCATGCCGATGGGACTGGCCATAAATGGATGGGCGCTCGGCCCATCGGGGCCCGGAGAATCACAGGGGGGGGGGGGCACTGGCAACAGCCCCCAACCAGTGTGGTGGGAATCCCGCCCCTGCCCGAAAAACGGTGCCGGAGCATAGGGCAGCCGGCGTCGGGGCGGCGCAGGGTCGGAGAATCCCGGCCAATGTTTCCTGGCTTAAGTGACAGGAGGAGAAAAAAGATAAACCAAGAAGATTCATGCCAGCTGAACCATTCTATTCACATTCAACTTTGTATCCTATCTACAGACCTTTACCAATATGGCAATAACTGAGGAACTGGCTTCAGACTACCGACTAAAGGCTCATCTACTTGCTACTGTACAAGTAACAGACATTCATAAAAAGAACACGTTCTCTGCAAACAAAAGGAATATGCTCAAGTCTTACCTCTTTCTTGAATTCAAGGGAGCTTGGAAAGCCTTGTTCCCAATTGCTTTCTCCATGGTGACACCTCAGCCAATTAGAGTTGTCTTGCCAACCAATCAGCACCTTTTTCACTCAGCACCCTTTTATACCGGTGGTATAAATTGCTGTGAGTGTTTGAAATTTGGCATTCTTGTGATTGTCCTGATGAATGCAAGATGAAAAGCTTGAGCAACATGTCTCTCTTTTCAGCAGTATTCAAGTTCTGTACGACAAAGTGATCGTACAATTATATCTCTGTACTGCCTGCTGTATAAAAGAAAACCTGTATTGTAGAGTTGAAGGTGACCTTCTGCCTCTTTTTGGGTTAATGTTGGGCTCACCTCCAGTGGCAGTCAGTGAGCTCCCCACACATGTAGCACACAGTTCGATAGGTCTGCCTGGCCTGCATTTCTGTTTCCTTTCCAACTGCAGAACAAGAGCAGCATGACCCAGCTGTCCAATTCCACTGCACTGAATTGCCAACACTTTGAGGCCGCCACATGGCCATCTGTAAATCACCAGAGAACAGAAGGAGGCTGTTCAATCAGCTCCTAGAGCAGTTCAAACCCTATCCTGCTGGCCGGTACGCTCCAGAACAAGAACTCCTTGCATCATGCAGATGAACAGTTTTAGAATGTCTCTAAGTGTGAAACCCTTTGAATCTAGAGGTTTGCCAAGAACCAGTCATAGATTGCAGCTTAAAAGGGTGCTCTACTGGAGCGTGGGCATCCATGATGAACAATAATAGACATTTGTAACATCCCAGAAATGTGTTTGGAATTTAAGCCATGTTTGGAATTCACTTCTTCAAGTAACGACCCTTGTGCGTCGATTTTACAGACGATCTTTTGGTAGTCTTTCTGGGATCTCATGCAGCTGGAATAGCTCCCTCGAGGACGTCACAACCATCCTTAGCCTTTGTGGTTGAAATGTGTTTCCCAGTATTGTAGTGAGCTAGAAGATAGAAAGACAAATGGAATACCAGAGGAACCAATGGAGTGGTCACTGTCACAGTGAACTATTTTTCTCTCAGAGACCGGCATTGGAAAATAGGTAGAAATAGAATACATATTTTGAATGTCACTTTTAATACCGTTGGATATTTCCTTTTGTAATTTAAGTGAATTTGAGGTGTCTTCTGTACGACTTTGCTATCAACTCAATCGTAACATATTTCAGTTTGTCATGGACCAGTTGCCATCTTTTCACCCAGAATTTATTTCTTTTTCACTCCATCAGTGGATTAGTTATGCAATGTGCGATCTTTTGATAAATTATCACCACTGTAGCCTTTTTTCCTTAAGTCTTTTTGATCCACGCTTGGCGCTTTGCATGTTGGCCTTTTTGTTGCCTGATTTATTTTTCGATCTTTGCCTCTGTTAGGTTTCATAACAACCGTACTGAAATAATTTCCAATTGATAACTTGCAAGGTTCACCTCAGAATCCAGGCCTTAACCGATGTTGACCAATATAAGCCTTGGTGCAATATACAGTTGATGCTATTTCTTGATGATTCATGTTCAAAATTATTCATTACTCAATCTCCTTTTAGTATCAGGCATGAAAATTGTATCTTGGGGAAGTTCCGAGTTGTTCAATGTGATTTTCAGCGATGCGATCCAGAATAAATTCTCCCAGAGTCCGGCTGACAACATTGGCTGCAACACGCAACCAAACCATGCCAATTCAGTGAGGCGGGTTCACACAGGAAAACAACCTCTTCTCAAAAACTACAACATTTTTGGTCCTGCATGAACTAAATATCAATAATCTCTACAGCATCATAAACCCAGAATAATGGAATTAATAGTCCGATGTTGACCACAAAACCATTGCTGATTGCCATTAAAAACCAATCAGGTTTAGGGGAGGAAAGCTGCCATCCTTACCTACATGTGAGTCCAAACCCACAGGAATGTGCATGACTCTTAACTGCTCTCTGAAATGGCCGAGCAAGCCATTTAATTCAATGGCAATTAGGGATGAGCAACAAATGCTGGCTTTAACAGCGAAGCCCATGTCCCATGACAGAATAAGTGAAACTAATATATCTTAATGTACCATCACTGACCACGAGACGAAAATGGTGAAACTATTGAGGCTTTATTGCACAAGATGTTGAGCCTCCTGCAGCTGGAACCAGAATGGCTGCAGTGCAGGAGAGCATAAACTTTTATATGTCGCCTGCTGGGAAGGGCCAGCAGGCTGGGATTTACCGTGTTACCCGTAGTACAGTGGCAGTACCGTAATACGCGTAGTGTGTTACCAGTGGTGTTTACCACACAGCCTTTTCTGGATAGCTTTGCTTCTTAGCAAACACACTAGCCTGTCTCTAATGGTGTCCTTCAAGACATCTCAAAATTCACAGTTTTCAGCTAATTTCTTCAAAGTAGCTACAAACTGTGTGACGTATTAATTTTCTGCTCATCCGTGGGACATGAACATCTCGGTGATCACCAAGGATTTATGTGAGAAGTGGCCCTGCAATATCTCCACAATCTACCTTAAATTTTCAAGCCTGGTTTTTCTGGTTGCAGCAGACTTCACAAGTGGCTGAAAGTTTCCCCTTCCGTGCTTGGGAAGGGCGAGACTGCTATGTCCACTGCAATTTTGTTTGCCTGAGCAAGGTATTTGAATCTTTCAGTGTAGGTGCTCCAGTGCTTGGTGGGGCTTTCACCATACTGTGCAGTGGTACCACAAACTCCTGCCATTTTATTCGGGGAAGGTTGCATAAGCACAAATGTGCACAACCTCACTTTTTTTCCTTTCAAACAAGGTAACCCTGATGACAGCCTACTCCTTTCTGAGTTTTGCAAGAGGTTTTGTAAAACTTCCATAGCTCTCAATTAATTGTTGCAGGATATTTGTTGCTTTACTTGCTACTCACAGCAGTAGGAGTACTGTTCCAGAACTTTCTGGGCGGAGCACGGAGCAAGTTTCTTTAGATGCTGTTTTCACCAAAATCTTTCTTTAAGTTTTGGTTCCTTCAGTAGTTACTGTTACTGTTGCTGTTCGGCAGCTTTGGCGTAGCTATGTTTTATCTTCTTAATCCCTTTGTGGATGGCTGGTGTGCGGATCGACGATTTGTCTTGTTCCACCGGATTTCCACAGTTATTTTCCGGGTGTTTGCAGTGTGGAGCAACCACCTAGTCGCCAATTTCTTTGTGGTATTTTTAAAGGATAGGCTTGGAGTCCACGAAGGTTCAAACAAGCAAGAACTTTATTAGAAAGATGTCTTCGCTACAGGCTGCTGGACGAGACTGACTGTTAGCCTGCACAAACTGCAGATGATATTGTCAATACGTCACGTGATCAAACTCTTAAATTGACCTTGTTCCAACGAGGAACAAACATGAATACACAACAGATGAGAGTGTGGGTCTGGCTCATTCTCACACTCAGGCTCTCATTCACCCTCACCCCCACACACCAACATAAACTCCCATCCACTCTTGCAGCGGATGAGGCTGAATGAGTGAACACTTGGAGACTGGAAATGAGGTGAACTCGCACTCTCCCACTCACTACTGGTGATCTTTATTTATTTCTCAATTTAAAAAAAATAATAATTTATTGTTTTGACATTTCTTTTTGCTCAGCAAGTTGTTTCTTTTCATAAATCAGCTTTTTGATCTGAAATTCATGTTTAATGTTGCGCCAAACTTTATTTTTCCAAAATTTGCTCATCAGACCCTTGAGTGAGAAACAAAATTGAAATCTGGCTCCTCGTGTGAAAAACTTGGTCAAGCCAGTTGTAACCGTCGAATTCAAAAAAAAACAAATGTCGCTTCTTTTGGTTGCTGTGCAGCCTGCATTTTAGATTTGAAAATTAGTCTTATTTCCACAAACCCCCACCCCCACCACCCGACCCCGACCCCACAACTCGCCTGATGTGAGCATCTTTATTCATAACCATTTCACGAGTGCATTTTGTGAAAGGAGAAAGTGAACGGGATTGGGGGGTGTTTCAGCTTGGAAATATCTCTTCAGTTTATGTGGAGAAGATAATAGTCTGAGTGCTTTTGAGCCAGTATGAGTTCTCCTAGCAACATCTGAGGTCACCTTCGCTGGTAAGCAGCTGCAGTACAATCTGCAACGTGATAGTCTAGGAGCTCAAGCCTGAATAACGATCGCCTACTGAAAAAAAATAGCAATTTAATTTTATTCACCACTTTCTAAACTTGGTTGCTAAGCGTTCATTCTGCAACTCCAACCCCAAAGTATGTTTGCACAGATTTTGACCTTTTCTATTTCCCATTAAAAAAACACAATTAAATTGCATCTTAAATACTCTTAACTGAAAATCTTACTGCCCTGCTTCTCTGGTGCTCCACGGTATTTCCTCGAACAGGTGTGTTCACATATTTTCATCTTCTGCTGCCTTTGTCTGTGCCCCCTTTCTGAGGCTTCTAGCAATGCTAGGCCCTTCCCTACTCTGTAGCACAGTAAGAAGTCTTACAACACCAGGTTAAAGTCCACCAGGTTTGTTTTGAATCACTAGCTTTCGGAGCACTACTCCTTCCTTCCTCAGCTGAAGAAGGATTCAGTTGAGGAAGGAGCAATGCTCCGAAAGCTAGTGATTCGAAACAAACCTGTTGGACTTTAACCTGGTGTTGTAAGACTTCTTACTGTGCTCACCCCAGTCCAATGCCGGCATCTCCACATTATGGCTACTCTGTAGCAGCATTGGTCTAGCTTCCCCTGCATTTCGAAGGTCAAATTTACCAAAACTGGAACATCTCAGGATGAAAAACTGTTGGAGGATTGAAACTAGTGTGAACGCTGCCACAATCTGGACCTCTTAAAAGCTTCCAGCTATCTGCAAATTTCTTTACCACAGTTACTTACTCTGTCGGCAGCCCATAAGATTGTGAAGTTGCAGTTTTATTATGGAGCTGGAAAAATTATCTTGCCTGTCCAGATAAATCGCTGAATTTGTCGCTTACTGTTAGTCTGGGGACAGATAAACACAAACAAAAACATGGCGAACTGTTATCAAAAAGAGAATTTTGAAAAAAGCCAAACCATCTGAAATATGCAGAACACAAAAACAGCAGAAATATAATGGATGTTGTTTGGCAGCTTTGGAGTAACGGTTTTGGATGAGACTTTAAACCAAGGCCCCAGATGCCCCTCAGGTGGGTTTATAAAGACCCCATGGTGCTACTCTGAAGAAGAATTGGAGAGTTTCCCCTACCCATCTCGGTGTCCTGGACAATATTTATCCCTCAATCAACATCACAGAAAACAGATTAGCGGAGGAGTCGGAGAATCGGCGGCGAACCGCGCGAATCGCGCGACGCCTCCCCAATGCTGGGACGCAATTCTCCGCAGAGCGGAGAATCGGCACCATTGGGGCCGGCGTGGTCAGAGTGATGCCGGTCGGAGTATGCGCCGACTCTCCGGCCGAGCGGCTTTCATCAAAAAGCCAAATCCCACCGGCGCCGTTCTAACATCCTCTGAGTCGGCAGAACCTCAGCATTGAGGGGGCTGGGGGTGGCCTGTGGGCGGGATGGGGGGGGGGGTGATGGGCGGGTCAGACCCCGGGAGGGGCCTCCGTAGTGGCCTGGCCTGCGATCGGGGCCCACCAATTGGCGGGCCGGCCTCTCTGCCCCCTGGCCTCCTTTCCTCCGTGCTGGCTCCTGTAGCCCTACGCCATTTGGCATCGGGGCCATCCCGGGGAAGAAGGCCACTGTGCATGCGCTAGTTACCGCCAGCCCAACCGCAGCGCCGGGTTCAGGCTAGGATCGGCAGCTGGAGCGGCGTGGGCTCCAGCGCCATGCTACCTCACCGTGGGCCACAGGATGGGGTCCTGGAACGGGTGCTGACGCTGGAGTACAACACTCCCATTTTTACGCAGCGCCGGCACTTAGCCGCCCGATGGGAGAATCCCGCCCATGATCTTTTTGTTCTTTCTGGGAGCTTGCTGGGCAAAAATTGGATTCCGTGTCTCCCACGTTGCAAAGAGATGGATTCTACATCGGTCGGCATCGGCTGGTGTCGGATTTGAGGTCCACGACCACGTGCCAGCGGGAGCACACAAATGAATGCAAATGGGTCTTAATGGCCCATTTGCATCGACTCAGCAGGCCCAGCGCCCTATTCTCTGGCCCTCCATTAATCTCTGCTCCCCGCGGCTGGGAATCACGTGGGTATGGATCACAGAGGCTCTCAGCATTTGTGAACCTGTCATGGTGGACCTTGCGGTGAGCAAGGTTGCCCCAAAATCCATCCGAGGGCTACCTTCCCCACCGACAATGCACCAATACACTACCTGCCCTTCCCTCCCCGAAAATACCTCCCCCTGGGAGCCCTGTAATAGGGAGATGCCCAAGGACACCTGTAATAGGGAGGCCCCCCAGCAACAGGGAGACAGCCCAGGTACCTTGGTAATAGGGAGGGCCCCTCGGGATCTCTGTAAAAGGGAGACCCCCCCCCCCCATGTACCCCTGTAATAGGGAGATCCTCCCCCCCCAGGGTCCTTATTACAGGGAGACCCCCCAAGGGACCCCTGTAATAAGGAGACCCCCTCCCCACAGGGACTCTTGAAATAGGGAGACACCCCCCTGGACCCCTTACTACAGGGACCCTCCCAGGAATATCCTAACCAAAAGGGCCCCCCACACAGAGAGCTCCTGACTAAACGCACCCCCATAGAAACCTCCTAAGTAAAGGGACACCCCACAAAGACCCGCTAAGTAAAGGCCCCCCCCCCTCCACAGGGACCCCTCTAACAAAATGGACACCTTCCCTGAAAAGAGACCCCTGTTTGGAAGCTCGTGAGCAGTCCAGACAGGGGCATTGAGATGAATTACAGCTATAACACTTACCTGTAAGCTCCACGTGTCCATTCCTGGAAGGAGAGCAGTGTGGCCTGCATCTAGACCACTGATCAATTAGCTGCAAGCCATTCATGGCTTTCTAGTAGTGGGATGTGATTGACAGCTTCCACAAACCATCTTCAGCTTTGATTCATTCATATCCCTTCATGGATCAGTGGCCTAAAAGGTGAAATGCCAACTTTTTTAGCAAACATTGACAACATCAAAGAGAGTTAAGTGCAGTGCAATCACATGTTTGAGTAATTGGAAGCACTTGTGCTTGGAGTTCATTTATCTCTTTTGTGTGGGATTGTTTGTGTGAGTGGGTGTGTTTGTGTGGCCGTCTGTGTGGGTGGGTGTGTGTGTAGGTATGTGTGTCTGTTGTGTTAGTGTGTGAGTGCGCACGCGGGTCTGTATTGGTGTGTGTGTGTGTGTGATGTGATGCTCTTTACCTGGATTGTTCCGATAGCATTCCCGCTGATGGGAAGGAACGTTACTTGGACAAGATGACAGGGAATTGCTGGTAGACATAAACACTGAAAGCGAGTCTGAGCCTTTGGGGCAGGCGAAAAGACCTAATCCACATTTTAAGTTCAGACACCCCCGGGCGCGATTCTCTGCTCCCCACCCGGGTGGGAGAATCGCGGGAGGGCCGGGTGACTCATGACACGCCGCCCTGGCACCCCCTGCGATTCTCCCACCCCCCACTCGGATGAATCGGCGCTCGCCGTTTTCCACGGCGACCGGCGATTCTCAGGCCCATATGGGCCGAGCGGCCTGACGTTCCCGACCGGTTCACGATGGCGGCAACCACACCTGGTCGCTGCCGTCGTGAACATGGCGCCAAAGTTTTGTTTGCGGCTTGTGTGGGGCGGAGAGGGGAGTGAGCACCACGGCCGTGCTCGGGAGGGGACTGGCCTGCGATCGGTGCCCACCGATCGTCGGGCCAGCGTCTCCAAGAGACGCACTCTTTCCCCTCCGCCGCCCCGCAAGATCAAGCCGCCACGCCTTGCGGGGCAGCGGAGGGGAAGACGGCAACCGCGCATGCGCGGGTTGGAGCCGGCCAACCTGCGCATGCGTGGCTGACATCACTTAGGCACCGCCGTCGCGTCATTCTCGGCGACCGAGATTTACGGAGCACCGCTCCTAGCCCCCTGCGGGGGGGGGGGGGGGGGGGGGGGGTTGAATAGGTGCGAGGAGCGGCCTCTGAGGCCGTCGTGAAACTCAGCCGAGTTCACGACAGCCTTCCCGATGCCGCGCGGGAGTGGAGAATTCCGCCCCCCAGTCTCTGCAAAATACATCTTGCCGGTGACAGAATGGCTACTGAATCGATGTAGCTTCTCTTTGCAGAAACTGCTCTATCCATTCAAAAAGAACATCTTCTTTTGTGATTTTACAGCAAATTGGATGACCTGTCTTGCTTCTGTGACTGCGGAAATTTAAAACATTCCCAGTCATGCGTTGTTATCTTCACAGACTTTTAAGATTGTTACAATTTTCATATCTTCAAGGTTGTGTTGATAGGGTGTGCTCTATGCAATGTTTAAAGGTGGCTTAATCAGCATATAGGAAATAGTTTTGCAAAATCATTCAACACTGGTAACTATTGATTGAATTCTTACCCCTTGATTACTTGCAGTGCTGCATTAAATCACCTAATGATGATAGGAAGCAATCACTTAATTTAAAATATTTGTGATCAAAAGCCTGTGTCTGTGACTGAACCAGTTTGAGTTTACAGATCAAAATACTCACAAGGCAGGTAATTTTGATATTCAAGTGTCCATGCAAGCGCCTGGTAATATCATTTGTTGAGATGTGGTGAAGTTTGTCTAAATGTAAATTGGAATGACTTGTGAATAAATCAAATCAGTGGACAAGATCCAGTGTAATTGACAATATTGTCAGGGTTGACCTCTTCATCGAAACAGCATTTTATAACTGTTCAGTATGCTATCTGGAGTTTCAAAGATATATTGTGCCGGTATGAATCTAGAGTAAAATAATGTCTGAATTTTCTGTTGCACGAATTTGGCAGTTGGATGGCGTGTGTTATCTGCCTACATTTTTGCTTGTCTGTGCATGTGTCTCTGCGTGCTTCTGTGTCTACATGTGTCTGTGCATGTGTCTGTGTCTACACATGACTGTGTGTGTCTGTGCATGTGTCTGTGCGTGAGTCTGTGTCTACATCTGACTGTGTGTGGCTGTGCATGTGTCTGTACATGTGCATGTGCCTGTGTATGTGTCTGTATGTGTGTCTGTGCGTGTGTCTGTGTGCATATGTCTGTGTCTGTGCATGTGTCTGTGCATGTGTATCTGTCTGTACATGTGTATCTGTCTGTGCATGTGTCTGTGTATATGGCTGTGTATGTGTCTGTACATGTGTCTGTACATTTGTTAGTGCATGTGTGTCTACGTGTGTCAGAGTTTCTGCGAGAGCTTTGGTGAGAAGCTGTTTCTATGTATGTGTCAGTGTGTCTTTGTGTGTGCCAGTGTGTGTCTGTGTGTGTGCCAGTGTGTGTTTATGTGTGTGCCAGTGTGTGTCTATGTGTGTGCCAGTGTGTGTCTGCGTGTGTGCCAGTGTGTGTCTGTGTGTGTCAATATGCGTCTGTGTGTGTCTACGTGTATCTATGTGTGTGTCTATATGCGAGTCAGTGTGTGTCTATGTGTGTGTCAATATGCGTCTATGTGTGTGTCTACGTGTATCTATGTGTGTGTCTATATGCGAGTCAGTGTGTGTCTATGTGTGTGTCAATATGCGTCTATGTTTGTGTCTACGTGTATCTATGTGTGTGTCTATATGCAAATCAGTGTGTGTCTAGGTGTGTACCTGTGCGTGTGTAGCTACGTGTCTATGTGTGTGTCAGTGTGTGTCTATGTGTGTGTCTATGTACGCATCAGTGTGTCTATGTGTGTGTCTATGTGTGTGCCTGTGTGCATCTATGTGTGTGTCTGTACACGTCAGTGTGTGTCTATGTGTGTGTCTATGTGTGTCTATATGCGAGTCAGTGTGTGTCTATGTGTGTGTCTATGTACGCATCAGTGTGTGTCTATGTGTGTATATATGTGTGTCTATGTGTGTGTCTATGTGTGTGTCAGTGTGCATCTATGTGTGTGTCTATGTGTGCATCTATGTGTGAGTATATGGGACTCAGTGTGTGTTTATGTATGTATCTGTATGTCTGTGTGTATCTACGTGTCTATGATCGTGTCTACGTGTCTATGTGCGTGTCAGTGTGTGTCTGTGTGTGTGTCAGAGTGTGTCTATGTGTGTGTGTCTACATGTGTGTGTCAGAGTGTGTCTATGTGTGTGTCTACATGTGTCTATCTATGTGTGTGTCAGTGTGTGTCTATGTGTGTACCTGTGTGTCTATGTATGTGTCAGAGTGTGTGTGAGATTTCTGCGAGAGCTTTGATGAGAAGCCTGCCCTTTTGTTTAACTACTTGAATTTCTGGAACTTTGCAATTTTCTCACTGTAAAAAGCTGCATTGCGATTGCATTGCCCCTGGGCTGGAGCCAATATCTGCATTAAGGCTGATGTTTGAACCTACTTATGTACATCTGCTCATGGCCTGTATGTTCAAAATCTGGTTGAAACATTTTAGGTATCTTGTTTGACACAGCTTAAGCATCTTTCTCATGAACAATGTGCATACGTTTTCAAATGAACTAAAGTAAATCCAGCTAGTTGTCTCTAAACATTTCATATTTATGGCACAGCTTTCTGAAATGGTTCCAAACATGTTCTTATTCCCAGGCTGCAGTAGGTTGGTGGATTGCCATGGGAAAGTTGGTAGTTTGCCATGCACAATTCACCATCCTATTTAAATCTAATACTCTGACTATGGTATGTTCATTATGACAAGTGATCTCCCCAAAGTGTTCTCATTAAGCTAGCCTGGGAATCCTGACATTTTGCAAAACAGATGCTTAGGTACTGTCTTCTAGGAAAATGGGCAGAGTTTGTACAAGTTGGAAGGAAGAAAGAGTTTGCATTTCTGCAGCAAATTTGAAGACTTCTGAATGTGCTTTATGGTCAATACTTTTGAAGTGTAAGTAGGAAACCATGACGATACTTGGTCAGCAAGATCTCACAAGTAGCCATGAGTTAATGGCCAGGTAATGGTTGGTAGTGATGTTGGTCAAGGGAATGATATTGGCTAAGACACTGGGAGAACTTCCATGCTTCTTCCAGTAGCATCATTGGATCTTAGCATTTATCTGAAAAGGCAGAGAGGGCCTCACTTTGATGTCTCAATTGAAAGTTGGTACCTCCAACAGCGTGTCACTCCCTCAAAACCTCACTGAAGCGTGCATGAAATCACAACCTTCTGACTCTGAGATCGGGGAGTCACCAACTGAACCAGAGCTGACTCCTTCAAAGGTATTTACCAATGAGGGGTGAAATTTGATTGAGGTGTACAGCTTATGAAGAACCCTTCTTTCTCTTCCCACACCTAGCGGTGCTCTGAGGCAGACTTTCATCTGTTACTATAGCTAGTTACTCCAGGTCACAAGTCTGTCTCAAGGGGGTTATAGCTTGAAGGGCCCCACTCCACAATAGGGGCGGGATTCTCCGACCCCCAGCCAGGTCGGAGAATCGTCAGGGAACGGCGTGAATCCCGCCATCGCCGGCTGCCAAATTCTCCAGCGCTGGGGATTTGGCAGGGGACGGGAATTGCGCTGCGTCAGTTGGCGGCCGCTGGTAGCGTCCCCCCCCCCCCCCCCCCCAGCGATTCTGCGGCCCGAGATGGGCCGATGGCCGCCCGTTTTTACGGCCGGTCCTGCCGGCGTATGTTACGACAGGTACTTACCGGTGGGACGTGGCTCCGCGGGTGGCCTCCGGGGTCCTCGGGGGTGCACGGGGGGATCTGGCTCCGGGGGGTGCCCCCATGGTGGCCTGGCCCGTGATTGGAGCCCACCGATCCGCGGGCAGGCCTGTGCCGTGGGGGCACTCTATTCCTCCGTGCCGGCCGTTGTAACGGTCCGCAATGGCCGGCGTGGAGGTGAACCCCCTGTGCATGCGCTGGGATGACGCCAGCACACGCTGGCACTCCCGCGCATGCGCCAACCCGCGCCGGCCGACAGAGGCCCTTCGGCACTGGTTAGCGTGGCGCCAAGCCCCTGCCGCGCCGGCCAGCGCGGCGCAAACAACTCCAATGCCGGCCTAGCCCCTAAAGGTGCGGAGGATTCCGCACCTTCGGGGGGCCCGACGCCGGAGTGGTCCACACCACTCTTTCGCGCAGGGGTTGCCCGCCCCGCCGGTTTCCGAAGAATCCCGCCCCAGGTGTGGCTAGCCAGAAGTCTCCTCCCGCTCTTACCGCCAGTCATTGGTGTGTTGGGAGGATTTTGCAGGTCCATTCTCAACCTGTTTGGCTGCGTTATTAACGCACCTTCTTTGGCTACTCAGGCCTGAGGTGGGACTTGAACCCGCAATTTCTGGCTCAGAGGCAGGACCGTTAGTTACCCTTTGCATCACAAGACTTCCAATGAAGGGCCCAGTCCTTACTATACACAGACAGAGTACAACAAATAAACATGGACAGATAAGACATGTAATATCTCCCAGTGAAGGCTGTAGAAACTGAAGCTAACAGTGCAGAGCTCCCATCATTGACGTCTGCTCCTGGCTTTACTAATCTGATTGGTCTGTCTTGACGGCGTCATGTTATTTGGTCATTTGGTTAGCAGTACCCAAGCAGTTTGGAATGACGGCCCCCAGGAAGGCAAATTACTTCAACTGCAAGACGTCCCAGCAGATTTTCCAATCCAATTTCAACTTCTGCAGTTTTCAAGAAAAGGCTAGTCTCTTTGTTCCTTGCCTTACCTTTTCTCTGATAACTATGTACATTCAAAAAAATCATTTCAGTTCAATGCAATTATTTTAAAGCACAGCTGAAGTACTGCCAAGACTGATACCAGCTGCAATATCTAATTGCAGTCCATCTTAAACACATTGACATTCCTGCACCAAGGTTGGCTTGCATCCAGATAGCCATTATATATTAACCCGCTATCAGGATACATCTTATTTGTTTTTAGTAAGGCCTGCTTTTTTTCCTTGCCTGGGTGCGCAAGAAAATTGATGCTTTATTTCCTCCGTATCTTGTTACGGAAGAAACACCTGTTCAAGATGGTAAAATCCCAGTAACAATCAGCAATACTGACAACAGTAATACTCCCTCCACTTTGAGGTACACAAGAACAGTCCAGGCAGGTCTGACTGGGTATTCCCACTTCCAAGGTTTACTGGGCTTTTCCTTTTGCAAGCACCTGGCTACAAAAATCAATACGCTCTTAATTTCCACATATCTGTCGTCATTGTTCCGATTTCTTTGATGACTTGACTTCCTTAAACATCTATCTTTGCTAATCTGTGTGAATCAAAACGACTGTGAGTAAACCCCCAAGGGGGATTTTAGTTTTTTTTTTAGCCTTTGTTTTCCTTCTTCAGAAGATCTGTTCGGGTCAGCAGCTTTCTCGGGCACAGCCCTTGCTTTGCTTTTTGTAATGTTTATTAGTGAGAGTGGTAACCTCGATGCCCCACAGCTCCTCGTGCTATATTGTCAGACACATACTTGCTTGTCTTCCCTGCAGCCTGATTTTGGATCACAGATGTTGTTTTTGATCCAATGTGGTGCCCCATTTTCATTGTTGTATATTTTAACGTGCATCACTTTTCATAGAATCATAGAATTTACAGTGTAGAAGGAGGTCATTCGTTCCATCTGCACCAGCCCTTGGAAAGAGCATCCTATTAAGCCCACGTCTCCATCCCATCCTGTAACCCAGTAACCCCACCTAATGTTTTAGACACTAAGAGGCAATTTAGCATGGCCAATCCACCTAATCTGCACATCTTTAGATTGTGGGAGGAAACCCACACAGACACGGGGAGAAAGTGCAAACTCCACATAGTCACCCGAGGCTGGAATAGAATGCGGGACCGCGGAGCTGTGAAGCAGCAGTGCTAACCACGGTGCCACCGTGCCACCCCATAGTGGATTTTCTACCCTGATCTGAGTGAGGGATGGTGCCAGGGAAGTGAAACATTTTCCTTTCCCCCTAATACGGCCCCTACATCCAGCGTTTCCAGGTCGCGGATTAAGGTAAGGTAAAGTTGCTATATTCCGAGATGACCATAGGCTGCTTTCCCCTTTGAGGCAGAGAGCTGACATGCGGTGATTTAACCTACGGTTGGCAGCAGCTGAAAGCTCCTTCCTCTGGGTGATGGGACTGTGTTTGTCCTATCCGCAGAGGACTACTTTCACAAAAATCAAGGCTATCTATCTATCTATCTATCTATCTATCTATCTATCTATCTATCTATCTATCTATCTATCTATCTATCTACCTATCTACCTATCTATCCATCTATCTATCTATCTATCACTATTCAATTACATGTAGTCACTTTTAAGGCCACACTTAGAATTGTCTTCGCACTGGGGGGTGAACTCAGAGATTGGGACGCCATTTTGAATGGGTGCCCTGATCTCTTAGTAAGCTGCACCCCCCACCCATGGGCAATGTCACCCCCCCCCCCCCACCCCCATACACATGGGCACTACCACACACCCTTCAAGTGAGGACAGCCCACTATGGGGGTCCCCCTCTTCAAGCCCCCCCAAGCCCTCTTACAGCACCCCTTCTTCCAGGACGCCCATGCATCACCCCCTAACTTCCTCTTTAACCTGGAGTTACCTCTCTCTCTGCATCTTTGATGATTTGATTGCCTGCAGGTGCTCGCATTCCGGGGCATCTCTGACTGTGTCTATATAAACATTTCTGGAACAAGCCTTTCCATTCACCTGAAGAAGGAGCCGTGCTCCGAAAGCTCGTGTTTGAAACAAACCTGTTGGACTTTAACCTGGTGTTGTAAGACTTCTTACTGTGCTCACCCCAGTCCAACGCCGGCATCTCCACATCATAACTTCCTTGAGGCACCTACTTACCTGCACTGCACTCTCCCACCCTTCAAACACCCCCTCCACCCTCATTTTATGGGCAAGGGCCCCCTCTCTCCCTGGTAGTACCACCCTGGCACTCAGACACCCTTGCATTGGCACCCAGGCAGTGTTCCTGCAGCCTTGGCCGTGCCATCTGGGCACCTTGTTGGTGCCAGGGTGGCAGTGCCAAGGTGTCAGTTAGGCAGTGAAAACGTGTGCGCGTTGCAGGGGGAGGGCCAGGGAGCCACCCTGCACTTACCCTATCCAGCCGAGGGTCTCTGATGGCCCGGGAGATCCCCTGGGTGCAGTTCTGTCTGGTCCTCATTTGTGTGGTTCAGCACTGATCGGCGCCCAGCTCCAGCCTCCCTGGGAAGGCCGGTGAATCGAAGAAGGCCGTTGAATCCGCGCAGGTAGGTCATAAGTAGATTTATGACCTACTTCCGGGAGCGGTGTTTGGTAATGCCCATTTGGGGGGGAGTTCCGACTCCGACGTCTTCCTCACTTTTTTGGGCCCTGGGGAAGCGGGGCTTCGGAGAATCCCGCGAGGCGAGGATGCTGTCGGGAGGCTCGCTGGAAGGCTTTCCTGGCATTCTCCGGCCGCGTTGGGCTCTCGCAGAGATTTGCGTCCTTTATTTCTTTTCAGGCAGTGTTGCCTACATATCAAAGTTGTCACTGAGCACAGGTGTTGGGTATGAGTTTTAAGTGAGTAGACAACCTGTTGGCACCTGAGCCAGCAGGCTGAGCAATCTAGTTTTACTGCTTTTTTGGGGGGTTACTTCAGGTTCAGTTTGTCCACTGTGGTTGTACCTGGACGATCCGTCAATGACATCCTCTCTCACCTAACTTGTTGTAACCCGCACAGAGCCCATTGGGTAGGGACAACTGGTTATTCCATGGATCTCGGGGAATGTGAGCTCTGTCAATAAGGGGGCAGGGCAATTGTTAACCTTTCCTGTTGTATAAAAAGAGCCGGCCAGTTAAGTACTGGCTAGAGAGAAGACCAGTAACCAAGTATGGTGCTGTGTTAATATTAGTGCAAATGAAGTTGAGTTTCGTTTGACCCACAAATTCGTTTGGACTCGTCGTGGCCCTCACAAAATAGCCTCTCCAATGCCCTTATATTTTCCCGATCTCTGTGATGCATCTTACCAATAAATGGAAGTGTTCAAAGGGAAATGAAAGCCGCTCCTTTTTTATGCCCCGCTGCTATTTATCCTGTGTTGTTCACTGCAGTGTCCAAAGAGATGAATCTTGAATTCTTGGAGAGTCCAAGATAATGCTGAAGGGTTAGCAATCACACTGAGGTTCAGCGTGTGAAAATGGCTGTCCTCGGACCAAGCCAGCTTGGGTGGTTGCTTTGAAGCTCCTGCCCTGCAGCAGCACCTCACTGCGTCTTTGACTCCATGCCAGGAATATTCCCTTGGTCTCTAAAGCTGGGAGATATCAGTCTAACCTGCCTGTAGCCAATACCAGAGGAAGCCTAATTTTAGCAATTATTACCTGAACTTGAATTGCACATATTGGATCTACAGTAAGAATCACAAAGCCTTAAAATTATTTTTGAGCGATGAATCCAATAAAACAAATTAGATCCAGGATTCCTTAATTTATTGACTGGGATTGGTAGTGTTGTGGATATGCTCCTGGACTAGCAATCCAGAGGATAGATAATGTGAGCTTCAGATTTTAATTTCATTTTTAATCAAAAAAATCTTTTTTTTTGTAAAAAAGCCAGTATTGGTTAAAAAAAAAAGCTATTGAATTGGATTTTCGTTAAAATCCAGGTAGTTTGTGAATTACTGTTCTGGTTAGGAAGCTTGCCACCCTTGCCTGGTTTGACCGATGTGTGTCTCCAGTCTGACACCAATATAGTTTAATCTTATGCAACCCTGAGATGGTTGATCAAGCCATTTAATTTGTATTGAACTGGGAAACCCGGGATGGGCAACAAATGTTGACATCTCCCACAACCTGAGATAAACCTCGAGAGGCCCACTGTGCTTGCCAGCCTGGTTGGAGCAGCAGCCACAGGCCACCCTGTTCAGGAGATCTCCCTCTCCACAGTGGCAGCTGTGCTCATTTGTTTACCCAAGTGTGATGGAGGCACCTCCTCTCTCTCTTTCTCTCTCTCTGTAAAAATGCCACAGGTTGCAGCTGCTTCTGTTGGCCCTCCTGTTTTGAGAGCCTACCCACCATCCTTACTTGATCGGCGAGCCACTAATTGGTCAATTCTAGGAAAATCACTGCTGGGTGATGATGTGTTATCTGTGTTGGTCTAACATCGACTGCAACTGGATGCAGTGAAACGAGAAACAGGCTTCCGACACAGGAGATGGTCCAACACTGTTTTATTGAACCTGTTGATTGCTGTACATAATCTGCTGTGGGTTGACACTCTATTAACCTAACTGATAACTTCCTACTGGCTTGACCAGACTAGCTCTCTATCACATGGTGATGATGTTAATTGGCCTGTGCACTGCGACTACCTCCCTAGCCGTGTCCTGTAAGAGAGGGAGAGCCTTAATGCCCTGTGGGCTTTATAGTGGTGGTGTCCTGTCTGGTGACTGGTTGTTCTGTGTATTCATTGGTTATCCTGTGTGTCAATCACTGCCTGTCTGCATCTCATGATATACATGAAGGGGCTGGTTTAGCACACTGGGCTAAATCGCTGGCTTTTAAAGCAGACCAAGGCAGGCCAGCAGCACGGTTCAATTCCTGTACCAGCCTTCCCGAACAGGCGCCGGAATGTGGTGACTAGGGGCTTTTGACAGTAACTTCATTGAAGCCTACTCGTTACAAAAAGCGATTTTCATTTTTTTCATATTATGACAGGTGACTGTGGGGTAGGGGCCCCCATTTGACTCCAATATCGGAACCTTTGCCCCAAATTCTGACCCTGGTGCGTGAGGCGATTCTCACTCCATCACTGAAGGTTTTATTCAAATTGTGTTTCCCCTTTTTCTGGGGGTGCTTCACTCCTGCTGGGAGATGGTTCCACAGATCATCGGCAGTTCCTGCCTGTGGCCATTTCTACTTGACCAGTGAGCGTCAGTATCTTTGTCAACTTTAGGTTGAATGAGGGCATCATTACTCCACTTCCAAGGAAAAGTCATACTGGACTTTGACTGTTTCTCTCTCCACAGATGCTGCTCGAGTTGCTAAGTTTATCCAGCACACTCCGACAGAAATATTCCGACCGTTCCGCTCCCGCCGACTGTGACCTTCCCGCTGCGGGATCCCCGGCAGTGGAGAGTTCAAACAACGGGAAAACACGTTGACAGTGGCGGGACTTGAAGATTCCGTGGCTTGCCAACGGCGGGTTGTCTCCACCGTCAGTTGGAAAATCACGTCCTCTGTTTTTATTTACTCTTTATATTTTTGTTTTAAAATTTAGAGTACCCAACTCATTTTTTCCAATTAAGTGGCAATTTAGCGTAGTCAACCCACCTAGCCTGCACATTTTTGGGTTGTGGGGGCACAAACCCATGCAAACATGGGGAGAATGTGCAAACTCTACATGGACAGTGACCCAGAGTTGGGACCTTGTCAGCATGAGGCAGCAATGCTAACCACTGTGCCGCCCTTATTTAATCTTCCTGATGCTGCTGAGAACTGCGATGAACACGTGCCTGCATTTTACATCTCTTTTTCTGTGACCTTTGGCTACATCAACACACTTCAGAAATGTAAGCCTCCCACTAAATCGGTTTTTATTTTAGTTTCCTCGGTTGTCTTCAAAGGTTTGATTCTGAAATATAAAACATTCTGTCATTTGTTACCTCTTTTTGGCAGTCAGTTGGCAAGAAAATTGCTTGAAAAATGTAACCCATAAATAAATTTGAGGAAAAAAATAATCATCCAATTTTTCATGAAGTTGATGGAGGCGAAAAGTGAAAAAAAGTGCACTTTTTTCCCAAAAAAAAACCCTCCTCCTTTTGATCATTTGCATCACTCCATCTAAATCTGTCTTGCTGCCGAGCATTAGCAAATAACACACCCCCAGGTTTCTTCTATGTGTTTTCTTCAAAAGACATTCATGATTTGATAAGGGTTGGTGGAAATGATTACCAAATTCTGCTATCTTGAGTCTACATAGTGACAGACAATAGACGGGATTCTCCGTCGGCCGACGACGGAATCAGGAAATGCGTTTGGGCGGAGAATCGCGCATGAGGCGGAAAATTTGGCCGAGAGAATGGCATGCTCTGCTGCCTGAACAGCAGCATCAACGCGTTCTACTCCACACAGTAAACACTTGGCATATCATGAGCGCGCCTGACCCGGTATTCTCCGGGGCTCGTACGATGCTCCACCTCCTCCAGGAGGAATTACTGACGGCGAGCTTCACTTGTGGTTTTACCAATCGGGAGACAGGCGCCGTGTCTACTGAGGGAGAGACAGGGGGTATGAAAAGTGTCCAACATCACTGTAGTGTGTTGATAGTTGTGCCGCTGGCTGGGGGGCTTCTGTCAAGGTTTGGAGAATAGTGGGGACGTGCCTGGGAGATGGGCCGTGGGGTCATGGGGATGGGCATGGAACACCATTGCCGCAGCTTGCATGGCAGCCATGCAGCTGCGCACGCCGCTGACAGCCCACTGTGAACTTAGTGCCATGGGTCGTATGGGTTTGCCCTTCCACTCCTTCACCGCAGGCAGCCTCCCTAGGTACCCCAGCCAACCCATCAATGGGATGGGCATGCTCCAGCACAAACAGCGCCGTCTTGTTGGCCGAAATGAATGTGTGTGGGGAGTGAAGTTCCAATACGCAGCTGTCGCTTGTCAGCCTCTCGAGTGGCAATGCCGACCCCAGCGAATTGGGCATCGATTTTCAATCGATTCGTTCATGTTCCACGTGGTGCCAATGATGGCCTATTAACAGTTCCAGAAGTGCTCCAGGACCGGCGCCAATCTTGCTGTCGTAAAAGTCTACCGGTTCTGTCCCGGCATCAGCACTTAGTCTCTGAAACATAGAATCCCGCCCATTATGTCTCTCGTTACATGGATAGGAAAAAACAAATCACAAAACGTGCATAGAACAGCATCAGGCTGACTCCAAGCTGATGGTCTATGTGGCCTGTATTCTCAGCACCTTGTGTGGCTGTGAAACATGGACAACACGCAGCTACCTGGAAAGGAGGCTCAATGGCTGACATCTACGCTGTTTGGGGTGCATTCCGGGCGATCCGTCAAAGGGCAACATCGAATGCGGCAGCCCTCTCGTAGGCAAATCTCTCAGGTTTGCTGTCACTTATCAAGCAAAGACAATCTCACTGGCTCAGGCACGTTTGCAGGATGGAAGCTAAGGACTTTCTGCCTGATGTGATAGCCAATGCCAGATGACCAATTGAGCGCCGAAAGCTCTGCTTGCAGGCGTGTGACATGAAGGCCTCGGCCTCAAACAATGAATTGTACACCTGGGAGACACCAGCTGATGACAGAGGGAAATTAAGTTCTTACCGGTGGGCTGGAGTGTGCGACCAGGCCGATCAGTGGTGACAGCAGTTCGGCAACAGACACCAACACTGAAAACAGATACTCACAAAGAAATCTGATGTGGCACTTGAGACACAACCTGCCTCTCACTGATTGGTCTCTTAGCCATCAGCAGAAATGCCCCATATGATGCTGCCCCATCCCATGTCCATCATCTTCAGCAACTGGAAAGATGCTTTTTTAAAATTCATTCATGGGATGTGGACATTGCTGGTTAGGTCAGCATTTACTGCACATTCTTAGTTGCCCTTAGGAACATAGAACATAAGTGCAGAAGGAGGCCATTCGACCCTTTGAGTCTGCACCAACCCACTTAAGCCCTCACTTCCACCCTATCCCCGTAATCCAACAACCCCTCCTAACCTTTTTGGTCACTAAGGGCAATTTAGCATGGGCAATCCACCTAACCTGCACGTCTTTGGACTGTGGGAGGAAACCGGAGCACCCGGAGGAAACCCACGCAGACACGGGGAGAACGTGCAGACTCCGCACAGACAGTGACCCAGCGGGGAATCGAACCTGGACCCTGGCGCTGTAAAGCCACAGTGCTAGCCACTTGTGCTACCGTGCTGCCCACGGTGGTGGTGGTGCTGCCCAAGGTGGTGGTGAGCTGCCTTCATGAACCTCTGCAATACATGTGGTGTAGGTACACCCACAGTGCTGTTGGGGAGGGAGTTCCAGGATTTTGACCCAGTGAGAATGAAGAAGCAGCAATATATTTTGAAGTCAGGATGGTGAGTTGCTTGAAGGGGAAGTTCCCTGTGTTTGATGCCCTTGTCCTGCTAGCGTGTAGCAGTTGCGGGCTTGAGGGCTAAGAAGCCTGGCAGAGTTCCTGCAGTGCATCCTGTAGATGGTACAGACTTCTGCCACTGTGCGTAGGGGGTGGAGAGGGTGAATGTTTTGTGATGGGGTGCCAATCAAGCCCTATCCTGGATGGTGTTGAGCTTCTTGAGTGTTGTTGGAGCTGCATTCATCGAGGCAAATGGGGAGTATTCCATTACACATCTGACTCGTGCCTTGTAGATGGTGGCAGGCTTTGGGAAGTCAGGAGGTGAGTTACTCACTGCATGATTCCTAGGGCGGAATTCTCCGCTCCCCACACGTCATGGGAGAATTGCAGGAGGGCCTCCTGACATTTCTCCCCCGCGATTCCCCCCCCCCCCCCCCCGGGCTTGGAAAAGTCGCCGCTCGCCGTTTTCACGGCGAACGGCGATTCTCCGAGCCCGATGGGCTGAGCGGCTGGCCCTTCACGCCCGTTTCAACACGGCAGCAACCACACCTGGTCGCTGCATTCGTGAAACGCGGCCAGATGCCTTCATGACTTCATCCGTTTCGGGCATCTAGGGGCCCGATTGGCACGGGAGCACCACGACTGTACTCGGGAGGGGACAGGCCCACGATCGGTGCCCACCGATCGTCGGGCCAGCGTCCAAAACGAACGCACTCTTTCCCCTCCGCCGCCCAACAAGATCAAGCCGCCACGTCTTGCCGGGCGGCTGAGGAGAAAGATGGCCACCGCGCATGCGCGGTTCGTGCCGTCTGCGCGATGAAGTCATCCATGCATGCGCGGGTTGGAACCGGCAACCCGCGCATGCGCGGATGACCTCACAAATGCGCCGGAGGCCCGCTCCTAGCCCCCCGGGAGGGGGTGAATTAGGTGCGGGGAGCGGGCCCCGAGGCCGTCGTGAACCTCGGCCTAGTTCACGGCGGCTTCCACGATTTTGGCCACCAGCGGAGAATTCCGCCCCTAGCCGCTGACCTGCTCTTGGAGCCAAGGTAAAGAAGCTGCAGCAAGAGCCAGTCACAGTGGGCGCTGGAGGACCACAATCCCAGAAGTGCACATAAAGCCGACTTTAATCTGCACACTTATCTCCAAGACTGTCCCTCTTTGTAGAGAAGACAAGCAGAGACACAACAGGGGAAATTTTCTCCTTTAATATTTTCTGCATAATTAACCGGCCACTAACAAAAATGGCAGGAAGGCAGCAGCTTTGCAAAGTTCCGCTTTGCGAGTATGATTTTTGCTGGTGGATAATTTAGTCACAGGAAAGTGGGCATTCCCATTCACTGTCGAGAAGAATTGTGCAAGTTTGATCTGCCTCCGGCTACACATCACAGTGCACTGGGTGCTGTTTTAATAGTGTTCTTTTATTCATTGCTATTGTCAGGTTCTCTTAATGGAAAAAGAAGAATTTATTTTATTTTATTTAAATGGCCTTCTGTGTATTTTAATATTATAGTACAGAAGGTCGTCATAAGTCAAGTTTGCATGAATTAAACTTACGACAAAATGTATATTAATTTTGTTTATGGATTACTCTGCAAGCATTAAGATTTAATTGTTACATGTGAATAGTTAATTGATTCTTCTACGTTGATTTTAATTTAGTTAGTATCTCAGTGCAGGGTTGCCCTCTGGAATGCTATGCAAAATATCTTTCATGTTCTGTCACCTGCACGGGCTGTAGACTGAACATGACACTCAATTTGAAGATAAGCACACAGCAGCAGCTTGCATAACATAGAACATCCAGTGCAGAAGGTGGCCATTCAGCCCAACAAGTCTGCACCGGCCCACTTAAGCCCTCACTTCCCCCCTATCCCCGTAAGCCAATAACCCCTCCTCACCTTTTTGGTCACTAAGGGCAATTTATCATGGCCAATCCACCTAACCTGCTCGTCTTTGGACTGTGGGAGGAAACCGGAGCACCCGGAGGAAACCCACGCAGACAGTGACCCAGCGGGGAATCGAACCTGGGACCCTGGCGCTGTGAAGCCACAGTGCTATCCACTTGTGCTACCGTGCTGCCCCTTGCATTTATATAGCACCTCCAACAAAGGAAACCATCCTGAGAGGCTGTTCCATTATTGGATAGGGAAACCGATATAGGTCAGCAAGCAAGAATATGGGGAGCGGAATTTTTTTAAAGTCATATTTTGAGTTTTCAATTTGGGTGGGACTTTACGGAGGAAGCGCGGCTGGAAAATGCGCCGAGCCGTTCAGCGGGATCGGTAGACCCTGGGTGAGGAGGAGCTGTAAAGCTCCACCCCTCTCTAATTTTTCTAGTGGTCTAATGGTTATCACTTGTGACTGGTGATGAATTCTCTGTTTTTTCATATTGTCACAATCTTCTTGGGGGGTTGGGGAGAAAACCATAACCGACTGTGATTTATGATTTAATTCACCAAGAGCGGTGGGGCTGGATTCTCCGATTGCCGACGCTGAATTCACGTTCGGCGATCGGCTGGAGAATCCACTTTTACATTGGAATTGGGGGCGGCGCCGTTTTTCCGATGCTTCGCTCCCTCAAAAACGACAATTTATGAGGACCTCGTGTGATGCTGCGGACTGTATCCAACGCCGCAACAGTCGGGGGTGGGGAGCCGTTCCGCTGTCAGGGAGGGCTCTGGCGGGGGCTGGTGGGACTGGTGGGGGGGGGGGTGGTCCTTGGGTGGCGAGGGGGATTACAGGGAGGGCAGTTTCTGGCAGGCCTGGTCCACATGCGGCTGGCTTCACCATGCGCATGCGCGGCCACAGACCTGGTCATTCTGTGGCTGTATCCGCAGGTAATGCCGGGGGCTGTTAGCTCCCCACCGGGTGGAGGATTGGTGCGTGGGCGGCCCCGACTTTCTGGTCAAAAGACCAGACAGATCCTGCAGACGTAGCCGCAAAATCGGAGAATCCCGCCCGTGGTGTCTGGCCCCTTTAAGGCGTGATGAGCTGATAGAGTCACATGACCCGGAAAAACAATCAGGAGAACAGGGTTGGTGGTTGGGCCGGGGGCTGTTCACCAGGGAAAACGTGGGCTTTCGCCTCTGATCGATTCCGGACTCAGCCATGAAGCTGCAGACTGTAAGGTAGTGGGCAGGATTCTCTGGTTCCCCAGCCACATGTTTCTCAGCAGTGGGACTCTATAGGCCCGCCGCTTGTCAATAGGATTTCCCATTGAAGACACCCCATCACCGCCGGGAACCACACGGGCAGGGGTGTGCTGCCGGCGGGGAAAGTGAATCGCACCGACCGGTATGTTGGAAATAACCATCAATTGTTTCATACCTAGCTGGTGAGCCAAAGCTATTTCTTTGAAAGATGGAACTCTTGCTCTCCACTAGTTTCAAAGTTTAAATGAGATTCAAACGAGAAATGAATTATAACTCGGCTTATGAAGGCTTGGAGCATGTTAATCTGCTACAGCTCTTGCCAGCTTACACATTCCGTCTTGTGGACACTCTGACTTATCCAATGCTTTGGTTGAAACATTCTTACTGATTAGTGTTAGGAATATCTCTGAATTACATACTCAACTTGGTATATCCTTCCATGCACTGAAGAGACTATTCCTTCTCTGTTTTCTAGCCCTCCAGATTTCCAAAAGTCTCACAGAATGAGGCATGAATGTCCCATGACCAACTGAGGAGAGATTTTCCCTTTTAATTTTTCATTAGAATTGGTCGAGGTATTCAAAATCTTGGGGGTGGGCTGGTATGGATGGAGTAGATGGGGCAAAACTGTTCCTATTGGTGGAAGGATTGAGAACTAGAGGATTTAAGGCAAAAGAGGAATTGAGGTCATGTGGTGAAACCTTTTCACACAGTGAGCGGTTGGAGTCTGGAATGTGCTGCCTGAGAGTGTGGTGGAGGCAGGTTCAAGCCATTCAAGAGAGCATCAGATGATTATTTAAATAGAAACAATGTGCAGGGTTCCAGAAAATAGTCGGGAGAAAGGCACGGAGTCATAGAGCCATAGCAAAGGAGCGTGAAATCCCTAAGGGTGCAGAAAGGAGGCCATTCAGCTTATTGAGTCTGCACCGACCCATCGAGAGGGCCCACTCCCACATCCTATCATCCAATCCACATAACCCCACCTAACTGGCACATCCCTGGACACAAAGGAGTAATTTAATCATGACCAAGTCATAGCCAGTCATGATGTTTGTTCTAAAAGCTGGTGCAGACACGGTGGGCCACAGAGCCTCCTTTTGCACCGCAATGATTCAGTGATTCTGAGAGTGCGCAGTGCCAATTAGGTGTTGCGTGATTGAGACTTGAAAGAGGTGGGTTAGGGAGAGTGTTGGGTTGATCTAGGGCTCAGGCTCTGGGTTATGCATGGTAGTGGCGCCCAGCATTTCATGGCCAGCTGGAGCAGGGAAAACATGGGAGTGGCAGTGAAAAAAAGCAACCAATAAAGTGGTGAGTGAAAAATGAAAACTTTGCAATGGTAGTTGGTAATTGATTGTTGAAGATTCTCACTGATTATACCATGGTGGAGGGAAGAAGGAAGATTATTGCACTGTTGGCTAGTGGATCATGAGATACTTCACTATTTTCACAGTAACTTCAGCAGTGTTAATGTAAGCCTACTTGTGACAATAATAAAGATTAATATTATTACAAGTGACTATTGAGACAGAAGGTGTATCTGAAAGGGAATGGGCTAAGTCTTTGAGAAAAGAAAAACCTTTGGGCAAGTGGGGAGAACACCAACACTGACACAGGCGCAGTGCGTTGAGCGGCCTCTTCCTATGCATTCATCACGATTTCCAAAAATTGAGTACGAGCTGGAAATTCAGGTGCCGAGTGTCGTGTTAAGCACACTGAGATAACACGGGCTGCAACTGGATGCAATTCAATCTGATTTATTGAACCTGTCACACAGTTAGCACAGTTCTCTGTGAGTTCGACTCTCTGCTAACCTAAGTGTGATTACTCTGTCTGACTGAACCAGACTAGCTCTTAGCCACGTGCTGTAGGCGTTATGTGATATATGCACCAAACTCACTCTGTAGATGTCCTTAATGGAAAGAGACGGAGTGTGACTGCCTCGTGCCTTTTATAGTGGGAATCCAACCCAAGTGCTCTGCCTGCTGATTGGTTATGTCCTGTTCTCTGTGTTCATTAGCTGCCTGTCTGTATCTCATCATGTGCATGGCTGCATATCATGACATCTCCCCTTTTGAAATGTTTTTCTGCAGCATATGTGCAAGTATTTACATGTGTAGGCCGATAAACTAAGGTATTTACATGAAATGGCAGATGGGAACATATGTACATATGAACACCGGTGTCTAATGTGTGAAAACAGAACCAAGCAAACAAAACAAATGTTCATAAGTCCAGTATCTGGGGCTTGCGTCTGATCCTGGTCGACCGCCGGAGAGTTGGTGGTGGAGACGACGGTGCCTCAATGGGCGGGATTGAAGCTGGACTGGTGGGCTCATCGTTTGAGGTGTCAGGAGGTGGCACAGTAACAGATGGAAACAACGAAGAATGTGGCTGCGGGCGGGCAACTGCGCAGTGCCCCTCTGTTTCGACGCACAACAGAGCCATCAGCCATACGCACAACATACGATCGAGGAGCAGCCTGTCGAACAACAACTGCTGGAGCTGACCAGCCTCCATCAGGTAGCTTGATCCGAACAGCATCCGCCGGGGATAGCACAGGCAAATTGGTGGCATGAGCATCATAGCCCTGCTTTTGCCGGTCCCTGAGTTTCTGCACCTTCTGCAGCACTGGGAGATGATCCAGATCAAGCAAGTCTATGGCTCGAAGAGTCGTCCGCAGGTCCCTGTTCATCAGGAGTTGAGTTAGTGACATGCCGGGACACAGAGGGGTTGCCCTGTACGCAAGCAGCGCCAGGTTGATGTCAGAAGCAGAATCCGCGGCCTTGCAGATGAGCTGCTTCACTATGTGCACCCCTTTCTCAACCTTCCCGTTGGACTGCAGGTAATGTGGGCTGAAAGTGACGTGATGAAACTGATATAGCTGGGCAAATCTTGACCACTCTTGGTTGCTGAAGCAATTGTCACTCATGACAGTGAGTTGAATACCATGCCTGGAGAACATCTCCTTACAGGCCCTGATGACGGTCTTGGATGTGAGGTCCGAGAGCTTCATGACTTCTGGGTAGTTGGAAAAATAATTGATGATTAGCACTCAATCACGACCTTTGGTGTGAAAGAGGTCGATGCCCACCTTGGACCACGGGGAGGTCATGATTTTGTGCTGCTGAAGTGTCTCCTTGCTCTGTGCTGGCTGAAAGCGTTGACAGGTCGGACAGTTGAGGACAGTTTGGACGCACCCTCGAGGTCTGAGGCTTCGATGTACAGCAGAAACCTTTGCTTGAAAGTCCACCAGTTGGAACTGAGATTGCCGGAGGTCCGCAGCAGTTGAGGAGCCTGGATCTTCTCCATGGTGCCTGGATACATTAGCTGGTCATCATGGAACAGATTGAGGTAAACCACCTAGGGACAGCAGTCTTCTGGTACCATGTCATGTTAAGAACACTGAGATAACACGGGCTGCAACTGGATGCAGCTATAACTGAAATAGACTCTAGACCTTGAAGTTAGTTCAATTTGATTTATTGAACCAGGAGCACAGTTCGCACAGTTCTCTGTGAGTTCGACTCTGTGCGAACCTAAGTGTGATTACTCTGTCTGACTGAACCAGACTAGCTCTTAGCCACGTGCTGGAGGTGTTAGATGATATTTACACCGGAGTCAGTCTGTAGATGTCCCCAGTGTACCTTTTATAGTGGGAAACCACCCCAAAGTGTTATGCCTGCTGATTGGTTATGTCCTGTTCTCTGTGTTCATTAGCTGCATGTCTGCATATCATTACACTGAGCTGAGTTTAGGATAATGTGCTCTGTAAGAAGTGCCCCAAACACCAAACAGTGACAGTGACTCTTCAGCATTCAGCATGTCTGTGACTGAGGGTCCAGGTTGCTCTATTCCCGTCTAGTCATGCCTCCCTCCCATCCTCGGTCTCCCCTCTTGTCCTGTCCCTGGGTTCCCCCATGTGATCATGTTCCTTCCCCCACACCACACAACCCCACTCCTCCCCCTCCCTCTCAAACTGTTTCAGCCCTTGGGCTCCTTCTCTGGACCTGTTCCCCAGTTATATCTCCATCTGTTTCCGCTCCCATACTCAACCCATTTTCGCACTGCTCTGAGGCCATGCGCTGGTCTGACCCATTCATGAACCCCAGCTTGGGCTCCTCCCATTCGCCCACCCAAGAGCCCTGCCTTGGGCTCTTCGTTGTCTGGCCTCACCCATGAGCCCCATCCTGGGCTCCTCCCTCACTGGCCCCACCCTTGAGACCACCTTGCCCTCCTCAATCTCTGGTCCCATCCCCGAGCCTCACCCTGGGCTCCTCACTCTCTTACCTCCTCCCATGAGCCCCAACCTGGGCTCCTGCCTCCCTGGCCCCCTCCCATCAACCTCAACCTGGGATCCTCACTTTCTGACACCCGCTCCCATGAGCTCCAACCTGGGCTCCTCATTCTCTGACCCCCTCACATGAACCCCAAATTGGCTCCTCATTCTCTGACCCCCTCCTATGAGCCCCAACCTGGGCTCCTCCCTCTCTGGCCCCTTCCCATGAGCCCCAACCTGGGCTCCTCCCTCTCTGACCCCCTCCCATGAGCCCCAACCTGGGCTCCTCCCTCTCTGGCCCCCTCCCATGAGCCCCAACTTGGGCTCCTCCCTCTCTGACCCCCTCCCATGAGCCCCAACCTGGGCCCCTCACTCTCTGGCCCCACCCTCCAGCCTCCTGCCATGGGCTTCCCTTCAGCTTCTCATAATGTCTCGCACCACAGCTGCTGGCATCTAACCACGAGCAAAGAAACCTTGACTGTAAGGAGCGGAGCCCTTAAATGGAAACTGTGGTCATATTTGCTTTCTGATTAAGCCTCCAGGAATACTTCCAACATTCAAGCTTCTGTTTCCCCACATCCAGGCATCAATTCCGGTTAAACGTGACTGTGATATCTTTACCCCTTCAGTACGAGCTGCTATATCGTGATAACTCCCACAGCACAGTGTCAAGATTCAGTCCCTGAGCCGGCAATGCTCTGATTTGATCGTCATTTTCATCTCGGAATTGGATCCTTTGATCCGTTGCGACACTAGATTTTATGGAATGTGCACCGGACAGAGCCACCCACGAGCAGTGCCTGCTGGCCAATGGCGCTTTTGCTGTTTGAGAAGTCTGTGCACATTTTCAAGGGCGACCTAAAATTTGGCCTTGTAAACTGGTGGGCATGTAGCAGAGAGCAGATGGCCAAAGTAATGGTCAAACAGGCTGCTGGAGGCGGCCGGGAGAGGGGGAGTTGCTGCTAAATATGCTGATTGTTTCTCTCTCTCTCTCTCTCTGTTCGTCAACCTCCTACTCCTTTGTATTTAGTCTACCAAGTTCCCATGGGCTTAGAATATTAAGTCACCCCTACCAGTGAACTGTGCATCCTCCCTTTGCCCCCAGGTAATTAGAAACAAGAGTATGCAAGAAAGAAAAATCACCTTGCTATTCTCCCCAGAAAAGGGCTCGAACAACAATTTTGTGCATCAACAATCACCAGTTTCACCACTTGAGAATACTGAGCTGAGCTGGAACACAGGAAATGTCCCCGTTGAAAAGAGACACTTGCTGCCGAAGCTTTCACCTTGCACTCATCAGGGTTGAGTATGGGTCGGAAACAGATGGAGATGTAACAGGTCCAGAAAAGGAGCCCAAGGACAAACAGAAGACTGGCAAATTTCAAACAATCACGAAAATTTATACTGCAGAGGAAAAGGGTTCTCATTGGCTGGGAAGTCGACTCGGATTGGCTGAGGCATTGCCATGGAGAAAGCAATCAGTTGAGTTGCCAGCCAATCAGAACCTTTTTTCCTGTAGTATAAATGGTTTAGAAATTTGGCATTCTTGCATTTGTCCTGATGGGTGCAACATGAAAAACTTCAGTAACATGTCTCTCTTTTCAGTATTATCCAAGCCCTGCACAACCCAAGTGACCGAATGTCTCTGTTGTTATACTTGGGCCCATGGAATTTCTTGGACGCAGGGTTTGAAAGCCAATTGGCAGGAGCGTATCAAACACTGGCAATGTCCATTTTAAATGAATGAGTACAAACTGGGAGAAGCACGTCTCTGCCAACTCTGATTCCTTTAGGCACTACACCACTTATATTCAATACACTTGAATGATGACAAAGGATATCTTTCCCAAACTTCTTCCCCGGCTACATCTGGAGTCCAGTGTTCCACCCTAAATATGCATCTTGGATGCCCCGCTACTGCAAGATCTGGCCCAATATATGATTACTTACTGATACCCAAGGATACATGATACGTGTTCTTGCAGCTCATGCATAGGCCTGCAATTGACTCCATATGTAACCTGTGACCTGCAGCATCACGTCTTCTAGGACCTTGTCAGGTCAGTGTGGTAGTGCCTGGGCATATGGTTTGTAAACGATAGAAAGGGTAGTTTTGCTCTTGTGTCGGAAGGACATAACTGCTGAGGAGAGAGTACAGAGGAGATTTACAAGAATGTTGCCAAACGTTGAAAATTGCAGCTATGCGGAGAGTTTGGTTAGGCTAGGGTTGTTTTCCTTAGAACAGAGGAGGTTGAGGGGTGACCTAGTTGAGGGATACAGACAGGATAGACAGGAAATATTGGTTTCCCCCAGCTGAGGGGGTCAATTACTAGGGGGCATAGATTTAAGCTGTGTGGTAGGAGGATTCGAGGGGAGGATGAGAAAAAGCCTTTTCACCAAGAGAGTGGTGGGCATCTGGAATTCACTGTTTAAATTGTTGGTTGTGGCTAAAACCCTCGGCTCATTAAAAAGCTGTCTGGATCTGCACCTGAAGTGCTGCAACCTGGGAAGCCATGAGTCAGGTGTTGGTAAATGGATTAAAATGAGCGACTGGTTTCTTTTAGCTCTCTGTTGGCCAGTACAAACACGATGGGCTGAATGGCCTCCTTCAGCGCTGTAACTTGTCTGTGGTTCCTGTGGGGCCACAACAGCAGCTTATTTTTAGATAGCAGCTTCAACGGAATAAAACATCCCAAGATGTTTCACTGGAACTTGACAGAACAAAGTGCGACACTGAGCCATAAAAGGGGATGTCTGGTCAGATGACCAAAAGTTTGGTCAAAGAGGTGGACAGCACGGTAGCATGGTGGTTAGCACAATTGTTTCACAGCTCCAGAGTCCTTGGTTCGATTCCGGGCTTGGTTCACTGTCTGTGCAGAGTCTGCACATTCTCCCCGTGTGTGCGTGAGTTTCCTCCAGGTGCTCAGGTTTCCTCCCACAATTCAAAAATGTGCAGGTTAGGTGGATTGGTCATGCTAAATTGCCCCTTGTGTCCAAAATTGCCCTTAGTGTTGGGTCGGGTTATGGGGATAGGGTGGAGGTGTGGGCTTGGGTAGGGTGCTCTTTGAAAGAGCCGGTGCAGACTCGATGGGCCGAATGGCCTCCTTCTGCACTGTAAATTCTATGATTCTATGTTGTCTTATGATGGGCTCTCCAGTAGTTTAGTGGGCCGTATTTGCCAAATTAAGTTCCACTTAAATATAAGATGCATTTGGGAGAAAATTGAGTCTCTTTGCCCTAAAAATAAAGAGAAGCGAACATAAATCCATTCAAAATTAAAAGCTGGTACAGCTCCATTTAAGAATTCCATCATTCATGGAGCTTCCCTTAAACTCACTCCGGGGGATAGACTTTAATGTGCATTAATGGGAATCAAAATCAGGAGAGATGCAAAATGGGCTACTGATTCTCCATTACCCATTTTATACCATCATACAGTCAGAATTACTCTGAGATGTGTAAATGGAACACAATCCTGTCTAGGAAGATAAAAACATTACATGAAGCTTTATTTGAAAGAATTTCATATTTAAATTCTTGGGAACAGTGTTGTGTAACAGTGGTTTACGGGGATAGGGTGGAGATGTGGGCTTAAGTAGGATGCTCTTTCCAAGGGCCAGTGCAGACTCGATGGGCCAAATGGCCTCCTTCTGCACTGTGAATTTTATGATTCATTAGTAAAATTAATATAACCCCAGATGATAATAGACGGCTTTCCTTTTTGAGGGTGAGAGCTGACCGGTGGTGGTTTACCCTGAGGATCATCACACCTCAGGCAAGGGGCAAAATTGAGAAGGCGAGGCCTTCATGAATAACCTCAGCCTGTTCAGGAATTGAACTCACGCCTTTGGCCCCGCCCTGCATCACGAGCCAGCTGTCCAGCCAACTGAGCGAAATCAGCCCCCATTGGTTATATTATGGGACTGATTTGCGAAGACTAACTATCCAGAAACAGGAAGTCAAATCTCACCCGAACAATTTAAAATGCATAATTTAAACAAATTTTTAATTAAAAGCTTGTGACAGTAATGGTGACCATAAAACTACCTGATTGTCACTGGAACCTCATCTGGTTCACTAATGCTCTTTCAGGAAAGTAAATCTGTCGTCCTTACCTGGTCTGGCCTCCGTGTGACTCCAGACCCACAGCAATTCGGCTGGCTCTTAACTGTCCTCTGAAATGGCCACTCAGCTGCCAAGAAGGTGGCTCACTACTACCTTCCCAATTGGGCAGTTGGGGATACATAACAATTGCTCACTTTGCCAGCTCTGCACACATCCCAGAAATGAATTGGAAATAACAAAGAAATTCCAAACTACCTAATGAAAATTGAGCTTCACTGGCTCAAAATACCTGCTGGAAAACAATCAAAATGTACAGATCCTAATTGGATTTCCAAGTCCTGCCGCATTGATCTCCCCTCGTGCCCGACAAACCAAAAAATGTCTGTCACTGCAGAGCTCCCATCTGTTTGTTACTGTTTATAGTAAGTGTTCCAATCAGCACAGGATGACATTTGCTTGCTGCATATTGTGCAGGAAGTGATCAGTTTTCAACTAATTTGAGAAAATAATTTGTTGGGGGCTCTATGAACAGAGCTGAATTATTGGCAGGTAATTTTTTTCTGGCACATTCGCGCTGAGGTTTAGCTTTGGCGTGTACTCAAAACTGCATTGTCCCAGGAGCAAGTTTGCAACATGGACTGTAAATGATGTGGAATACCTTTCTGGCGAGTGGATCCTCGTTGTGATTTCGGGTGAAGCCCATATATATTGTCACCGTCACCACAACCATGGTGCATTGAGGGACAAGTTTCTACTCGCAGTATAGTTGTGCTTTAGTAACTAATTTCTTATCATATAAGGGGTGGTATTTTCCTGCCCTTCCCACTGGTGAGATCTTATGGTCCTGCTGAAGGCAAACTGAAGATCCTGCCCTTAGAATCATATAGTATAGAAGGGTCCCTTCAGCCCATTTTGTACTGGGGAAAGATCAGTATCCCTTTTATCTTTTCTTTCCATTAGAAATTCACAACATAAGGCTTGAAATTATTGTCTGCAATGTTGTGGTGCAACTGCTTAATGTTCTGTGTCGAAGTCCTCCATCTGGTACTTTAATGGAGATATTCGCCACGGGTTAATAGTGGGAAGAGGAAGTTGATAAGAGGCTGTTGGCATGATAGTAGCTTTCCCGGTGTAGCTGTTTTCTTTTGGCAGATAAGTAGAAAAAGTCTGTCCCACCCTGGGAATAACTGGAATATTTCCACCGTGTCCTGAAGCTCCGGCCTTCCGTTCAGTGGTGCCAACTGGGCGTTGGACCCGACTTGAGGAAGTGACTGGACCCATTCTGCTGCCACTTGTGGCTGAACTGCTAGTGTGGAGGGTGCAGGTTGGTGAAGTGTTGGATAATGTAGACTAGCGAGGTTAACATATACCACCAACACTGAGGAAGGTTCAACTCTATTTTATTAACTAACTATGAACTAATCGACATACGAGAACTGTGGGTTTAAACAATGTTAGTTTAACTAGAGACCTAAGCCTGTCCGAACCAGTTGAATCTCTCAGCATGTGGTGTGAGTCTGTGCTAAACTTGATGAGCTCTTGTTCTACTGAGAGGCAGCACCCAGAATGAGCGGGAACCGTGGTGCCCTCTGCCTTTATAGTGTGTGTATTCTAACTAGTGATTGGCTGCGGTGTTTGTACATGTTGATTGGTCCCAGTGTATGTCCATCAGTATGTGTCTGCACCATGATATACTGGTGTATATTATGATAGTTGGTAACACCAACACCGTATGCTCTTCAAAATGAGCTGAAGACAGCAATGTTCTGAGTGGAAAGGCTGCTCTTGGATCTTGCAAACAGCATTTGTCACAAGGATTTAAGCATGTAGAAACAGGCTTGAATTGGATATGCTCCTTTCCTCTTCCTCACTGGAGTCGTAGCAATGTTAGTGAAGGAATGCTGGGCCACAGCGATGAAGATGCTTTCGATGGTTCGATGGGTCTGGGTGGATGACCATCTGCAGAGCATCTCTAGTTTTGATGCTTCACTTGGTACTTAACCAAGCAAGACGTCTTTTCATTTTTCACTTGCACATTTTCTGTGATGTGCACTATCTCAGAGTTGTGTAGGTCCTATCAAATTTAAGCACATGAGCCGCTCTCCTGGAGGACCAGTGATTTAAGTTGGCATGTTAACAGACCAGGAAGGTTAGCCAGTCCAACCGACCCCTGGCAATGAATAATCAGCCACGTAATGACAGCAACCAGCCACTGTCAGAAAACAGCAGGCAGCAACTCAAAGCCACCTGGTCAGCAATCTCCAGCTACAAGTCATTGAAAGTCACCCATCCATCAGCAGGCAGCTAATCAGTCATCAGGGCTGAGCCAGAAGCCTTGATGTGGGACTACTATGTTGACATACCAATTAGGAACAGGAGTAGGCCACTCAGCCCCTCGAACCTGCTCCACCATTCAATAAGATGATGGCCAGTCTGAGTGTAACCTCAACTTCACATTCCTGCCGAGCCGTCGATAATCTATTCAAACATGCCAGAAGAGACAACTGGCAACTAGAGTCTAGAGGAAGGATTTTATTGGGAGGAAGGTGGGTGTGGAGAAGAAGATGGCAGAGAAGTGGTAACATCTCAAGACCAGAGATCAGGCTAATGATCTGGGGACATGGGTTCAAATACCTACATATCAGCAGGTGGAATTTAAATTAATAAACCTAGAATTGAGTCAGTAATAGTGACCATGGAACTTTTGTCAATTGTCATTAAAACTCATCTGGTTCACTAATGTTCTTTAGGGAAGGAAATCTGCCCCCTTACCTGGCCTGATCTATACGTGACCCCAGATCTACAACAATGTGGTTGACTCTTAAGTGTCCTCTGAAATGCGGTGGCAAGCCATTTAATTCAAGGGCAGTTAGAGATGGGCCAACAAATGTTCGCTCTTGCCAGAGATTCCCCACATCTCATGAAATAATAAAGAAATGTAGGACCCATTATGGAAGGGGCCAGTCCAGAGAGACTGCCAAGGTAAAACAAAACGACTTCCTGGTCCTTCCCATATACCCCCAATTGTTTCACCAATCCCTGTTGGCACTTTGTTGCTGTTTGCCTGCTGATGGTGGTACTGCAGTTCAATCTGACCTACCACTTTGCTTTTACTTTGAATCCATGCTCAGACTCTATCCCTTTACCTGCTCCCTCTGTTGGCACCATGTTTCCTCAACCCCACAAGTGCCAGTCACAATCCCACAGGTCCCAGTCCCAATGTTTCTCCTTCCTATGTAGGAATGTGTCTCAGGTGACGATACCTGGTGGTGTATAGTAGCCCAGGGTCTCCTATTAGCTGCAAGAAGTACCAAATGTGTAGAGGCCTACAGCTCTAGTACTAAGTTGCCGATCAGTTACATTTCCAACCATGTTTCAGGCACAGGGGAAACTGAAGACATCCAAAGCCTTGAGGACAAGTTTAAAAATTGAACTAGATAATGGCAGATTAATTTTAATGCAGATAAATGAAGTCAAATATCGATTGGAACAGGGAGCATGAACAATGTTCAGTCAATTGGTAAATGTGGGAAAATAAAAGTCTGGGATGTGAAAGCAGATTTATTATTGGAATACATAGAAGCTACAACACTGGTTTAGGATGTTCAGTCCAAATTGATGTTGGAATTTGTGAACATTGGAACTGAGCTTGAAGGTCATGGCAAGAGATGGGCTCGCTTTGATGGTTAGAGTACGGAGTCAGTTGGGGCCAAAGATCAAAGTTCAGGTCTTCTGAGTATTTGACGGGCTGGAGTAAAGATTTTCTATGTGGCTAGGGGGCCACGGGAAGGGTGGAAACATTTGGTAGACTGGTAGAATCGGTTCTCATTGGCATCCTTGTGGAAACTGATCCGGTCTGAAGACATTAACAAAGGGAGCAGGTAGGTGGGAAAGAGGAGTGGGTGGGATTTGGCGGGGTGGGGTGGGGGAGGGGGGGGGGTGAGGGGACTGGGAGAGCAGTGCAACTATAGATCTTTACATATGGTGGAGGTTGGAATCCAAAGGGATGAGTGTGGAAAATTGGATTGTTGGCACAGATGTTCTTGCTATGGGACTGGATGCCTAAGATTGGAGTTAAGTGAGGGAAGGTCCACATTGCAGGATCGAAGGAAGTGACTGCAAGCAGTGCAGGAAACTATTGAGCTCAATTGTAAAGCAAGCCGGTTGACGGCTTAAAACAAACCAGGAATATTTGCTGTTCCGATTAGCTTTCTCCCGCAGCTTTTCTCACACAGCATTAGCTTTCCTTCTCAACTCAGAGCTATCACTTCAACAGGAGGTGTAATATTCTGTTATGTGTCTGGGTTTTGTAACTCACTTCAGATCTTATTTATTAAATGTAACAAGTCGTTTGTAACTATGATGCAATTGTGTAAGAGGCCATAAATATCTCCACGAATCTTTCCAGGAATTGTCTTTCTGGAGAACGAATACCTGAAATATATAATTGCACAGAATAAAACCTCTTTATAAATGGTCAATGAATAACATGCAATCATTGCTGTTTAATGTTTAATATCAATATTAATAACTCATCAATTTCTTTGGCTGCCAAGGTGCTCTGTTGCAAATTTCGGATAGATTTTGTTTTTTTCATGAATAATGGGCTATTTTTCCTCCTGATAGACAGATGGGAGAATGTGCCCCATTTTGGTAGGGAGACAGTGTTGCAGTGGTAATGTTCCTGGGGGCAGGGGCATGGGTTCAAATCCTATGACAGCCACTGGTGAAATTTAAATTCAATTAATAAAATCTGAAATGATATACAACCAATCTCAGTAATGGTGACCATGACAATTGTTATTGATTTTTGTAAAAAAAACCTTCTGGTTCACTAATGTCCTTTAGGGAAGGAAATCTGCCGTCCTTACCTGGCCTGGCCTACATGTGACTCCAGATCCACAGCAATGTGGTTGACTCTTAACTGCTCTCTGAAATGACGTAGGAAGCCACAAATTTCAAAGTTAGGAATGGGAAACAAATTCTGGCTTTGCCAGCAATGCCCACGTTCCACAAAAGAATAATGGAAAAAAATGATTCCCACCATACATGTCTTGCCTCCGACTTGGAGGTATCTTTGAGCATGAGCACATTTGTCACGAGAGTTCTCTATCACCATTCCCCTGCTAATTGGGTGTGCTATGTTAGAGCTGCAAATTCAAGAGAAATCCACATCCTACTATTTAATGGAACATTCGGTATGGTATGTGGGACTGTAATTGATTAATCTTTAATGATGGAACAAATCTTGTATATGATTAATGCTTTCTGATTAATGTCTCATGATTTACATTCTGCCTTGGGACTGATTAAAAAGGTTGATGTTCATGTTTACCTGTTTCAAGCAGAAAGTAAATCTTGGGATGATCGAGCATTAATCAGTTGCCAGATTTGCTCAATTATTAGCGATCAATCAATATTCAAATTTGCATCACTCTGACCCTGTCTTGGGCACTCTGTGATAGAAATTAATGATTACATTTTGTTTTGGAGTGGGCCAACTTTTCTGCACACCTTTAAGCAAGGGAGCAAGACTGCACTTTGGGTCCGTTTCCCATTAACAGTGCCTTTTCACTAACCATTAACTTAGTTGAAAAGAGAATGCTTACTAAATTCCATACAACATTTCCACATGGATCCACGGAAAACCCAAGCAATAATCTCCTGAGCACGACCAATAGGGTTGTTATCATTGTAAGGAACAGAATTATTAATGTAACACGGTTAGGGCACATTGTTGCCAATTGGCACCAGAATGTGTTGGTCATCTCTTTGTAACACAAGGGCTGCAGATGTGAAGTGCGTCAACAGCTGGAGGATAGGCAACGGTATGATTGACCATGTTGAAGGCTGCAGCGAGGAGAAGGAAGAGGAGGAGTGATAATGCCACATGGCCACAGCTCACTGAGAAGGTGGTGGTCAGTGACTTTGGTCGGTTTTAGCGCTGTGAACAGGATGATAGCGTCTAGAGCAGGGCATTGTGGCAGGGCGATCTGTGGCCAATCACACCATGTTCACATCTTTTGCCCTTTGATACAAATGGATGACCAACTGATCCTGGTGCCAACTGGCAGCAATCTGTCCTAACTGTGTTACGTTAATAATTCTGTTTCTTAGAATAATCCCAGAGGCATCCCCGACTACACCAGTGGATCACTTTCCACTCCCCCCACCAACCACTCCGATGAGCTTTGTGAATGACATAGGCAATTATTATTAAATTATGATTATATTTTTGTTTTGCAGGCCGTGTAGAGATAAGAGGCCAATGTTTTTAATGACTGTACACCTAACTACACGATGCAACCTTTTTTAAAAAAAATTACATTTATCAGTGATCTGATTCCACAAAAACACTTAACTGGTTTTTGATTGATTTCACACAGTTTGATCATTTTGTTTAATAACCATGTCCTTACTTTCCACCCCACCAGCCCCCGTATTATAAAATTATCCTCCGCCATATCCAGCACGATGCCAACACATCTTCCCTCGCCATCTCCCAAGGGACCATTTTGTTATCACTCCTAGCACCTCATCCCTTTCCCACAACACCTTTCCATGCAATAGCAGGAGGCGTAACACCTGCGCCTTTACCTCCTCCGACCTCATTGTCCAAGGCCTCAAACACTTCTTCCATGTGAAGCAGTTAGTTACTTGCACTTATTTTCGGTTTAATCCACCGCATCCACTGCTCACAATGCAGCGTCTTCTACACAGGGAAGGCCAAACGCATCCTGGGTGACTGATTTGTGGAACATCTTCACTCAGTCCACAAACATGACATTAACCTTCCTGTCGCTTGCCATTCGAATTCGCCACCTTGCCCTCGTGGCTCATATTTCTGTCCTTGGCCAGTGAAGCCCAGTGCAAGCTGGACGAACAGCACCTTTTCATCTGATTAGGCACTTTGCATTCTTCTCAGCTCAACACTGAGTTCAACAAATTCAGGGCATGAACTCTGTCCTCTAATTTGATTCTTTCCCCCAAAGTACCAGACTGTATCTTGTTCTCATGTTTTTGCTTTCAGACAGCACTGACACTCTTCCCAATTAACACATTCTGCTACATTCTGCTCTCAGGCAGTGCTGACCTTTATTAACACTTACTCAGGACCAAAGCTTTATTCTTCAATACTATAATATCCACTCCCTTTGTCTTTTGTTCCATGACATCATTGGGATTTAATTTATCTTGCCCTCTCAGCATCTCGGTCCTATTTTCTCCGACAGCCCCTCCCCTTGCCACTTTTTCAACAGCATAAATCAAACTGCATTTGTGCCTCTCCCATTCCGAAGGACGGCCATACCGGACTCTAAAGGTTAACTTCCTGGGCCCGATTTTTCCTCCAAAATGTCAAAGTTAATTTGTGGCGGGTTTTTCAGGGAGTTTCCCGTCGGCTCTACCAGGGAGTTCCTCACCCCTATTCAATGACACCGGTTTAGCCGACACTTTCAATTTTTTTTAAGCACTGGGGAGCTGAACTCAGAGATCAGGCCGTCATTTTTAAAGGGTGCCTCGATCTCTAAGTGAGCTTGTAGGTCCCCGCTCCATGACAATGTCATCCCCCACATATATGGCCACTACCCCACACCCCCCCAAGTGAGGACACCCCGCTATGGGGTTCCTGGGGGTTCCCCCTCTTCAGGACCCCCAAGCCTCCTTACAGCACCCCTTCCTTCTAGGGCCCCCACCCATCACCCAACTTCCCGGAGGCCCCTACTGACCTGCCCTGCACTCCACTACTCTTCAACCCCGCCGCCCCCTCCGTCCTCATTTCATAGGCATGGTCCTCCTTGCCCCTGGCCCTTGGCAGTGCCACCATGGTACTTTGGCACCCTTGCACCGTCATCCTGGCACCCAGGCAGTGCTCCCGCCGGCTTGGCAGTGCCACCTGAGCACCTAGGCAGTGTCAGGGTGGTAGTGTCATGGTGCCAGCTGGGCAGTGCCAAGGTGCCCACGTTCCAGTTGGAGGGCCTGGGAGCCACCCTACACTTACCCTGACCAACCAGGGGGTCTGTGGTGGCCAGGGAGACCCCCTCGGTACCATTCCGCCTGGCTGTAGCCTCACTGGGGAGGCCAAGGAATCGCGGGAGGCCACTTGATCCCGCGCAGGTAGATCGTAAATAGGTTTACAGCCTACATCCGCAAGCGTCATTCGGTCCCGCCCATCTGGGATGGGATTCTAACTCCGACGCTTCGCGGAGAGCCTGTCGGGGGACATGCTAGAGAGCTTTCCCGGGATTCTCCAGCCGCGTTGCGCTCAAACGAGAGCCCAAAGTGGCCGAAGATTCGCGCCCTGCTTCTCTCTCCACTGATACTGCCAAACTGACTGAGGTTTCCCAGCACTTTATGTTTTTATTTCATATTTCCAGCATCCACAGTACTTTGCTTTGATTGCATTGGCAAATAACCAATTCTGATCCTCTGAATAAATGCTTGAGATGTCCTGCAGAGTGATTCCCAGAAACGTGAGGGACCTATTGCAAGATTCTTGCAGAGACTGTTCTTCCTGCAACACAGCAATCATGCGTGACCAAAAGACAAATGGCTGAAACTAAATGTCTTGAATTATCTGTTATGCTTACAAAACTGCACCGGAGATGACAGAGAGGTCAGCTGATCATATTACTTAATAACTACTAGCTTCACTGACATGAATATGTTCAGGAATTGGAACCATTCCATATGAGTGTCTTATTGAACATTTTAGAGAACGGGACCTGATTTTATTCAGTCTTTTGTAAAAGCTAATTAGAATGGAACTGATAATTAAGAATATATTTTAGGCATCATGACCTGATTAATGGTCTGAATTCCCCTTATCTACAGTTTATTTTGCTTCCTCAGTATTACATTGCCATACCTGTCAAATTACCAAATGAATGCCAGAGAGAATCTGCTTGTGGCTGCATGAGGGCCTGCCCATCGGTCTGATTTAGATTTGGAGCCAGCAGGTATTGTAGACACATTGTGCAGTGGTTTTTGGAATAACCATGGTGGGTTCTGGATACCGGCCCCCTGCCCGAATGCACATTTACACAGTTCCCTTCCCAACCTCAGCGAGTGCCAAAGCTCTGCAGCAGAATTATGAAGGAACATTTTGTTGAAGGGGCATCATCCTAAACAGGGTCCTAGTTCAAAGGTCACTCTGAGGAACCCTTGACCATAATGCCCAACAAACCAATGAGATATGGGTCTGCGCACAAACATGTCTACATTGTGAGTTCTTTGATTTCAAATGGAATCCTCTCCCATCTTGAGAGATATGGGGGTAACAATTTCTGACCCGAGGACATTAACGACACTCTCCTGGACCCAATTACGTCACCAGTGTGGGGGGGGGGGGATCTCAAACTGAGATCTTGCCAACGCAAATCTCGTTTTTGGCAGCTCATTAGATTTAGCGGCCATTACAAGCTTTGTGCCTGTGGCTAACAAAGCTGTTAGATCACGCTAAAAGGTTCTAATCTATTTGGAAAGAACGTTTCAACAATTGGCCCAAACACGGCAGTGCCCATTACCACGTGGGGTTTCCCTAATCCTGCTGACCTCTGTCATGTGAGGGTACCTTTAAGAAATGGATGTTTAAGCAATGTACCTTTAAGAAATGAAGCATCTCATATTACTGAAGTGATGTCAGAGGGTGTGGTGAGCTGAGATGAGCTCACTTCTGCTTTCTGGGAGTTTTAGATTCAGTCCTGAGAAAGCATTTTGAAAAGTGCCTGGCAGGTTTGCTGTGAGGTGTTTGAAAAGGAGAAAGCCAGTCCTGAGAAAGCATTTTGAAAAGTCCCTGGCAGGTTCGCTGTGAGCTGCTTGAAAAGGAGAAAGCCAGTTTTGAGGAAAATAGCTTGGGTGTGTCTGTGTTTGCAGTAAGTTGGATCTTCTGTAATCTCTGCCAGAAAAGACTATCTCTGAATAATTTGGGTGATTTAAACTCTAATAGTAATGTCTTTAACCTGATGTGTTTCTGTTTAAAGGTGTTAAGTCTTTTGGAGGTTTGAAGGAACATTTTGAAGGATTATTTAGTGTTGTATTATTTTCGGGGTTATCTTTGAAGTAAGGGGTGTTAAGGGATACAATGTTTATTTCAAAAGGTTAAGTTGAATTCATGGAATAAACAATGTTTTGTGTTTAAAAACCCATGTGTCCATAATTGTAATACCACACCTGGAGACCAAGCCGTGTGCTTCAAATGCAACAATACATTAAAGGGAGAGGTTGGTTGAACTCCATGATACATTTTGGGGTTCTGAAAACGCCGTTCCCATAACAAGTAGGGGCTCGAGGGGGATAAAAGTCTATCTATTGGATTGGCTTTTGTGAACTTAAAGACAGTGAAGGACTGTTGCTTTTCCGGTGTGGTATTTTAGTTTAAGTGGGGAGAGTGTTGTGGACAATGGCTCTTTCAGAGGCTCAGAAGTTTTTGGGGGTGGAGAATGTCACACGCAGTACCTTACAGACAGAGACGAAAAGCAGACTGTTAAATTTGGCAAAAACATTGCAGTTAACATTACCTAACAAAATGCGAAAAGATGAGGTAATTATGGCAGTGGTTAAGCATTTAAAGTTGCCTGAGATAGAGTCTGACTCATTGGAACTGGCAAAAATTCAGTTGCAAATTAAACAAATGGAACATGAGAAAGAATTAAAGCAGCTTGAATACAAGAGAGAGAGAGGGGAAAAAGAAAGAAAGAGAGAGAGTGAGAGGAAAAAGAAAACGAGAGAGAAGAAATGAGAAAAGAAAGAATAGCCCTAGCAGAACAAAAAGAAAAAGAAAGGGAGATACAGATCAGGTAAAAAAATAAGGAGAGGGAGTTTGAACTTCAGAAAATGGCCATGAAACATAAAAGTCAATTGAAATTGGCAGACATAAAGATAAACGTACAGTTGGATGATAGTGAGAAAGAGCGTCATAGTCGAAGGCTTGGTGGGAATCTATTTAAATATGTCCAAGCATTGCCAAAGTTTGACGAGAAGGAAGTGGAAGCCTTTTTCATTTCATTTGAGAAGGTAGCTAAACAAATGAAATGGCCACAGGACATGTGGGTGTTACTAATTCAAACAAAGCTGGTAGGTAGAGCTTGTGAAGTGTTTGCATCACTACCGGAGGTGGTATCTGGAAAGTATGAGGAGGTGAAGAAATCCATCTTAAGTGCAAATGAGCTAGTGCCTGAAACTTACTGACAAAGGTTTAGAAATTTAAGGAAAGAATTTGGTCAAACATTCATGGAGTTTGAAAGGCTCAAACAGAATAATTTTAATAGGTGGATAAGTGCTTTGAAAATAGATCAAACGTATGAAGCTCTCAGAGAAATTATACTTTTGAAGGATTTAAAAATTCAATTCCTGATGTAGTGAGAACTTGTGTGGAAGAACAGAGGGTTAAAACTGCGGGATTAGCAGCAGAAATGGCAGATGACTATGAATTAGTTCATAAATCAAAGATTGGTTTCCGACATCAGTTTCAACCGGTGAGGGATAGAAACTGGGGACATGAGAAATACTCAAGTGGTAAAAGGTAAAGGTGATATGATGGGAGACAATAAAGAGAGTGTACTTCAGGTTAAAAAAGAAATCCAGGAGGGTGGAAAAGAAATGAAAACTTTCAAATGTTTTCACTGTAATAAACTAGGCCATGTAAAGTCCCAGTGTTGGTGGTTGATGTGGTAAAACAGGATAAGACAGTGGGATTTGTTGGAGAGGTAAAGGAAAGCCCAAGGGAAGCGAAGGAGGTGCAAACGATTGTACAGCCTGTTCAAGAAGTAATTGTTAAGAAGGTGCCAGATGTCTTTAAAGAATTTACTTGTATGGGTAAAGTTTACTCATGTGTGTCAGGAGGAGCAGGTAAAGAAGTCACAATTTTAAAAGATACAGGAGCTAGTCAGTCTTTAATGGTAAGTGATGAGGAATTATGTAGTTTGGGAAGAATGTTGCCAGAAAAGGTGGTGATGTGTGGAATTCAGGGTGAGAGGAGTAGCGTTCCATTATATAAGGTAAGGTTGCAAAGTCCAGTGAAGAGTGGTGAAGTGGTAGTAGGAGTAATAGAGAAACTATCTTGTCCAGGAATACAGTTTATCTTGGGTAATGATATAGCTGGATTGCAGGTGGGAATGATGCCTACTGTGGTTGATAAGTCAGTGGAAAATCACAAGGGTTGAAGGACGAATATCCTGGGATTTTTCCGGTTACCCGGTCGCAAAGTCACAAGTTAAGACAAGAGGAGAAATCAAAGAGTGAAGATGAAGTTGAAGTGCAATTATCAGAAACGATTTTTGATTAGGTGGTCGAAACACAACAAGAACAGTTCAGGAAAATTGGCGAGTTACAACAGAAAGATGTAGAAATCAAACGGATATATCAGAAAGCATATACGGAAGATGAATCTGAGAGTATACCAGAGTGTTATTACCGTAAAAGTGATGTCTTGATGAGAAAATGGAGACCTGTACATATGCAAGCGGATGAAAAGTGGGCAGAAGTTCATCAAGTAGTATTGCCGGTAGGGTATAGAGAGGTGTTGCGAGTTGCACATGAGGTACCAGTGGGAGGTCATTTGGGAATAAGGAAAACTCAAGCTAAAATACGAAAAAAAATTTATTGGCCTGGAATACATAAAGATGTAGTTAAATTTTGTCAATCATGTCACACATGCCAAGTGATAGGGAAACCTCAAACAGTGATAAAACCAGCGCCCTTAATAGCCATTCCAGCATTTGAGGAACCTTTTACGAGGGTCCTAATTGATTGTGTAGGACCGCTTCCTAAAACAAAAAGTGGGAATCACTATAATAGATGTGTCTACTAGGTTTCCAGAGACCATTCCAGTACGTAATATTACAGCTAAAAGGATTGTGAAAGAGTTACTTAAATTCTTTACTAGATATGGACTACCCACAGAAATTCAATCGGATCAAGGATCAAATTTTACTTCAAAGTTATTCAAAGAAGTTATGGATAGCTTAGGAATAAAACAATTTAAATCAACTGCTTATCATCCAGAACAGGGAGTGTTAGAAAGGTGGCATCAGACATTAAAGACAATGTTGAGGGCGTATGGTCAAGATTATCCAGAGGATTGGGATAAAGGAATTCCATTCGTATTGGTTGCAATTAGGGATGCACCTAATAAGTCTACCAAATTTAGTCTTTTTGAACTAATTTTTGGTCATGAGGTAAGAGGACTACTTAAATTGATTAAGGAAAAATTGGTGGGTGAGAAATCGGAAATTACACTATTGGATTACAGGTCAAATTTTAGGGAACGATTAAATAGAGCAGAATAATTGGCTAGACAACATTTGAAAGTTGCACAAAATGTGATGAAACGGGTCGCGGACAAGAAATCCAAAGTTCGTAGTTTTGTCAGTGGGAATAAAGTTTTAGTGTTGTTACCAGTGGTAGGTGAACCTTTAAAAGATAGGTTTTGTGGACCATATCAGATTGAATGGAAATTAAATGAGGTGAATTATGTGGTAAAAACACCAGATAGAAGGAAGACTCACCGAGTGTGTCATGTGAATATGCTTAAAAGGTACTTTGAAAGGGAAGGAGAGAAAAAGGAAGTTTTAATGGTTCTAACTCAAAGTGACGAACCAAATCCAGATGACTGTGAATTTGACATACCTCAAATTAAATTGGAAAATGAGGATGTTCTTAAAAATTGGGATGAATTGTTAAGTTACCTTCCAGAGGAAAAACAAATTGACCTGAAAGAGTTATTGATATCACATGGGCAAGTTTGTAGAGATAAATTGGGAAGTACTAAAATGGCTATACATGATGTAGATGTGGGAAATGCTGTTCCTATCAAACAACATCCATATAGACTTAATCCTTTAAAATTAGCACAGGTTAACAGAGAGATTGAGAGTATGCTGAAAAATGGCATAATTGAAGTGGGTTGCAGCCAATGGAGCTCACCCATAGTGATGGTACCTAAACCAGACGGTATCCAATGGTTGTGTGTGGACTATCGAAAAGTGAATGCAGTTACAAGAACGGACTCTTGCCCTATCCCACGTTTGAAGGATTGCATTGGGAAAGTGGGACAATCTGCTTTTATTTCCAACTTCCAGACGTGGAAAGAACATTTAAAACATCGTATCGAGTTCTTCGATCGACTTCAGGAGGCAGGTTTGGTGATGAACCAAGCCGGAAATGAATTTGGAGAAGCCCGAATCACTTTCCTGGAGGAGTTTCCGATACCCTCAAGACGAAGGGAAATAATTTTTGCGATTTCTTAGCATGAGTGCATTTGATCGAATCTTTGTGCAAATGTTTTGTGGCATGATTACTCCACTGATGGACTTGCTAAAGAAACGTCACAAATTTCAATGGACAGCGGACTTTCAACAGGCATGTGACTGCCTGGAAGCTGTGATAACCGATGCTCCTGTATTGGAAAATTGCAAGGGACTCTGTGATCAGATTGAACTGAAGTATCTAACTTTAAAGAGAATTGCCGAGGCATAGAGGAATGGATGGATCATGCATTGACTTTCTTGTTCAAAGAGACTGCCAATCGAGAAGGATTTTTGATGGAGGAAGAAGAACAGGAAAGACGGACTTTATTATTATGTCTGTCTGCGTGTGGTTTTTTTTGTGAAACAAAAAAGTATATTTACTGTGTACATTTCTCAGTGGATGTTGCAAAAGTGAAAAATGAAACCATCTTGACGTTGATGGTTTATTTCTTTTTGGAGGGAGGTGTCATGTGAGAGTATCTTTAAGAAATGGATGTTTAAGCAATGTACCTTTAAGAAATAGTGCAGCTCATATTTCTGAAGTGATGTCGGGGGGGGGGGGGGGCGGTGTTGAGATTAGCTCACTTCTGCTTTGTGGGAGTTTTAGATTCAGTCCTGAGACAGCATTTTGAAAAGTGTCTAGCTGGTTTGCTGTGAGGTGTTTGAAAAGGAGAAAGCCAGTCCTGAGAAAGCATTTTGAAAAGTCCCTGGCTGTTTGCTGTGAGCTGCTTGAAAAGGAGAAAGCCAGTTTTGAGGAAAATAGCTTGGGTGTGTCTGTGTTTGCAGTAAGCTGGATCTTCTGTGATCTCTGCCTGAAAAGACTATCTCTGAATCATTTGTGCGATTTAAACTCATAATAGTAATGTCTTTAACCTGATGTGTTTCTGTTTAAAGGTGTAAAGTCTTTTGGAGGTTTGAAGGAAATTTTGAGGGATTATTTAGTGTTGTATTATTTTTGGGGTTATCTTTGAAGTAAGGGGCGTTAAGGGATCCAATGTTTATTTAAAAAGATTAAGATGAATTCATGGAATAAACATTGTTTTGTGTTTAAAAACCCATGTGTCCATAATTGTAATACCACACCTGGAGACCAAGCTGTGTGCTTCAAAAGCAACAATACATTAAAGGGAGAGGTTGGTTGAACTCCATGATACATTTTGGGGTTCTGAAAGCGCCGCTCCCATAACACTTCTTTATGTACCAGATCTGTATCAGGCTCTCGCACCTTCTACGTACCTCAGCAGCTCCCACCTCTGATGGTTGGGCAGCCTCCGATTGGCCCTCCAGAGTAAGGAATCCTCCTGCCATCCTTCACCTCCGAGTTACCGCAGATGGTCACTTGATTGGGTGTCCCCTTCAAAATCATCCTGTCTGCCACTGGTTTAGCACACTGGGCTAAATTGCTGGCTTTTAAAGCAGACCAAGGCAGGCCAGTAGCATGGTTCAATTCCTGTACCAGCCTCCCCGAACAGGCGCCGGAATGTGGCAACTAGTGGCTTTTCACAGTAACTTAATTGAAGCCTACTCGTGACAATAAGCGATTTTCATTTCATTTCATTTTCTTAGATGGGATGTGGGCGTCACTGGCAAGGCCAGTGTTTGTTGCCCATCCCTAAATTGCCCTGGTGCTTAAACTGAGTGGCTTGCTCTGCCATTTCGGAACCACATTTTTGTGGATCTGGAGTCTCACGCCAGCCAGACCATGCAAGGACGACAGATTTCCTTCGATAACGAACGTTCTGGAACCAGATAGAATTCTACAACAATTGATGATAGATGTCACGATCATCATTATTGAGAATTACAGATTTTAATTAATGAATTTAAACTCCACCAATTGCCATGGTGGGGTTTGAACCCATATCAGCAGAGAATTAGCCTGGGCCCCTGGATTACAGTCAGTGATATTACCATAACACCACAGCCTCTCACCATGTGTGGGTTCCTTTTCCCAACAGCAGGATCGGGATCTGAGAATGAGAATTCAGCCCTGATTATTCCACTCCTTTGTTCAAGAGCTAAATGTGTCTCTTGGCAAAGCAATATCTGTCTTGACAGTTCAGTCCTCCCGCCTAATACTCTCATGCGGGCAGTTCCATTCTCTGATTTACAACATACTTGTGTACCAGAAGACCCATTGTCGGTTCCAGTATAGGCTTTAATAATCCAGATTCTGAAGGGAATGGTACTTTCTCTACTGTGTTTTATCTCAATGGCTGACTTAATGATTTCCTTTTTCTACTTAAAAGGTGATTTTAGGGATAAATATTTGTGCTTCTTTGTCCCCAATTCATTTGTAAGATCAACATTTACTTTTCTCACTTAGTAGTGAACTCCAGTCAAAGTGAGAAATCATTAATGAATCACTATTATCCTCACATGTTGACTTGCATGAAAATGTCCACCAAACCTTTTGGGAATGGACTGCCTGCCCATCTGCCGTTCGGTCTTTTCAAGGTTTGAGCAGTGTCCAGTCTGTCGCATTTACACCACCGTAGACCTAAATCTTCATTCAGAACATTCACGTTGGCACATTATCTAAGAATCATAGAATCTACAGTGCAGAAGGAGGTCATTTGGCCCATCAAGTCTGCACCGGCCCTTGGAAAGAGAACCCTACCCAAGCCCACACCTCCATCCTATCCCCGTAACCCAGTAACCCCACACAACCTTTTTGGACATTAAGGGCAATTTAGCATGACCAATCCACCTAACCTGCACATCTTTGGACTGTGGGAGGAAACCAGAGCACCCAAAGGTAACCTACGCAGTCTCGGGGAGAACGTGCAGACTCCGCACAAACAGTGACACAAGCCAGGAATCGAACCTGGGAGCTATGAAGCAACTGTGCTAACCACTGGTCCCATTTGGTTCCATTCATTAATATTGGTGGGAATGGGCCTCTTGTGTCACTTTAATACTCGGTAGCCTTTTGGCTTCATGTTTCTCTGGGTTGACATTCATGGCTATCAGGCGTAATTACTGACTTATCAGTGCCGAGTATCCAGGTTCGATCCCGGCCCTGGGTCACTGTCCAGGTGGAGTTTGCACATTCTCCCTATGTCTGTGTGGGTCTCAGCCCCACAACCCAAAGATGTGCAGGGTAGATAGATTGGTCACACTGAATTGCCCCTTAATTAGGAAAAAAATAATTGGGTACACTAAATTGATTTTTAAAACTATGAGCACGATTCTCTGGAAAAATGTAAAAGGGTGGTAGCGGTGGCACAGTGGTTAGCATTGCTGCCTACGGCGCTGAGAACCCGGGTTCGAATCCCGGCCCGGGGTCACTGTCCGTGAGGAGTTTGCACATTCTCCCCGTGTCTGCGTGGGATTCACCCCCACAACCCAAAAGGTGTGCAGGATAGGTGGATTGGCCACGTTAAATTACCCCTCAATTGGAAAAAATAATTGGGTACTCTAAATTTATTTTAAAGAAGTGTGGGAGCTGCCGCGGGCTTAACGGCGCTCGGTCTGGCGAGGCCGGCAACGCTATTCAGCGTCAATTGGTCCACTTAATAAGGCCCCACATGCTTCTCACCACAAATGAAGGCTCGCCAGCTGATTCACCGACACCGCGCTCACCATCCCCCGCTAACAAGGTCGAGCAGCCAATCCCAGCCAGCTCGCAACAATGGGGCCCAGGAGACCAGCCACAAGATTCGGGGATGCATATCTGGCCAGACTCCTAGACGCACTGGAGGCTCGGAGGGACGTCCTGTTCCCTCGAGGATCCCGTGCTGCCTGGGACGAGGTGGCGGCGGCTGGGAGCTCGGGAGTGTGACCGGGAGGACTGGCCTTCAGTGCCAAAAGAAGATCAATGACCTACACTGGGCAGCATGAGTGACTAGACACCAACGCTCCCGCCCCACCCACCCTCGAGACCTTGCCGCCTTACTCGAGCATCCACTTCCCAACTCTCCTTGCAACACCTAACCCTCCCTCCCTCTTCCTTCAACCCCCCCAACCCTTCCGTCACACCCCCTCCCCCCCAGGGAAAGCTCTCCCACAATCTCCGTAGAGGGCCCAGAAAGGCACTGGGGTGCTGGACATAAGAATCCTCATCTCCTTCAAGGAGCGGGCCCTGGAGATGACTGGGCCGGCCGAGGACAGAACGGTCACCAATGCAGAGGCTGGCAGACACCGCAGAGGTAAGGAACCACCAGGCTCCAGCCAAAGGACCTGCCAAATGTGAGTTGTTATTGTCTTACTGACTGACACATCCCTCCTACTGACCACATTTCTATTCTCCCGCAGGTCCTCCATCCGAAGGCACCAGCCCATCCCCGGTGGGCCCTTCTCCAGCCTCCCAGAAGAACACCTTGGAGGAGAGAGCTCCGAGGAAGACACGATTGAGGCGTCATATCTATCATCCCCACCCATCACCAGCGCAGATACATGCAACTCGGTGGTGATTGTTAGTGGTCAGATATCTGGGGCACAATCTGGTGAGCACGACACTGCTGCTGATTTACATCAGGTGGAGGCAGGAACCCCCAGGCGAGACAGCAGTCAGAGGTCTGCTGGATCCCAAGAACCAGCTGGGTCCCAACCAGATGTTGAGCCTGTGGAAGAGGCTTTCCTGGAGCTGATGGAGACATCAGGGTATGACCATGATATTCAGAGGGAGAACTCAGGGCACTCCAGATCCATAGCAGCTTGGAGGAGTTCCAGACGCTACGGGTGCAGGAGATGTCGCTGGCAATGTGTGGCACCGAGACCAACACTGCTAGGGTGGTGGCGCAGTGGAGAGCCTGGTGTCCGATGTCAGCACCATGAGTGAAGGTGTCCAAGGTGTTGCGCTATCAGTGACGGCCATGGCTGAGGGTGTCGGCAGAGTGTCCGCCTCACTGGTGGATGATGTCCCTCCCTCCCAAGGTGAACCCCAGGACCTTTGGGCACCATGCGGGAGAAGGAGTGGTCTAGGTGACAGCCTGTCCCACGGGACAGCAACGGTGGCCACTTGCTCCACCATGTTTTACCCCACTGAAGAGGCCACGTCTCACAACCAGCACACGGGCAGGGCGGCATGGCTGTGTATGTGCCGCCAACAAGTGAGCTGGGGACTCCCACCAGGGGCATCGAAGGCCACAGGACATGGTAAGCAGCTCGCTGCCTCCAACTCAGATGTGGAACCTGGGGAGGCACCTAGATGCAACGGTAGAGCTAGGAAGGCAAAGCACGTCGAGGAGCACTGAGAGCACTGGGGGAAGAGTGGGGGTGTAGATAGGGGGTGAGGTGGGGGTCAACACCATCGGGAGAGTGGGGAATTGTTACCACAATAAACACCTTTGTGCCCCCCCCCCCAGACGTTCACTCACCTTCCGGCCGTGGGCATGTCCCCGAAGCTGTGTCCCATCCCCTGGGTGTTCGGATGTTGGCTGCTGCGTGTGTAATGTTGCCTCCCGCAGTGTTCAGGCACAGAGGGTTGCAACAAGAGGATCATGTGTTGCTATGTGATCCCAATGAATTTGAAAATTAAGAATGTGCATTTATATAGCACATCAAACCCACAGTACATCTCAAAGTGCTTTACAGCCAAAGAATTACTGTTGAAGTGTAGTCACAATTGTAATGTAAGAAAATCCGGCAGACAATTTTCACACAGCAAACTCCTTCAAACAGCAACGTGTGTGGTAGTATGACTAGGGGTATCACGGTACCTTGGAAGTGAGCTGCTATTGGTGCAGAGGACTCGCTGCCCATTGGCCCGGGTAAGTCATGTGCCTCTCAGCCGATTGGCTGAGAGGTAGGTAGCTCCGCCTACAAGGCGGGATATAAGAACCCGTGCTTCCCGGCAGTCGGCCATTCTTCTGTACGTCTGCTGCCGGGCACACATCTTGTGCATTAAAGCCTATTGTTTGGATCTCATCTTCGTTTCGTATCCAATTGATGGTGCATCAACGTGATAATGACAAACTACTCTGTTTTTGTGAAGTTGATTGAGTACGCTGTATTAACAGGACTTCAGGGACAACTCCCCTGCTTATGTTTGAAATAGTGCCATGGAATCTTTCACGCCCACCTGAGAAGCAGACATCTGTTTAACATCTCATCCAAAAAACAGCACTTCTGACAAAGCAGCACTCCCTCCATACTGCACTGGAGTGTCAGCCTTGAGTTTTGTGCTCAGGGGCGGGATTCCCCCCTACCCGGCGGGGCGGGGGGTCCCGGCGTAGTGGCGCCAACCAATCCGGCGTCGGGCCTCCCCAAAGGTGCGGAATTCTCCGCACCTTTGGGGGGGCCAAGCCCTCACATTAAGGGGCTAGCCTCTGGCCAAAACTGGCACCAGCGGCCCTGGACGCCCGGCGCCGGGGCTGGCCAAAAGGCCTTCGCCGGTTCACACATGCGCCGGTGGTGACGTCAGCGGCTGCCGCTGTGGTGGAGGCCATGGTGGAGGCCATGGCGGCGGCGGAAGGGAAAGAGTGCCCCCACGGCACTGGCCTGCCCGCCGATCGGTGGGCCCCGATCGTGGGTCTGGCCACCGTGGGGGCACCCCCCGGGGTCCGATCGCCCTGCACCCCCCCAGGACCCCGGGGGCCCGCTCGCGCCGCCGATCCCGCCGCCACCAGAGGTGGTTCAATCCTCGGCGGCGGGAGAGGCCTCCCAGCGGCAGGACTTTGGCCCATCGCGGGCCGGAGAATCGCTGCAGGGGACTCGCCGCTCGGTGTGGCGTGTTTCACCAATTCCCGGGTGGCGGAGAATTTCTGCCACGGCGGGGGCGGGATTTCCAGCGGCCCCGGGCGATTCTCCGACCCTGCTGGGGGTCGGAGAATTTTGCCCCAGGTCTCTAGCGTTGGACTTACACTGGGAACCTTTTGAGTCGGAGGAGAGAGTGTCCCAGGTGTAAGGCAAAATAATAAGCATCCTGTTAGACTAGGCCTTGGGCTAAAAAAAAAATGCCCAACCAATTTACCAAGAAAAACAGATAAGAAAACTGTGCCAAAGACAAAGAGTAGTTTATTGGTAAATGATTCACGTCAAATCTGGACGTCGTGGTTAGATTCAGAGGGTAGTGACGATAAACGCTGGCAGTACGTCATCAAAAAATTGATAAGTACCAAACCATTGTTTCAAATTCTGTTCAAATTGCTCACTTTCTGGTGAAATAAGTGAGTATTTGACTGAAAAATCCTCCCCTTCAGCTATCCATCTGTCTGAAATGAAATTTTAATTTGTTACGCTTACGATGGACCATTTTGAGAGTATGACATGATGTCAAATTGTGCAGTTAAGGGGAGCTGCTTTGCACACACTCCAATCGAGCATTACATTTAGTTTTCAGCTACGAAGAGTTTGAACTTTAAAGCTATAGCTTTGAAACCTGCCAACACCAAGGACTTATCAAACAAATGCTACTGGTAGAGTGAGTAATTGGGACAAATTAGTTGAAATGGATCGAGGTGAATGAATGCATCGTTGGCTGCTACACTGCGTTCCGTTGTGAGGAAAATATATCCAGAAAATTTAAATTAAATTAAATAATAGGTCTTTCTCGATTTGTAAAATGGACTAACCTGTGCGAGGAGTTACTGTGAAAATGTAAAGCAGCTGCTCAGATTGTCCAGTGAATAAATTAATTGCCAACTCTCAAAAACATCTGCGAGGGATGTGCTAAATGAAAGGTAAATCTCGCACCTTCAGCACTTCCCTCCTGTCTCAGGGGTGTCTGTTCAGTTGACGAACATATTCCAAGCTAGATATATGCTTGGACTCCAGAGAAACTGAAGGATTTGGGGATCTTTGGGAAAATGGAGCTGCCATCGGAGATCAACTGTGACCTTTCTTAAATGGCGGAGGAGAGTGGGTGTGTGACCCACTCTTACTTCAGTTTCTTATCTTCTAATGTTTGCCTCTTTGAGAGCTGAACTTGTTGCTATTAAAGTAGAATTGACAAAGTATCAATTTGCTGACTAACTTAATTTCTATTTCAATCCCCTTTTGCCCCCCTCCCCAACCCATTTTGAGTGAACTAAGTTCACCTGGAAGCCTCCTCTGCTCACACCTGTGATGTTGCCCACAAACCATTTATTAGTCCGGCAGCGTCGCATGTTGAGGAATACATTAGTAATAGGAGTTAGGTCATTAGCACCTCGAGCAATGGTGGGCAACGTGAGGCCTGTGGGCCACATTGGCCCGTCAGGACTTTGAATGCAGCCCACGAGACATTTTGTTTACCATTATCCACACGCAAGGTTGCCAAATTCCAGTAGTTTCCATCTCCGGAATTTTTTTCCTACAGTACAACTAAAATAAAGAAAGGGCATGTGAAGTGAGGTGCATGCCAATTGCACACAACATTGCCTGTGTGAACCGTGCTGTGCATCAAATAAAATAATTATTTTGTTTGTACAATTTGAAGTTGATAGATCTATTAATATATAAATGATTCAGCATTTTCTATAATTCTTTATGAAGTATTTGGCGTGTATCAAATGTATTTAATCTTATAATAATAATAACAATAATAATAATAGCTTATTGTCACAAGTGGGCTTCAATTAAGTTACTGTGAAAAGCCCCTAGTCACCACATTCCGGCGCTTGTTTGGGGAGGCCGGTACGGGAATTGAACCCGCGCTGCTGACCTTGTTCTGCATTACACGCCAGCTGTTTAGCTCACTGTGCGAAACCAGCCCCTTATTAATCTTATTCATGGCGTCATGATTAGTGCTTATGCCTGATTTCAAACCACTGAGATGAAGGAAGACCACTCATACGGCCCACTCACGAGCCTATCACTGGCTGCCATTTGGCCCATCGAGTTTGCAACGACCCTCAAAGAGCATCCTACCTCGGCCCACACCCCCACCTGATCCCCAGAACCCCACCTAACCTGCACAACTTTGGACACTCAAGGGCAATTTTGCATGGCCAATCCACCATAGTTGGACTGTGGGAAGAAACCAGAGCATCCGGAGGAAACCCACGCAGACACAGGGAGAACGTGCAAACTCCACATAGTCACCCAAGTCTGAAGACTAACCAGGGTTTGACACTGTGTGGCAACGTGCTAACCATTGCGTTACTTGCCACCCACTGTTAGACTGTGACTAATCTGCAATTTAGCTTATTATAGCTGTTTTGGTTCCATATCCCTTAATACCCTTGCAATTATTCACGATTCAGTTTACCTCAGTTGCTGTGAATAAGTACAACAATCTCATTAATGAACTTTAACAAGGGCCTCAATAAGCAAAATATTTTCCCTGCTATTCATCAACTAATTTCTGGAGACTTGGTGTGGGGTTAAACTCGGATAAGTTGTCCATTCAATCACCAGGCCAAATGGCTTGTGGCACAGCAGGGAAGCTGGCATGGTGAGTTGAACCGAAAGCCCAGGCTTCACACCAGGAGTCGAATGTGAAAGGTCGTTCAATGTAATGTGAAGCCGCAGCCTGGACTAATTTCAAATATATTGCCTTCGAAAGTATCAGTTGCACAGAATAATCTTTCTCCAAACATATATGAGGGCTTCTGGCCTGCTAAAATGAGGATGTCACCCTTCCTTTCCCTCTTGATCGAGGACTACCCTGGGGCTGCAAGAGAGAATGAATAGAAGCAAATGATTACTTTGTAAAGAAATGGTGGCTTCACATGAAGTTCTCGCCCGCACAAAGGCTTCATTGTCTTTCTCACTGCTGGACCATCATGAGGATAATGGATTTACTGTTGTAAGGTTGTGGTGTTGAAAGCACAAACATAAGACCAAACCCATGGGGCAACTGTTCAAAATAGCTGCAGTTCCACAAAGTCGGCTTATATTTGCCTTTCCACGTCTGAGAAATTCTTCTGCTGTTAGCTATTTATAGTTTGAAGATAATTGGTAGCAGGTAAAGAAATAGAGGCACTTTGAAATGCTTGCCGCATGTCCGCAATGGTAGATTGTTACTGCGACAACAGGAAGATGTTTGAACAGTGCCTCATCATATCCCTCAAAAACATCTCAAAAAGGCTTGACATAAATTGAGCAACTGATGTATCATTTTAGGTTGAAACAATTAAACAAGCTAAGAGACAAATCGTATTTACAGGGTGAATACCTTGACTTTTTGACTGTTTGTGCTGAGGGAAGGTATGGTGTTCACTGAGGGAAAGATATTGGTCAAGGCATTGCTCAAATTCCTGGCTGTTTGAATAGTACCATTTGTTAAAACCCACTTAAAAACCATTGAACTGAATGGACTTCCCAAAAGCATTTGATAAGGTGCAGTGACATTTATAGAGTGCCAGGTGGGCGTACGAAAGTGTGTGAACTGGATTGAGTGCAACTGTGTTCCTCCACCAAAGTTAAATGACCCATTATTATTTCCCATTGTTTTTAGTTGCTCTCAGGTTGTGGGGTAATTGAGTAAGGACATATTTATTATCCATCTCTATTGCCCTGAGAAAGTGGTGGTGAAATTCTCCTTCAGCTACACATGGCCGGGATTCTCCCCTACCCGGCGTGGTGACGGGGTCCTGGCATGTTGGAGTGGTGTCAACCACTCCAGTGTCGGGCCGCCCCAAAGGTACGGACGTCTCTGCGCCTTTAGGGGCCAAGCCCTCACATTGAGGGGCTGGGCTCGTGCGCCGGAGTGGTTCCCGCTCCGCCGGCTGGCGTGAACGGCCTTTGGTGCCACGGCAGCCAGGGCCGAAAGGACTTCACCGGCCGGCGTAAGTCCGCGCATGTGCCGGAGCGTCAGCAGCTGCTGCCGTCATCCCGGCGTATGCGCAGGGGAGGGGGTCTCTTCCGTCTCCGCCATGGTGAAGACCATGGCGAAGGCGGAAGAAAAAGAGTGCCCCCACGGCACAGGCCCGCCCACCGATTGGTGGGCCCCGATCGCGGGCCAGGCCACCGTGGGGGCACCCACCCGGGGTCAGATCTGCCCGCGCCCCCCCAGGACCCTGGCGCCCGCCCGCGCCGCCTGCTCCCGGCGGTAAGGTAGGTGGTTTAATCCACGCCGGCGGGAGAGGGATGACAGCGGTGGGACTTCGGTCCGTCACGGGCCGGAGAATCGCCGCAGGGGGCCCGCCGACCGGCACGCCGCGATTCTCTGGTGGCGGAGAATTTGGGACACGGCGGGGGCGGGATTGACGCTGGCCCCGGGCGATTCTGCGACCCGACGGGGGGTCAGAGAAACCCGCCCCATGTCCTTGCGGTGAGACTCGTACCTGAAGAACCACCATTTGAAAAGTCACAGGAGGAGTCCAAAGTCCAGTCACCTTTGAGCGGACAGGCAACATCTACTGGCTGTTCTCGCCGATGGCATCTTTTGGTTCTGCTGACAGCGCACCCCGGTGCGTGTTTCCTGGCAGCACAGGGTGGATTCAATGGGAAGTCCCATTGACAGCGGCGGGACCAGAATACCCGCCACTGGGACACCTCCCACTGCCGAGAGAGATGCTGTGGGGAGGCCAGACAATCTCACCGAACGCCTTCAAATGAGGAGTGATGAGACATACTGCAGTGGAACAAAATGTTCCCAAAAGTAGGGAGGGAAAAATTATCTTAATTTAATTCTTTCACAGAATGTGGGTGTCACTGGCAAGTGGCAGCACTTGTTGCCCATTCCTAGTTGCCCTTGAACTGAGTAACATGCTAGGCCATTGCTTTTTTTAAAAAATGCTTTTCTTCCAAATTTTTCAATAATTTTTACAAAACACTACAAAAAAAAATAATGCAAAGAGAAGAAAGCAATATATCAACAAAAAACAGTTAACCCTCTATCCAGCTAAAAATTGAACAAAACAAAACAAAATGGGGCATCCGCCCCTAACAAATAACGTAAAAACAACCGACCCATCCCCCCCCCCCCCCCCCCCCCCCCCCCGGGTTGCTGCTGCTGCTGACCCCCACCTATCGTTCCGTGGGAAAGTCAAGGAACGGTTGTCACCGCCTGGAGAACGCCTGCAAGGACCCTCACAAGGCAAACTTTATCCTCTCCAACCTGAGAAATCCCACCATGTCACTGACCCAAGCCTCCACACTTGGGGGTTTCACGTCCCTCCACATTAACAAGAGCCTTCTCTGGGCTACCAAGGAGGCAAAGGCCAGAACTCCGGCCTCTTTCGACTCCTGCACTCCCGGATTGTCTGATACCCCAAATATTGCTATCCCCCAGCTCGGTTTTACCCGAGTGTCCAAGACCTTGGACATAGCCTTTGCGAAGCCTTTCCAAAACCCTGTAAGTGCCGGGCATGCCCAGAACATATGGACATGATTAGCTGGGCTCCTTGAACACCTCACACATCTGCCCTGTCATATGCACCCGGTGCACCACTTTAAACTGGATCAGGCTGAGCCTGGCGCAAGATGAGGAGGAATTGACCCTGCCCAGGGCGTCAGCCCACAGGCCCTCATCCAGCTCCTCACCCAGCTCCTCCTCCCACTTGCCCTTCAGCTCTTCCACCGAGATATCCTCCGCCTCCTGCAGTTCCTGGTAGATTTCCGATATCTTGCCATCCCCTACCCTCATGCTCGAGACCACCCTGTCCTGTAACCTCCGGGCAGGCAGCAGTGGGAATTCCCCCACCTGCTTTTTCACGAACGCCCGAACCTGCATGTACCTAAAGGTATTCCCCAGGGGTAACCCAAATTTCTCTTCCAGCGCCCTCAGACTGGCAAAGGTCCCATCGATAAACAAGTCCCCTATCTTTTTGATTCCTGCCCTGTGCCAGCTTTGGAACCCACCATCTATCCTACCTGGAACGAACCTATGGTTGTTCCATATCGGGGTCCAGACTGAGGCCCCTACCTCCCCTCTGTGCCATCGCCACTGCCCCCAGATCCTCAATGTCACCGCCACCACCGGGCTCGTGGTATACCGCGTCGGCGGCAGCGGTGCCGTTATCAGTGCCCCCAAGCTAGTGTCTGTACAGGACGCCGCTTCTAGACATTTCCACTCCGCCCCCTCTCCCTCTATTACCCACTTCCGAATCATAGACACATTCGCTGCCCAGTAAACCCCCCCCCCCCCCCCCCCCCCCTCCCCCTCATTGCACTCCCGTAAGTGAGCTGACTCATGCTGACCCGACTCATGCTGACCCCGGCTGCTCCCGCCTCTGCCTCCAATCCCCTTTTGGATTTCCCATCCAGATCACCAGCCCTCCCCCCACCAAAGTGGGGTAGTGAAAGTCTTCCCCCCCCCACACTCCATATAAACCAATGCGGATATCGAACACAGTACCGACCCCCCCCCCCCCCCCTCCCCCCCGCTTCAGGTACCGCCCCCACCATTTCGCGGGAAAAAGCCACGCTCCCTGCCTGGGCCGACCCTGCCCCCTGTTGCGCAGTTCCTTTCAACTGCAACCTCACCCCAGTCCCTGTGGGCCCCGGGCTATAGGCCCACCCAGCGGGGAAAAAACCCCACCCAAACAAGCATCGCTCCCTCTCCCTCACCAACATCCCACATATCATACTGCAAACCATTAATTCAAGTCGAGCTTCTCGTTTTTGATGAAAGTCCATGCCTCATCTGGCGTATCAAAATAGTGGTGTCGGTCCTGGTATGTGACCCACAGTCTCGCCGGCTGTAACAGCCTGAACTTCACCCCCTTCCCGTGGAGGACCGCCTTAGCCCGGTTGAATCCTGCCTGCTTCTTAACCAGCTCTGCATTCCAGTCCTGATAAATCCGGATCTCGGTGTTCTCCCACCTGCTGCTCTGCTCCTTCTTCGCCCATCGCAGGACACGCTCCCTGTCGGTGAAGCGGTGAAACCTCACCACCATCACCCTCGGCGGTTCGTTCACCCTCGGCCTCCTGGCCAGGACTCTGTGCACTCCATCCAGCTTCAGGGGCCTCGGGAAGGCTCCCGCACCCATCAGCGTATTCAGCATCGTGGTCACATACGCCCCACCATCCGACCCCTCCACGCCTTCAGGGAGACCCAGAATTCGCAGGTTCTGCCTCCTCGACCTATTCTCCAGGTCCTCCAGCTTCTCCTGCCATTTTTTGTGAAGCGCCTCGTGCGCTTCCACTCTAACTGCCAGGCCCAGAATCTCGTCCTCGTTGTCAGAGGCCTTCTGCTGCACCTCCTTAATCGCCGTCCCCTGCATCTTCTGGGTCTCCACCAACGTTTCAATCGACGTCTTCATAGGGGCCAACATCTCCGCCTTCAAGTCAGCAAAGTAGCTTTTTAAAAACTCCTGCTACTCCTGAGACCACTGGGCCCACGCTGCCTGATCCCCTCCAGCCGCCATCTTGCTTTTTCGCGCCCGTTCTCCTCTCTGCTGTAAAGCCACTTTTTTGACCGCTCCGCTCCTGGTCAACTCCATACAGTGCTGGGGGACCCACACTGCTACCTTCCCACACTGGGATCGTCGAACAAATGTCGCTGAGGCTTCTTAAAAGGGCCCGAAAGTCCGTGATCGGCGGGAGCTGTCGACCGTGCGACCTACCCAGGCATAGCCGCAGCTGGAAGTCATGCTAGGCCATTGCTTAGGGTACAGAGTGACATAGAGGCCAGACCAGGTAAGAACGGCAGGTTTCCTTCCTTGAAAGGTCATTGGTTAACCAGATGGATTTTTGCAAAAGTCAGTGATAGTTATTATAATCACTATTGCAGATTGCAGGGGCTGGTTTAGCACAATGGACTAAACAGCTGGCTTGCAATGCAGAACAAGACCAGCAACGCTGGTTCAATTCCCGTACCGGCCTCCCCGAACGGGTGCCGTAATGTGGCGACTAGGGGCTTTTCACAGTAACTTAATTGAAGCCTACTTGTGACAATAAGTGATTATTATTATTAATTAATTGAATTTAAATTTCACCAGCTGCCATGGTGGGATTTGAATCTGTGTTCCCAGAGCATTAAAGCTAGACCTTGGCATCACTAGTCCAGCGGCACTACCACTGCAACACCACCGCCCCCATTATGGGTGGTTGCTTCCATTGTCTCTGACTAGAAAAAGCTGATGAATGATTATCTAACACAATAGACATTTAGTGAGGATTTTCTTTTTTGAGCACTGACGAGAGGTTACTATAATTTGCGAATGTCGATGCACCAGCTGAACTGATCACTGACTTCAGTTACACTGTGACAGTGATAGTATTCTCCAATTCCAAATTCAGTTGCTGAATCATTACTAGTCATTATGCTACCCATAGCAACTAGGATGAGGTATTTTTAGTTTTATATGAATATAGATTTTTGACACTCTTTGGGTGTCTGTGGTGACATCTTCAGGCAGGACTTTGTACTCACCAGGTTAGCAAACACTGAGGCAACAAAATTGTGATTTTGTTGAATCACCAGTGGCTTTGGTGACATTTGGTTATTGTGTTTAAGCTTTCTGGCATTGCAATGGAGTTTACAATTTAGGCTAATTCTCCAGTGTGGTACTGAATGAGTGCAGCACTGTCCAAGGTTCTTTGAAAGCGATATTAAACCAAAGACCTATACCATACTTAGTGGATGCTGAATATTGTACACTAACATGCAAACAAGGATCAGACCTGCTCCACGGCCTTGCAGAACCCCTGCCTGTCCTGTGCTCATACCAACGTCTTCAATTTCATATAAAGATGAATTGCTAAAAAAAAATTCTATTTCTTATATGCATATGCTTATTATAATTCAAAAGTTCTCTTATTCAAAAAATACTTAGTCTTACCTTATTTTTGTCACTTTTAATGGGAGGAGTGATGCTGCTCCTTTTGCTCACAAATTTGCGCAATATTAGGTGCGCTGCTGGAGAGCTGGATTCTCATATCAGGACACACACTCACCTCTCTCACACACACACATCTCTCACACACACACATTCACCTCTCTCTCACACACACACTCACCTCTCTCTCACACACACACATTCACCTCTCTCTCACACACACACTCACCTCTCTCTCACACACACACACTCACCTCTCTCTCACACACACACATTCACCTCTCTCACACACACACACTCACCTCTCTCACACTCACCTCTCTCTCACACACACACTCACCTCTCTCTCACACACACTCACCTCCCTCTCACACACACTCACCTCTCTCTCACACACACACACTCACCTCTCTCACACACACACACTCACCTCTTTCTCATACACACACTCACCTCTCACACACACACACTCACCTCTCTCACACACACGCACTCACCTCTCTCACACACACACACTCACCTCTCACACACACACTCACCTCTCACACACACACTCACCTCTCACACACACACTCACCTCTCACACACACTCACCTCTCTCACATACACTCACCTCTCTCACATACACTCACCTCTCTCACATACACTCACCTCTCACACACACACTCACCTCTCTCTCACACACACTCACCTCTCTCACGCACACACTCACCTCTCTCACATACACACTAACCACTCACACTCACCTCTCACACACACACTCACCTCTCACATACACACACACTCACCTCTCTCTCATACACACACTCACCTCACACACACACTCACCTCACACACACACACCTCTCTTTCACATACACACCTCTCTCTTTCACACATACTCACCTCTCACACACACACACACTCACCTCTCACACACACACACACTCACCTCTCACACACACACTCGCCTCTCACGCACACACACTCGCCTCTCACGCACACACACTCACCTCTCTCACACACACACTCACCTCTCACACACACACACTCACCTCTCACACACACACACTCACCTCTCACACACACACACTCACCTCTCACACACACTCGCCTCTCACACACACACTTGCCTCTCACACACACACTCGCCTCTCACACACACACTCGCCTCTCACACACACACTCACCTCGCACACACACTCACCTCTCGCACACACATTCACCTCTCACACACACACACTCACCTCTCACACACACACACTTACCTCACACACACACACTCACCTCACACACTCGCCTCTCACACACACACACTCACCTCTCTCTTCCCCCCCCCCCCACAGACACACACAGACATACCTCTTTCTCATCCCTCTCCCTCACACACATGCACACTTTCTCTCTCTTTCACACACATTCCCCTCTCTCTCTCTCTCTCTCTCTCGCTCACAGCACACACTCTCAGCCTCACTCTCACAGACACACACTCACAACTCTCTCTCCACTCCCCACCCCCGGCCTTGGTCTCAGTCACTGTTCCCCACCGCCACCCCTCGGCCTCCAATTCCATCTCCTTTCACTGACCTCCGCTCCCTGCTTCAACTTCTGTATTGGCCTCCCCTCTGCCCTGTGGCTGTGGCCGACCATGCTCCACTGTCTGGCCACCTTCGCTCTTGCTCTGACTTCACCGCTGACTGACATTGCCACTATTTCCAGCTCATCCAATCAGAGGCTGGCCTTTCAGTGCATTGGCTGCTAATAGGTCAACCAGTGTGCCTATCAGTAGCCAACACTGTGTGAAAACCACTTTCAGTTGTTACAAGCTGGAATGACAGCTTTTTCCAAATTAAAAATGGCCGGACCCACCGCGAAAACCTTTGAATCCCATGGAGCACAGTTTGGGAAATTCTGATATAAACCTTCAGAGTTTAATTTATGTCATCCTTTACCTAACATTCAGTCCTGGAGTCGATGTAGGTCAGTGAATACAGGTGAGGAAACTCTGTGCCAGCTTGCGTACGAGCAGTGTGATCCAACGTTGTGGATTGGACTATTCTTGAGTCTGATTGGAAGCTCAATTTTGCAGGAGTCTTGCGAGGAAAACCTTTGATGTGTTTTAGCTGTTTGTCAAACACAGACTAAGTTAAATGATACTCCACAGTATTGCTACAATCAGGTGAGGTGTGGAAACTGTGGCTCAGCTCCTTTTCACTCCTTGTGTGACTGCAACAGATTGTTAAATAAGGATATGCTTGCCAATTCAGTGAGTGTTTCACCTTTTATGTGCTTTATTGCAAAAGACACATATACCAGGTTTGTGAGTTCCTTTATAAAAGGATAATATTTATTGTACTTTACCCAGTCTAATAAAAATGTTCTGACTTTCACTTACATTCAAACTTCACACACATGCCCAAGTAAGTTACAGAGTGGGACGATAGATTATGCAGTCTTTTTAGAGTCCCAATAAAAGTTAATGGTATAGGGATCGTGACTGGTTTTAGGCTCAACCCGGGGGTCTGTATGGATTTGGCATCGAAAAAAAATTAAATATGTTGATTGACAACTTTTTCTGTTCTAATGGTGTCAGCAGCTGCTGGGCTGGTTCTCAAAACTCCACCTGTGGCATTTGAATATTTGAACAGCAGACAGGGTTCAAACTTGCAGGCTGGAGAGGATGAGAGAGAGAAAGTGACCTACTCAGGGCATCTGCGTCTACAGCAACTTTTCTGCTTCTTTCTTATGACTGGCAGAAAAGGGGTTTCTTAAACACAAAAGAGAGTTGGTTAACTTGTCACATGATCCTCTCTCTCTCTCTCTCTCTCTCTCTCTCACTCCCTCCAACTGACCAGTTACTCATATATGGACTTGCATACATGGACTTGGCTAGTGGATTCTATGATTTACATGATTGGATTATGACTGAATGAATTCCTTTCTCAGCCAAAGTTCATTGTCTAAGGTGATTATCTCTAATGCTAGGTCCCCAAATATATAAGCTCAGGAGACCCGAGAAGGTAAATCCAAATGCCAATTTCTTTTCAGCCCAAAGAAAAGGCCGGAATGTGGAATACAGCACAAAGTACCAAACCAGGACTACGGATCATTCCGGTCCCAATCTGGGCTGGCTTTCAAGAGGTGATTTCTATGAGCCCATTAGCAGGGGAGTTTGTATTCCATGGACCCCATGGGGAGATCAACCAGGTCATCCCCATGAGTCTCGTGAGGGTTATTACACCATCCAGGCAAATTCTCAGATGATTGTCAGGATACTTTGTGAATGAGCAAGGAGATGGCCCATTCACACTTCTTCAAGGTAATTGTTTCTGATCGGGATTTCTAGACAGGCGGACTCCATTTTAATGGATTTGAAATTTGTGAGGTATGGTCAAGCCAGTGTTCGGCCATCTTGGAAACTGCTGTTTAAAGTCAATGGAAAGCTGGTTCAGTCTTTCAAGGTTCAAGCAGTCATTCTCAGCGTGTAAATACATGAAGTTATTTTTGACATAGAGCATGGTTTTGTAACACTATGCTATATTGAGTGCAGGTTGCCTTACAAATATCAATTTAATCCTGGTGTTCTTCTTTCCTGATGCCTCTCTTTCCTCCCACCTGCCACCAAAGTCCTCACTTCAATTATTTTTTGCCGGCCTGGATTGTCCTGCCACCAAGTATGCTGGAGAAACAGATGCCTGTTATTATTGAGTGTTCTGTTTTAAACCCACTCATAACATGGTAAACAGATGAACTGCTGACTTTCTAACTGTGTCAACTTGAATTTCAGTCCAAATTATAACAAACGCAGAAGCTGCTTCAGCATCTCCTGTGCCATGTGCAGAAGATCTTGGAAAATGTTGCTTGCGATGATTGAAGTTAAAACTGATGAGCACTTGCAGCTCCAGTGTCCATATATTTTAATAACTTCCTGCGGAGCTCATTTAGGGTTACAGCCTTGTAACGTCTGGGAATTTCAATGCACACAAATGTAATGAGTGCAGACAGGCTATGACCATGTTAAAGGCACCTTCCACCATCAGACCGCTTTCAGCTGCCAGCCTTGCAATGTAGTTACTGTTATATTACTTGTTTGTAATATGTTGTTACTCTTTGCTTTACTTCCAGAATGATCTGATGGTTAGATTTCACAGAAACTACCAATCTTCAATTCAAAGGAAAATAGGCTTAATGAATAACAAATTAAATATGAATGAGTTTGTTCACTGTTACAGAAGCATCACTGGTGATAAAGTAAATCAGAATGAGTATTAACTGTATTTAACTATAAGTATTAACTAAGCTCTATATCTCTCTAACTGTTGTCCAGTCACTCCTGGTTCGAAGAGACCCAAGATCCTTTGAGTTCACTTATTTATACAATGAATCTAGTGCTGTCATCTAGTGGTTGTCTTACACTATGATGTAGTTGTTAACTCTTTATATACCAGCACATATACATATCGCTACAGTTACCACTACATTGCCACTGACCAGGGCCGGCTCAAGGTACCGGCAACTCGGGCAGTCGCCCGGGGCGCCATGTGCTAGGGGGCGCCATCAAGGAGTGCGGGTCCCACGCATGCGCAGTTGGGCCGGTGCCAACCAGTGCATGCGCGGTGGCCGCCCTCCCTCAGGCCGCCCCGCACAAACATGGCGGATGGATCCAGGCTCGCCGGTGGTCACTCCGGCCCCCCCCCCCCCTCGGCACCCCCCGCCTCCCCCCTCCGCCCCCCCCCCCCCCCCGAAGGGCGCCGAAGTTCAGCTTGCCCGGGGCGCCAGCAACCCTAGGGCCGGCGCTGCCACTAACTCCCACAGGTTGAGGCTTAAACCCTAACTGTGCAGAGTTATTCAAAAGCTATTATTTGTGGAGCTCTGTCTGAGACAGGTCTGCAGCTTGAAGAGTGTGAGAAACAAATTCCAATCCACTTATCTCAATAAATAATTTAAATAAAAGACCTTTTTGGAATAATATAAATACATGCAGCAGCCTGTGGTGCAGTGCCTGTGTGAAGTAAAACAATTTGTACCTCAACAGTGGGTGCTATTGAGATGGGTTGATCCCACCGTCTAATTTGTAAAGTTTGCCAGCTTCCGGGAATCCCTCACACTCAGAAGCATCACATTTTACTTCAGTTTTCTGAGTTTTAAATGACGGGCATGTTGTGTTATGCTTCCATGTCTGAACCTTCCTTTGTCAGAATATGCATCAAGGAAGCAGCTTCTGCTACGTGAAGAAGCATAACACAACAGGGCACAAATTTAAATGTGCTCTGGGCTGCTGACTGAAGAACTGAGCCTGTCATTGTTTTAAAAAGCAGCTTGATGTGTGGATTCATCAATGCTCGGAGGAGACTTGCATTTACATAGTGCCTTCAATGGGGGAAAACATTGTACGCCGCAGGAATGCAGAGAAAAAACTGTCATAGCATCTTTCGCAATGAGAAGTGAATCTCTCGGGTTCAAAAGCTCCCTCAAGCCAGCATTAGAAGAGCAGAAGAGAATTCTCCCTGGTGTACCGGCCAGTGTTTATCCTTCAACCAACATCGCTTAAAAAAAACAACAATGTAGATGACCTGGTCATTTTATCCTTGCTGTCTATAGGATCTTGCTGCGTGAAACCTGGCAGCCCTGATATATCTGTGACTACACATCATCACTGCTTCATTGGCTGTGCAGCACATTGGGCCACACCAAGGTAACAATAGATCCTGGGCGGACACCAAAATCGTGAAACACGATTGGGCAGAGAAATCGCAGCGAGCGCCGATTTGATGCCAAATCGCAATTCTCCATCGCCTCGACAGTGGCACCAAAGTGGTATGGAACCCACGTACAGTAAACACAGTTTGCATGTCATTAGTGGCCTGGGACCTCCGTGATTCTCCTTCTCCAATGGGTCGAGTTCCTGAAGGCGCGGTTCACTTGTCCTTTTAAAAATCAAGAAACCAGCATCGTGGCTGCTGAGGGAGAGAGGGCATATGAAAAGTGTCCAACATCACCATAGTTAGGCCACCCCCTGGGTGCCCCCTGGCCCCAGCCAAACCATCAGCTGTATGGGCGCACTCCAGCACAACCAGTGCCATCTTGTTGGCTGGGACGAGTGTGGGTGGGGATTTTAATGTGTATATGTGGCTGCAGCTTGTCAGCCTCGGGAGTGTCACTCATGTACCCAGTGAATCCCGCAGTGTTTTTCATTGCAATATATATGTTCCACGTGGCGCCGGTGCTAGCCCTTCCACAGAATCGATCCAGGTTCGGCACCAGTCTTGCAGTCGTGAACGTACACAAATTCTGCCCCGGCGTCAACACTTAGTCTCAGAAACAAAGAATCTTGCCCCCTTTGTCAGTGGGAATCTGTTCTCTTCTGCCGTTTCTCCCAGTGGGCATGGTCTTGCTATGGTGATGGTGCCATCCTAGTGGCTTCTGGGCTCCCTCCCTCGCACTGTCACCAGCTTTCGGCTCAGCATGGGCCCAACATCCCACCGTCCTCCGACTGTTAATGGCCTTGGCGATCGAAGCCTCCATCAGCTGCTGAGCTGTGTCTGTACTGTTCTTGCCAGGCCCTGAATCCGAACGCCACTGGACACCAGCCAAAGTGAGGGCTGGTGTAAACTGAGGGGCAATGATGTTATGGTGCAGAATTGAGACCCCTTATCTTCCTCCTACTTGGTGGCTGGCTGCCCCCTGGTCACTACACCTGTCTCTGCTTCTGCCTGATTTGCATGAGGGGAAGGTAAATTGAAAGGTAATGTGCTCTCCATTGCATCTTTTCAAATGAATTTGTATTCATTTCCCTGTCAGCCCTCCACCCTCTGAGATCTCTCCAATCCTGGCCTCCTTCCCACCAGAGTTGGCAGCTGTGCCTTCTGAATGCTGATATCCCAAATCTGGAATTACCTCCCTAAACTTCACTGCCTCTCTACCTCACTCCCCTCTTCCTTCTACTTGACAACACCCTTGGTCACCAATCATATTATCTCCTATGTGCTCAGCATCAAATTTTGTTGGATAATCACTCCTTTGCAATTGCTTTGGGACATTTTGTTATGCTGAAGGAACTTTTAAAATGCCAATTGTTGTTGTTGGCCCTTGCACCATCACCGCATTCTCCCCATCTCCTCAGTACCCCCTACTCAAGCAGCAGGAAGCAGACAGAAGGCCCTGTGCAGGTCAGGTTTTCAACTGCATTCCTGAGTCTACCCCAAGATTCCAGATGAAGCGGACTCAGAGTGCACCAGCAACTGGCTGTGCCAAAAGGCTGGCTCACCCACATCAGGCACATTGAAACCAGAACAGGCAACCCAGTTCCCAGTGTTCCATGCTCACTACCTACCGCGTGCCCGGATTTGGAAGAGGAATGTCAGGACTATACAGATTTGTTTTCCTCAATTCCCCCCATGGCACAACTGATTGAAGTAGTGATGAACAAAGCCATTCAGAGAAGAATGGCAGGAAGGCCCAATAGCCCGAGCTGCCATCTCTGCTGGTTTTAACTTACAATTGGCCTTAACATCCATATTAGAAAGTTCAAAATAACTAACGTACTAATTTATCCTCTTCATCCCTTGAGAGACATAGGACTGCAAGTTCAAGGTTAGTTAGGACTTAACTGGTTCAGATTGCTGGCTAGCAATCCGCTTTTACTCGGCTGAGTGTTAGGTGAGATCAGATCAGGCTCCTTGTGACTGAACGAACACTGATACTCGAGGTCTTAGCTGTCACACAAGGACTGAACCCTTGAAACCCCATAACCATCCACAAAAATAGATGAGTGAGGATTGTACAGTATACGACTACTTCCAACTGCTCCCGCCCCCACCCCTCCACCTCCTCCCCACCCAATGCCCAGGACTTATTTTGGTTCAGAATCCATGGGCCTTCTTTTTAGACCTGCTGCAGTGCCCATTAATGCACCTTTGACATTGCTGGGACTGCCAGCCAATCGGGTGGTAGGGTGGCACAGTGGTTAGCACTGCTGCCTCGCAGCTCCAGGGACCCAATTCAATTCTGGCCTCGGATGACTGTCTGTGTGGAGTTTGCACTCCCTCCCGTGTCTGCATGAGTTTCCTTCGGGTGCTCCGGATACCTCCCAGATTCCAAAGATGTGCAGGTTGGATGGATTGGCCATGCTAAATTGCCCCTTTGTATCCAAAAGGGTTAGGTGGGGTTACTGGGTTTGGGGATAGGGTGGAGGCATGGGCTTAAGTACGGTGCTCTTTCGAAGTGCCGGTGCAGACTTGATGGGCCAAATGGCCTCCTTCTGCACTGTAAATTCTATGATTCTATGATCTGATTGGCCAGCAGCTCCCGAGGGCAGGACCTCCTCCCCAGTGAGCGAGATGTTTGCGGGCCAGGCTGTTACGCAGTGAATTCGCTCCATGTCGACCAGGGTGGGATGGTGGTTGCAAGCCATTCAAGATTGTGATTTGTTGGACATCGGAGAATTAAAAAATAAAAACATCTGCTGAAGAATCCCAAAAGTTCAAAACATCTGTAAAATGAATCGATTTAAAAGAAAAAAAACCTACTTTGGATGCAGCTGGTTGTTAGTATGTGACGATCATCAAATTTGTCAGTACCAATAAAGTGTTAGTGTGCGATTTACGATCAGATGGAGGAAGGCAGATTGCAAACTCAAATAAATGCAGTTATGTTTACTTTGAGTGAAAGCAAACATTTTAAAATCCCAATGAGTGCTTGTCAGTGCTAGTGAGACTTTTAAAACTTTTTTTTTAGAGTACCCAATTCATTTTTCCAATTAAGGGGCAATTTATTGCATGGCCAATCCACCTAACCTGCACGTATTTTGGGTTGTGGGGGCGAAACCCACGTAGACACAGGGAGAATGCGCAAACTCCACACGGACAGTGATCCAGAGCCGGAATCGAACCTGGGACCTCAGCGCCGTGAGGCATCAGGGCTAACTCACTGCGCCACCGTGCTGCCCTAGTGCTAGTGAGGCTTGACCAATCTGTTTGATGTGCTAGCTGCCCGTAAGGTTCTTTCCCTTTTTCTAATCCTTCCTTGATAATTCCTTCCTTTGTAGCCGTCATCCTTTCTCCCCCACTTCCCCACGCTCTATTGGTGGTCAGCTTGCGACAATAAGCAAAATTAGAGCATCAAGGTTTCTGAAGCTGAGCAAGACCACCTCGAAGGGTGGAACATCCAGCATGGAGGTGATCATCTCGAGGACGAGGAAATCTAGTGAGCAGCAAGGCCACAGAATCACAGAATTGTTACAGTACAGTAGGAGGCCATTTGGCCCATCGTATCTGCACCGGCTCTCTGAACAAGCAACATGACAATGAAGCAGGAGCAAACTTTAAAAATTCCCAGGCAGCTTTATTTATCAATGTCTAAGTGTGAGCAAAGAACCAGAGTCCCAAAGGTTCTTTGCAACAGACAAAGAACCTATCCACTCATCTGAATCCTGGTTGTTGGAGCGATGCATCCCCTATCCCCTGACTAATCACAAAGGTGGCGCCGGAGCATGGCGACTCTCTGCGAGCGAGCTCTCCCCTGTCCCTTTTCTTTAATCTCCTATCAGCGTTCTAACCTACTAAAACTATTTTCCTCTTATATAATTACTAACAATGTTCTTCTATGTGTTCTGCTGCTCTCGCTCATGTAGTTGCTTTGTTTGGCCCCTTGTTCTGCACTGTAACCAATCACTGTCTGTCAATATACCATTTGTCAATGTTCCCTGTTGATTATACTTTTGACTACTATGTACGTACTGTGTAACTTCCCTTGGCCGCAGAAAAATACTTTTCACTGTACTTCGGTACATGTGACAATAAATCAAATTAAATCAAATATGGGGTCATGAAAGTGTCGGACCCAGAGCATGACAGAACCATAGAACCTGCAGGGGAAAGGAGGCCATTCAGCCCATTGAGTTTGCACCGGCCCTCTGAAAGAGCACTCTACCAAGACCCACTCCACGGCCCTATCCCCATAACCCCACTTAACCTGTCATCTTTAGATACTAAGGGGCAAGTTAGCATGGCCAATCTACCTAACCTGCATATATCTTTGTCACTATGGGAGGAAACCGGAGCACCCGGAGGAAACCCACACAGATACGGGGAGAAAGTGCAAGCTCCTCATAGTCATCAAAAAAGGTCAGCTCGACGCGTACCCCCTCCCACGCATATCTGACATGGTCAGATTGCGCTGTATCGAGTCTTCTCCACAGTTGACTTGAAGTCCACCTACCACCAGCTCCCCATCTGCCCGGAGGACCGCCAATACACTGCATTCGAAGCAGATGGCCACCTCTATCACTTCCTTAGAGTTCCCTTCGGCGTCCCCAATGAGGTCTCGGTCTTTCAGCGAGAGATGGACCGAATGGTTGACCAGTACGGGCTGCGGGGCACCTTCCCGTACCTAGATAACGTCAACATCTGTGGCCACGATCAGCATGGACTTCAAAGGGCCCCTCCCCTCCACCGAGCGCAACGTGTACTTCCTAAACGTAATTGATGATTCCTCCCGGTTCCCTTTTGCCATCCCGTGCTCCGACATGATTTCTGCCACAATAATCAAAGGCCTGCACAGCATCTTCACTCTGTTTGGTTTCCTCACCTACATCCACAGCGATTGGGGATCCTCTATCATGAGTGATGAGCTGCGTCAGTTTCTGCTCAGCAAGTGCATCGCCTCGAGCAGGACGACCAGCTACAACCCCCGGGGAAACGGCAGGTGGAGAGGGACGGTCTGGAAGGCCGTCACCAATGAGGTCTAAAAACCTCCTGGTTTCCTGCTGGTAGGAGGTCCTCCCGACGAGCTCCACTCCATCCAGTTGCTTCTGTGCATCGCCACTATTGAGACCCCTCACGAGCATGTGTTTGCTTTCCCTAGGACGTCCGCCTCCGGGGTCTCGCTCCCAACATGGTTGACAGTTCCTGGACCCTTCCTCCTCCAGAAGCATGTACAGAGCCATAAATCGGACTCCTTGCTTGAGAAAGTCTACCTCCTCCTTGCAAACCTGTAGTACGTCTACGTGGCACACCCCGACGGACACCAGGACACAGTCACCTTCCGGGACCTGGCACCCGCTGGGTCCCCACCCATGACCCCCGACCTGACACCGCTCCATCCGCCGCTGGTTGTCTCATTTATCCCTGCGCCACCCATCCTCCTTCCAGCGATCCCCACCACAGCCCCCACCCCAGCAGGATCCGTCCTCCCACTGGATCCACTCAGGGGTGACGAAGACGAGGACAACATACTCCCAGAGTCGCAGGTCACCTCGTCAGCACCCACATCACCATCAGAACTGAGGCAATTGCAGCAGATGGTCAAAGCCCCCAACAGACTTAATCTGTAATGTTTTCCTAACCCCCGCCGGACTCTTTTTTAAACAGGGGGTGAATGTGGTAAACACCACTTGTGATTCATTGTATGTATTACGGCACTTCCCGTGTATTACAAGTTCTACGGTAAATCCTTGCCTGCTGGCTCCTCCCAGCAGGTGGCGTATAAAAGTGTATGCTCTCCTGCGCTTCTCCCATTCTGGTTCCAGCTGCAGGAGGCACAACATCTTGTGCAATAAAGCCTCGATTGTTTCACCATTCTCGTCTCGTGGTAATTGACAGTACATCAAATGTATAATCCCATGGCCCTGTAGACAGAAAAGAGCAGCAGTCCCATAGGTTAAAGGTGTCTCCACAGCCTCACAATTACCATTGTCTGTATATCGTCTTATCTTCAAATAAAGTACCCACACTACTGTTTTACCAATCCTTATTGTATGATTGGTATGTATGCAATGAACGGAAGAATGCAACTGCACCTAAAGTGAGCTAACCAGCAGTCTTTAAAGGGCTGCTTGTAGAGGGAGCAGAAAGCTCAATGCCCTCTGTTACGTGAGGCCCCGAGGTGCCTGCCTCATTCTGGCTGCTTTAGCAACCAGGTTCTGCCCCCTGCCCATCACCCCCCCCCCCCCACCCCACCCACCCCAACCATGGATTGCCTCTTTCTTTTTAAAGTCGAATTTCTGCAGTTTTGCCCCCCTGAAAGTGCCACAGGGTTTCTTGCTCTGCCCTCAACCCTGCACCTCCTGATGAGCACCTGTTTGACTTGGTTGTAGCTCACCCAGCCACTTGAAAGAGGCTCATCCACGAAAGTGTTGCGGGATGCTCATCGCTCCATTGGGTGGGCGTCCCATCACCTCAACCACTGCCACCCTGAGGTGCAACCACCAATCGTCCCCACCCCACTGGACAGAGGACGGCATCAACAATGTAGTCCAGGATGTGTGACTCACTTTCAAAAAATGGAAACTGTATCCTACACTAAATGCCAAATAATCCAAATTTAGATGTTGAGTCTAGTATTTACCGTGCAGACGAACCTGGGTAACTTGTTCTTCAGCAATATCACAGAATAATCCTACACAGAAGAAGGCCCTCATGCCTGTGGCGGATCTTTGAGCACGCTATCCAATTAGTCCCCTTCCCAATTATCATGAGCATGTTTCCCTTTCAAGGATTTATCCAATTCAACCATTAAATTGGTCTTTTAGACCCATTTCTCACTGAGACCATCATTATTCTGGTGTGTCATAACTTCCTTATTCTATAGGCATTTTCATGAACTGCTATAATTCTGTTGAAATCAATGGAGGTTATCTGAGCTCTTTGAGTTAATTGAAAGTAGTTTGAAAGATTTTCTGCAACCATTAGGTAAGGTCATAAATTTTGTTCAGCATACCACCAGTCTCTGACAATTCCTCTAAGTACAACAGCACTAATATAAATTAGCAATATTTATGATCAGACATCCAGCATCAATCTGATTGTGAGTGGATCAGGGAATCTGTTGGCAGTGGTGAATGACTGTGAGAGTCAGAAGACAAATGTAGAAAGATTCGGGTTTGGAGTGTTGGAAAGCAGAAAAGTTTTGGCTTGGGGCCCAGCAATCCATACCAGAGAATCAATCCTACATAAATGCTGAGCTTGATTCTATCGATGATTGATTGTCTTTACTGGTGAGGTCATAAACCATTCAAGTCATGATGGTCCCAGGTTAATTCATGCTACATTTACTATTTAGATCCGACATTATACCTCTTTGTCCACAGATCTGGGGAAAGGAATTAAAAAATAATTCATTTGGTATTCTTGCCCCAGATGGTTATCTACTGCCTATCTGTCCACTAAAGTGTGTGGACATCAGGAGGATATGATTGAGCTCAACTGTGCTCGATATTCCAGTGGTTTATGAGGGAAGAGGGAAAGGACGCATTTTCCTGAAATAGCAGTGTGCTACCCACCATTATTAATCACATTCCTGTGTCATTGATAACATCACTCTGCAAGCCGTCGACAGATTCATGTGCCTTGGGTTAACAGTTACCAGCAACCTTGTCCCTTGAAGCCAAAATCAGTGCCAGGCTTGGGACGGCCACAGCTCTCATGTCAAGGCTGAGAGGTCGAGTGTGGACCAACAATAATCTAACTGAAAATACAAAGCTCTCTGTGTACCAAGCTTGTGTTCTCAGAACGCTCCTTTATAGTAGCGAGGTATGGACAATTTATGCAAGTCAGTAGACTCAGCTAAGGAGCTTCCACATCTACTGCTTCAGATGAATATTGGGCATCTCCTGGCAGGACAGAGTACCGAATATAGAAGTACAGCAGCACACAATGATCCTCAGCAGGTTTGTCCTCTTGCACCAGCAGTGGTGCTGGGTCACATGAGCCGAGTGGATGATGGCTGCATCGTGAAAAAAAATGCTGTATGATGCTCTTGTTGTTGGCACAAGATTGCCCACATCTGCAACACAAGGATGTCTGCAGATGAGATTCCAAGTTGACCAGGATTGGAGTCAATGCACGGGAAATCTTCTTGTTAAGAGGAAGAAGGAGACTTATGTAAGGCTGAAGAAACAAGGTTCAGACAGGGCGCTGGAGGGATACAAGATAGCCAGGAGGGAACTGAAGAAAGGGATTAGGAGAGCTAAGAGAGGGCATGAAAAATCTTTGGCGGGTAGGATCAAGGAAAACCCCAAGGCCTTTTACACATATGTGAGAAATATGAGAATGACTAGAGCGAGGGTAGGTCCGATTAAGGACAGTAGCGGGAGATTGTGTATTGAGTCTGAAGAGATAGGAGAGATCTTGAACAAGTATTTTTCTTCAGTATTTACAAACGAGAGGGGCCATATTGTTGGAGAGGACAGCGTGAAGCAGACTGATAAGCTTGAGGAGATACTTGTCAGGAAGGAAGATGTGTTGCGCGTTTTGAAAAACTTGAGGATAGACAAGTCCCCCGGGCCTGACGGGATATATCCAAGGATTCTATGGGAAGCAAGAAATGAAATTGCAGAGCCGTTGGCAATGATCTTTTCGTCCTCGCTGTCAACAGGGGTGGTACCAGAGGATTGGAGAGTGGCGAATGTCGTGCCCCTGTTCAAAAAAGGGAATAGGGATAACCCTGGGAATTACAGGCCAGTTAGTCTTACTTCGGTGGTAGGCAAAGTAATGGAAAGGGTACTGAGGGATAGGATTTCTGAGCATCTGGAAAGGCATTGCTTGATTAGGGATAGTCAGCACGGATTTGTGAGGGGTAGGTCTTGCCTTACAAGTCTTATTGAATTCTTTGAGGAGGTGACCAAGCATGTGGATGAAGGTAAAGCAGTGGATGTAGTGTACATGGATTTTAGTAAGGCATTTGATAAGGTTCCCCATGGTAGGCTTATGCAGAAAGTAAGGAGGCATGGGATAGTGGGAAATTTGGCCAGTTGGATAACAAACTGGCTAACCGATAGAAGACAGAGAGTGGTGGTGGATGGCAAATATTCAGCCTGGAGCCCAGTTATCAGTGGCGTACCGCAGGGATCAGTTCTGGGTCCTCTGCTGTTTGTGATTTTCATTAACGACTTGGATGAGGGAGTTGAAGGGTGGGTCAGTAAATTTGCAGATGATACGAAGATTGGTGGAGTTGTGGATAGTGAGGAGGGCTGTTGTCGGCTTCAAAGAGACATAGATAGAATGCAGAGCTGGGCTGAGAAGTGGCAGATGGAGTTTAACCCTGACAAGTGTGAGGTTGTCCATTTTGGAAGGACAAATCTGAATGCGGAATACAGGGTTAAGGGTAGGGTTCTTGGCAATGTGGAGGAGCAGAGAGATCTTGGGGTCTATGTTCATAGTTCTTTGAAAGCTGCCACTCAAGTGGATAGAGCTGTGAAGAAGGCCTATGGTGTGCTAGCGTTCATTAGCAGAGGGATTGAATTTAAGAGCCGTGAGGTGATGATGCAGCTGTACAAAACCTTGGTCAGGCCACATTTGTAGTACTGTGTGCAGTTCTGGTCACCTCATTTTAGGAAGGATGTGGAAGCTTTGGAAAAGGTGCAAAGGAGATTTACCAGGATGTTGCCTGGAATGGAGAGTAGGTCATACGAGGAAAGGTTGAGGGTGCTAGGCCTTTTCTTATTAGAACGGAGAAGGATGAGGGGTGACTTGATAGAGGTTTATAAGATGATCAGGGGAATAGATAGAGTAGACAGTCAGAGACTTTTTCCCCGGGTGGAACACACCATTACAAGGGGACATAAATTTAAGATAAATGGTGGAAGATATAGAGGGGATGTCAGAGGTAGGTTCTTTACCCAGAGAGTAGTGGGGGCATGGAATGCACTGCCTGTGGTAGTAGTTGAGTCGGAAAAGTTAGGGACCTTCAAGCGGCTATTGGATAGGTACTTGGATTAGGGTAGAATAATGGAGTGTAGGTTAACTTCTTAAGGGCAGCATGGTAGCATTGTGGATAGCACAATTGCTTCACAGCTCCAGGGTACCAAGTTCGATTTCGACTTGGGTCACTGTCTGTGTGGAGTCTGCACATCCTCCCCGTGACTGCGTGGGTTTCCTCTGGGTACTCCGGTTTCCTCCCACAGTCCAAAGATGTGCAGGTTGGGTGGATTGGCCATGAAAAATTGTCCAAAATTCTATGATTGACCTAGGACAAAAGTTCGGCGCAACATCGTGGGCCGAAGGGCCTGTTCTGTGCTGTATTTCTCTATCTATCTAAATCCTCGCTGCTGACTGGAATGCCTGGAGACAAGCAGTCAGGAAGGATGCGGAAAAAAGCAGAGGGCTAAAGAAATGGGCAGATGGTAGAAAAGTGAGCCCTCTGGAAGGAAAAATCATCTGTCAATCCTACGCCAACCTTATTCATCTGTGCCAGCTGCCAAAGGGACTGCAGGCATAAAGTAGCCTCTACAGCGACACTGTACAATCTAGAACTGGCATAAATCTAGGGCTCAATCCATCATCATCTGTGATGTACAAATGCCTAAATAATTAACACTGAGGTACATTTGGCTGGCGTGTAGCATATATAACAGGATGGACCCCTACAGGCTGAATGGCCTGTTTCTGTGCTGTAAGTAATAAGGAAGACATCAATGGACAGCATTTAATTATGTCCTGGGCTTTTGCCTCCAGACCCTTAGTTAGGTCACACTTGGAATATTGCGTACAATTCTGGTCTCCACAACACAGAAAGATATGGATGTTTTGGAGAGAGTACAGAAGATGTTTACCAGGATGTTGCCTGGTCTGTAGGGTATTAGCCAAAAGGAGGCGTTAAATAAACTCGGAAAGTTTTCACTGGAAGGACAGAGGTTGAGGGGCGATCTGATAGAAGTTTACAATATTATGAGTGGCATGGACGGAGTAGATAGTCAGAAGCTTTTTCCCAGGGTGGAAAAGTCAATTACATGGGTGCATAGGTTTAAGGCGTGAGGGGCAAAGTTTAGCGGAGATGAGAAAGGCAAGTTTTTTTGCACAAAGGGTGGTGAGTGCCTGGTCTCGCTGCAGAGGGAGGTGGTGGAAGCAGGTACGATAGCGACATTTAAGAGGCATCTTGACAAAGTCCTGAATAGGATGGGAATATAGGGATAAGGACCCCGGACATGCAGAAGGTTTTAGTTTGGACAGGCGTCATGATTGGCGCAGGCTTGGATGGCCAAAGGTCCTGTTCAAGTTTGCTCAGAGACCCTTCAATCAATTATTCTGTGAATGTGCCCAGTGTGAGACCCTCTCGTCTTCCAAGCTGGTATAGTCAGTGATGCGACCGGTGCTCTTTGAAGTGCACTTCGTCATTTAAAATGTCTGCTGCAGATATCTCCCCTGGAAGCTGTTGAGTGGCACCTGGATGACTCTGTCACTTGGCCATGTTTCTGATCCATGCAGGAGAACAGCCAGACAGAAGTTTTTCCTTTGCCTTTTTCTACAATTTGATTTGATTTCCTGGTAGAACAAAATGTTTGTAAAATTCCACTTGCTTTCCCATGACCTTAGACGTCCAATCCAGTCTCACTTGTCCTTTACCATTCTGTCGAAGTGAGTCAATGTTTGCAGCTGTCCACCTTCTAGCTGAATTTCTGCCACACTCCCTTTCATACCCATGTGCATTAATTTAGTTAAGAAACCTAGGTGGCACCTTTTCAAATATCTTTTGACAATCCATATACACAGCAACGACTGCTTTTTTTTGTCAATGCTCTGACATTATTACCTCAAGGAACTTTGTTAACATTGTCTAATACAGCTTACCTTACACAAATCTGTGCAAGCTATTCTTATTTGACCCATGTTTTTCTGGGTGGCTATTTCATATTGTCCCAGTTTCTGACCCTGAGAAGCCCACACTGCCAATGAACTGGCTGGCCTATTGCTATTTGGTTTATCGTATTTTCCATTTTTGAACATGGCTGTTAGAGTGACAATTCCCCAGTATATTGCAGCATCCATCCCTGGAAATGCTTGAAAGGTTGTGGTTAGAGCGTTACAGTTTCCTTCCTGTCTTCCTGGATTGAATGTCAGAGCCCTGGGTCTTTTCCATTGCAAGTCCAACTTTTCCAGTATTACTTCCTTGTTATGATCCTATCCAATTGTTTGACTCTATCCGGCAGCACCTCTTAATTCCATGACCAAACTTTCCTATAAAAGCTGAGACACAGCACTCATTTAGTAGATCTACCATTCTTTCATTAATTATAAGAAGATTTACTTTTATTATTCTGCTTAGGGGGTGGCTTGGTGGCACAGTGGTTAGCACTGCTGCCTCACCTTGCCGGAGACCCAGGTCCGATTCTGACCTTGGGTAACTGTGTGGAGTTTGCACTTTCTCCCCGTGTCTGCATGGGTTTCCTCCGAGTGCTCCGGTTTCCTCCCACATTCCAGTGATGTACAGGCTATGTTGATTGGCCATGCTAAATTGCACCTTTGTGTCCAGAAGTTAGGTGGGGTTACGGGGATAGGGTGGGGCATAGGTCTAGGTAGTGATGCTCCTTCGGAGGGTTGGTGCAAACACGATGGGCCGAATTGCCTCCTTCTGCCCTGTAGGGATTCTAGGATTTCAAACTGACCCATAACTTTCTTTAACTTGTTTTGCTTAATATGTGTTTTCATTCTTTCCCAGGGTGTAGGCACTGAAATGAAATGAAATGAAATGAAATGAAAATCGCTTATTGTCACGAGTAGGCTTCAATGAAGTTACTGTGAAAAGCCCCTAGTCGCCACATTCCGGCGCCTGTCCGGGGAGGCTGGTACGGGAATCGAACCATGCTGCTGGCCTGCTTGGTCTGCTTTAAAAGCCAGCGATTTAGCCGAGTGAGCTAAACTGCTGGCTAGGACAGAATTTATTGCCCATCCATAATTGCCCTTGTGAAGGTTGGGGTGTGCCATCTTCTTAAAATGCTGAAGACCATGTGGTATAACTATACCCAGAGTACTGTTGGGAAGAAAGTTCCAGGATTTTGATATAGGACAGTGAAGGAATGGCGATAAAGTTCAATTTAAGATGGTGGGTGGCTTGGAGGAGTACTCACAGGTGGTGGTGTTACCATACATCTGCTGCCCTTTTCCTTTGAGGTGGTAGAGGTTGTGGGTTTGGAACGTGCTGCCGAAGGAGCCTTGGTGAATTGCTGCAGTGCATCTTGTGAAGGGTTCACACTGCTGCTACTGTGCGTCGGTGGTGGAGGGCTTGAATGTTTACGTTGCTAGATGGGCAATCAAGTGGGCTGCTTTGTCCTGGATGGTGTCAAACTTCTAAAATGTTGGAGTTGCACTCATCCAGGCAAGTGTAGGGTATTCCGACTTACGTCTTGTGGGCAGTTTTGACGAGTCAGGAGGTAGGTTACTCGTCACAGAATTACCAGCCTCTGACCTGTTCTTGTGGCACATTATTTCTATGGCTGATCCAGTCCAGTTTCTGATCAATGCTGACTCCCACAATGTTGATAGTGGGGAATTCAGCAATGATAATGCCAATGGGAGATAGTTGGACTCTCTCTTGTTGGAAATGATCATTATCTGGCACTTGTGTGGCATGAAAGTCATTTGTTGTTTATCAGTTCAAGCCTGAATGTTTATAAAATCTTAACACTATTTATTTCCCATCTTGACCTCTCTCTATAGATTTTCTTTGCTCCTGTTTATTCTTTTCAATTGCTCCCTTGCCTATTCCCATTTCCAGCAATAAGGGAAGACTTCGGAAAATGCAGGAGGAAAAATGGAGCTACTGAAGGAACGTAGAAGTGGGTAGACAATGGGTAAAGCACCGATAACAGGCCCTGAAAACTCAGTATTCCTTCACAGCTACATTGGTGCCTAGGCTATGAAAAGGCAGTGTCTTTTTGTCTTATTCTGTATCCGACTTTTCCAACAGTCAATCACCTGGCTGATGATGGAAGGGATGAAGGACAGAGATGCTTCCAGTTTTGTGCTTAGGATTTTAATTAATGTAATGACATTTATGGTGTCAGCATTGGCTTAGTTAGTAGCACTAATGCATCTAAATCAAAGGACTGTGGGTTCAAGTCCTACAACAAAGATTTGAGCACAAAAATCAACGTTGATACTCTAGCACTATAGGAAGTGCTGCACTGTCAGAGGTGCTGTCTTTCAACCCTGGGTGCAATCTCAGATAAATGCAAAAGACTCCACGGCCTTATTTCAAAGAAGAGTGAGAAAATTATTCCTGCTCAATATTTATTCCTCAATTAACTTCACAAAAATAAAACACTTTATCCAGCCACGATCACATTCTCAGGTCATTGTCCCATCGGTGTTTGAGGGATCTTACTGTGCGCAAATTGTTTGCCACATTTCCTACATTACAACAGTGACCGCACTTCCCAAGTATTTCATTGGCTATAACCCACTTTGGGACATCATGAGGCCACGTAAGGTGCTACATAATTGCAAGTCTTTCCTTTTTTCTTTTCATCCATCGGGCATTACAGCCGGGTGGGTGTATCTTTCAGACTTCTTATTGTCTTGTGTGTGGGGTGAATGCTGAATTTGGGAAGAGATGTCTTTCTGAATTGCGTATTTTTTTTCTTTCACAATGAAAATTCAAAAACAGGGACTTAAAACATTTGAAAATGCGCAAAACTATATATTTCACAAAATTATCAGTGCATGCCCAGATTGCTGTGTGCTCTGATTTGCTTTTCTTTCGTCGTCGTTTCCATGACAATAGATTGTTCCATAATGGCAGCACAAGTGAATGAGCTTCCCAGAGGCGGTTCTCAGTTACGGCAGCGTTTAAATGCTCCTAATTGGAGTAAAGAGCAACAAACATCTGATTTCCACGTCAGAGGATGTTGACTAATTGACAAATTCACGTTGACGGTAATGGCCATGGTGGGGAATTGTGCCCAGGTCTAACGAAAGCACGGATCGAATTTCTGACAAGTTTATTGGTGTACAGAACACAGGCAACGCTGCTCTCTTTTGTAACACTGTTTCCGATCATACAAGATGACGACTCCGCAGTCTCCCTGCGAATTGGCTAATGTTTTAAGATTCATCTAGGGTCCGGAGAGCTTTGTAGTCTCTGCTTCAGTAAAAGCTCTTGAGATGGCGATGCACAAACCACCGCCATGAGGGCATTTATATCCACATCACAATTCATAGGGAGTGACATTGCTTTGTGTTAGTTGTGACCAATCCATTAATGAATCGGTATAAAATTCCAGCATGCGCTTTTTTTTACAGCACTTGTTGATCTGTTTATTTTATACAGACTAACAAATGCACTTAAAATACCTGATAAAAGAATTAAATTCGAATGTAATAACCACTCGTTACAAATATCGTGGCGAGCAATTTAAATTTAGTGTGGGGTACTAAAGTGTAACATTAAATGAATAGTATCCAGCAGCTTTTAACACACTGAAAAACAAGCCAGCCAGTTTGAACAGCAGCTTCTCATTCCCCTATTCCCTTCTTTGATGACAGTGACTGATTTTGGATCATTGATTACTGGCTAATAGGGCCATATTTCATTTTTGACCATGGGTGTGGAACATCAACAGACAAGTGAGCCACAGTGGATATGATAGCAGAGCCCAATTTTTGTCCTGTAGGGGTACACCTTCTCAACGCACCAAAGAAGTGGGAAGCATGTTCTTCTTTATAACCAAAGCTAATTGTTTGTCCCCAACAGCCATATGAATGAGACAAGCTGGCTTTGCAAAGACTGGAAACCAATCTTGCGACGTACTGATTGTGTATTGCAGGCCCATGCTGGATATGCAACCACTGCGCTATTGCTGGGCCTCCAAGTAATTTTCCTTTTGAGTCTTATTTCCTCAGTGTTGGACCATTTGACGGAAACAATATTTACTTCAAAGGATCACCTTGGCAGTGCCACTTCGGAGAGAAGGTCCATTCTGTCTTTTTGTTCCCAGACTTTTATTTCCTAAACACCCTGTAAGTTGGAAACGCATTGGGCATACTTGAACAGGACAGAATGTTTCACTTGGCTGCTTCTTCGGAGACAAATACTGGCAAAGTATGAAGATGCTTGGTCCAAAGCACAGTTGTCACATTCTTTCTGTGGCTCAAAGGGCAATAGGTGCCAGTATGCCAGCAGCGAAAAGGAACTTTGGAATCCAAAAAAATAATGTGGAAAATAATGCTACTTTTGGATTCTGATCACTTTGGTGGTTGAAGGTCTGTGTTTAATTGACCTTTTATGGTAAATAGGCCACAGTTTGAAGGTGAAACCAAGTTTGAAGCAAAATAATAACAGTCCATGTCACCTAATGGCTGTCTGGCACCCAAGATTACGAGTCATCTTTGATCAGCAAGTTATTCATCTGCCTTTGTTGTTTATCAAGATATAATGGGCGTGGCAAGTGACAATCTGTCAGATATTTGTTTTAATTGCTGATCTTTGTTGATGCCGTGTCAGCATCAGGCTTGACATACATGATGAGAGGAGGTTTGGTCAGCCCAATTCACTCAAATCCAGCGTTGAACTACAGGAGGTATTTGTAAACGTTACTTTCCACTTCCAACAATTAAGAAATCAATTGCCACATTCAGCTGCTTGGATTGTAGTGTGTGAAATAGCAGAGGATAAAATAATTTTTACAAAAAGAGTCACCTGGACTGCAGGCGCAGACATAGGAGACCTTTAGACTTTCTTTCATACGTTGAACTTTCTTCCTGAGGTCAACTTTTTGCACAGTAGGGAAGATTGTCTTTGTCCACTGTGCATCATGAATAAATAAGCAGTAAAGAAAGAGTTTAATTTTCTGTGGTACATATCCCACGAGGATATCTTCCATTCCACCTTCGTATTTCATCTGTCTGTCCTTTGTGGTCCCGTCTCCCCACCTTCCCCTGTTTTACACAAGCTATAGCAATTTGTATGCCTTGCTTTTGTGATTGGAGGAAGATAGCACCCTGCAGTCAACATGGTCCATCATTGAGCCGCATTTTTCATTCATTCAAGGGATGCTAGTCCAGCATTTATTGCCCATCCATAATTGTCCTGAAGAAGGTGGTGGCGACTTGCCTTATTCTTGAACCGCTGCAGTCCATGTGGTGTTGGAACACCGGTGGTGCTGTTAAGGATGGAGTTTCAGGATTTTGACCCAGGACAGTAAAGGAACACCGATACATTTCCAAATCAAGATGGTGAGTGACTTGGAGGGGAACTTCCAGGTGGTGGTGATCCCATGTATCTGCTGCTCTTGTCGTTCTAGACGGCAGTGGTTGTGTGTTTGGAAGCTGCTGTCTAAGGAGCCTTGATGAGTGGTGTACCTTATAGATGGTACACACTGCTGTTACTGTGCATTTGTGGTGGAGGCAGTAAATGTTTGTGGATGGGGGGGCAGTCAGATGGGCTGCTTTGTCCTGGATGGTGTCAAGCTTCTTGAGTGTTGTCCGAGCTGCATTCACCCAGGCAAGTAGAGAGTATTCCATTACACTTCTGACTTGTGCCTTGTAGATTGTGGACAAGCTTTAGGGAGTCATAAGGTGAGTTACTGAGTTACTCACCACAGGGTTCCTAGTCTCTAATCTGCCCTTTAGCCACAATATTTACATGGCTTATCCAGTACAGCCAGTTTCTGGTCAATGGTAACCCCCAGGATGCTGAGAGGGGGGGATTCACAATGGTAATGCCATTGAATGTCAAGGGGAGTTGATTAGATCCTCTATTGTTGGAGATAATCATTGCCTGCTGCTTATGAGGTGCTAATGTTACTATCCAAACCTGGATATTGCCCACATCTTGCTGCATTTGGCTATGAACTGCTTCAGTAGTCCAAAGCTACGGCGGAAATGCTGGCACTGCGGCAGATGCCAGTCACCTGTACGATCACCAAGAGTGGGAAAAAATCTTCGGCTTTGGCTACTCTCAAAATCTTCTTTGACCTTGAGATATACAAGTAAAGTTCTTGACTGGATCAGATCACAAAAAATCTGCAGGAACTCAGAGTTCGACACAGGCATGTCAACCATCCACTTTACACATGGAGGAACTGAGGAGATTTTTTTTCACGTGGGGAGAATACAGGTGCTGAAAGGATAAAGCAGATCCAATAGTAACTTACGTGGAATATATACTTGAAATGGAAATATTTACAAGATTATGGAGGAAAGAGTTGGACCTATTGGACAACTCTTCCAAAGAGGCAGTACAGCCAGGATGGGCTGAAAAGCCTTCTTTTCCACTGTAAGATTCTATAAAAAGTAAATACTGAAAGTCCAATGCAAAATTGTCAGTCAGTGAGAGTTACTCTCGTTGTCCTGGTGACAGATATTGCATGAAAATTGCCCATTCAAAATTCCAGTGCCAATCATTGCCTCGGGAAATAAGACCCCAAGTGACCTTTATTAAATGCCTTTGTGTTCCAGGTACATCATTGCCCATCTCCCTCAATTCTGCACCTGCCATCTGTTTCACACCTTGCTATCTGGAAGTTGCCGGTTTTGTATCTGGGTCCTTTGTCCTTGTGAGGCGAAGATCCTGCAAATGCTCAAATCTGCTGTCAAGCTGGGAAGAGCCTCGTTCTCACTCGATTCTGACTGCCTGTGGCCCAGACTCCATTTTAACAGCGTCAAATTCTGCTGGGAAAGAAATTTGTACCTGCATGCAAGACCTCCGCAAACACACAAAAGCAGGATTCTTATTTATTATATTGTCTGTGCATGTGCTTTTGTGGACTGAGAGCTTAGAAGAGGCGTTGCTGTTGAACCATTTGTGGAGGCAACACTCTATGAATTTAAAGTGGAAATAAATGTGCTTGATCAGCTTCTGTTACTGTCCCTCGCTCCTCATGAGCAAATTTTCCCTGAGAGATGCTTGTTTTAAAAAAGGTTCTTGCAAGTCCAAATATGTGCAGGTTAGGTGGATTCGCTGTGTTAAATTGTCCCTTAATGTCTAATAGGTTAGGTGGGGTTATGGGGATAGGAGGGAAGAGTGTGCCTAGGTAGGGTGCTCTTTCAGAGGGTCAGTGTAGATTTGATGGGCTGAATGGCTTCCTTCTGCACTGTCAGTATTTTATGATTCTATTCTATAATGTGATATCCTTCTTGCAGTACAAATGTGCAGTTTGCATAAAACAGATACAAGGCTCTCACCAGCCTGTATTTCAATAGGGTAGATTGATTACGACAGTGTTCAGTTAAACTCAGTAGGTGGGCGATTTGAGATCGGTTAATGCTTCTTCAGTTAAGCCAGTTAAAGCTGATTGAGTATTTGGATTGAAAGTTCCAATGCTCAGCACATTAACTGATTGGGCTGTTTGGAGTCAGCTCTGATGGAATGTCATTGTCAGGAATGCGATTGATAATTTAAATGATAGTTTTAATGGTGATACCACATATGGAGTAGTGCAAGCAGTTTTGTCCCCTTATATAAAGGAAAATTTTGTCCGCAATTCAGCAACTCGGATTCGGCAAACGGCACGGGTGGGGGTACAACGGGTGAATTGCGCGAGAGCCCAAAACGAGCTTCCTGCCGGGCGCCAGGCTGATTGTGAGCCATCCGACTCGCTCCACCTTACTGGGCGGGATCCAGATTAGCATATTTAAATGAGCCTAAATACTCAGATGCCAGATTCACCTGGCTGTGCCTGCGAGACATCACCAAGGCGTTGTTTAGTACTGTTCCACACAAATATGGATAGGGGTAAAGGCACCTTGGGGACAGGACACGGTGGTACCCTGGCGTTCCCCCGGCACCTTGGCAGTGCAAGACTGGCACACTGGCAATGCTAGCTGGGCACAGCCAGGGTGCCCAGGTGGCACGGCCAGGTTGTTGCCAGGCTGACAGTTCCAGGGTTCTCAGGTGCCAGGTTGGCATTGCCAGGGATCGGGCCTGGTGGGGAACCTCGCCAATTACTGGGGGGATAAGGGGGGTTTCCCACGGACGTTGCAAAGGTTGGTGGGGGGTGAGGGAGAGTTGATGAAGCTGGAGGGGCCTGAATGGAGTGGGGGAGGAAGAAGATCCAGGCTGTCGATCAAAATTGCGCCCCAATCTGAGAGCAGTCGTTCCTGTTGGTGAGACCAGCTCGCCAACAGGAAATTACTCTAAGTGTGGCCTCAGCAGAGAGAAACATCCCAAACCAAAAAAAAACAGGAAAGTGCCAAGTGGGTGGTAATGCCAAGGCAAGGTGTTTTTCGGCGCTACAGCCACTGAGAAACACCCTTCCAAAGGCATCCAACAGTGGACTTAGTTTTAAGTCCGCTGCATTGCATACATTATTTCATTCTTGGAGGTGGTTCGGAGAATAGATGTTCCCCGGTATGAAGGGGTTGTTTTATGAGCAAACGTTAAACTACAATGAGTAGTTGGGACTCTACTCATTGGAATTTAGAAGGATGAGAGGTGATCTCATTAAAACATACAGGATTCTTAGTGGGATTGACAGGGTAAATACTGAGAGGATGTTTCTCCTCATGGGTGAGTTTAGGACCAAAGGGCATAGTCTCAGAATAAAGGGTGCCCATTTAAGACTGAGATGAGGAGCAATTTCTTCTGTCAGAGGGTTGTGAGTGTTTGGAACTCTTTGTTGCACAGGGCTGTAGAGGCAGAGTCCTTGTGCATATTTAAGGCTGAGATAGATTCTTGATCATTAAGGGATTAAGGAAATCAAGGGTCAAGAGAAAGGGCAGGAAAATGGACGTGAAGAATGCTGGGTCAGCCATGATCTGATTGAAGGCGGAGCAGGCTTGAGAGGCCGAATGGCCTCCTCCTGTTCCTATTTCTTACGGTTTTGGGGCGATAAGATTGAGTTGGTGGGTAAGGAAAATTTTCCCTGCACTTCCTTTGTGTCTCCTGAGTGAATGAAACTAGATGGGTGAAATTATTTTTTAATTCTTTCACAGGATGTGGGCATTGTTGGCTAGGCCGGCATTTGTTGCCCATCGCTAATCATCCTTAAGTAGGCGGTGATGAGCAGCCACAATAAAATTGTCACTTAATTGAAAAAATAAATAAATAAAATAATCATTCACACACTTACACAACCTTAGAGTTATATTTAAAAATTTAACACTGGGCACCAGAACAAATTGGACAGCCACACTTGTCTGAGTTTCAACAGTAGGCCAAATGTCAAGAGCACCATGAATGCAAAATTATTAATGGAAAGTGGCACAATTGGGTCTCTCTGATGGCCTGACTAACATCCTCCCCTCCAGCCCAGCACCAGATGCACCAGATTCCTAGAAAAGTATATTGAAGCTACTAGGAGTGCGGATCAGGCTTTGATTGATAAACTCTGCACAGAATGGGCTATATAATCTCTATCTGGATCCATACCATGATCGGCTGTGCATTTGTCTACCTGGTCATTGGGAAAACATATCCCGATTTTGATTCATGATTTACGTTTTGTGATCCCTTCTGACACAAAACGCCTGTTATAGTTAATAGCTTCAGCGGAAGCTTGCTTTAATGGAAACCTGTGGCCCGTCAGGGAGTTGCAGTTATACTTTTCACCTATTTCTCTCTGCTCCCAATGTAAAATCTTCCTTTGGCAGTCCAAGACTATAAGGGTAGCTTTGCATCATGCTGTGCAACAGATCCAAAAGCCAATGGCCCACTGTCCCTCTGTTTGATGACAGGGTTGTCAAAAGTTTGTATACTCACTCTAAGCCAAGAAATGCTCTGTAACCTTGGGAAAAAATGTTTGCTCACTGTTAGAGAATGGACAGGACATTACAGTACAAGTTATAGTGGGCATGCGGAACAAATGGCTCGCTGCTATTTCAATTGCTTTGATCCAGCTGTCCTCGTGGATATTTATGCTCATCTTTTTTGGGACCTTTGGGAGTTGAATTATTGCGTTCCAAACTACTGTTTTCAAGCAAGGTCACATTGCAGTTAAAGATACAGGGTGGGATTCTCCTGCCTTGAACGTGGCAGGATTCGGTTGTGAGCAAAAATGGAAAGTTTGGCATTCCGGCCAAAACAGCACTCACTTTCAGCGGCACCAGGAAATTCTAGCCGCGGACGAGGTTGGAGGATTTTGCCATTACTTTTGGTTCTGATCTATTTGTTGCTAAAGATTGAAGGACCGATGTTCCTTTCTCACTTCCTAAGTTCCTAGACGTAATTGAGGTGAACTGTGTCAGTGAAGGGAATAGAGCACATTCACAGCCAATTAACTAGCCTCTTCGCAGGGGACAGAGGCAGAAACAGGATTGCACCAGCAGGCCCAAGGCCTATGACAATATTTTTGACCATTGACCATTGGTCTCAAGGCTATCCACAAATCTTTACTAACAGCTGTGGAATATACCTTTTTCCCCTAGTTTTCCCCCCGAGTTACTGTGACAATTTACCACAGCTTTGACGAAAAAGGAGAGAGAGCAAAATGTTGATCAATAGCTGTAAGTATACACACTATTAACTGGTTATCATCACCTGAGGGGATTGGAGAGGAACCTTTCCAAGAATTTGATGCCCTTATTAGCCCTGAGTCTTTCTTTTTTTTTGCCTCATCCCATAAGGAGGGTGGGGGGGGGGGAACACATGTGATAGTGTAAGAGTCCTTCCTGTTTATTACCTATGTTCCCATTTCTTTAATATTATTTTATTATTTTGCTCAATGGAGCATATTTGCAATGTATCTTTAAGCAGCTTGCTTGGCTGGACACCGTGTTCCCAGGTTTTGTTATTGAAAGGGAGAAGTCCTTGGCACCCAGTGGATCTTAGGAACCAGGTTTGAAGGGTGTCAGATCAATTGGTTGGCTGGCACCAGTGGGTTGGCCAGAGATGGTGTTCTGCCTGACAACAGTCAATGATTGGTTCCTTCAGGATGCTCTCTCAGAGAACTGGGCAGAAGTGTTTCAACCTTGGAAGTGAAAGAATGCTCTGACTGAAGTGAAATAACTGCTTTATTATTCTGGAAAGAGTGAGTGCCCGTAACATACTTTGCTGTGAACATGGAATGATGCAAAAAAGATAGACAACCTTGCCCGAGAAAACCAACTCAAGCCTAGAAGGAAGAAGTATCAAAATGAAAGCTGAACTTCAGAAAGACATTAACTGGAAGTCATCCCAATGCATCAAAGATCTTTATCTTTTTATTTGATTAATATTTTATTTGGCTTTCCACCACCCTTTCCCTTTGTGTGTGTGGTGTGTGTGTGTGTCTGTGTCTAGACAGTGGGGGTAGTTAGGAGGGGGGGTGAGCTGGGAAAGGGGTAGTAGATAGTCAGTTACATTTTCTGTCCATTTAATTCCAATGCTGTACACATGGAATTGACCATGCACTAGCTCAGGGTGTCATGGCAATAGAAAAGTCTAGTTGTGACCAGAAAATGTTCTTCTTTAGTGATATCGATTGAGGAATAAATATGAGCCAAGACACTGAAGAGAATTTAGATTTATTGTCACATGTACCGTGGTGCAGTGAAAAGTATTGTTCTGCGTACAGTCCAGGCAGCTCGTTCCACACATGAAAAACATAGCACATACGATAAATTACACTGTTTGTCTTTGTGATATTTCCTAGGATCTGCCAATCTGAGGGGCATGCCTCAATTTAATGTCTCATTCAAAAGGTATTCACCTCCTTGACATCAAAATCAACCAAAAGACGCAGATTCCACCCCGTATCTTTTCTATGTGCCGCTTTTTGAGATTTATAAAAAACAGTTTTCTACCTTTGATTTCACCATTTGTCTGAACTTATCTCTGGCCATCCAGAGTGTGGGACAGTAATGGCGTTCAGCAGAACCTTTGCTGCCCAGCTTTTCACAGGTTTGTCTACAGTACACGAAACATCTTCCAGCCATTCTGCTTCGTGAATCCACTACAATTAAAAACGTTTAATCCATTCACCTACAACATCAAAGGTAACTTCACGCTAATGTGATAAAAACTATACTTCAAGGTGAGCAGCAACCAGAGGGGAAAGTCATCCACTCTCTTAAACGGTCACATGCAACCATCATGGCTCAACATTCACCAGGAAATATTTTTCTGTTGGCAGGTTTGAGTATGGGTGGAGCGGTAGCGCATGCTTAGCACTATTGCTTCACAGCGCCAGGGGCCCAGGTTTAATTTCCGACTTGGATCACTGTCTGTGTGGAGCCTGCATGTTCTCCCCATGTCTGCGTGGGTTTCCTCTGGGTGCTCCAGTTTCCTCCCACAAGTCGCGAAAGACATGCTTGTTAGATGAATTGAACATTCTGAATTCTCCCTCAGTGTACCGAACAGGCGCCGGAGTGTGGCGACGAGTGAATATTCACAGTAACTTCATTGCAGTGTTAATGTAAGCCTCCTTGTGACATTAATAAAGATTATAGTTGTTACCTGCAGAGTTTTATTGTGCATGATAGGTGGTTTATCTGATGTGTGCAGAACACAATATTTCTGCAAGTTCTTCTCTTTTGCATCCCAGAGCTGTTATGTGAAAGCTCTAGCCACATATTGTCGGTGGAGATAATGGTAACCCAGCTAGGAAGATGTGATTCAAGAGAAAAAAAGCCCCTGGCCTTAAAAGTAAAAAAAAGAGGCTTGTAATTATATAACGCCTTTCATGACCTCAGGATGTTTCAATGCATTTTACAGCCAATTAAGTATTTTTAACGTGCAGTCACTGTTGTAATGTAGGAAATGCGGCAGCCAATTTTGTCACAGCAAGATCCCACAAATAGCAATGTTATGAAGACAAATAATCTATTCTCATGATGTTGACTGAGGGATAAATCTTGCTCAGGATAATTTCACTGTTCTTTTCTGAAATTTTGGCACGGTATCTTTTACCGTCATTTCGGCGTGCAGACAGGAACTTGGTCTAATGCCTAGTTTGACATGCGTGACAATATTGCACTCCCTCAGTACTGACATTTGTGTGAGTTGTGTCAGCTGAGATTTCAGTGGTTGAATCTCTACTGTGGAGCTTGAAGCTACAATCATCAAACTTCTAGGCGAGAGAGCTACTTGAACCAACTAATTGATGTGGACAATTTAGCTGAATGCTGAACATCAGATAAGCTTACCTGGAAAACAACGGGCCAACACAAGAGGCAAAACTGTTTGACTAAACAATCTTGTACCTCCTTTGGATAAATAAACAATGTCTATGATATTAATCAAATATATGTTTACCTTGCTTAAAGCTTAAAATGCTTTGCTCTATTTATGGCCATAACATGACAAGCCCAAAATCCAGAAGACAGATACGACATGGTTTGTCTCGGCTATCAATTATTTCACATCAACGTGTGAGCCCTTCAGTTCATTTATCAGGTGGACCCTATGTTCTTTATATGATGTAGTCTTTAGTCCAATCAAGGAGTGATCCACTCCCTCCCTCTTGACATCCAGAATTTGACACTGGCCACATCAATTGCCAGTACAGTCCAGACGTTCACTACTTTCTGGAAAAGGAAGAAATTCCCAGCATCCAGGCTATTCCAAGATTCACACGGAGTAAATGCATGGCCCCAGTTCCCCCCATCAATTTGTCAAACTATTCTGACTAACGATTGGCAACCTCGGCTTTCCTTCACCTCGATGGGCGGCAGGATTGATATCAGGTATGTTCACTAATCATGACCCCTTGAATAAGATTGATTACATTTAATAAATGCTGAAGGTTTCATAACGAGTTATAGAAAATACTTAGTCATTTATATATTAAGAAAACTGTCATCAACTTCAAATGGTAAAAATAACGGGAGCGATCGAACCAAATTGCAACAGAGTCCCGTGACGAGTGTGTTTAGCCGGTTGGTTCCTGGTGCTCGCAGCACTGAGAAACACCATGCTATCTATCGGGACTTTGTTGCAATCCAGGGCCTCAGCGGGGAACGCCCCACGAAGGCCCCGATTAATCCCGTTTCCTGCACTGAGGAGCTCTGCCAATCGGAACTCCTCATTGCAGGAAAAGATCTCTCTCGACCTCCTAACCCAGCAGAACCTTTGCTGCCCAGCTTTTCACAGGTTTGTCTACAGTACACGAAACATCTTCCAGCCATTCTGCTTCGTGAATCCACTATAATTAAAAACGTTTAATCCATTCACCTACAATATCAAAGGTAACTTCACGCTAATGTGATAAAAACCATACTTCGAGGTGAGCAGCAACCAGAGGGGAAAGTCATCCACTCTCTTAAACGGTGACATGCAACCATCATGGCTCAACATTCACCAGGAAGGCCCCAATTAATCCCATTTCCTGCACTGAGGAGCTCTGCCAGCCGGAACTCCTCATTGCAGGAAAAGATCTCTCTCGACCTCCTAACCCCCCCCCCAAAAGCACCAACTCAACTATAAGGGAGTCCTCGGGCCCTCCTGTACCCCACCTCACCCAGGCACGGCACCTCCATGCCCAATCCCAGCACAGGAAAAATGGCAGCCTGGCAGTGCTCCTTCCAGCTAGCCATGTCACCTGGGCAGTGCCATGCTGGAACCCAGGTGGCACTGCAAGGGTGCCAAGCTGGCAGTGCCATACTGGCAATGCCAAGGGTGCCACCTTGCCCTAAGGGCAACCACCTGAAGTACTCCCTCAGTACTAACATTTGTATGAGCTGTGTCAGCTGAGATTTCTGTGGTTGAATCTCTACTGTGAAGCTTAAAGCTACAATCTTCAAACTCTGAGGTGAGAGAGCTACCAATTGAGCCTTGGCTGATGAGGACCATTTAGCTGAATGCTAAACATCAGATAAGCTTACTTGGAAAACAGCAGGCCAACAGAAGAGAAAAAACTGTTTGACTAAACGCTCTTGCACCTCCTTTGGACAAATAAACAATGTCAATGATATTCAATCAAATATATGTTTACCCTACTTAAAGCTTAAAATGCTTTGCTCTAATTATGGCTATAACATGCCGAGCCAAAATCGAAAAGACAGATACGTCATGGTTTGCCTAGGCCATCAATTATTTCACCTCAAAGTATGAGCCCTTCAGTTCATTCATCAGGTGGACCATATATTCTTTATATGATGTAGGCTTCAGTCCAGTCAAGGAGTGGTCCACTCCGGTTTAGAACAGGGCTAAAGAGCTGGCTTTTAAAGCAGACCAAGGCAAGCCAGTAGCACGGTTCAATTCCTATACCAGCCTCCCCGAACAGGTGCCGGAAAGTGGCGACTAGGGGCTTTTCACTTCATTTGAAGCCTACTTGTGACAATAAGCGATTTTCATTTTATTTCCCTCCCTCTTGACATCAAGGTTTGACACCGGCCACATCAATTGCCAATACATTCCAAAGGCTCACTACTTTCTGGAAAAGGAAGAACTTCCCAGCATCCAGGCCATTCCAAGATTCACACGGAGTAAATGCACGTCCCCAGTTTCCCCCATTAATTTGTCAAAACTTCCGACTAGCAATTGGCAACCTCGGTTTTCCTTCACTTCGATGGGCGGCAAGATTGAAATCAGGTATGTTCACTAATCATGACCCCTTGAATAAGATTGATTACATTTAATACATGCTGAAGATTTCATAACGAGTTATAGAAAATACTTAGTCATTTATATATTAAGAAAACTATCATCAAATTCCAATGTTAAAAATAACGGGAGCGATCTAACCAAATTGCAACAGAGTCCCATGACAAGTGTGTCGCAGCACTGAGAAACACCATGCTATCTATCGGGACTTTGTTGCAATCCAGGGCCTCAGCGGGGAACGCCCCACGAAGGCCCCAATTAATCCCGTTTCCTGCACTGAGGTGCAGCATTGCTGGTAGATCACACACAATAGAAATGTTTCTGCTTTGATTGAACACATGGCTCTCACAGTCAATGTGGTGGGCAATCAGTATGCACCTCACTTCACTTGTCCTTGCAAGTGGCCACTGCTCGAAGACAAATGGACACTGTTCCTTATACCTACCTGTATAACTAATGATGTGGAGATGCCGGCGTTGGACAGGAGTGAGCACAGTAAGAAGTCTTACAACACCAGGTTAAAGTCCAACAGGTTTGTTTCAAACACGAGCTTTCGGAGCACGGCTCCTTCTTCAGGTGAATGGAAAGGCTTGTTCCAGAAATGTTTATATAGACACAGTCAGAGATGCCCCGGAATGCGAGCACCTGCAGGCAATCAAATCATCAAAGATGCAGAGAGAGAGGTAACTCCAGGTTAAAGAGGTGTTTCTTTAACCTGGAGTTACCTCTCTCTCTGCATCTTTGATGATTTGATTGCCTGCAGGTGCTCGCATTCCGGGGCATCTCTGACTGTGTCTATATAAACATTTCTGGAACAAGCCTTTCCATTCACCTGAAGAAGGAGCCGTGCTCCGAAAGCTCGTGTTTGAAACAAACCTGTTGGACTTTAACCTGGTGTTGTAAGACTTCTTACTGTGTATAACTAATGTTCTTGCAGCTTCGAATCAGTCTTCTGCCTCTGCTCTTTTTCAAGGGCTCCATATTATCCATCGTGTGAGAAGACAAAAAAAATATATCACTTGTCACACCAGAGTTTGTGAGATTGGCAATTATATGTTATGACTTGTGCAAAGGTTAATCTCACAGGAATGTCGTGTCCTAGGCCCAACCATCTTCAGCTGCTTCATCAGTTACCTCCTTCCATCATAAGGTCAGAAGTGGGGATGTTTGCTGATGATGCATAATATTCAGCACCATTCGTGACTCCTCATATAATGAAGCAGTCTATGTCCAAATGCAGCAAGACCTGGACAATATCTAAGCTTGGGGCTGACAAGTGGCAAGTTACATTCGCACCACACAAGTGCCAGGGAATGACCATTTCCTACAAGAGTGGATGTAACACCCGCCCCTTGACATTCAGTGGCATTACCATCACTTAATCCCACATTATCAACATTCTGGGGATTACCTTTGATCAGAAACTGAACTGGACTAGCCACATTAATACTGTAGCTATTAGGGCAGGTCAAAGGCGATGAATCCTACAGTGAGTAACTCACCTCCTGACCCCCCCCAAAGCCTGTCCACCATCTGCAAGGCACAAGTCAGGAGTGTAATGGAATACTGTCCACTTGTCTGGATGAGTGTAGCTCCAATAACACTCAAGAAGCTCGACATCATCCAGCACAAAGTAGCCTGCTTGATTGCTCCCCCCCTTGCACAAACATTCAAACCCTCCACAGATGAACTGTGGTAGCCGTGTGTCTACAAGATGCACTGCAGTAACTCAACAAGGTTCCTTCGACAACACTTTCACAACCCACGACTACTACTGTCTAGAAGGACAAGTGAAGCAGAAACTTGTGAACCCAACCACCTGGAGGTTCCCCTCCAAGTCACTCACCACCCTGACTTGGAAATATATTGCCGCTCCTTCGCTGTCGCTGGGGCAATGTCCTGGAACTCCCTCCCTAACAGCACAGTGGGTGTACCTACACCTCAAGGCCTGCAGCGGTTCTAGAAGGCAGCTCACCACCTTCTGAAGGGCAACTAGGGATGGCAATAAATGCTCGCCTAACCAGAGATGCCCACATCCCGTAAATGATTTTTTTTTTAAATGGCTACCTTATTTTCCACATTATAAGAATGGCTACCCTTCAAAGTATTGAGGTTGAGTCAGTTAGAGCTATATTCACTGGAGTATAGAAGAATTAAGGAGGATCTCATAAAAACCTATAAAATCCGAACAGGACTCGAGAGGGTAGATACTGGATGGATGTTTCCGATGGCAGGGGAGTCCAGAACCAGGGGTAACAGTCTGAGGATACGGGGTAGACCATTTCTGACTGAGATGAGGAGAAATTTCTTCATCTAGAGAGTGGTTGGCCTATGGAATGCGTACCACAGAAAGCAGTTGTATGGTTTCAAAAAGGAGTTGGATATAGCTCTTGGGGCGAAAGTGATCAAAGGATATGGGGGAGAGTGGGAACAGGCCATTGAGTTTGATGATCAGCCATGATCATAATGAATGCTGAAGCAGGCTCGAAGACCTGAATGGCCTACTCCTGCTCCTATTTTCTATATATCTATGTTTCGACTTCGTTGACTGTAAAGTGCTTTGGGTTGTCCTGAGGTTGTGAGAGCTGTGAGATAAATGTGAGTCTTTTTATGGGAACAGTCTGAATCCTGTATCTACTGGGAAATAGCTCACAGGGCACAAGTGGCCTGGAACTTAAAAATGACACTAATGAGTGTTGTTCAGTAATAATTACACCTGAAGAGGTATCAAGTGTTGGCTGGTGTGAGAAATGGAAGAATTCCCCTGTGCATGTGGGATTGGTGTTGAAGTGTGTTGGTGGAGCAGAGTTAGAGGGAGCTTCACCTTGTATCTGGTGCATGTTTGTGATCAGCTTGAGATTGCTTGATGTTATCAATGGGGAGAAAGATGTTTCATTTTCCTGCAAGGGTATTCTTCTCCTCGGTGAACATAAAAATTAAAACATGGAGGAAATAGTTTGAAGCAGGAAAAATCATTTTTCGCTGAGTTGGAAACATCCTTCTTGTTGTCTTCCGTAAAAGAAACAGGGACATGTGAGATATTTTTGTCAGTTGACAAGACGTGTACTGACAATGGCAATCCTTTAACATCTATTGTACATTCTGTACTATTTGTTGCATTTGAATGATTGTTGCCATGGTATTAATTAGTACACCATGTCGCCGCTTTTAGTATTTATTATCTGCTCTATATAATAGCTGTTAATCACATAGAAACAAGATTACGGTTGTAAGCCATATCACAGTAACCTGATATTTAGGTGCCTGAAGAAGACTCATGTTTCAATAGGTAGGCACAGTAGCACAGTGGTTAGCACTGTTCCCTCAGAGCGCCATGGACCCAGATTCGGTTCTGGCCTTGGCTGACAGTCTGTGTGGAGTTCTCCCCGTTTCCTCTGGGTGCTCCAGTTTTCCCCACAGTCCAAAGAGATGCAGGTTAGGTGGATTGACCATGCTAAAAAACAATTGCCCCTTAGTGTCCAAACATGTGCGGGTTAGGTGGTGTTGCGGGAATAGCGTGGGGGAGTAGGCCTAGGTAGGGGTGCTCTTTCACAGGATCGTGCAGATTCGATGATGCAGAATGGCCTCTTTCTGCACTATAGGGATTCTATGGAATAGGAGGTGTATGGAGGAATAGTTCTTCATTGGATTCTTTGGACCAGCAGTTAGTTAATTGGACATAGGGCAGAACAAGACACTCCTGATCACTGGGTATAGTGAACATTGGTAGTGTGGGTTGGAGTTCCCATTCGTATTGCCATGGACTGCTGATGAGACTTCTGTTAAAGCACAAAGTTTCTCCACAACATTGAGTTCCTGATCTTGGGTCCATGTGATGTCCTTTTACACAGCGTTGTTCTGAAGGGTTTCCCCTCAGACATAAATCATGTGCATTCTAAGCATGACTTATTTGGGAAGAGAGTGAAATTACCACTTCCCACCAATTCCAAAGAGTTGAACATTCTGGATTTAGTCTTTAATTTTGTGGATACCAAAAATCGCAAATTCCACATTTGGATTTGGTGAAGTAAATCATTTGATGTACCAAGTGTCCCACTAGATCCATCCCGCTAAAGTGTAACTCAGAAGAAATGGACACATGAGCCCTCTGTTTAACATCCAAAGGACATTCTACATTTCTGTCAAAGGCATGTCTTGAACGTTCAGGCACACGCACACACATATATGTATATCAAAAAAAGGACAGCACAGTGGTTAGCACTGTTGCTTCATAGTGCCAGGGTCCCAGGTTCGATTCCCGGCTTGGGTCACTGTCTGTGTGGAGTCTGCACGTTCTCCCCATGTCTGTGTGGATTTCCTCTGGGTGCTCCGGTTTCCTCCCACAAGTCCTGAAAGACGTGCTTGTTAGGTAAATTGGACACTGAATTCTCCCTCAGTGTACTCGAACAGGTGCCGATATATGGTGACGAGGGGATTTTCACAGTAACTTCATCGCAGTGTTAATGTAAGCCGACTTGTGGCAATAAAACATTATTTTTATATATGTTGGCCTGTGGAATGCTGCATTCAGCAGTATTCAGCATTCAGCTCAATGCTTGATCATTTTACCTTTTTAAGCACCAGTGTAACAAGTGGGAAATTAAGGATGAAAGGCTCAGTGATGTATCCAAAACATGAAGTTTAAACATAAATCTCAAATTTGTGCAAGGCCACTTGAAATGTTGATCAATAATAATCTATAATCTTTATTAGTGTCACAAAATTGCACATGGATAAACTTTACTGCGCTTTAAAAGTACAAGAGTCATGTGGTCATACCTGGGCGGCATGATGGCACAGTGGTTAGCACTGCTGCCTCACAGCACCAGGAATTCCAGTCTTGGGTGACCGTGTGGAGTTTGCACTTTCTCCCCGTGTCTGTATGGATTTCCTCTGGGTGCTCCGGTTTCCTCCCACAGTCCGAGGTTTGCAGGTGAAGTGGATTGGCTGTGCCAAATTGCCATTTAGTGTCCAAAGATGTGCAGGTCAATTGGGGTTATGGGAATAGGGTGGGCGAGTGGGCTCGGGTGGGGTGCTCTTTCGGAGGATCAGTGCTGACTCGATGGACCGAATGGCTTCTTATTGCACTGCAGAGATTCTATGGTAACAATTTTGGTAAGGCAAAATAGGACAGAATCCAATGATCTGACTCAATGTAAAAGGCGCTGTGCTTGGGGCAAATGTTTTCTGGTAGACTGTAAGGCTACACAGATACATAAAATATGTTTCCCTATTAGTTGAGGGAGGAAGAGAAGGATCATAGACTTATCTATATGCTATACCTTTCATGTCATCAGCATGTTCCCAAAGTCCTTCACCAGTAACAAATTATTTTGAAGTGTCACTTTTGTCATTGTAGCAACCAATTGGCACATTGCAAAGTCCCACAAACAGGAAGATAATAAATGGCCAGTTAATCTCAATAAGATTTCAACAAGTGGGCAAAAATTTGGCAGGTGGAGCATAATGTGGGGAAATGTGACCTTGTCCATTTTGGCAGGAAAAGCAGCATATTATTTAAATGAAGAGAGATTGCGGAACTCTGAGGGACAGAGGGATCATAGAATTTACAGTGCAGAAGGAGGCCATTCGGCCCATCGAGTCTGCACCGGCTCCTGGAAAGAGCACCCTACCCAAGGTTAACACCTCCACCCTATCCCCATAACCCAGTAACCCCACCCAACACTAAGGGCAATTTTGGACACTAAGGGCAATTTATCATGTCCAATCCAACTAACTTGCACATCTTTGGACTGTGGGAGGAAACCGGAGCACCCGGAGGAAACCCACGCACACACGGGGAGGATGTGCAGACTCCACACAGACAGTGACCCAAGCCGGAATCGAACCTGGGACCGTGGAGCTGTGAAATGATTGTGCTATTCACAATGCTACCATGCTGCCCATAACCTGGGTGTCCTGGTACGTGAATCACAAAGGTTAGCATATAGGTACATCAGGTGATCAGGAAGGCAAATAGAATGTTGGAATTATTGCAAGAGGACTGGAGTATAAAAGTAGGGAAGTTTTACTGAAACTTTACATGGTCTTGGTAAGGCAACATCTGTATCTAGCTTTGTTCTCCTTAATTAAAAAAAATATATATAATTGCCTTAGAAGCTGTTCAAAGAAGATTCACTCATCTCACTCCTGGGGTGAGGGTCTTAACTTATAAGACAAGTTGAACAGGCCGGGCCCATACTCATTGCAGTTTAGCAGAATGAGAGGTGATCTAATTGAATCATACACGATCCTGAGGGCTTGGACAGGGTGGTTACCAGGAGGATGTTTTCACTTGTGAGGGAGACAGGAACCAGGGGACACAGTTTAAGAAAAAGAGGACTTTGGAGATGAGAATTTTTGTTTTCTCTCCAATGGTCGTTCAGCTGTGGTATTCTCTTCAGTAAAAAGTGGTGGAGGCTGGGTCATTGAATTTATTCAAGGCAGAGTTAGACAGATTTTTGATAGACAAGGGTGTCAAAGGTTATGGGAGGCAGACAAGAAAGTGGAGTTGAAACCTCAACCAGATCTGCCAGGATCTTATGAAATTGAAGAGCAGGCTCGATGGGCCAAATGGCCTTCTCCTGCTCTGAAGTCCAGAGTTCCTATTGATGTATTTTAATGGTAGTCATTGAGGAGCAAGTGTTGCCAGGAGACTGAGGGAACTGCCCTGTGCTATTTTTTTATTCAATGCGTAACTTGAGCCTCAATTTAACATCTCATCCAAAAGTGACAGCTCACAACTCCTTAGATTACAATCGAAGTTCTGAAATCATATTTGTAATAGCACAACGTATATCCGAGGAGGCTGCTTAAATTACAAAGTGATTCATTCAAACAACAGCAAGGTAAAACTATATAGAGGCACAGCAACTTCAATACAGATCTTTATGCCTTGACTCCCGGGTTCACACTCTGGGTCTCATGCTCACCAGGCCTGCATGCTTCCTTGCCATTGGCTGAGGTTTGCACTCTCCCAAGCAATAGGTCTGGGTGGGTCACATAATCTGCAAACAATCACCCCTTAAAGGGGCCACGATACAACAGTACTCGCATGAGGAGTGAGGCTAGAACTCAAAAGCCTTCTGACTGCAAGGCAAGGGTGCTAAAGAATCATAGAATAGTATTGCACAAGAGGGGGCCATTCAGCCCATCGAATCTGTGCCGGTTCTTAAAAACCCAATTAGTCCTACACCCTGGCTTGTTCATCACATTCTGTTTTTTATTTCAAGTATTTATACAATTACCAGTTGAAGGCTACTAATTGAATTAGTTGCCACCATCCTGTCAGGCAGTGTATTCCAAATCTTAACAACTGACAAAAAAGTTTTGTTCAGGTCGCATTTGGCTCTTCTACCAGTCACCCTCACTGCATGTCCTCTCGTTATTAACCCTAAAGCTGTTGACAGCCAATTATCTTTATTTACGCGAATGAAACCCTTTATGGTTTTAAACCACACCATCAAATCTCTTCTAGGAGATCAACATCAATTTCTTCCTACGAACTGTGCAGTTGTAACTCCCTCATCCCTTCAACCATTCTGTTAAATCTCTTTTGTACCACCTCCAGGTGTTTCATGGCCTTCCTAAAATGTGGTGCCCAGGACTGGCGCAATACTCCAGGTGAAACTGAACTAGTGTTTTATGTGAGTTCAAGATAAATTCACGACTTTGTTACACTATACTTCTAATTAGAAAGCTCAAGATCCCTTTCCGGCCCAAATGCCAACAGATCTCTCTTTCCTTGCTCTCGTTTAAAGTTGAACCAATTAGTTTGTATTATCTTTCCTTGTTCTTCCCACTAAAATGTGACACCTCACACTTTTCCACATTGAATTTCATCTGTCCACCCCATTCTACCAGCCTATTTCCAATTGAAAACAATTATTATCTTCTTGTTTATTGCACTTAAAACATTCAAGTCATCTTCAAATTTCAATGCTGCACACAATATCCCAAATCATTGATGCTTAACAGCACACCCCTTAAATCCCCCCTCATCCTGGGGATTGACATTGACCTGAAACGTAACTGGACCAGTCGCATAAATACTGTGGCTACAAAAGCAGGTCAGACACTGTGAATTCTGCAGCGAGTAACTCACATTCTGACTTCCCAAAGCCTCCCAAGCATCCACAAGGCACAAGTCAGGAGTGTGATCGAATACTCTCCACTTGCCTGAATGTGTGCATCTCCAACAACACTCAAGAAGCTCAACACCATCAAGGGCAAAGCAGTCGACTTTATCGGAACCCTATACACCACCTTATAAATTCACTCTCTCCACCACCAGCGCACATTGGCAGCAGTGTATTCCAGATGCAGGATGCACCAAGGCTCCTTTGACATCACCTTCCAAACCATAGCCTCTGGTACCTCAAAGAACAAAGGCAGAAGCATGGAGCCCCACCAGTTGCAAGTTGCCTTCTAAACTGCACATCATCATTTGTAATTCATAGAAATAATAGAATTTGCAGAGCAGAAGGAGGCCATTCGGCCCATCGAATGGCCCATCGAATGCACAAGCCCTTGGAAAGAGCACCCTACTCAAGCCCACACCTCCACCCTGTCCCCCTAACCCAGTAATCCCACCTAATTTTTTTGGACACTAAGGGAAATTTAGCATGGCTAATCCACCTAACCTGCACATCTTTGGACTGGGGGAGGAAACCGGAGCACCTGGAGGAAACCCATGCAGACACGGGAAGAATGTGCAGACTCTGCACAGACAGTGATCCAAGCTGGGACCCTGGAGCTGTGAAGCAATAGTGCTAACCACTGTGCTACTGTGCCACCTTCTATGTGGTGCTTGGTAGGCAAATGCCTTCTGAAAGTCTGTGTGCACAGCATCAACATCTCTCAGCAGCCTACCATGCATCCCATCTGGACTGGGTGAATAATCCGCACAGTCCGTTGCCTCATCAAAAACTCAATAAAGTTGTTTAAACATGATTTGCCCTGGTCAATCCATGCTGGGCCTTCTTCACTCATCCAGTGATTTCAAAAGGTCCCCCCATCACCGACATTAAACAGTTAACAGTAATATCAGATTTATCCTCCTTTCCTACATTGAACAAGGGAGCAACATTTGTAATCCTGATACCACTCTGCATCTAAATAGGATTGGAAAACAGTAGCCAAATTTCTATGCTTACTTCCCTCAGCAACCTACACATCCCATCATGACGGAATGACTCATCCACTGTCAATCTTTTTATTACCTCCACATTATCTATTTTTACTTCGGCCAGTATCCCATCAACTTCCTCCTTTTATTGAGATGTGCTGTAAGTGTGTTTGTTATGCAGAGCAGCTGTTTGAGAGTGTTACGGCTCATGTGCAACATCGGGCCAGCTTTCTGTCAGTGGAGTTTTCAGGAATCTGCTGAGGTGGGTTTTAGAGTGAGTGACTGCATTATCCAAGGGCCTGGAAGGGGGACTGTAGGAAAAACACACCTGTATGCTGCACAGTCTAGTCCTGTGTTTCTCTTATTGTTTTCATTGTCAAAAGCTATCATGACTGGCAACAGTCTTAGCCGCAGCTTAAGTTGGAACACAACGTCAGGTATTTTGTTCAGGATCAGCTACTGTTGACACAGCTGTAAATCTCCATTGACATAAACTATTGCTTGGTCTAGAAGACCCAAATGTAAAATTTCCTTTGGAAACACTCAAGGGAGTAAAAAGCAGTTCAAACTTTGATAATTCTGCTCCTACTTCCTCCTCCTACAACATTACTATTTTTAAAATAACCTCTTCACATTTTATATGATCTTTAGAAACTTTAGAAGCAGTACGGTAGCATGGTGGTTAGCGTCAATGCTTCACAGCTCCAGGGTCCCAGGTTCAGTTCCCGGCTGGGTCACTGTCTGTGCGGAGTCTGCACGTCCTCCCCGTGTGTGCGTGGGTTTCCTCCGGGTGCTCCGGTTTCCTCCCACAGTCCAAAGATGTGCGGGTTAGGTGGATTGGCCATGCTAAATTGCCCGTAGTGTCCTAAAAAGTAAGGTTAAGGGGGGGTTGTTGGGTTACGGGTATAGGGTGGATACGTGGGTTTGAGTAGGGTGATCATTGCTCGGCACAACATCGAGGGCCGAAGGGCCTGTTCTGTGCTGTACTGTTCTATGTTCTATTACATTAGTTAACCTCCCGAAAATCTCATGTGCCAATGTTTTGCCATTTTTAAATGCTGCCCCAATCTTGCAACACCCATCACGACCTCTGGACTACCTCCCAATGCCCAACCTACCGATTAGGAGGTGCTTGAGTCACCCTCACCCCACCTCATAAGGGCAGGGCACCCCCAGGTCTAATCCCTGGCATGGGCAACCTGCCACCCAATCACCTTGGCACTGCCACCGTAGCACTCTTGCAGTGCTGGGTGCCCAGGTGACACTGCCAGGGTGCCCAAGTGGCAGTGCCAAGGTGCTCATGTGGCATTGGGAGTGCCAGTGTACCACACTTCCCAGAGCCCGACTACCTGGAGGTATCTGATCACCTGGGCGACCCATACCAGGTGCCGTTATGCCTGGTCCACGTTTGTGTAAGTCTCCAAGGCGCAGGTGTTTGATCCCGGGCCTTGGGAGTCTCCAGCAGCAACATAGATACGCAAATTCGGATCTCGTCCAGTGAGGGCGAGGTCCAGATTATGGCGTCTCGTGAGATCTTGTTAGATCTTTCAAGGCGCCCGGATGTCGTAAATCTCACGAGAGGTGCCTCGTGAGATTTAATAGCCTTGTTGTGTCACCGAGTCATCTCCACCATCAGTATTTCTGCTGCTTGATTGGACACATGAGCTAACTGCAAGAAGCTCAGGTTAAATGAGCACCAAGAGTCTCGACCCTCAATTGCACATGATGACCTGCCCACACTCCAGACCTGCCCATATTTCAGCACGCATCACAAATCGCATGGAGGGGGGGACATAAGGACAGCTGGTGCAAGGAACAGAGAAATTCACAGCAGTGCAACTGCTTCTCTCTCCAGATTGGAGTTAAGACTTTGGGCAGAATCAAGAGCATGATACTATTTTTAAAAATTCATTTATGGGATGTGGGCATCACTGACTAGGCCAGCATTTATTGCCCATCCCTAGTTCCTCTTAAGAAGGCAGTGTGCTGCCTTCGTGAACCGCTGAAGTCCATGTGGTCAAGGTATTTGGTAGCTGTTTGTAATGTAATTATTAGTTTGAGTATTGTCTCGCTAAGGTGTTGCTGTGAAAACTCTGTCAAGTGAATATTGCACCCAGTTTCAGCTTTGCGTCAATCATTGCCTCCCCTGCATCTTGCAAATCTTACCTTCCTAAGTCTGAAGTGGCAGATGATATTTGTATAACGAGCATGACTGGCATTTAATTCCGATGAAAGAAGAATTTCTGATGGTATCATTTTTATGTGCCTGAGTGGGTCATGCATTAATATTTCAGATTATCATCCCCTTTGCAGATTCAACTTGATAGCAGATCAAATACAAATCATCCGTAGTCTGTAAAGCCATTTTGACCTGCAGAATGACAGCTTGGAATATTTTTTGTTCAACAGCATGGCGCTTTTTCTTTATAAAACAAATCTGCAATTAAAACTCCCCAGTAGATTTTTGTGTGTGTGTGTGTGTATAGGAAGCTGCAAACATATTGCAGCTTTGCTCCCCAACAACGCAACTGATTTCGCATCCCATTTTTACTACGTGTGCCACACACAAATATGTTTACACGCACATGCACACACACACTCCTCTCTCAGGTGAAAACGCACACCCTCTCTGTCTTTCTCTCTCTCGCACACACACACACAATGGCCAGAATTTTACATTGCTCAGGCTGCTGCGCACCTGATCCAGAAGCACCTGAAATCATGAGAGAAGATGTCAGGTACATGTTTTGACGTCATCGCACACTCGCACAATACCCCAGTGAGTAGGCGTGCGCGAGAGTTGGGAGCGTGCCGCCGACAATGTGGCCCGTCTTCTTTTAGGTTGTCGGGCGGGTCGATTGATCAGGCGGCCATTACATTTTAGTCGCAGCCTGGATCAAGGGCGGGATGAACTGTCCGGGCTGAAATAAAATTCACAAATGTGTCTGGGGCCTGAGGTCTGTGTGTGATTGTGCTCCTAAACACTCATGGCACAGTTTTAATGTCAATATTTATTTTTCAAGGGTCAGCAGCTCCCTGAGACCACTCTGCAGCACCTGTCCCCTTGAGGGAGCCCATTGGAAGTAACATCTTGCGCCTGCTCTCTGCCCGTTCTCCCCTGGCAACACTCATCCTTTCATAGAGTGCCAGTGTGAAATTGTGCGTCGAGTCCAATGGCGGCCAGGAAGATCTTTCAGATCTGCTTCTGGACCTGCCGAATGTGCGCGCACTGACCGGCAAAAACTTCGGGCCAATGGCTGGGCTATGGTGTGGTTTTTTTAAAGGTGCAACTGCCAAGATCATCCTGATTGCCCTTGAAAAGGTTGGGGTGGGCTACCACCTTGACCCACTGCCACCCATGTGGTGTAGGTACCACACCAATGTCAGGTGGAGAGTTATACGATTTTCATCCAGTGATGGTGAATTAGGTTTTCCAACACTCCAGGATGACTCGGAGTCCCCAAGAACTGAAGGTCAATCTCCAGGGCATTGCTGTGTGCGACCCTGGAGAAAAATCATTGGGGTATTAAAAACAATTTTTTTTTGTTATTTCATTTGAACATTTCTCTCTACCAGGTCAAAACATATGGGATAAAAGGCTATTTGGTTGATTTGCAAGCATCATCTAATCGGGTAATGAGTCTTTTTGCTTTGTAATTGGTGCAGCAATGCATTGCGTCACAAGGACAGATGTGTGGGCCGGTTAATGGCTGAAGTGTAGGTCGGGTGAGTCATGTGATGAAACTCCAGGAATACATTTAATCACTGTTGGCAACCCTGTGAAGAGTTGAAGCAAACATTATAAATGTAATTAAAGAGAAGCGCTACTAACATGGAATGGAGAGGGTTAATAAAGGGTTACCACGGTAAATTTAAATGAGAAAGGTTGGAAGGAAAGTCAACGGGAGCACGGTGGCACAGTGGTTATCACTGCTTCCTCACAATACCAGGGAGCCAGGTTCGATTCCAGCCTTGGCTGATTGTGTGGATTTTACACTTTCTTCCCATGTCTGCATGGGTTTCCTCCAGGTGTTCCGGTTTCCTCCCACAGTCCAAAGTGGTGTAGTTTAGGTGGATTGGCCGTGCTAAATTGTCCCTTAGTGTCCAAAGATTAGGTAGTGTTATGGGTTACAGTGGCGGTTTGAGCCTAACTGGGGAGCTCTTTCAGAGCGTCGGTGCAGACTCAGTGGGCGAATGGCCTCCTTTGCAATGCAGGGATTTTATTCTTTGATTCTCTGACAAAAACATAAACACCGGAATGGACTGGTTGGACCGAATGCTCTGTTTCGGTGTTGTACATCCAATAAAATTCTCTGAAGGAATCACCAATATATGTCCATATCTGAATGAGGTGTAACTTAGAGGTGAGTCCGGAGGTGATGGGTCACTCAGCACACCAGCTGCTCTTGCCCCTCTATGTGGCAGAGGCCGCAGGTTTGGAAGGTGCTGTTGAAGTTGGGTAAAATCATCCCGCACCATCCTTTCAGACTGATGGGCTGAAAGTCTCCTTTTGGCTGGTCAGCTCCCACCTATTTGAGAAGGGTTTGGGGCAGATGTGACCCATTTGTCATGAGTCACAGAAGGTTGGTTTACAAGTGCAACAGGTGATTAAGAAGGCAAATGGAATTTTGTCCTTCATTGCTAGAGGGATGGAGTTTAAGACTAGGGAGGTTATGCTGCAATTGTATAAGGTGTTAGTGAGGCCACACCTGGAGTATTGTGTTCAGTTTTGGTCTCCTTACTTGAGAAAGGACGTACTGGCACTGGAGGGTGTGCAGAGGCGATTCACTAGGTTAATCCCAGAGCTGGAGAGGTTGGAGTATGAGGAGAGGTTGAGTAGACTGGGACTGTACTCGTTGGAATTTAGAAGGATGAGGGGGGATCTTATAGAAACATTTAAAATTATGAAGGGAATAGATAGGATAGATGCGGGCAGGTTGTTTCCACTGGCGGGTGACAGCAGAACTAGGGGACATAGCCTCAAAATTAGGGGAAGTAGATTTAGGACTGAGTTTAGGAGGAACTTCTTCACCCAAAGGGTTGTGAATCTATGGAATTCCTTGCCCAGTGAAGCAGTTGAGGCTCCTTCATTACATGTTTTTAAGGTAAAGATAGATAGTTTTTTGAAGAATAAAGGGATTAAGGGTTATGGTGTTCGGGCCGGAAAGTGGAGATGAGTCCACAAAAGATCAGCCATGATCTAATTGAATGGCGGAGCAGGCTCGAGGGGCCAGATGGCCTACTCCTGCTCCTAGTTCTTATGTTCTTATGTTCTTATTTGCCAGTGGAGACGGCGACGTGGCATAAAGTGCCAGTGTGAGCATTAAGCTGCCAGTGTCACTCAGAGAAACGATGGGCTGAATTTTCTTGCTCCTGTCGAGGTGGGTTAGTGGGCAAGGCCAGCAGCTGAATTGGCGGCGTGCAGCCTGGTATGTTCCCAGCTCCGAGTGAGGCAAGTTGAAAACAGCAGAAGCTCCTCACCCAGAGGCGACAGGTAACCAATTAAATCTGTTAATGTACCAATTTGGAGAGAGGCATGATGGCACTGTTGGAATGGCAGGTGGCAACCTGCTGAGGCTGTAGCCTGGAATTGAATTCAAGGCAGCAGGAGGTGGGAGATGGTGGGAAGGGTCACCAATGTCTGCTTTCACTCACCGCAGCGCAGACCCACTGGAACACAGTGGCCACAGTTGCAGGCATAAGCCAACCTGTGAAGGGGTGCCCTCTTCACAATGGCCTGAAAACATGTCTGTGCATGAGTTTTAATTTTTCGTGATGCATCTACCATCCTTAATTTGACGGAGCTCCGGGAGGCTGCTTCTTAATAGGTCGCCTCCGGGAAAATCATGGCCACATTCAGCTTCCTGCCTGGAACTGAAGCCAATTCTGACATCACAACGGCAACTGGGAAAATCCAGTTCTGCAAAGATGACTCGTGTGAAGGACAAATGTGATACTGGTGTGGTGGGACAGGAGAGTGAAAATTTGACTCGGTCTGTCTCACAGACTATGAGGTCACACAAACTAACACAACTCTCAGTCATAGCTTGAGGAGCTACTTCCCTCGACGGTGATGAAACCTGCTCCGCCTCATACAGAATGTGGAGTAGAAACACCCACCGAGCACTTAATGCACAGGCTTAGTCTGGTCTTGGAATGCATCTTGCAGCCTAGAGCCCCATACAGCCAGTTTCCTCTCAGTACCCCAGACATCCCTGAAGTGGAACGAATAGATTATTGCCTATGAGAATATACACCCCCTTTCGTCTCCATCTGACCAGAAAGAATGACTCACCACAAAGCCCAGCTCTGGAGGGGTGGAATAACCTTTGTCTGACTTTGCTTGTCTCAACCATGAGACCTGAAGCATATTAAATTACACATAAACATGAATAGCAATTCTGTTAGCCTGCTCTTCTATAAATGCTCTGGAGGGAATATATGCCATTACTACGTGAGTGTGAAACCCAGTTGTTACAACTTTGAGTTTACCATAGACATTTTCTCAGGTATTATAGTGTTGGCCGTTGCCAGAAATAGCGCGAGTGTCTTTCATTAATTTCAGGCATCTGCTCGTAACAAGCCAGTGTCTAACTTTTACACTCACCCCAGTGGATTCTGAAGCGGCAGGAGTTGGGGTGGGGGGTTCGGGGGAAAGGTGTGTGCAATTGCACAGACAGGATTCCCTCTGGGTGTCCATTTGTCTCAACCTTCCAGCGATTTTATGCTGGGCTGGGCACGGTTTCAGATGGGAAAACCATCCTTGCCCCAATAAATGCCCTTAAGTGACCAATGAATTGCCACTTATGCGCCTTTTCCTGCCCAGCCTCATTTGCTTGACTGGCAGGAGAATGACAGTGGGGCATCTAGAAATGATGAAAAGGGTAATCTCGGGCAGGAATGGTGCGTGGGGGGGGTGTTGCGGGACGTGGGGGGGGGGGGGGGGGGGCGGTGGTGTCTGTGGGTTTACGCCTCCATCAGAAGCCCCCCCCTCTGAAAGGAATGCCCTCTCCTCAAGGCCTAGCGATATCTGGATCTCTCCTCCTCCCACCTGGCCTCTGTCCTGAGAACCCAATCTTAGACCCCCCCAATCTTAGACCCCCCACCCCACCTCCTCCCCAAAGGCCTTCCCTTTCCTATTGAACACCCTTGACACTCTGACACTTACCTGGGCATCTGGTTCTCAGGATATCGGCACGGGCAGCTCCATGCAGTGTCTCTTCTGGCCATTGGAGCGCTATTGCTGGAAGAAATGTCAGCTCTCCAAGATAGGACTTTCTCCTGACTGAGGGGGGGAGGTCCCATCTTGTGAACCAATGCACATTAGCATGCAAGTGCCAATGGGGTTCTCTGAGTTGAAGAGGAAGTGTTCCCTACTGATGTTTGGGATGGCCATCGCAAAGGTTCAGCCATTGTCACTTATTTAAATATTGGCTAATAAAAGTGTCCGCTTTCCCTTTCGCTTGTATGCTCGGATTTGGAGGAAAGTCAATAATGCCAGCTGTCAATAAAGCTTGTTCCCTCGCTCTTTTCCTCCCCATGTTCCTGACTCCTAATTAAGGTCTTTGAGTTCAGTTTTACAGTTTGATTTGTTGAATAAAAAGTGGCAGTGCCCATACAGGCAGAAAGCAGAAGCCCTACTGCACAATGGTATTAACATTTGTGAAAGAATCTGTATTTTAGAACATAGAATATACAGTGCAGATAGAGGCCATTCGGCCCATCGAGTCTGCACCGACCCACTTTAGCCCTCACTTCCATCCTATCCCTGTAACCCAATAACCCGTCCTAACCTTTTTAGACACTAAGGGCAATTTAGCATGGCCAATCCACCTAGCCTGCACCTCTTTGGACTGTGGGAAGAAACCAGAGCACCCGGAGGAAACCCACGCAGACATGGGGAGAACGTGCAGACTCCGCACAGTCAGTGATCCAGCGGGGAATCGAACCTGGGACCCTGGCGCTGTGAAGCCACAGTGCTAACCACTGTGCTACCGTGCTGCCCAAAACCACTGGGTTGCGTCAGCAGGTTTTCTGAGCGGAGATGAAGGTCTAGAATTCCCGGCATTCATCGCAGAAAGTGGCGGGGAGACAGGTTGCACAAGCACTGTTTCCAGTGTTCTATCAACAGCTGAGGGATTTGGGAGTCTGCCTGCGTGATGGTGTGGCACGGAACAATGACCACGGGACCCGTGTGTGGCGCAAAGGTCAGCCCACATGATACAGTTACTCGGGAGCTGAAGATTGGCAGCTGATTTGCTGTCATTGGCCCAGTGATCGGCTGGAGCTACGACAAACTAATGCAGAACTAACGAGGCAGCAGACAGTGTCTCGCTGCATGCAGCTGCAGTTTAGGGAGGTCAATGGGGAGCTTGGGCTCAGAGAAGCTCCAAGAAACATTGATAGTTCAGTTGGGGCTCACGGAAGCCGAGAAGCAATAGTTGCTAGGTGCTGCAGAGGGTTGGAGCTCAGGGAACCCCAGGGGCAGTGGTGGTCTGCTCAGAGCAGCGGGAGTGCTTATAAAGGATCCAGATCCTTTATAACAGGCCCTTCGGCCCTCCCAGCCTGTGCCGATCCAGGTCCTTTATCTAAACCTGTCGCCTATTTTCCAAGCATCTACTTCCCTCTGTTCCCCGCTCATTCATATGAAAGATGGAGGTTAAGGGGGGACCTGATTGAGGTCCACAAAATTATGAGAGGTATGGACAGGGTGGATAGTGGAGTGCTGGGATTAAACCTTGTGCAACCTTGTGAATCCAGTGGGATGCAGTCTTAGGAGAAGAGATTGAGCAGCTGGAAGGTGAACAATCAGTGGGGCAGTCTGAGTTAGAGTGGTTGTTTTGGGAAATAGAAAGCTATATCCTCAACAGAGTGGAGCTGAAATTCCTCACTATGAAGACAGAGTTAGTAGGATTTTCTTGACTCACACTGATCACTGATATCTGGGTGGGTTACCGAGAAAGTTAGGTTAGGGTTGACTTTGTTGATCTACCATTTTAAGTGCTGTTTGTGACATGTTCCTCCACAGTTTCTCAGGTAATTCATGTTGTTTTTTTAAATTTTATTTATTTAGAGCACCCAATTCACTTTTTCCAATTAAGGGTCAATCCACCTACCCTGCACAACTTTGGGTTGTGGGGGTGAAACCCACACAATCACGGGGACAACGTGCTACTCCACATGGACAGTGACCTAGAGCCGGGATCGAACCTGGGACCTCGGTGCTGCGAAGCTGCAGTGCTAACCACTGCGCCACTATGCTGCCCTATAATTCATGGTTTCAAAGAACAATACAGCACAGGAACAGGCCCTTCGGCCCTCCCAGCCTGCGCCGATCCAGATCCTTTATCTAAACCTGTCGCCTATTTTCCAAGGATCTATTTCCCTCTGTTCCCCGCACATTCATATATCTGTCCAGATGTATCTTAAATGATGCTATCGTGCCGCAGGTCGATAGAGTGGTCAAGAAGGTAGACAGCATGCTTGCCTTCATCGGACGGGTTATTGAGTACAAGAGTCGGCAGGTCATGTTACAGTTGTATAGGACTTTGGTTAGGCCACATTTGAGAGGGTGCAGAGGTGATTCACCAGGATGTTGCCTGGTACGGAGGGTGCTAGCTATGATGAAAGGTTGAGTAGATTAGGATTGTTTTCGTTGGAAAGACGGAGGTTGAGGGGGGGACCTGATTGAGGTCTACAAAATTATGAGAGATATGGATAGGGTGGACAGCAACAAGCTTTTTCCAAAAGTGGGGCTGTCAATTACAAGGGGTCACGATTTCAAGGTGAGAGGGGGAAAGTTTAAGGGAGATGTGCGTGGAAAGTTTTTTCCCTCATGTTGATTCTAAATGTTAAATACAGAATAACTGAATTGTAAAAAAAATTGCAAGTTTTGTCTTGGATTGTGACATAGTTACTTATGGGCTGGTTTAGCTCAGTGGGTTAGACAACTGGTTTGTGATGCAGAACAAGGCTAGCAATGTGGGTTCAATTCCCGTACCAGCTGAGAATTCGGAATTCTCCCTCAGTGTACCCGAACAGGTGCCGGGATGTGACGATGAGGGGATTTTCACAGTAACTTCATTGCAGTGTCAATGTAAGCCTGCTTGGAACAATGAAGGTTATTTATTTATTTCATTTTATCCTGTAACATATTTTGCTGCTGGTTCGCTGGTTGGGTTCCTAAGCCACAGCCACAATTGCGTTTAAAATGTGTGCCGGGACAGCCAGTGGCTGGGATTGCTGAGTAGTATCACATCAGGTGGCTCTTCTCCAGAAAACAGCAAAAATAGGAACATTTGGCCGCATTTAGCCTCGGAAAATCAGACTCATTCATCCCCTCACCCGCAAAGACAACAGAGAGGAAAATAATGCCAGGACGCAGTAGCTCCAAAGGCCGCAAGGAAGCCAGAAACTGCAGAAAAGGGCAGGAGCAGCGAGCAAGCAGATCAGCAGATCCACGAGGCGAGGGGTCTCCAGCCACCCGGAGAGAGAGGGACGCTGGTGGCGCGGACCCCCCACCAGTAGACATTTGGAAGACGTTCCTAACTAAGAAACTAATCACGATGAAGGACAATATTCGAGATTCAAATGGCAGTCAAGATGGCAGAGGCACTGGCCGCCATGCAGACGGCGCTCAATGGCATGGGAAGGAAGCCCAAGGGAAGGAGGCTGGAAGCCCAAGGGAAGATTATACAGGAACTCAAAAAGGCATTGATGGACCAGGGCGACTGAATCATCGCCCTGCAGGCCAAGATAAAAAGGTTGGTGGTGACCCAGCAGAACCTGAAAAGCAAGGTCAAGGACTAAGCGAACCGATCCAGGCAACAAAGTATTTGAATAGTGGGCCTGCCAGAGGGAATTGAGGGCAGAGACCCAACCGACTATGCTGTTATGGAAGGGAGACCAACTATGCTGTTATGGAAAGGACAACTTCAGTAAGCTGCCGGAAATCGACAGGGCCATTCCGATCAAAGTCCAAGGCCAGGAACAGCCGAGGGCGATAATAGTCAGGAGACAATCCCGCGTTGGGCTTGGCAAATTAAGGCAAATAGCTGGGAGGGACACAAGATAAGGGTATAGCTAGACATTGGGACAGAACTGGGGAAGCGCAGGGCCGAATTCAACCACGTGAAGACGGCCCTGCCCAAAGACAATGTTAAATTTGGGATGTTATTCCCAGCCAGGCTCTGGGTGACGTACCAGAACAAGGAGAATTATTTTAGTACCCCAGCAGAGGCGGATGAGTTCATCTGTATGAACGGACTAGACAAAAGGCAAATGAGGCAGCGGTGAAGAAGATGCAGAGAGAGAAAAAGTGATGGACATGGACAATTTTACAGGGGACTGCATTGCCTCGCTATGAATAAGGGAGCTAGCTCATAGGAAGGAAGGGGCGAGGCCAGCAGAGCGCAGGGAAGGATGAGGAGGAGGCAGAGTGGAGACCAATGGAATGGGCATAGGAGGGGGTCAGATCAACCCTGGGAGAGGAGGCCACCGCACTAACAGGGAAAGCCAACGTCAGGAAGCATGAGAGAGAGGAGGGCCACGGCACATCTCCCAGCAGGGAGAGAGCGGTTAGCGGGGACACGGATAGTGGGAAGAAGATAGAAAAGGGGGGGGGCACAATGGGGCGAGGGAGGGCAGAGAGGGGGATAGAAGGGGGAATCGAGACCAAGAGGGGAACACAGCGAGAAAGGAGAGAAGGGTTCTAGACTGGCGTCAGCAGGTCAAGTTTGGAAAGATGGAACAAGATGGCACTGTAAGCAGCCACTTTGAAGAGTCCCTGAATAAAGGGAAATCCCGGAGTGCAGGGGCTCACTCACATGGCATACACATGGTTGGTGGCCATGTTGGGTACCCCCTGGACAAAGGGAAACCCCGGAGCGCAGGAGCCCCGTCTCATGGTAAGAACAGTGACCTCCGTAGCCATTTTGGATGGCACCCTAACAAAGGGAAACCCCAGGGTGTAGGGGCATATCCACCAAGTAAGTATGGTTGATCCCGCAGGAAGGAGGGTGACAGAAACCCCCCACCAGGATAGTCACCTTTAACATTAGGGGACCTAACGGCTCAGGAAAAATATCCAGAGTCTTCGCCCACATGAAAAGTATGGCAGCCAATATAGTCTTCCCCCAAGACATGCACCTGAGGGAGAAGGACCAACTGCGGGGAAGGAAGGAGTGAGTGGGACAGACCCACCATTCCTGCTCAGGAAGAGAGCTAGGGGGATAGCAATTTTGATAAGCAAGAGGATGGTGTTCATGGTGACAAAGACGTTATGGACCCAGGGAGACGGTACATCATGGTCAGCGGTGTCCTAGACGGGGCACCGGTGGTTCTGGTGAACGTGTACACTCCCAACTGGAATGACACGGAATCTATAAAGAAGACCATGGTGGAAATCCCCGATCTAGATATGAACGTACTGATCATGGGGTGGGCTTTATCTGTGTACAGGACCCACTGACTGTCAGATCTAACCCCAGAATGAGGAAAACAAAAGGCATGGCTAGGGAACTGGGAACATTTATGGCACAGATGGGGGCAGTGGACCTATGGTGATTCATGCACCCAGGTGAGAAGGAACTCTTGTTCTTCTTGCCAGTGCACAAGGTCGACACCCGCATCAACTTCTTTGTAGTGGGGAAATCTGTGCTTCCAGAAATAGTCGGAGCGGAACACTCACGATCGTAATCTCTGACCACGCTCCACATGACATGGATGGGAGATTGGAGACAGGCCATGCCCAAGACTTCATCTTGGCCAACAAGATCTTCTGCCAGAAAACATCACAGGCCATATGCAAGGAAGTTACGAACAACCGGAATGGGAAAGTCTCACCTTCCACGTTCTGGGAATCACTGAAGTTTGTGATTTGTGGAGAAATTAATGCCTACAAGGCTCGTAGAGATAGGGAAGAGAAGGCGGCTAGGCAACAACTGATCGACTCCATACTGCAGGCCGGCAGACGATACTGCGAGGCCCCGAGCATAGAAGGTCTGGTGAAGAGAAAAAAGCTACAAATGGACTTTAATCTGCTTTCCAGCAGGAAAGCAGTGTACCAACTCCGCCAGACACAGAGAACCTTTTATGAGAATGGAGACAAGGCCAGCCACGAGGGAAATAGCCCAAGTAAAGGTTGGCAGAGGAGTTTCCTGTCACAGAGAGAATGATAAATCACGCCGAGGTTGGATGTCAAGGAAAACATCTGATCCTAAATAATCTAGTGAGCAATTGAGTTCGTCAGTACCCATTCAATTATGGTGGGTCAGTGTCCATTCAATTATTATGCAGTGTGAGGTGCCTGTGTCCATTCATTTACTGTCCATTGTGAGGTGCTCGTCTCCATTCAGTTACTGTCCTTTGTGAGGTCATTCAGTTCCTGCGCATCGTGAAGTGTCAAGTGTCTATTCAGTTGGCACCCATTGTAATTGGTCAGTGCCCATTCTGTTACTATCCATTGTGGTGGGCCGTGTCCAGTCAATTACTACCCCAGCTTCTCAAGTAAAACATAAACGGATATCAGTTCAAACTGCATGTATTTTGATTTGTGATTTTTCTGGCCACAGGCAAAACTTTATATCAGAATAAAGCACTGTCTTCTTTACTACGGAGCATGGGGAATATGCTTTCATTCAGATCTCAATATCAAGTGTGTTTTGGCAGAGGTGTTGCAGTGAGATAATCAAAACTGCAAATCCTCTGAAGCTGGATCATAAGGCAATAGTGATTAGAAATGATTTATTCTCTTTTGTATGTACAAAATATATTTTAACTTCATGTAACTTTCATTCAGAAGGGCAAATTATTTTGAAACTAGTACATCTCTCATCTAGAGCAACCTTTCATGCCTGGCCTTGTTACATTGAGTGGCAGGATTGTGAAATGATGTTGATGTGGTCATGTGTTTTCCATCTATTTATTGCTAAATGCCCGATTACGGTCTTCCAACGTAATTTTATGTTTGTCTATCATAGTTTTATCTTTTACATTGGCTACCCTTTGTAAGAATATGCTGATAACATTATCAAGAAATTTTCGTATCACGTCAGCCAGTTAGTGCATAATTGGTTCCTTGCTTGATGGAGTGTATAGGACAACTAATAATGAACTGATTTAATTGTGTCAAGCTCTGATAGGTGATTCAAGCTAATTCTTTCAGTGGTAATTGAGTACTTTGTAAATACTCTTTTTCTCTCTTTCCAGTCTGTCATTAACTTGCATTGTACTGAGATTGTTATGGTCAGGTGAGCAGCGGTCAAATGCCCCTGCTCTTTTTCCTTCTACTCATTTGATCATCAGAGGTTTATTTAGTTTAAAAATGATATACATACCAATTCAATGCATGTCTTTAATTGTTTACATGCTGTGACCATGCACAATTAGACAGGTTTTCATGAGTTTGTAAAAAGAAAAAGCAAAGGTTTTAGACCCACTTACAAATTAGCCCCATTCAGCCCCTTGAGCCTGTTCCGCCATGCATGGTTGATCTGATTGTGGCCTCAACTCCACATTCCACCTACCTCTGATAATCCTTGACTTCCTTGTCAGTCAAGAATCTATCTACCTTTCCCTTTAAAATATTCATTGACTCTCCCTCCACCGCTCTTTGGGGAAAAATGTTTCAAAGATTCACAGCACAAGAGAAATAATTCCACCTCATCTCCATCTTAAATAGGAGATAACTGTGTCCCTTAGTTCTAGTCTCTCCCACAAGGGGAAACATGCTTTCACCATCCACCCTGTCAAGTTCCCTTAGGAACTTATATGTTTACATAAGATAACCTCACAATCTTCTCAACTCCAATGGATACAGACACAACCTGCCCAACCTCTCCTCAGGAGATAACCCCACATGCACCATCCAGGGTATCAGTTGAGTGAACATTCTCTGAACTGGTTCTAATGCATTTATATCCTTTCTTGAATAAGACCAAAACTGTACACTGTACTCCAGATGTACTATAAGGTCAGAGGTTCACCAATAATTGCACAATTATTCACAGATTCTGAAGCAGTCCATGCTCAAATACTGAAAGATAACAACAATATCAAGACTTGGGCTGACAAATAGCAAGTAAAATTTGCACCATAAGGGGCGGCAAATGACGCAGTAGTTAAAACTGGAACTACGGCGCTGAGGACCCAGGTTTGAATCCTGGCCCTGGGTCACTGTCTGTCTGGAGTTTGCACATTCTCCCCATGTCTACGTGGGTTTCACCTCCACAAACCAAAGATATGCAGGTTAGGTGGATTGGCCACACTAAATTGCACCTTAATTGGAAAAATAATAATTGGGTTCTCTAAATTTATAAGAAAAAAACATTTGCGCCACACAAGTGCTTGGAAATGACCAAACCCCTGCCCACCTCTACAAGGCACAATCCACGAGTTGATGGAATACTCTCTCTTAGACTGGATGAATGCAGCTCCAACAACACTCAAGAAGTGTATAATATGTTAACCCTTACAATATGAACTTTTATTTTGCCCAGTAATCTTTGATGTGGCACCTTGTCAAATATATTTTGGAAATTTAAGTACAGCAGACCCACATATTTCCCTTTATCCACATTACTTCATCAATTAACTAATAAGTGAGTCAAACATGATTTCCCTTTCACAAAACCATGTTGACTTGACTAGATTGCATTGAGATTTTCGAAGTATTGTGCTGTAACCTCCTTAATAATAGATTCCAGTAATTCTCCTATGACATTTTTAGCTGGTCTAAGTAAAATAGTCAAAGTAAAATGACAAAAGGAAAGCTTTGGGGCGGGATTCTCCCACCCACCGCCAGGTCGGAGAATCGCCGGGGGCCGGCGTGAATCCCGCCCCCGCCATCTCCTGAAGTCTCCGGCACCAGAGATTCGGCGGGGGCGGGAATCGCGCCGCGCCTGTCGGCAGGCCCCCCCCCCCGCCGATTCTCCGGCCCGCGATGGGCTGAAGTCCCACCGCTGTCATGCCGGTTCCACCGGCGTGAATCAAACGAGACGGCGCGGGTGGGCTCCGGGTTCCTGGGAGGGGGGGTGCGCGGGGCTATCTGGCCCCGGGGGGTGCCCCCACGGTGGCCTGGCCCGCGATCGGCGGGCAGGCCTGTGCCGTGGGGGCACTTTTTCCTTCCGCGTTCGCCATAGTCTTCATGATGGTGGACGCGGAAGTGACCCCCTCCCCTGCGCATGCGCGGGGATGACGTCAGCAGCCACTGACGCTCCGGCGCATGCGCAGACTTCCGCCGGCCAGTGAAGTCCCTTCGGCCCCGGCTGGCGTGGCGCCAAAGGCCATTCCCGCCGGCTGGCAGTGCGCCAACCACTCCGGCGCGGGCCTAGCCCCTAAAGGTTAGGGCTTGGCCCCTAAAGGTGCGGAGACGGCCTGACGCCGGAGTGGTTCATGCCACTCCATCCCGCCGGGACCCCCCGCCCCGCCGGGTAGGGGAGAACCCCACCCCTGATTTGCACACACATGGACACAGAGTCCAGTGAATATAAAAGGGTATATGACTCTTGAAGGTTGGTGACTTGACTGATTTCAGTCTGAACTGGTTGGTCCGGCCACTTTCAAGGTGGTTTGAAGTTGTAGATTGCCAATTTATTTATATGCCTGAAGACGACAGCATTCGGTTGGAATCTTCTAAAAAAAAAAGTCCAAGCCATTTGGATAATCAACATCAGCAGGCAGAGTTCAAAACCGTAAAAATTGGATGGGAGGAGAGAGATAGATAAAAAGAATCCACTCGAGGTCTTGTTCCTTCAGCCTTTCAGTTGCTTCTCTAATTCTATAGTGCCGGCAGGTGCTTAAAACATGCAAAATGTTGGATGGTCACGTGACCTTATCTCACCAACTCCTCATTAATCCTAATAACGTTGTGATTCATATATTCCGATTGTAACTTGATTGGATCATGGCCGGGAATTCTTCACTCAGCAAAGGTCCCATTGCTCAAGTGATTATATCTAATGGTTTGTCTCTACCCAATGAGTACCCAGGTGATTGTCTGGACACATTGCCAAGGGGATAGGAGCTGGGCCTCATTGATCCTCTTTCAAGCATGTTGTCCAAGGTATGGTTTTTTAGACAGGTCCTCTCCACTTGAATGATTTTTGGAATGTAGAAGGTACAGTGATGCAAATGTGCAACCATCTTTGACTGTCATCTCAAGTCACTGGAATGTGTCTTTAGTCTTTTCCAACAAAAATTAATTCGGGATTTCCAGAAAATTCAGAAACCTGTCTTTAAAATATAAATTATGGTTCCACACAATCTGGTTGATTTGTGGGCTGCACAGAAGAACTTGTTGCTTGTCATCTGAAGTATAACCTTCTGGGTGGACATGAATGTATGGGATACTTGCTTTCAAATCCCTCCATGGTTTCAACCCTCCCTATCTCTGTAACTTCCTCTAATACTGTAGGTCTCCAAGATCTCTACACATCTCCAGTTCTGGCCTCCATTGGCAACCATGCCTGCAGCTGTCAAGGCCCTAAGTTCTGGAATTCCCCCCCTAAAATTGTCTGCCTCTCCACGGCCCTGTCTTACATTTGAGACACTCTTTGTCTAGGCTTTTGGTCAACTATCCTAACATCTACTTTTGCTCTGCTTGACAGTGTTCCTGTGAGGCACCTTGTAATGTTTTGCTACGTTAAAAGTGCTCTATACATATAGGTTGTTGTTGTGACAGGCACCTTGACAATGTGTGGAAAGTGTCAAAAAATGCCTTCCCACCGATGGTCGAATGCGCTTTGTAAAATATTTTGTTCCCTTAACTCTGTCAATTTTAGACTGACTTTAACATTCATTGATGGCATACTGTGTTTAATGAATGATAAATGTTATTTATGCAAAAATATTTCTTCCCAGAGTTCAGTACCATGCTTACAGCTGTGGTTTTGATACAACAACACTTATCATGTTATGAATCTCATGATATTTTACATAAATCATGCATCCAGTGCAATCCTTTGGCTATACAGCCAGTTCAGCTACCTGCATTAGGGAAAAATGCTTGCCGTTTTTAATTCCTTCCTCATACTTTGTTGCCTCAGTCACCTTGTTTAAGTTGCTACTTAAAACCTACATCTATGACCAAGTACTCGATCATCTGTGCTAATATCGTCTTCTTCAGCTTAGGTGTCAAGGTTTGACTGTTTCACACTCTTCTGAAACCTTGGAGCATTTTGCTCCCTTAAATATGAGAAATGAATGCAATTTGTTGTTCTTGGCATCAAAGAATCAGTGGGCTCCGTGGTGACCTGGTAGCAGGTAGCCTGGATCAATTTTGAATAAACAAGCTCCCACCCCTTTCTTCTGAAGGTACCGTTTAGATTCTTGAATCCTGGCAACATCCTGGAGTCTAAAAGCAGGGATGACATCTTGCTGCAACTGTACAAGACATTGGTGAGAGGAATGTGTGCAGTTTTGTTCCCCTCACTTAAGGAAGGATATACTTGCTTTAGGTCAGGGAAAGTTCACTGTCCTGAATCCTGGGATGAAGGGGCTGTCTTACGAGGAAAGATTGAGCAGGTTGGGCCTTTAGGGTAGAGTGTGTAGATATTCTGAGTCATGTTGATATTAAAAAAGAGGAAGTGTTGGGCATCTTAAAAAGCATTAAAGTAGATAAGTCCCCAGGGCCTGATGGGATCTATCCCAGAATACTGAGGGAGGCAAGGGAGGAAATTGCTGGTACCTTGGCAGTAATCTATGTATCCACATTGGCTACAGATGAAGTTCCAGAGGTCTGGAGAGCAGCCAATGGTGTTCCAAGAAGGGCAGCAGGGATAATCCAGGAAATTATAGGCCGATGAGCCTTCCGTCAGTGGTAGGGAAATAATTGGAAACGGTTCTTAGAGATAGGATTTACTCACTTTTGGAAACAAATGGACTTATTAGAGATGGCAGTAAGAAGTCTTACAACACCAGGTTAAAGTCCAACAGGTTTGTTTGTGATTAGCGGTGTTCCACAGGGATCAGTTCTGGGACCTTTGTTGTTTGATTTGGAAGAAAATGGATTCGTAAGTTTGCAGACGATATAAAAATTGGTGGAGTTGCAGATAGTGAAGAGGATTGTCAGAGGATACAGCAGGGTATAAACTTGGGCAGATAGAGTTTAATCCGGACAAGTGTGAGGTAATACACTTTGGAAGGTCCAATGCATGTAGGAATTACACAATAAATGGTAGAACTCTTGCAAGTACTGACCTGCAGAGAGATCTGGGCGTGCATGTCCACCGATCACTGAAAGTGGCAACGCATGTGAGTAAGGTGGTCAACTAGGCAGATGGTATGCTGTCCTTCATTGGTCGGGGCATTGAATCTAAAAATTGGCAAGTCATGTTGCAGTTGTATAGGACCTTAGTTAGGCCTCATTTGAAATATTGTGTACAATTCTGGTCGCCACACTACCAGAAGGATGCGGATGCTTTGGAGAGGGCACATAAGCTGTTTGCTTGGATGTTGCCTGGTATGGAGGGCATTAGCTATGAGGAGAGGTTAGATAAACTCGATCTGTTCTCACTAGAACGGCGGAGGTTGAGAGGCGATCTGATAGAGGTCTACAAGATTATGGGTGGCATGGACAGTCAGATATTTTTTCCTAGGATAGGAGAGTCAAATACTAGGGGACATAGGTTTAAAGTGCCTGGGGAAAAAATTAGAACAGATGTGCAAAGCAAGTTTTTTCAACAGAGGGTGGTAAATATATGGAACGCGCTGCCTGGGGAGGTGGTGGGATAGCGGCATTTAAGGGACATCTAGACAAATTTATGAAGAGGGTGGGAATGGAAGGATACGGACTCCGTAAGTACAGATGGTTTTGTTTAGGGAGGTACCATGGTCAGTGCAGGCTCGGAGGGCTGAAGGACCTGTTCCTGTGCTATATTGTTCTTTGTTCTATTCTTTATACTCATTGGAGTACAGAAGAATGAGAGGTGATTTTATTGAAACATATGAGATTCTGCGGGGGCATAACAAGGGGCTGAGAGGATGTTTCCTCTTGTGGGCGAAACTAGAACCATTTAAGGCAGAGGTGAGGAGGAATTTATTCTCTCAGAGGTTCATTAGCCTTTGAAATTCTCTTCCAAATATAGCAGTGGAGGCTGGGCCATTGAATATATACAAGGTTGAGTTGGACAGATTTTTGATTGACACATTGGTCAAAGATTATGGGGGTGGGGGCAGGCAAGAAATTGGGGTTAAATCCACATCCAGATCAGACATAATCTTATTGAATGGCAGAGCAGACTTGATGGGCTGAATGGCCTACTCCTGCTCTTATTTCTTATGAACTTTTAATATCCGTTCATCATTTCTGCTGTTCAAAATGGAGAGGCCATCCCAGCAAAGCTTAAAAACATAGAAATTAGGTGCCGGAGGAGGCCATTTGGCCCTTCGAGCTTACTCTGCCGTTCATTATGATAATGAATAATCATCCAACTCCCGCATTCCAACCTCCCCCACCCCCTCCGCCATATCCTTTGATTCCTCCAGCCCAAGTGCTGTATCTAACTCCTTCTTGAAAACATACAAAGTTTGGGCCTCAAGTGCTTTCAATGGTACAGAATTCCACAGGCTCCCCACTCTCTGGGTGAAGAAAGTTCTCTTCATCGCAGTCCTAAATGGTTTACCCCATATCCTTAAACTATAACCCCTGGTTCTGGACACCCCCACAATCGGGAACATCCTTCCTGCATCTACCCTGTCTAGTCCTGTTAGAATTTTATAGGTTTTTATGAGATCCCCCCCTCATTCGTCTGAACTCCAGCGAATGTAATCCTAACCGACTCAATCTCTCCTCATCTGACAGTTCCGCCATCCCAGGAATCAGTCTGGTAAACCATAGCTGCACTCCCTCGATAGCAGGAACATTCTTCCTCAGATAAGGAGACCAAAACAGCACAAAATATTTCAGGTGTGGTCTCACCAAGTCCCTGTATAATTGCAGCAAGACATCCCTGCTCCTATACTTGAATCCTCTCGCTATGATGGGGCAGCACAGTGGCACAGTGGTTAGCACTGCTGCCTCACAGCTCCAGGGTCCCGGGTTCAATTCCAGCCATGGGTGACTGTGTGGAGTTTGCACTTTCTCCCCGTGTCTGCGTGGGTTTTCTCCGGGTGCTCTAGTTTCCTCCCACAGTCCAAAAATGTGCAGGTTAGGTGGATTTGCCATGATAGATTGCCCCTTAGTGTCCAGTAGGTTAGGTGGGGTACTGGGAATAGGGTGGAGGCGTAAGCTGAATAGGGTGCTCTTTTCAAGGGCCGGTGCAGTCACGATGGGCTGGGTGGCCTCCTTCTGCATTGTAAATTCTATTAAAAAAACATATAATCTGCCTTAATAATAATAAGATAAAAGCTAATTATTGCGGATGCTGGAATCTGAAACAAAAACAGAAAATGCTGTACAGTTTCAGGAGGTCTGACAGCATCTGTAGAGCGAGAAGGGAGTTAACGCTCACCACTCACAGTAGTCAGCACTGCTGCCTCACAGTGCCAGGGACCCGGGTTCAATTCCGGCCTGGGGTAACTGTCTGTGTGGAGTTTGCACTTTCACCCCCTGTCTGCGTGGGTTTCCTCTGGGTGCTCCGATTTCCTCCCATAATCCAAAGATGTGCGGGTTTGGTGGATTGGCCATGCTAACATTGCCCCTTAGGTTATGGGATTACAGGAATAGGGCAGGGTGGACACGTGTAAATGGGCAGAGTGCTCATTCAAAGGGTTGGTGCAGACTCAATTGGCCGAATGGCCTCCTTCTGCATTGTTGGGATCCTATGATTTGCCTTCTTCACTGCCTGCTGCACCTGTACATTTAACTTAAGCGACTGTGTACAAGGACACCCAGTCTCATTACACATTTCCCTTTCTTAATTCATAGCCATTCAGGTAATAATCTGCCTTCCTGTTATTGCGACGAAGTGGATAACCTCACATCTATCCACGTTACACTGCATCTGTCATGCACTTGCCCACTCACTCAGCTTGTCCAAGTCGTACTGATGCATCTCTGCATCCTCCTCACAGCTCACCCTACCCAGCTCTGTATCATCTCATTATCTCATCTCATCTCATAAATCAACCATGATTGAATGGTGGAGTGGCCTCGATGGGCCGAATGGCCTTACTTCCGCTCCTATGTCTTATGGTCTTATCTGCAAATTTGGAGATATTAGGTTTTGTTCCCTTATCTAAAGCATTAATATATATTGTGAATAGTTGGGGTTCCAGAACCAATCCTTGCGGGTGCCCCATTAATCACAGCCTTCTATTTGGAAAAAGATCCCTTTATTCCTGCTCTTTGTTTTCTGCCTGCCAACCAGTTTTCTATCCATCTCAATACACTACCCCCAATGCCATGCGCTTTAATTTTACACGCTAATCGCTTCTGTGGGACTTGTCGAAAGCCTTATGAAAGTGCAAATGATCCACATCCACTGGCTGCCCCTCATCAATCCGACTAGTTAAAGCCTAGAAGAATTTCTACCTTCCCTCAGCATCCACACAAGTGCTATGGGGTTGGGAGGAGGGTGGTGGTGAGGTACAATCTCATGAAATTGGGACATGACACTGTTTGTAGGCGAGGAGAACTCTGCCCTTTAAATTACTTGAGCTAATGAGCCCTGCGAATTAAAATAACCTTTGTCTATTTTCGACACACCTCAACACTTGAGTGCCCAAATCCCAGTGTTAAATTGGGAGCCTTTGACAGTAAACCTTTGATGCACCTTCAAATACCAGCAACTAAGGAAGAAGAAATCTGTGCTGCTTCAAAGAGTAGCAGTTCTAAACAGCACAGAGAAAAAGTACATGACCTCGAGATGGAAATTTAATTGTACCCAGAAGTATTCAATTTGCTTTAACCTCAGCATGCTGCACTTCAAAAATCAAGCTTCAGCTATTGTTGCTAGACGGCTTTAAGAGTAATGGAGGGAAATATCAATAATACTTAATTGAAAAAGCATATTTTTTTTGCAGAAATTGGTAAGACTGGATGAAAGGTTAGACACCTATGGTGAGCGAGTGTTTTGTAACATTTTTCTAATTTCAAACATAATAATCTCGCTGTTTTGCAAACAGTTTTCTCAGGTGTAGTTTCTATAACTCTGGCCCATATTGCTCCATCTTTAACACAATTGTCCCTGCTTTAACACAGTTGGCCATGCAATGGTTGTTTCCTTCCCATCTGGCCATCTACTCCACGTTCTTCTTTGGTGTGTGCATTTGCAGCCCTCCACCCAATGGTGTAGATGATGTCCCAATTCTGTTTGATTGTGCGCAAATAGTGGGCATTAACTGGGGTTTCACGTGAGCATGGTAAAGAGGCACCGATTGAAACTGTGGTGTGTTTGAGCTAGGGGGAGTAAGCATGTAATATTTAAGATTGTAAATAGATGAGAGGCTGCATTAAGATTGCCTCTGTACTTTCCTCCGGAGGTGAACAATTGGCACCTAAAATTTAAATGAGGCCTCCAGCTGAAGCAGTAATATTCATTGGACGGCTTTGCAGAGGTTCCCAGGAAAATGGCGGCTGGCATTATTCCGATAGTCAACCCAGAGCTCAGACTCTCAGCTTGTTGACATCCTGTGTCTTGTCAGGCAGAGCAACTTAAAATCTCTCTGCATTTTCACATTTTTTGGAACAAGTTAATGAGTTCATATTTTAGCAGAACTCATGGAACAATAACATTGAAGCAGAGACGCCATGTGGGTTCACAATTAAAATATATGGTTTAATGCGGTTTGCTCTAGATAAGAGCAGGTATCTTGACAGTTAGAAAAGTCATAGTTACGCTGGCGATGAATATTGAGGGGAAAAATAATGAGCGAAAGCTTCTGGCCTTGTTAATTGATTGGATGATGTTTGATAAGACAGCTGACATTCCCTGCCAAGCATATGACTTTGATAATGATTGGCAGTGCCTCAGGTATACCATGTTGTAATGCAGCAATACTATGTAGATGACAGTTCTGGCCATACGATCTCTAAAGGTTATGTGTATGTGGATGGATGCAGAAACTTTTGATGTGTGTGTTTTTTGTGTGTGACCTAAGTTGACACATACTGTCAAAAACTAATTGAAGGGCCTGTGGCCGGGGAGCCTCCTTTACAATTATGGCCTGTGTAATTGAGATTGAGAAGGTCCAAACAAAGTAAGCTTGAAGTGGTTTGCATGCATTCTTCTTCAATTTATTCACACCCATCTTGTACAAAGCTATATTCTCCGCAGCTCAGTATGATTAGAAATTCAAAAGCCTCGTACTCATTGAACCCTTTGTCCAAGAGATAAACCTTTCCATTACATTGAGTTTGAAATGGATTTAATACCTGAAGCAGCATGGTTCCTGTTCTCAGTGAACACATTTTGTGAGGCAGTTTTATTTTTAATTTAGTAACTTTCCAGCGTTTGAGGAGATCAATTAGACAAGTTTTGAATAATTTTAAACCCTTGCATTTGTACACACATCCTGGCCGGGATTCGGCTGAAACGCGACTAAGTGTTGACGCCGGCGTAAACACCGTAGTGTTTCCTGCCAGCGTCAACGGACCTCTTGGCGCAGCGATTCTGAATCACACAGGGGGGCAGCATGGCGCCAGAGTGCTCCATGCAGCTCCTGCGCTGATACGCGGCCCTACACTGCCGGTCGTTGGTCCGCGCATGTGCGCAGTGGGCGCTACCGCGCCGGGCCCGCGCATCATGGCGGAGCCACACAGCGGGCCGGCGTGGTAGAAGATAGCTCCCCAGATCGCGTGCGCCCGCCGAACGGTAGCCCCCGATCGCGGGCCTGGTCGTCGTGGAGGCCCCCCCAGAGTCTGATCCCCCCCACACCCCTACCAGGACAGCCACCGCGAGTGCAAGCCCGCTGGGTGGAACCATGTTCGGGCCAAGCCAGCGGGAACTTGGCCGGTCGACCACGGAGAATCGGCGCGAGGTCCTCTGTCAATGGCCTCCGACCGCCGCCGCGTCGACAGCGCACGCGCAGCTGGCGGCGATTCTCCGGTCGCTGGAGAATCGTGTCCCAGCGTCAGACCCGATCGCGAGTCTGAGGCCACATCCTCCACCCCTGCGCCGAGCACGATTTTGCCGCAGAGGCTCGGAGAATCCGGCCACTGTCTGCAGTACGGTTTGCCATATTTTTCAATTTGCCATTACCGCATTGGTAGTGTAAACTTCTGTTAACCTGTCAATGTGTAGTTACACTATCCCACCCGAGATGGCACTATAACACCTAACTTTTGTCTGTCAGCTCCTCAATCGATACTGAAGTGAAACCCTGGGGGCGATTCTCCAATATTGGGCCCAAGTGTTCGCGTCGTCGTGAACACCGCCACGTTTCAAGATGGCGCGAACAGGGCCCGGGTACGACAGATTCTGGCCCCCGCAGGGGCCAGTACGGCGCCGCGCCAACCCGCGCATGCGCAGTTGGGCCGCACCAACCTGCGTATGCGCGGGGGACTTCCTACGCATGCCGGCCCTGACCAACATGGGATCGGTGTTCAGGGGCCGGCCGCGCCAGGAAGTAGGCACGGGGGGAGGGGGGGGGGGGAGAGGCCGGCCGGCAATTGGTGGGCCCCGATCGCGGACCAGACCCCATCGGAGGCGCCCCCCCGGTAGAGGCGCCCCCTCCCCCACAGGCTGCCCCCCGACCATTCCCCCAGAGTTTCCGCCAGTAGCGACCAGGGGTGAACGGCACCGGTGGAACTCCGGGCCAGAGAATCGGCGGCCCCGCTGATTTCAGCGGCCCGCGGCCAGTGCCGCGCCAAATGCGCCAGCGCAAATGGTGCCGACTCTCCGCACCTCAGTGAATCGCATGCCGGCGTCGTGGCGCGGTTGCGGTGATTCTCTGGCCCGGCACGGAGCTCGGAGAATCGCGCCCCCATACTTCAATTCTCTGCATTCTAAATTCCTATTGTTGCAATTTTGTATCTCGGATTTATGCAGAGATTACACCAGTTTAGAGCTTATAAAAACAGGTTTATTTACCATGCTTTAAAATATCTCCGCAGCAGGGTGAACAATTCAGTGGGAAAAAGAATAAGGGCCGCTTCACCAGAGGAGCAAGGAACATTGGACGGGTTCTGGAAAGGCTGGATGAGCAGAGGGAGTGCTGCTGAGACCTGACGAGCCGGGAGGTGAAGAGGGAGACAGCTGTCAGCTGTCAAGGCAAAGCAGTGCGGGGCAGAGTGGGGTGTGGGAGTGGCATACAGAATGTACCAGCAGGGCGGTCTACTTGGCTCACAAAGCTCCAACCCCACCCTCCCCCTGCCTCGGCCCACCAATCCTCGAGCCTGTCCCACTGCCCAGGTTTAATTGATGAGACATAGTGAGTGTAGATCAGTCACATAATTGAATACTAAACAATTGGCTGCTACAACCATTAGCTTAGCTATTTAATTATTAAGGAATAAGGTGTATAAGGGATCATTTTCAATTTCCCTGCCAGGTAGTTTCAGTGCCACACAGGATCCCTGATTTCAAGAACCATTCCATGTGTGGTGAATGTAACTCCGTAATTCACACTGTATTGTATATACATGAGACCATGCATTTGTAAGCGCAGTTGCGTTGCCAGACCACTAGGGGGAGTAGCGCTGGGAATGCTTAGGAGATTGTACAGAGCTCCACCCTTGGCTCTGCCCACGACTCCTCCCCCTGGATTGCTGTATAAATACCAATGCTCAGAGCCAGTCGCTCAGTTCATCGAGAGTTCAACGCGGGACAGGCTGGCTCTGTTGTAAGTAGATTAAAACCACTGTTCATATCTTAAAGCACGTGTCTAGTGAATTGATGGTTCCATCACCATGCACAATCCCTCCAATCGCTGGAAGTGAGGTACACCCATTCTACTTTACCAGCTCTTGCTTTTGAGAGAGACAATGAGAGCTGTAGTTACTGTCTGAAGTTATTGAAATCAGTGTTAAAGCCATAGGGCTGTGAAATGTAAAGTGGAAAGATAAAGTGCCATGACACCAATTTGCACAGAACTTCACTGGAATAGTGTACAAGACATTGGTCAGTCTCATGTGGGGGCTAAGGGGACCGCACAAAACCTCCTATAATTTGTTTTTGTTTATAAATGAACTCTTTCAGTCACACAGGTGTCGCAGGAAAACATGTTGCTGATACAGTGCAAAAGTAGATTGCCTTTATTTGGTGTTTCAAAATGTTCAAATATCAAAAGTGAGTGTGTATTTCATTTTCCGAGCACCGGCTTGCATCACCTTGAGCTCACAATTTCAAGAAAAACATCTACAAATTAGTGACACTAAAGTGAACTACTGCAGATGATGGGCATCTGAAATAAGGACAGAAAATATCAGATACACTCGGCAGGCCCTGCAGTTTCTGTGGGGAGAGAAGCAGAGCTGACGTTTCAAGTCAATGACTTTTCTTCAGGGCTTCTACTTCCGAATGAAAAAGCCACGACCTAACTCCTCAGGCGCTGTCTGGCCAGTGGAGTATTTACAGCATTTTCTTGTTTTTATTGCTGTGAATTAGTGAGCTGTTCTGATGCAAATTCAAATGGTAATGTTGAGGGCAGCTGATGAAGCAATCAGTCACGAGCTGCAATGCAACTCTGCGGCAGTTAATGTTGCCCTTAGGAAACTCCATTGACTGGCTGCCGAACTCTCTGCAATCAAATTATTACGATCATTGCTTGTAAAGAAGTACATTTGTTGTCATAAATTTGCTCCCAATGAAAATCATTAGTTTGTTTGTCATGTAGCAAACACAGCAGACCCAATGCTCAACAAAAGCTCTGCTTCTTTGCTTATACCTCTTACATTAATTGCATCGAGGTAGTCCCACAGTCCCAGGTGACCATAGGCTGCTTTCCCCTTTGAGGGGGAGAGTTGACCGGCAGCGGTTTAACCTGAGGGTCACCACACCTCAGGTGAGGGGCAAGGTTGAGAAGGTGGGACCTTCATGAACAATCGTAGCCAGCTCAGGAATTGAACCCATGCTGTTGGTGTCTGCATCACAAACCAGTTGTCCAGGCAATTGAGCTAAACCGGCGTTACACATAACCAAATAACAGGAAATTTCAATACAGTAGTGTATTTTACCAATAGAAGTGCAGAGTCCATTATATCTTCCCCACATTAACACTAATGCGATAAAGCTATTACTGAGGATATTTCAGAGGAACGGGTCTTTCCAGTTATGTTAGGGTTATTATTGTTACTTCACACTGAATGGAATCTCTGAAAAAAATCCATTGATAAAATGAAAGCAAACAATCCTCCTATCTGCAACACTGTGGAAAATCTTACACGACAAATATTGTGCTGACTTGGTCCTTCGCCGCATCAATGGGAGAATTTAGATGAGGCAAACAGCTCCATTAAACTAAATGTAGAAGATATCAGGCAACTTTGAAAAGAACCCTGAGAAACTATACTAATGCTGTGCTCTCACTTGCAGGCATTGTTGTGAGGTGATGTTTAAAACATGCCCAGCTCTGTGATGCATATGTACAATTTACCCATTGTATAATGTCAGCACCTGCTGAAAATTAATGTTATTCCAGTTAAGCGTGGCCCGGCTCCACTGCCTCTGGCTCTGTGCCTCATCTTGGTCTCGTGTGCTTGCAGCAAAAGGTTGAGTCTCTAGCCACTTGACCTTTAACACAACTAACAACATCAAATGAAGTACAGATGCACGCTGGCAGGTCAGCCAATTCATAGTGCATATCCTGGCATTATCACGATTAAAATTCTCTGCATGAACATTGCTCGACAACCTCTTGTAGGAATGTTCAACAGCTAGAATACAGTTCTGGTCACCACATTACAGGAAGGATGTGACCACATCAGAGTGGATATAGAGGAGATTTATTTCTATTTACTGGACGTGAGTGCCACTAGTTAGGCCAACATTTATTGGCCATCGTTAATTGCCCTTGAATTGAGGTGCTTGTTAAGGCATTTTAGAGAGCACTTAAGAGTTAACCACAGTGCTGTGAATATGGAATCTCATAGGATGGCAGATTTCATTTCCTAAAGACCATTAGTGAACCACGTGTGTTTTGCAACAATGACACGGATTTCATGGTTAACATTAGACTTTAGGGCAGCACGGTGGCCTAGTGGTTAGCACAGCTGCCTCACGGCGCTGAGGTCCCAGGTTCGATCCCGGCTCTGGGTCACTGTCCGTGTGGAGTTTGCACATTCTCCCCGTGTCTGCGTGAGTTTCGCCCCCACATCCCAAAAATGTGCAGAGTAGGTGGATTGGCCACGGTAAATTGACCCCTTAATTGAAAAAAATAATTGGATAACCTAAATTTATAAAAAAAAACATTAGACTTTAAATTCCACACCCCGGGGCCGGGCTGGAGAATCGCCGGGACTGGCTTGAATCGGGGCCCCCCCGGCGGTTCTCGGTCCGAGATGGGCTAAGCGGCCACGCTAAAACAAAACGAGTTCTGTCGACGCTGTCCACACCTGCTCTTAGCCGGCGGGACTTTTGACGTGGATGCATCTGGGGGCAGCTTGGTGGGGGGGAGGGTGGTCCAACCCCGGGGGGTGGAGGGGGGGGGGGCCTCCGCTGTGGCCTGGCCTGCGATTGGGGCCTCCCGATCAGCGGGCCGGTCTCTCGGGCTGGGGCCTCTTTTGTTCCGCGCCGGCCCCTGTAGCCCTACGCCATGTTGTGGTCGGGGCCAACGCGGAGTAGGGAGCCACTGCGCGTGCGCGGCAATCGCGCCCGTCCCACTGCGCATGCGCTCATTGGCGCCGGCCCCACTGCTCATGCACAAGTCCGCAGCGCTCATCTGAAGCCAGGGATCGGCAGCTGGAGCGGCGTGGGTCACTCCAGTGCCATGCTGGCCCCCTGTAGGTGTCAGAAGCTGGCTCCTGAGGCCATGTTACCCAATTATTTTTTCCAATTAAGGGGCAATTTAGCGTGGCCAATCCACCTACTCTGCACATTTTTGGGTTGTGGGGGCGAAACCCACGCAGACACGGGGCGAATGTGCAAACTCCACACAGACAGTGACCCAGAGCCGGGATCGAACCTGGGACCTCAGCGCCGTGAGGTGGTTGTGCTAACCACTAGGCCACCGTGCTGCCCCCCCTGAGGCCATGTTGACGCCGTCGAGGAACGCGACAGCGTTTACAACGGCGTCAACACTTAGCCTCAGGATCAGAGAATCCCGCCCTAGATCTCTGAAATACCAGTCCAGTGACAATATCAGTATACCACTGACTCTCTTATGAGGGCATTTTATGAGGAGAGTGACTGCTGTTGAGATCAAAGGAGCATTTGACCAAGTATGGCATCACGGAGCCCGAGCAAAACTGGAGTAAATTGGAATTGGGGAAAGCTCTCCACCAGTTTGAGTCATACCTGGCATAAAGGAAGATGGCTGGGGTTGGTGGAGGTCAATCATCCCAGCTCCTGAACTTCACTGTCAAAGTTCCTCAAGATACTATCTGAGTGGGCAGCACGGTGGCCTAGTGGTTAGCACAACCGCCTCACGGCGCTGAGGTCCCAGGTTCGATCCCGGCTCTGGGTCACTGTCCGTGTGGAGTTTGCACGTTCTCCCCGTGTCTGCGTGGGTTTCACACCCACAATCCAAAAATGTGCAGAGTAGGTGGATTGGCCACGCTAAATTGCCCCCTTAATTGGAAAAAATAATTGGGTAATCTAAATTTTATTTTAAAAAAAGATACTATCTGAGACGCAACCATCTTTAGCTCTTCATCAGTCACCTTCCTTCCATCATAAGGCACAGAAGTGGTGATGTTCACTGATGATTACACAATGTTCAGCACCATTCGTGTTTCCTCAGTAACTGAAACAGTCTGTGTCCAAATGGAAGATGTCCAATGTTCAGGCTTGGGCTGATAAATGGCAAGTAACATTCGCATCACGCAAGTGCCAGGCAATGACCATCACCAACAAGAGAGGATCCAACCATCGCCTATTGGCATTCAATGGAATTACGATCCCATGAATCTCCCACAATGAACATCCTAGAGGTTATCATTGACCTGAAACTGAACTGGACTAGCCATATAAGTAGTGTGTCTACTAGAGCAGGTCAGAGGCTGAGAATCCTGTGGTGGGTAACTCGCCTCCTGACTCTCCAAAGCCTGTCCACCATCTACAAGGCACAAGCCAGGATTGTAATAGAATACTCTCCCTTTGCCTGGATGAGTGCAGCTCCAACAACACTCAAGAAGCTGAAAAACCATAAATAAAAATTGCAGCCCTGCTTAATTGGCACCCCTTCCACAAACATTCACTCTCTCCACCACCGACACACAGTAGCATCATGAATAAAACTGGCAGACTCGGCATCAGCTGGAGTCGAACATAATGAAAATACACACATACTTTCAGCACAGGATACCTTCAAACTTTGTTTGTGATGTCCACATCCCATGACTGAATGAATAAAAGTAAACTGAAATGTGTTTTGTTTTCTCACTTTGATTTTGCCGGTTGTCCAGCTGTACTTACATGCGCACCTTCTCCGAAAGGTGATTGCAAGAATGATATTTGGATTTTCTTTTTCCCCATAATAGCACTCTCCTCCCAACCCCAACTCATGCTATTGACAATGTGAAATAGGTAAGTGTGCTCAGATCAACTTCAAAATTCTGGGATAAAAGCAGAGAATGCTGGAAAAAAACTTTGACTGGAATTCTCTGGCCGTTCGCTGGTGTTTGTTCTCGCCGGCAGCACACCCCGCCTGCGGGTTTCCTAACGGCATGGGGTGGCTTCAATGGGAATTCTCATTGACAAGTGGTGGGAAGAGAGAATCCCGCCGCCGAGATGCATGTGGCTGGGGGGTCCGAAGAATTCCGCCTTTTAGGCCTACAGAGAGCAGCCAAATTAATGTAATGACTTTTTCATAGCTGCTTCTAGCAGTTCTTCATTTGGTGTTTTTACTTCGGAATTCTGGGGCTAAGTCAGAGACAAACCTAAGCCGGAATTCTCCTGCCTCACAGCTGCACATTTCCCGGTGGCGGGAGGCTGCGCGCCGTTCGCTGGTGACGGGAGTCTCTGCTCCCATTGCTGTCAATGGGAATCCCCATTGAAGTCGCCCCACGGCACTGGGAAACCCATGGACGGGAATGGGCTGCTGGCGGACCAGCGAATCTCGCCGCCAGCGACCGGTCAGAGAACTCCAGTCACACTCCAGGGGCGGAATTCTCCGACCCACCGCAGGGTCGGAGAATCGCCCGGGGCCGACGTAAATCCCGCCCCCGCCGTGGCCGGAATTCTCCGCCACCCGGGAATTGGCGGGGGCGGCAATCACGCCCCGTTGATCGGCGTGCCCCCCCGCGCCGATCAGCGCGCCCCCCGCGGCGATTCTACGGCCCGCGATGGGCCGAAGTCCCGCCGCTGACAGGCCAATCCCGTTGACGTGGTTTCAACCACCTCTGGTGGGGGTGCGGGGTGATTGGACCCCGGGGGGGTGCCCCCACGGTGGCCTGGCCCGCGATCGGGGCCCAACGATCGGCGGGCGGGCCAATGCCATGGGGGCACTCTTTTTCTTCCGCTGCCGCCACGGCCTCCACCATGGCGGAGGTGGAAGAAAACCCCCCGACCGCGCATGCGCTGGGCGGAGGGCGTCAAAGGCCGTTGGCGCCGGTTTTGGCGCCAGTCGGCGTGGCACCAACCACTCAGGCGCGGGCCTAGCCCCTAAAGGTGCGGAGAATTCCGCACCTTTGGGGAGGCCCGACGCCGGAGTGGTTGGCGGCTAAGGCTCAACAGGCTAGGCAGCATGTGCTTTGCAGAATTTTAACCTTTTATGGATTTGAAATAGTTAATCAGGGGCAGCAGGGTAGCATGGTGGTTAGCATAAATGCTTCACAGCTCCAGGGTCCCAGGTTCGATTCCCGGCTGGGTCACTGTCTGTGTGGAGTCTGCATGTCCTCCCCCTGTGTGCGTGGGTTTCCTCCGGGTGCTCCGGTTTCCTCCCACAGTCCAATGATGTGCGGGTTAGGTGGATTGGCCATGCTAAATTGCCCGTAGTGTCCTAAAAAAAGTAAGGTTAAGGGGGGGGTGTTGGGTTACGGGTATAGGGTGGATACGTGGGTTTGAGTAGGGTGATCATGGCTCGGCACAACATTGAGGGCCGAAGGGCCTGTTCTGTGCTGTACTGTTCTATGTTCTATGTTCTTAACAGTTGCCTGAAATGGACGAAGGTCGGTTTGTTTTGAGCTGCCAGGCTGTTCAGTTCTCACCCACGGGTAGTTTTAAATCAAATCTAACAGGGGGAATTCTCTGACGTTGCTCCAGGAATCGCACGAGAAACGTCAAACTGCATCATTCAATGGAAAATCTCGGGAATCGCACCTTACTGAGTGTCATTTCCAGCAGAAACTATTCCAAGGCGGAGCTGTGCTGTTTGAAAAATCTTAACTTGCCTGCACTTTAACCCATCTGTTCACCAAGCTGTAGAAAAGTTATGGCAAATTCTATGCCAAAATGTCTCGACAAGATGTCAGCGCACCGCCAAGCACATGAGATCATCAGGGCCAACTTTTTCTCAGTTGCAGCACTTAAGAGTTCTGCCATACTTTGTTTGGTGCAGAGCAACCTGAAGAAAAAAGCTCTCTGGATATCTCCACCTGCCTTTCCGGACAGTAACAAAAACCTTATAGTGACTTCACAAAATCTATGGAAGGATTGATTTGCGGGAGCAGTGATGGGCAATTGCAGTACGCTGTGGCAAATCCACCTTAACGTGATGTTCACCTGAAATGTGAATGGTCTTCATCAATTTTTTTTAATGACATCGGAGGACAATGGTGCAGTGCTAATGTCATGGCCCTATTCGTCCCTATGCTCAGGCTTATGATCTGAGGACCCAGGTTCAAGTCCCACCATGGAATTCGATTAATAAATCTGAATTTAAAAGGCGAGGCAATGGTATAGTGGTATTGTCTCTGGACTAGTAAGCCAGAGACCCAGGAAAATGCTCTTGGGACTCAGGTTCAAATCCCAGCACTGATGGCGAAATTTGAATTCAATAAAAATCTGGAATTAAACATCTAATGATCTCCATGAAACCATTGTCGATTGTTGTAAAAACCCACCTGGTCCACTAATGTCCTTTAGGGAAGGAAATCTGCCATCCTTACCTGGTCTGGCCTGCATGTGACTCCAGACCCACAGCAATGTGACTGGCTCTTAACTGCCCCCTCAAGGGAAATTGGGGATGGGAAATAAATGCTGGCTCAGCCAGCGATGCCCAGGTCCCATGAACAAATATTTTTTTTAAATGGTGCCATGAAGCTTTCGTCAATTATTGGAAGAACACATCTGCCCATTAGTGTCCCTTTAGATTTGATTTGATTTATTGTCACATGTAAGTACAGTGAAAAGTATTATTCTGCGGCCAAGGGAACATACACAGTACGTACATAGTAGACAAAAAAAGAATAATCGGCAGAGTACATTGACAAATGGTATATCGACAAACAATGATTGGTTACAGTGCGGAACAAGGGGCCAAACAAAGCAAACAGAGCAAAAGGGGCATAGGACTTCATGAATAGTGTTCTCACAGGGAACAGATCAGTCCGAGGGAGAGGCATTGAGGAGTCTAGTAGCTGTGGGGGAAAAGCTGTTCCTATGTCTGAATGTGCAGGTCTTCAGACTCCTGTATCTTCTGCCTGATGGAAGGGTCTGCAAGTAGGCAAAGCCTGGGTGGGAGGGGTCTCTGATAATGCTGCCTGCCTTCCTGAGGCAGCGGGAGGTGTAGGGAAGGAAATCTGCTGTCCTTACCTGCTCCAGTGTATGTGCAACTCCAAGCCCACAGTAACATGGATCACTATCAAATTACTCAGTTGTCCAAACTGCCACAACTAGTAGAGGGATTTCAGGAGCTCAAGAAGAAAGGGTTCTACCACTCCAGGGCAACTAAGCATAGGCCTTTCCAAGTGATGCCCATGTCCATCTGAACCATTTAAGCATTGGGAAAGGGATTGTGGTGAGGGTGGAAATAAGATAAATTAACCCTGAGGGATATTCATCCACTGCAATGGCCTCCAGTAATACCTTGGATATTCTGGGGCATCCTATGACTGCAGTAGCTGAAACCATCTTTTGCCCTTTCAAACTGTTTCTTCGTGCCAGCAGTCACAGTGCACCTCCTCTTTTAGTGAAGTAGATTTTCTATTAATGGAATAGAGATGCCCTGGGCGAGATTCTCTGATCCTGAGGCTAAGTGCTGATGCAAGTAGGCAAAGCCTGGGTGGGAGGGGGCTCCTACAAGGGGCCAGCACGGCGCTGGAGCAGTTCACGCCACTCCAGCTGCTGATCCGGCCGTGGAATGGGCCCCACGGGATACGCGCATGTGCAGTGGGTCCGGCCCGAACCCGTACGTGCGCAGTCCTACCGGTGCGATTTCCGCACATGCGTGGTCTTTCCCTTGTCCGCGCCGGCCCCAACCCAACATGGCAAAGGAGTAGAGGCGCTGGCGCAAAAGAAAGGAGGCCGGGAGACAGAGAGGCCGGCCCGCCGATTGGTGGGTCCCGATCGTGGGCCAGGCCACATCGGAGGCCCCCCCCCCCCCCCTCCCCCCACAGGCCGCCATCTGAGCTTTCAACGTGGAGTTCCCGCTGGCTGAGAGCAGGTGTGGACGGCGCAGACAGGACTCGGCGTTTCCATGACGGCCGCTCGGCCCATCCTCGCCTGAGAATCGGTGTGCCGGCCGCGTAGAGCGGCCCGCGACTGGCGCCGCGCCAACCACGCCGGCGCCAATGGCGCCGTGGGAGAATTGCGTGCCAGTGTTGGGGCTTCGGGGCCCGATTCGCGCCGCCAGCAGGGATTCTCCAGTCCGGCTCCTGTTCCTGTCTTGTGACTGGCCATGCAGCCAATAAGAAGTGCAGGTGGTACTGGCTGAACACTCCATCTTGAGTGCAATGCTTGGTTCTGCAACTGCAAACTCCCACCTCACACATTAAAGACTAGGCAAGAACATCAGCCCATCTCTCATAAACATGTCAGCGTAAAATTGAAATTCAGGTTAGACAGGTGTCAAGTTCATTATTGTCATATAAAAAATGTGTAAAACATAACCATGGTACTGCTTGTAGGTCCAGGCTCCAATCCTAGTGCTCTGCCAGTCAGAGTCCTGGGATCCTTCACACCTAATCAACAGCAGCATGGGATGGTTTCCCAGCAGCGTGGGGTGGCTCATATTTTCTCTCTCATTCTTTTGTTTCCTATCTCGTTCTTTCTCACATTTGTTCTTTTTCATCACTCACTCATTCTTTCTCTCTCATTTGTTCTTTCTCACACTCACTCATTTTTTCTCTCTCTCCCTCACTCACTTTCTCTCACTCATATATTGTCGCTTGTTCTTTCTCAAGCCCACCCATTCATTCTTTCTCACACTTGCTCACTCACTTACTTATTCTTTCTGTCATTCGCACGTACAAAGTGGAGGGTATGAAATTTGGGTGTGGGATTTCTTGCACTTAAATCACACATTGCAAGAAAAGTAATGCTTGTAAAAGCATCAATTGTGTACGATATGGAGCATTTGATTTGCTTTTAATCTGCAAATGTTGTGTTTATTGAGGTGCAGGATATTAGTGTTGGAGAATGAATGACTCCATATTTTGGGTTTCCATGTGGACATCAGGCATGCCCAGACCAAAGCTTTTGGAGCCTCTCCATTCTGCACCGAGCAGTGCACCCGGTGGACAGGAACAATTCTGACTGATTTGATTGTATATCAATTGCCTTTCATTGAATGCAGATGGTGGGCATTAACTGGGGGTTCACTTGTGCTTCGAGAAATAGGAGCTGTCAAAACGAGGGTGTTGTCTAAGGAGGTGCATGTTTGCAATGTCTAGCTCTGGAAATAAAAACTTACCTGAAAAAAGTGTGTAAATATTGGTTCCAGATTGATCCTTCACTAGTTAGTTTCCTAAAGCATTACCAGCTGCACCATTGTGACATTTTTCCATTTGCCACACCAGCTGTCTTGGTGCTGATCTCCAAGAGATTAAAAATTTGTGCTTACTTTGGCCTAATATTGTTGTGCAATTTTGTGCCCTGCAACAAAGCTTTCCAAGTCAATGATTATTCAGAAAGACCTCTTTTTTTTTTGTCGGGCATGCTGCCTTCTTGCAGGTGCCGATAAAGCAGTCGACAAATGTCTGCTGTATGGTGTACTAAAAGTGCCCGGTTAATTAAGCTGCCTTCCAAATCCATTATTTTGTTATAAACAGCAATCTACCATAATTATTCTTCACACTTGAACTATTCAGCAGTCCCATTTTTAGCAGTGTAAAGCATTTCCAGCGAATATGAAGCTTGAGTGCAATGTTAATTGCATTCAGTTTTAATGTGATTGAAAATATTTGGTGGAGCATCATATAGACATATTTTTCATACTTTAGTTATTCATGCTAATGCTTAATCTTCATTGATTCATTTTGCTCAACAATATTTTATGTCTTGATATAAATATGAAATTTAATCACAAAATAAATCTGGAGTTGAAAGCTAGCCTCAGTGATGGTAACCATGACAACTATCATCGATTGTTGATAGTGAACCATCTGGTTCACTAATATCCCTTTAGGGGAGGAAATATGCTGTCCTTATCCGATCCGGCCTACATGTGACTCCAGACCTATAGCAATGTGCTTGATTCTTAATTGCCCTGTGAATGGCCCTCGCAAGCCACTCAGTTCAAGGGGAAATAGGGATGGGCAACAAATATCGGTGCCACATCCCGTGAAATAAAATAAACAATCTCTAGACTCTGAAGTCGATAGGTTCTGTGGCCAGATATAAACAAGGTAAATATTGTTTGTCTGTTTGAGTGAAACATAGGCTGAATTGGAATATTTGAATTGGAACATTTTCACAGCATCGAATAGTTGATGCAAACTTGATCTTTTCTTCTGTGTTCAGGTGCTTTTAAAGTTGGGAAGAAGTTGTGTTGCTGACTCAGTTGTTAGCTGTTCTACTTTCCATGGAGCATAAACAAGGATGACGAGAATCAGTCCCAGTGCATGAAGAGTTAACACGTTGGCACTAGTATATACCACGAGGATGCTGTAAGGAAGATCAGCCAGCTTTTCCAGTCTGTATTGCCAACATTTGAATATTCCATTCTAATGTGCTGTATGTTGGGCAGAATGGCTCTTCCCTTCTTTCCAACATGCACAACCCGGATTCAAATCAAATGGCCCTTTGAAAAGATTCAGGAAGTCCTCCAGCATTTCTGAATATGTATCATAATGCTAGCGTTTAGTGGAGGCCTCTGTCAGCACAATAATATACTGCTATTTCTCCTGACCAACAGTGATTCTTTAACCAGTATCACCAATGTCGGGTATCTGGCCATCTACCTACTTGGTATGCGTGCATGTTTACTGTGTTACAAGTTAGCTGTCATGTTTTCCTTCATTACAACACTGACTATACAGTCTTCACTGATCCACAAAGTGCTTTGGAATACTGAGGTTGTGAAAGGTGCTCTATAATTCCACCCCCCTCTCCTCAAGGTGAGGATATCCATCCCTAATTGTTGTCAAACAGAGCATTTCAGAGGACGGTTAAGATTCAACAACATTGCTGCCATGCGTCTAGAGTTACATGTGGGCCAGACCAGGTAAGGACAGCATAGTGAACCGAGTGGTCGATGATAATTTAAGGTCTCTATTACAGAGACTAGCTTTATGTTGCACATTTTATTAATTGAATTTAAATTCTGCCTTGGTGGAATTTTAACCCATGTCCCCAGATCATTAGCCTGAGCTTCTGGATTATGAGCCCAATTACATTAGCACAATGCCACCACCTCCCTATACAAACCTTTCTTCACTTTCAACCTTGAAATTGAGCAAATTGGATATCCTGTTGTGTTATTTTTGTTTTTGTTTCATCAATGTTCCCCAACGCCATCTGCCAACACATTGGAAGGAATGAGTGGGTGCTCCATCACAATATATGACTGTAGTTTACATGTCACCAGTTAACTGCACCACTTTAGAACTATCTAACCTCTTGGAAATGATAATGTGAAATAGCTGTCTTGTTTTGTCAGATGGAGCTCATTAAAAGCCCCACCATCACTTAAAACTCTTCTGGAACCTTTCCAATGTCTAGCTTAATGGACCGAAGCAGAAAAGGTAAGTGTTGTCAGCCATAAATAGAATCCAGCCATTAGCTTAGTGACTACCAGAGTCTGAGCAAATGCTAGCAGTCATTTCCTGACCTACAGGTTTACTGCCTGGTCTTTTAGCATTTGTTGAAATGTCAACGAAACAGTGAATAAACGTCCTCTTGCATCATATCACATGTCTTGTGAATTTGTTGAGCTGATGATGTTAATTCACAGTTCACTTGGGTACCTGATCGGGCTAGATAGAGTGAAAGACTTTCTGTTGGTTGGAGGTTGTCCTTGAGGGGACACAACCTAAACATTAGAGCAGACACTTCAGGAGTAAAACACGAAAACATTTCTAAGTTTGGAACTTTGTTGCTCAATGAATTGGTTTTAAAACTGAGTGTTAGATTTTTTTCAAACCAAATATAGGAAGGAATATAGGAGAAAGGTGGGTAAATGGAGATTGGTTGAAGGTCAACCATGATCTCATTGAATGATGGATCTTGTTCTTATGTAATGATTGCATCGAGCCTGAAGCCAGTGGCATCAATTTTGACATTTTTATGACTACCCGGTGTAGTGAGCTCCCCCCAAAATCCATGGTAAAGGTTTTGATATGTCAGCTCCATTTAGAGCTACTGGTGTGTCTCAGGGCACCAGGCAGGTGCTGTGATACAGCTTGAGGCTGACTGGTGTTGGGTGTCCACCAAGGTCAATGTGGGCAGGAGGGTGCTAGCATCGCAAGAACTCAAATTGGTATTGTGTAGCCCAGAGTGAGGTCCTGCTCCTTTCAGCTCCAGAAAAATCACAGCTTACCTTGGTTAAATCTCTTTGGTGCTTGTACCCAAGCAAATGATCAGAGCGTGGCACAGCTGCCGGCCATTTCCAACCTAATTTGGTAGTCGAGGGCCCCTGGATTCCAGGTTGTGTGATCTTGTCACATAGAATGCACAGGTGCTTTGCCATCCCAGGGGCGGCTTCCTGCCTTGCTTGGCTCCTGCCAGCGTCAAATGTATCGCAGCCTCCACCCCATCTTTACCTGAAGCCAATGGTGAACAACCTTGGCATGCTACTTGGCCCTAGATTGAGCCTCAAACTCCCCACCCAGCCCATTGTCGGGATTGTTGGTTGCTATCACTGAAGCATTGCCCCTCCCTCATTCATATACAGCTTTGCAAATGCCATCCATGCCCTCATCGTGCCATTTCTTCACTGCTACCCTCTCAGTGTTTCTGCATCTGGTTTACTGGGATAGAGCGGAGGAATGGGAACAAACCTCATGGGGTAAATGGACATAATGATTGTTTGATTCCATGACATCTCCTCTCCGACATAAAGTTCCCCATATCTGCTATCCTCTTTCTTCATCCAATTACATTAGCTCTCTGCATCCCTGATGAAATGAAATGAAAATCGCTTATTGTCACGAGTAGACTTCAATGAAGTTACTGTGAAAAGCCCCTAGTCGCCACATTCTGGCACCTGTTCGGGGAGGCTGTTACGGGAATCGAACCGTGCTGCTGGCCTGCTTGGTCTGCTTTCAAAACCAGCGATTTAGCCCAGTGTGCTAATGTCAAGGTTTTCATCCTCACTTTTAATTCCCCCAATGGACTTGCTCCTATCCAGAAATTCAGCTTCAACACCACTTCCTAGCATATAGCACTCATTGCCTTCCTTGGGTTGCCAACTGTGATTAAATGTATTCCTGAAGTTTTCATCACGTGACTTATCCCCATACTTCAGCCAGTGATCGGCCAACATCTCCGTCCTTGTAACTCGCTACCTTCCTGCATCAATTGGAAAGCAAAAAGATTCATTGTCCAATTGGATGATTGGCTTGGCTGTCAGCCAACAGCCTTTCCCCCCCATTTTCAATATTTTTATATCACGTAAAGAGAAATGTCAAAGAAAATGACCAAAATCAACTTTCTTTCATGTCCCGACGATCTTTGTCACCTGTTGTATGCAGCAGTTTCTTGGAGATTGATATTCAATTCCTGGAAAGTCCAGGCCAGTCCTGGAGGATTGGAACCCTGTGACCTCTCCTCACCCCAACCATCTTTCCACTGCCTCGTGGAAACGATTCCTCTTTGTGTTTCAATCAGTCCATTAAATGCTGGAAGGCATGTCAGTTGGCATCAAATGGATTGAGGCTCACATGCAATCTTTGAGCAGGAGTCATCCAGGTAGTCATCAGGGACCTGAGTTAATTCTGTTCAAGTACCATTCGTCCTAGCTTGGGGAGGCTGGAGCTGATTTTAGGACTTGCACCAGTGCTCCATCTGAGATCAGCTCGCCCAAGCCAACCAGAGAGACTGAATCAGGGACACCGTTGGTCTATGCAATGCTACAGCATATTATGTGGGCTCTCACTCACTTATCGTCAGCTGGGAAATCTTTCCTTTTCATATTTGACAGTTGCTGTGTCTGAAAAATCACTGCTGTGGTTTGGGGAAGGAAGACGAAGACATTGCAAAGCACTATTACAGCACTGAAGCAGGACAGGCAGCTAAACAGGTCCATATCGATGCTCCAAATGATCTGTTATGGAGGATGCGCAAAAGCATGTTTTACTCGCATTGCTAAAGTAAGCACATCAGTCGTAAGACGGCTCATTTCCAACTTAATGTCGCAGAATAGACTGGCCTGAAAACCTTGTGTCGCCATGCAACAGGAGGCCAGGATAAACTTCAGATATGCCAGGAGGTCCATCGGCACAATGTAATTCCTCCACCTAATGCATTGTGATCGCCACATGAACCGCTGTAGATGCACCTTGCTGATTTTATTAAGCACATATATACATCCTTTGCACACCACGCCATGCAGGCCAGACCATCTGTGCTCACGTTGTAGGTTGTGAGGCCATTTCAGCCACTGCACGCTTGTGCAAAGAGAAAAACAGAGCTGACAGTTCACGCCATAGACCTGTCAACAGATAGGACATGTACAAGTTTTACTTTACAGTTGGATAACCATATTGTGCATTGGTTTTTTGATACTGTCTGTGCTCTGGATCTGATTCTGCAGAGGTGAAAGGGCATTAATTGTCGCATAAATAGCACAAAACTATTTATTATTATGTGATTTTTTTTTAATAGGAAATAGACAGGCGAAGTTGTGTGAAATTCTAGCCATCTGAATCATGGTTAGTCAGAACTTAATTGAATGCTATGCTGCCCCGGGCAGTTGTAGGTTGTTCTACTCTACAACGTAGCCATCTCTGCTATTTTTAACTCAGAACTAATGCATTTCCAGTGGAAGCATTCATTGATTTAAAGTTCTGAGCCATAGCTGTATATTTAATGCATTTTTAATATCTAGATGAAGAGAAAATAATTACAAGCAGCCAATGCAGATCTCAGAAAGGAAGATCGTGCTTGAGAACCCTGATTAGAGTTCTTTAAGGAGGTAACAGATGTGAATGTGGTATATACACCGCACAGGAGACTAGCTGAAGAAGATCAAGGGATAAGGAATAAGCAGAAGGATAATGAATGGCATTGGAAAGTGGTTAGATACCGACAATTTTTAGAAAGTGATTCAAACATCCAGTTTGAAAGAATAACCCACCTAGATTTACCGTTTACATTTTTTTTCCTGCAACAAATGACAAAAAAACACTTGACTAAAAACTTATTTTAGACAATGTATATTTTAACCACAGAAAGTAAAATTTGCCTTTTATACTTATCACTTATTGCACTCCCTTTGGAATTATAGTCCTTTGAACAAATAGTCTACAGTTGCTCCCAGCTTCCAGGGGGCTTCTGTATCACCATTTCGACGAGTAATAACTTTGAATGACCATCTCTAGGTGCTTCCCTCGGTTTTTGGAGAGTTCCTTAAATACACTACCAGCAGTAAAGCCTCGTCAAATCAGTTTTCATCTCCCTGTTCCTGCCAAGGCCCATCTCTTGGAGGCCTTACTGCAGGATGCATCTCTTCAATTATAGACTGCCTCCATCCCAGGTCCGATGGGTGATAGCTCGCAGAGTCAAGTAGCCTTTTTGCTCTGCTGACCACATAGAACTGTGTGTCATTTTCATTGATTTGCAGGGAATCTGTAGCTAACCTGATCTCAAAATGGCTCCCCCCACCCCCATGGCAATGTGAAACACATTAGCTTGTACCACAGTAGAAATGTTAATTGACTGTCTCTGATCCCAACTGCCTTTCATCTGAGAAATAGATGTATCTTTGCAGCACAACTGTTTACAACCTGATAATTTCAACACCTTTCTGGGACTTTGGGGACTCAGAGTCTACCCATTGTAACCTCAGAGATTGTCGCCGTTAAGCCTTAGTGTAAAAACATGCACCTTCTTCTCAGTAAAACAATCTAAATGTTCCGTTAATCTCTTAACAATCAAACGGCCATTTCAGGCAGACTTTAGAACAAGTCACATTCACCTTAAATTTAAAACTACGGTCCCAAAATATAATCTTATAAACCTCATAATTGTAAGAGAATGAGTAAATGGTGAGTAGGATTTAAAGACAGTGGGCTGGATTCTCCGTTTGGGAGACTATGTCCTGACGCCGGCGTGGGAACAGTGGCATTTTACGCCTGAAAAAACAATGCAAAACCTCCACCAATCCTCCATCTGCTGGGGGGCTAGCAGGCACACAGCGTAGAGCCCCTGCGGACACGGTCAGATAATTGCCGGGTCCTTGCAACATTGTGGCGGTCGCGTGCGCACCCTGCCTGCCAAATAGTGCCCCCTTTTGGCCAGGTTTACCACCCCTGGACCACCCCCACCAGTGCCCCCTGCCCCCGCCAAAGCCCCTCCTACCCGCGCAGATCGCCCCCCACCCCCCAACTGTGGCGGCGCTGGACTTAGTCCGCACGCCACGCCAGGTTCCCGAAAAGAAAATAGCACATGTGCTCCACGCCAGCGGGAACCCGGTCCATCAAGGGCAGAGCATCGGAGGAGGGCCTCGGGTAACCTCCTGAGGCCGTCCCAATGGCGTGCGGCGTACTCTGCGAGTACGCCATTTTGCAGGAGGTGAGCATTGCAAAAGCGGTGTCGCCCCTATTTCAGCGCCAACGGGGATTCTCCAGCCAATCACGGTGTCGGAGAATGGAGAATCCCATCCAGTTTGTCCGGAGTGTTGGAAGTGGAAAGCATTTCTGATCCAGAACTCTTTAACTTCACCATTAATCAATGATTTGAGTACAATTAGAGATAGTGGCGTCCAAATCTGCTGACAATACTAAAATGGAATGCATGGTAAATAATTCAGAGGAGCCCATGAAGCAACAAGGGGATCTTGTAAAGTGTTATATTTCAAAACAATAATCACACTTTGAATGGGAAGGTTGAATGTTCATGGAATTGATCTTTGAAGCAGTAATTAGGCCAACATTTAAGGATAGGTTAGATGGGTAGCTGAAAGTAAAAGGGTGAAAGGAACAGTACAGGCATGAGAGGTAAGGGTACGGATCAAGTGGAAAATAAACCAACACAAATTGATTGGGCTGTTGTATTTGCAAACAACTTTTTGTTTTACTCTTGCCCGCCTCATACATATCTGGAGCCTCTCGCTGACTGCTCTAAGCTGGTGTCGTAGTTGGAGCTAACAAGGTGACTATTGTAATGTCTGAAACAATTTCAAAGATATGTGTGTAAAAAAAAAACTGAAGTGAAGGCAGATTTCAGACATACTATATCACCGTGGAAGTGTTATGTTTCTGCTCGTCCACATTCAGTATGTAATATTAGAATGGTTAAAGCACAGAAGGAGGCCATTCAGCTTATCATCTCTGTACTGGCTCTTTGCAAGAGCAATTCAGCTAGTTTCACAGCTCTGCCTTTCCCTGTCGCCCTGCAACTTTTTCTTTGTTTCAGATATTTATCCATTTCTCTTTCGAAAGCCACAATTGAATCTCGCCTCCATCACACAATCAGCCAGTGCATGCGAGAGCCCCAAAACTCTCGCTGTTAAAAAAATAATTTCCTCACATCACCTTTGGTTCTTTTGTACAGGAACATATGAATTAAGAGCAGGAGTTGGCCACTCGGCCCCTCGGCTTGCTTCACCATTCAATATGATCATGATTGATCGGATTGTAACCTCAACCCCATATTCCTGCCCCCCCCCCCGATAACCTTTCACTCCCTTGCTTATCAAGAATATTTTGCCATACCCGGGGGGGAGGGGGGGAAGGGGGAGGGAAAAGGGGGGTGGGGGGGGCGGACAATGACTATGTTTGTTTATTTAATTTTAATTTATTTTTAAGTTCTTTTGTTGTTCATTGGGGTTGGGGGGGGTGGGGGGATGTGATACATGCGTCGATACGGTCTGGGGGTGTTACAGTTATTGTGGGTTATTTTGTTGCATTTCATTGTTTGTCATTATGTTTTATATTTTCTGTAAAAAATTCCAATAAAAATTATATTTAAAAAAAAAAAGAATATTTTGCCATTTACCTATTTTCCGGTCCTCGACCCATCTGTCAATTGGAACAGTGTGTCTCTATTCAGCCCGTCCAGATCTTTCATCACCTTAAACAATTTTGCGTTTGCCTTACTGAATGTTTTTTTCGTATTCGGGGAATATTGCTGGCATTGCAAAATGGAGACCTTGCGATTCATCTTCTGTCAGCACTTCGAATAGAAGAGAATAAAATCCCTGCAGGGCAGAAGGAGGCCATTTGGCCCATCAGGTTTGCACTGACACTCTGAAAGAGCACCCCACTTAGGGCCACTCCCTCACCCTATCCCAATAATCTAACCTTAGCTGGACACTAATGGGCAATTTACCATGGCCAATCCACCTAACCTGCACATCTTTGGACTGTGGGAGGAAACCGGTGCATCCGGAGGAAACACACGCAGATAAAGGGAGAACAAACTTCACACAGACAGTCACCCAATGCCAGAATTGAATCCCAGTCGCTGGCGCTGTGAGACAACAGTGCTAACCACTGTGCCACCGCCCTTCCATGATTTAAGCAATAGCAGAAACCTGTGACGTGTATAAAGGTGACATAATGGCAGTTAGTTCCTGCTTTGAAGCAAAGGAAAAGTTCACATTTCAGTAATGAATACAGGAAGGAGGGCAGCACGGTGGCCTAGTGGTTAGCACAACCGCCTCACAGCGCTGAGGTCCCAGGTTCGATCCCGGCTCTGGGTCACTGTCCATGTGGAGTTTGCACGTTCTCCCTGTGTCTGCGTGGGTTTTGCCCCCACAACCCAAAAATGTGCAGAGTAGGTGGATTGGCCACACTAAATTGGAAAAAATAATTGGCTAATCTAAATTTATTTTTTTTTAAATGAATACAGGAAGGAGCCTTACTCTCACAGGAGCTTTGAATGATATAGCACTTTAGGAGATCGTTCGATCTGCTGCACCTGTAGTGGTCTAAACATATTGCGGTGACGGACATTTTACAACCTGTTCTGTTTTTTTTCTGGTTATAATCGTACTCCATTCAAGTAGAAACTATTTTGTCTGGAAGCCAAATCTTCAGCAACAGAACTCTTTGACACCTCTTCCTTCCCCAATTGAAAGAAATGGAAGCACAAAGGAATGTTTGAAAGATGCCATGCCTCAGGCAAGCTGAATGTTTCGCTGGCCCTTGCACTCAAAGGACGGATATGAAGGGAAGTTCTATAATAACACCTACTTTTGATCCTTTCACAAAGAAGTATCAGGGAGTTACTGATCCACGTGTCCTATCACCTCCACTCTCTCTTTCTAACACCTAATTCACGGGATTCTAGTCAACTGTCAAACAGACAGGATTATTATCGAGTGAATAGGCAACAAATGCAAGAATTATGCTGACAAAATCACCCATGAACTGCTGGAATTTTTTAAACACAAAATGCATGTTGTCTGTCAATAGCAGTTCTCAAAAGGATATGTTATAAACTATCATTTTACAGATGTACCGTAGCGTGACTGATTAGGCCACAGTGCTGTGTTCAATTCTAGGTACCGCACTTTGAGAAAGATGACAATTACGGCTTTAAAGAGGGCGCAAAGGAGCATTACCAGAATGCTACTAGGGATGAGGGACTTCAGTTATGTGGAGAGACTGGGGAAGCTGAGGGCCTTAAATGGAGATGTCCAAAATCATGACGGTTTCTGACAGAGTAAACAAGGCAAAATTGTTTCCATTGGCAGAAGGGGTGGTATCCAAAGTACATAGATTTAAGATGATTGACAAAAGAACTAGAGGGACACAGGGATACATCTTTTACACAATGAGTTGTCGTGAGCTAAGATGCACAGTCTGATTGGGTGATACAAGCAAATTCAACAATAACTTTCAAAAGAGTACTGGACTAATGCTTGAAGGTGAAATAGTTACAGGGCTGTAGGGAAAGAAAAGGGAGTCGGATTAATTGGATAGCTCCAGCAAAGAGGCATCATGGGAAAAAGAGGCCCTCCTTCTATGTTGTATATTTCCTATATGACTCACTCTCTCTAACGATAGAAGATTCCTCTAACCTTTTAATCATTCAAATAAATGATTGTGTCGGAGCTTTGCATCTGGCTTTTGGCAATGTAGCTTCCTTTTGATGCTTTGCAGTTCTGAATAGCACCCCGCTCAGCTGTCCATGATGTCCATTAAGAACGAAAGCCTGAGGAAGAGACGGTGTCCAATTCTTGTTTGGATTCACTGCCAACCATGTTAATGTAAAGTTTTAAGAACAGGAAGCCGAAGAGCTAATGGTTCAATATTGAAGAGCAATAGCTTGGAACAGGCCCCCGAATTTAAAATGCTCCTCCACTTGTTCAACTGCCTTCATCTCATCACTCCCTATCTCTGCAAACACCTCCAAGTGCTCTGCTTTCCTCCAAATCTTATTAATCTCTGATTCTCTTCACCACACTCAATCCGTGGTCAAGCTTTCAGCTGCCAAGGCCTTAAGCTCTGAAATTCACTCCCTACACCTCTCGACCTCCCTACCTTTCTCTCTTCGCCTTTTGGACGCTGCTTAAAACCTACCCCCTTTGACCAAGATTTGATGTAGTTTGCGACTCAGATATTGTGCCGTTCCGACCCTGTGAACACCTTGGAATGTTTTCCTATGTTTAAAGATGCTATATAAACTCATGTCATTTTTGTTCAGTCAACCACCCCAATTCTCTTCTCTAATAGACACGCAACCCTGCTAACTTTTGCTTTAATTCTGTGACAAAACTGTCAGCTGCTGCTGCGAAGGTGGATGTTGAGCGAGCCCGAAACATTTATGTCCAAATTACTGTAAAAGCAATCTAATGTCTTTGTGCCCACTTGACATTCTCTCTGTGTAAAAATATTTTTAGAGGCACAATTACTGTGGATGAGTTATTTTTAAGACTCAATGGAGCCTTCTTGTCAAAATGAATCTTGGCAGTTACATTTATCGTACTTAAATAAATGAAAGAGTTGCACAGAATTCAAAATTTAAGTCAAACAAAGTCACTGACGAAGAAGCTGAACAATTCTACAAACAATTATACAGCATGTTCAGTTTTTCAAACTTTGGCCATGGGATGTGGGCACCGCTGGCAGGAAAAGCATTACATGCCATTAATTGGCCTTGAGAAGGTGGTAGTGAGCCACCTTCATAAATCCATAGAGTCCATAAAGTGCAGAATGAGGCCATTCGGCCCATTGAGTCTGCACCGACCCTTTGAAAGAGCACTCTGCCTCGGCCCACTGCCCCACTCCATCCCCATTACCCTGCGCATTGATCATAGCCAATCCACCTAACCTGCACATCTTTGGACTGTGGGAGGAAACCGGAGCACCCCGGAGGAAACCCACACAGACACAGGGAAAATGTGCAACTCCACACAGTCACCCAAGGTCAGAATTGAACCCGAGTCCTAGGCGCTCTGAGGCAGAAGTGCTAACCACTGTGCCACCGTGCCACCCTGCTGTCCATGTAACGTAGGTACAACCACAGTGCTGTTGGGGGTGGGTGCAGCATTCCAGGATTTTGAGCCAGTGACGGTGAATGAATGGCATTATATTTCTAAGTCAAGTTAGTGTGTGACTTGAAGGGGAACGTCCAGGTGGTGGTATTCCCTCGCGTATATTATCCTTGTTTCTCTGGGCTGTAAAAGCTGTCAGAGCACATCTTTTATATGGTACACACTTGCTGCCTCGATGCTTATGGTGGATGGGGTGCTGCAAAGGGGGGCTGTTTTGACCTGGCTGGTGTCCAGCTTCTCGAATGTTCTTGGAAACGCATTCATCCAGGCAGTTGGAGAGGGTACCATTGCACTCCTGACGTGTCTAATAGATGGTGGACAGGCTTTGGGGAGACAGAAGCTGAATTGCCTGCTACAGAATTCTCAGCCTCTGACCTGCCCTTGTAGCCACAGCATTTATAAGGCTAGTCCAGTTCAATTTCTGGTCAATGATAACTCCAGGATGTTGATGGCGCGGGATGGTAATGCTGTTTTATGTAAATGTGCCATGGTTAGATTCTTTCTTGTTGGAGATGATCCTTGCCTGGTGCACAGCAGCCCAAGGCTGAAGACTGTCCAAGCCTTGTTGCATGGCGGGCCTGTTTCAGTATCCGAGGAGTTGTGAGAGATAGAATTGCACTCACAGGTAGTGGGGCTATTAGTGTGAAAAAGTCTGACTCACTGATAATCAGAGTAGGGAAGTTGAGGCATATTGTTGTGTTGATTTATGTTAGTTATAGTTGGTTGGGGTACTTTATAAAGTGAGACAATACATGCTATGTATGATGACTAAAGACAAATAGTGTAGGAATAAACAGTGCATGATTTGATACCTCGCGATTCTGTGAAAGTGTGCAGATTACACATTTGCATAATATGTATTTCTCACTGTGTGGAATGAGATTGCTATTGGCGATAAACGTTCAGTATTGGAGGTTTATACATACCATGCCTTGACTTGTCAAGTTGCCTTGCATTGGGTGTAGTGGATCTGTTTAAAGGGTTCATTATGCGAGACATTATTCAACTGTTTTGTTCACGAGCTCCTGTTTTCTTTTGTGCCATTTTGCCCATAGGAGACAGACCTGCTGGAAGTTAGCCATATCAAGGATGCTCGGACTGGGAAGTATGCAAGAAATCCCAAGGTAGGCCGTGTGCATGAACACTTTGAAAAACTGTACTCGTCTCCTTCAGGATGTGTAAAACAATTTCTGCCCAGTGTTGACTCCGATGATTTGATATTTCGATAAAAAATACACAAGTGGCAAATTTGAGATGTTTTCTCTTCATCTCCTCCAAGTGACTATGAAGTGCATTGTATATTTTGTGTCTTGGAGCTATACAGCTGGTGCGACTGGAAAATTCTGGCCCATGAGTCGCAGTAGTAACCAGACTCTCATAATCAAATACAAGAAACTTAAACACCACTCATTGAATTAAATTCCTGAGGTGACGGTGATCAGTAATCAGTGACAGGTTTGCAATACGGTCTCTTGTGAGTCTCGCTGCGACTATGGTTTGGCATTGTGCGACTATAAACTGTTGATCTATCATTAGCTGCCACCGTTACCATTGACAATGTCAAGAGATAAATGTTGTTATGTTTCTCAGCCATGACAGCTGCCACAGTAGAGTGTTGGACACTGAGAGGATTATGACCTCAAATCGCAGTCTCACTTTACCAAGTGACTGTACCTACCATCAGTCTACCTACATACCAATTGTCAGCTCAAGCACTGGCATTATAACTGAATGTTTTCCCCCCTCATTCAGGAAGAGGAGCAATGAAAACAAAATCACAGATGTAAGTAGACATCAGTGCAATGCTGTTGGGTGGCTATCGCTAATGTATTCCTTGCTAATGCCCAGAAAATGTGTCTCCTGACAGGAGAATCTAGAACACAGGAGTTACAGTCTCTAAATCAGGGGTCGGCCATTTGGCACAGAGATGTGGTGATGTTTCTGCAATCAGAGGGCTGTGAATCCTTCTGAATTCTCCATTCCAGAGGACTGTGGCTGCTTCGCATATTCAAGAGTACTCATGGATCAGACAGGAAGGTGGAATTAAGGAAGAAGATCAGTCATGATCTTATTGAATGGTGGAACATGTTTGCAGGACCAAATGGCTTGCTGCTGCTTCTATTTTTTTTTACGTTGTGACCGCCAAGCTTCAGTCTCAACCAAGGTTGGCAATGACAGGCTAGGAACTGCCTCCCTCACGGCACGGGGGGGTGTAGCTACACCACATGGATTGTAGAGGTTCAAGAAAGTGGCCCATCACCACCTTCTCCAGGACTATCTGTGATGGGCAATAAATGCTGAGCCAGCCAGCCATGCTCACATCCTGTGACTGAACAAAAAACAAATTCATCAAACAATCCGCCCAAATTCTGGGATTTTTAATGGACATATCACTTTCTCGTTCTGCCCCAGCACACTTTGCCCTGTACCAGGTAAATGTCGCTGACGTAAAAGATCTCAAGGATAGAGGTGACAGGAACACCAGACAGAAGAAAAATCCTAATGTATGTTTCCCTCCCATACGTCTGTTCTTTATTTGTTATCCTCTTCCCACCTCCTTCAGTTCAAATTCTTTGGTCTGTCGCTGTTATAGTTTCCTGACAGATTGTGAGCAGGTGAACTTGGTTCTCCTGAACTTGTGTGACTTCCCAGCAAAATAGAAATAAGTATTGAAACCAGAAAACAAAGTGACATTGGTCTATATGTTTCTTTGGAAACAGATTGAACTGCTCATCACAGAATAAAGTGTACAGGTGAAGCATTCGATTTCTGAACTTAACTTGATTTTAATGACCTGTTCAGCAGAACAGTATGTCACAGTGCTAGCAATTTGTTCTTTAACTGCCAAGATTGCAACACTTATTATTTTGTTAACAACTTATTGATTTCCCACTATTGTTTTTCAAAGCGTGTGATTTGTCAGGAAAGCAACAAGAATATACAATATTTTCCCCCTGTTTCTCTGGCACCATGAGCCTTGTGCTTGAAAGCAATCAATTTTCGATGTTATCAATGAGATCACATTTTGTTTCTAAACACGTTGAAAGCTCCCATGTACTGGCTCTGGCCTTGCGAAAATGCGACGCAGAAGTGTTAAATGTTCAGATACAGGAAATGTTTTATCTACAGGTGGCTCCTTGATAGGACATTGCCAAAAGACCTGTCAGAGTAAGATTGACTGTATAACAAAGTACCTTACTATACTGTGGCCAAGAGTTGCACTGCAAAGCAAATTGTGCAGTCATGGTCTTTAGTACAATCAATTCCAATTCATATCACCTCAACAGCTGATCGATTTTGTGCTTTAATTATGTTGCTCAGTCAGGAAGTATAAATCTGTCACGGGCAAAATTAACACAGATTTTGTTGGAAAGTTGATGAAACGCAGCCTACCTTTTTCAGAATGCGGCCCGAGGATTATATGTCTGATTTATCTCAGCTTTAACTCACCACGCTTCTCCAACCTTCTTGGTCCAGCTCATTGCAGCCTACCTCCTCGTTTTGCCTCTGTTGCTCCTTACTGCCATTGCCCATTCGAAGTACTCGTCTATCAAATTATCCCATTCTGAAGTCGTTGCCACCCCAGCGAGCTTTTTCCAGAGACCGAGATTAAAATTCTATCTTCAAACCCTATCAGTGCCCGGTGACTGGTCTTGCCCGAACCTAGCAAATCAGTGCTGTTGTGGCCCTGTAATGCAAGCTGACAGGATCCTCCAGCCATATCCATCACCAACACGAGACTTTGAATGTTTAATCTACAAAATTCTGAATGCAAGCAACCCTACCATCTGATCATGCATGGTAAACAGAACACAAGAACATAAGATATAAGAGCAGGAGTAGATCACTTGCCCATCCACCCTGCTCCGCCATTCAGTCCGATCACGCCGATCTTGAGTATCAACTCTATTTTCCCGCCTGCTCCCCATATCTCTTAATTCCCTGAGAGACCATGGGCGGGATTCTCTGGGAATTTGTGGTGCGGTCAGAAACGGCACAGTGGAGTGGCGGGAACCACACTGGCGTCAGGCCGCCCCAAAGGTGCGGAATCCTCCGCACCTTCAGGGGCTAGGCCGGAGCCGGAGCCAGAGTGGTTTGCGCCCTCCGGCCGGCGTGGAAAGCCTTTGGCGCTGCACCAGCCGGGGCCAAAGGAACTCTGCCGGCTGGCGCGGATCCGCGCATGCGCGGGAGCGTCAGCGTCTGCTGATCTCATCCCCGCGCATGCACGGGGGTTCACGTTCGCGCCGGCCATTGCAGAGCTTACATGGCCGGCATGTAGGAATAGAGTGCCCCCACAGCACAGGCCTGCCCGCGGATTGGTGGGCCTCGATCACGGGCCAGGCCACTGTGGGGGCACCCCCCGGGACCAGATCGCCCCGCGCCCCCCTGAGGACCCCGGAGCCCGCCCGCGCCGCCAGGTCCCACCATTAAGGGATCAACTCCAATTTACGCCGGCGGGACCGGCATAGAACGGGCAGGACTTTAGCCCATCACGGGCCGGAGAATCGCCGGGGGAAGCCCGCCGACCGGCGTGGCGCGATTCCCGCCCCCGCGAAATCTCTGGCACTGAAGGATTCGGCAGCCGGTGGGGGCGGGAATCACGCCGCCCCCCGGCGATTCTCTGACACGGCGGGGGGGCCGAAGAATCCCGCCCCATAAATCTGTCCATCTCAGCCACAAACATATTCAACAACGCACTGGAGTAGAGAATTCCAAAGATTCGCAACCCTGTGCGTAGAGTAATTTCTCCTCATCTCAGTCCTACATATCAACACACCTTATCTGAGACTGTGCCCCCTGGGTTTAAACTCTCTGACCAGTGGAAACAATCTCTCAGGGTCCATCCAATCAAGCCACATCAGTATTCTGTAGGTTTCATTCTCCTCTAGGATCTTGTTCTTCTAAACTCCAGAGGCTATAAGCCCAATTTTCTCAGGCTCATAGGACAACGCCCTCATCCCAGGGATCGTTTCAAGTCAACGTTCTCTGTACCGTCTCCTCTCTTAAATGTGGAGACCAAAGCTGCACGCAGTGTTTCACATGCGGTCTCGCCAAATCCCTGTACAACTGTAGCAAGATGTCTTTACTCCTGTGCTCCAACCCATTTGCAATAATGGTCAACATGCCGTTTGCCTTCCTCACTGCTAGCTGCACCTGCATGTTAACTTTCTGCATTCCTTGTACAAGCACACCCAAGTCTCTTTGAACATCAACACTTAAACGTTTCTCCCCTTTGAAAAAATACTCTGTTTTTTTAATCTTACGAACAAAATAAATAACTCCACACTTTCCTATATTATACTTCATCTGCCTTCTGGTCCAGTCACCCAAACTGTCTACATCTCCTTGCACCCTCTCTGTGTCCTCCCCACAACTTACCTTTCCACATAGCTTTGTGTCATCAGCAAACTACTTTCGGTATCTTCATCTAAGTTATTAAAATAAATGTTTCATATCTAAAGCCCCACTAGTACTCCACTATTCACAGTCTGCCAATTTTAAAAGCCCCATTTATGCCCACTCTCTGTTTTCTATCCATGAACCAGTCCTCTATCCATGCTAATGTACTACTGTCAACTCCATGAGCCCTTATTTTGCTTTTATGCAGAACCTTACACAGAACCTTCTCAAATGCCATTGACAATCGAAGTATAGAACATCAACTGGTTCCCATTTATCTACACCTATTACTTAAAAACTCTAATAAGTTTGTCAAACAGGATTTCCCTTTAGTAAAACCATGTTGACTTGTTCTAATCATGGAATGATTTTCTAAAAGCATTGTTAAAACTTCCTTCATAACAAATTTCAGCATTTCCCCCAAACTGATATTAGGCTAACTCGCCTGCAGTATATTGCTTTGTCTCCCCCTCCTTTCTTAAAGTGGTGTAACATTTACCAACTTCCAATCTAGTTGGATCATTACTGAACTACCCCTACAGCTATCCTTTTAGAATCCCAGTGGGTAAGCCACCAGATCCTGGAGATTTGTCAGATGTTTAGTCCCTTAAGTTTCCCAATAATTTATCTCTGCTGATATTAGTTTTCCTAATTTCCTCACTATTTTCAGCACCTAGGTTATTGTCTATTTCTGGTTTGGAACTTGTGTCTTCAACTGTAATGTAAATCAGACCAATGACCTCACACACCTTCCCTGGGGGAAATAGAGTTAATGTTTCAAATCAAATATCAAACACAGTCTGTGACCCTCTTTGACTCTCTTTTTCTCTCTCTGTTTTCCTCTCTCTGTCTCTACCTCATTGTCTGTCTGTTTGCCTCTCTCACTCTCTCTGCCTCACCTAGCTGTCTCCAATAACTTTTGACAGCGGAATTCAGCCTATAGTAGTGTGATAACCTTTAGCTTTAGAATCGTAGAATCAATGAATCCTGACTGTGCAGAGGGAGGCCATTCGATCCAGCGAGTCTGCACTGACATTCTGAAAGAGCACCCACCTAGGTCCAATACCCCGCCCTGTCCACTTAGCCCCATCTAACCTTTGGACACTAAGGGGAAATTTTGCATGGCCAATCCACCTAACCTGCACATCTTTGGACTGTGGGTGGAAACCGGAGCACCCGGAGGAAACCCATGTGGCACGGGGAGAACGTGCAAACTCTACACAGACTGTCAGTCACCCGAGATCGTAATCTAACCTGAGTACCTGGCACTGTGAGGCAGCAGTGCTAACCACTGTGCCACCGTGCCACCCTTATTTTGACTCTTTTTGACATGACAGAATCAATGAGGCTATTCAAAGTCCAGACCGTAAGCCTGTATGTATTCAAGTACACTTGCAGGCTGCTTATTTATTACTATGTCCAGTGCAAGACATACAGTGGGTGTCAGTGGAGACCCTTCCATTGGTTGTACCTCTCATTGAACAGATGAAGATTCAATTTTGCTGCATATAATTGACTGTCCTGTGTTGATATTAATTAGCGTCCTGGAATGTGAGAACATTAATGCAAACTGATTTTAGAATAAGAGCTTTTCGAAGAAGTTTGTATTCATTGGTTGGGTTGCTGCGCTGACACATAACCTTCCGCTTCTGATGTTGGGTTCTCCAGATGATGTCAGTTACATGTGCTGAAATACCAGAAGTGTTGTCTCAAAACATAAATATCATGGGCCTTCCTTATGTACAGTGAGTTCATTCCAGTGAATAGCTGCAAATCCGGCTCCCAGATCCAGTCCCTGGTTTGTGTGGAGGAAGCTCATTTTTACTGATGTCGATGAAAATCCCCGATTTAACTTTAGCCCTATTTTGCTCCTAAGCACAAAATAATGACCCCCTACGGCACGGTAGCACAGTGGTTAGCACCGTGCCTCACAGCACCACGGACCCGGGTTCAATTCCGGCCTTGGGTGACTGTGTGGAGTTTGCACTTTCTCCCTGTGACTGAGTGGGTTTCCTCCGGGTGCTCCGGTTTCCTCCCACAGACCAAAGATGTGCAGGTTAGGTGGACCTGCCATGCTAAATTGCCCCTTAGTGTCCGAAAGGTAAAGTGGGGTTACTAGGGTGGAGGCGTGGGCATAAGTAAGGTGCTGTTTCCAAGGGCCAGTGCAGACTCGATGGGCCAAATGGCCTCCTTCTGCACTGCAAGTTCTTGATATTGGACAGGCACCTCTGTGCATGCTGATTGTGAGCAGAATTGACCTCCCGTCCCTGCTCTTTGTACTTGAATCACTTGCCAACATTCGCCACCAGTGAATCTGCCTGAATAACAACCAGTTGAATGAGGTACCAAAGTGAGTCCCGACATCTGCACATCGTGTTGTTCCAAAAATATTTTGCCCCGGAGTGTTTTCCCCTGATGTTGTGGAGAATTAAGTGTGGTTGGTCAAGCCTTCATTAGTTTCCCGATCCACCATGGAGAACATGAGCGGAAGGTCCCGCTGTATATTGATGCCAGCATAAAACTGATTTTTGGGCCTCCCACCAAATTCTCCCACTCCCCCCTCCATACTCACCATTGAACCTGCCATTGGGTGCTTGAGAGAATTCTGCCCATACTATGACAGTGTTAGATACATAGACCAAGAAGGACTCGGGGTCAATCTCCAGTATCTACTGAGTCATTTGATCTCAACAAGGCCAAGGCCTGTAGCAGAATCACTTTATGCAGACCTACCATTCCAGGCTTCCCTCCCTGACCACAGTCTTGTGATTCCATGTTCGTGACTGCACCAATCTGAATTCTGGCGGAGACGGAATCCAGAGCAGTGGTGGTGCCGCTAACAGTTGAAGAGCCTCCCGGCAAACACTGGTTAACACTTGAAGATTGGTCATCTCAGCCGCAGGTTACTGGAGAACATCTGGCAACTGTGCGTCGCTCTCCCTTCATGCTTTAAGGAGGCAGAGGGGAAGAGGTGAGTTTGCAGAAACATTTAAAACATCCGACCCCCTCGAATTGTCCAAAAAGAGGATTTTGCTTTGCCCTCTTCTTTAGTTTTAACGGTCATCCTAAAGTGCCACAGTCTTTCTTGGAAACCTGTTGAGAAGTCCTTTTTGTGGCACCGTGTTAGGTAAATAATGATTCAACTTTGCACTGCGCTGTGCCATTGCAAGGCAGAATCAGCACAACATTGCTTTGGAATTGCTGCTGACATAATCCGGTTTTGGCATTATTCCCTCTTCACAATAAGAAGGTGTCACTTTCAACAAGCTGCCTTTGTGCGTGCTTTCATTACACTCAATGTCACATATTCAAGTTTGTTGTTCAGTCAGTTCCTGGGGAATTTGCTCTGTGTTTCACAATAGATTTTCATGAGCCAAGAATATAACTGAATCCTGACAACATTTTATTTTTGCATTTCTGGTTTGGTAACGCAGCTGGATGAAAACTGTTGGCTCGTTTCTATTTACTTTTAAAGTGGAGAGCAAATATTTTTATTACTGCTGCGACTTCCCTCGAAATAGGTCTTATCATGACTACATAAATGCACATGGACATTGATTTGTACAGTAAGTGATCCACCACCCAAATCTGTAATTTATAATCTAAGATGCCAAAAATAGGAAGCAAAGAGTTTTTAGGGGAAAAGGGGTAAGAACTACATTAAGTAAATATTTATTGAGTCTGAAAAGCATAATTACCATACATTTTTTAAAGAGAAAGGGCCAGACGGAAATGTCCATTTGAGGTCTGTGCTGTTAGGTTTTTCCATTATTCCTGTGTTTCTGAAGCTCATGAGCGGTGATGACTCAAGCATCTTTGGCCCCTGAGGGTTGTCTGAGAACAGACAATTGGAAAAAGCTTCCAACAAGAGTCAAGGGCTCCAGATATTATTGACTGTTGTGCTCTGAAGGTTTCATTTAATCACCGAAGAGGATGGGTGTTCATTTTAACGGACATACCTGGATACAATACATGAACAGGAAAAGGGCAGTCGCTCCATCCAGCCTGACCTACATAACCAGCGCTGACTGAAGACTTTGCCACCACTTCTAGCCGTTTGGCGGGAGAAGTAGAGGCGACAGGAGGAAAAGTTTCTTCGCACCACGAGTGGTTAGGATTGGGAAATGTACTGCCTGAGACTTTGGTGAAGGCAAATTGAATTCAGACCAAATGACCATAAGAAATAGGAACAGGAGTAGGCCATTCAGCCCATTGAGCCTGCACCATTTAACACAATCATGGCTGGTCTGACACTCACTAAGTCCACTTTCCTGCCTTCTCCCTTAATTCCACCACTGATTAAAAACCTCTCGATCTCAGCCTTGAAAATGTTTAAGGACTCGCCTTCCACAGCTTCCTGCAGTAAAGAATTCCGAAGATTCTCCACTCTTTGGGAGAAGAGATCCTTAGTCAAATCCGCCTTAATAATAATCTTTATTATTGTTACAAGTAGGCTCACATTAACACTGCAATTAAATTACCGTGAAAATCCCCACACTACGGCGCCTGTTCGGGTACACTGAGGGATATTTCAGAATATCCAATTCACCTAACAAGCACGTGGGAGGAAACCGGAGCACACGGAGGAAACCCATGCGGACACGGGGAGAACTTGCAGACTCTGCACAGTGACCCAAGCCGGGGATCAAACCTGGGACCCTGGCGCTGTGAAGCAACAGTGCTAACCACTGTGCTACCGTGCCATCCCATAAATGCACCCCCTTATTCTGCGACACTGCCCTCTGGTCCTACACTCTCCCATTGTGGCTTTTAAAATGGAATCAGGACCATGGGAAAAAAAGTGTGTGAGTGGGACCATTTGAGTTGCTCTTACAGAGAGCCGGCATGAAGACAATGGATTGAATGGTGGCCTCCTGTGTAGTAACCATTCTATGATGGTCCATCTCTTTTAACTCACCACTCTGTCAACCATACATTCTTCAGGACGAAACATAAAAAGCAGAAAAAGAGATTGATTAATTACTTCCATTTACATTTTAAGATTGGGTGATTTATTATTTTGGGCAGAGTTTGCATCCACTTGAAACATCATGCCTTACCTGAGTGGCCAGTCGCATTGTGGGAACAGAGGTAGTTGGTCATGTAACTATGACAGCGAGCCCCAATCATATTGATGCGTGAACCCTCCGCGGTGACCCATGGATGGGAACTGGTGGCATGTGGTTCAGTGCCACATTGAAGAGTGCATTTTCTTTTTTTTTGAAATATAATTTTTATTGGAATTTTTTACAGAAAATATAAAACATAACGACAAACAATGAAATGCAACAAAATAACCCATAATAACCGTACCACCCCCAGACCGTATCGACGCATGTATCACATCCCCCCACCCCCCCCCCCAACCCCAATGAACAACAAAAGAACTTCAAAATAAATTTAAATTAAATAAACAAACATAGTCATCGTCCCCCCCCCCCCCCCCCCCCTTTCCCCCCCCCCCCCCCCCCCCAGGTTGCTGCTGCTACTGTCCCCGTACCCTATCGTTGAGCCAGAAAGTCGAGAAAAGGTTGCCACCGCCTAAAGAACCCTTGTACCAACCCTCTCAGGGCGAATTTGACCTTCTCTAGCTTAATGAAACCCGCCATGTCATTGATCCAGGTCTCCACGCTTGGGGGCCTTGCATCCTTCCATTGCAGCAAGATCCTTCGCCGGGCTACTAGGGATGCAAAGGCCAGCACACCGGCCTCTTTCGCCTCCTGCACTCCTGGCTCCACCCCAACCCCAAAAATCGCGAGTCCCCATCCTGGCTTGACCCTGGATCCCACCACCCTCGACACTGTCCTCGCCACCCCCTTCCAGAACTCCTCCAGCGCCGGGCATGCCCAGAACATATGGGCATGGTTCGCTGGACTCCCCGAGCACCTGACACACCTGTCTTCACACCCACAGAACCTACTCATCCTTGTCCCAGTCATGTGGGCCCGGTGCAGCACCTTGAATTGGATGAGGCTAAGCCGCGCACACGAGGAGGAAGAATTAACCCTCTCCAGGGCATCAGCGATGTCCTGTCTTCGATCTGTTCCCCCAGTTCCCCCTCCCACGTAGCTTTCAGCTCCTCTACTGACGCCTCCTCCGCCTCCTGCATAACCTTGTAGATATCAGATATCTTCCCCTCTCCGACCCAGACCCCCGAAAGCACCCTGTCGCTCACCCCCCTCACGGGAAGCGAAGGGAATCCCTCCACCTGCCGTCTAGCAAATGCCTTTACCTGCAGATACCTGAACATGTTCCCCGGGGGAGCCCAAATTTCTCCTCCAACTCCCCCAGGCTCGCACACCTCCCATCAATAAACAGGTCCCTCAGCTGTCTGATGCCCGCTCTGTACCAACCCTGAAATCCCCCATCAATGTTCCCGGGGACGAACCTATGGTTCCCCCTTAACGGAGCCTCCATCGAGCCCCCCACTTCTCCCCTATGTCGCCTCCACTGCCCCCAAATCTTGAGGGTAGCCGCCACCACCGGACTCGTGGTATACCTCATGGGAGGGAGCGGCCACGGCGCCGTTACCAGGGCCCCCAGGCTTGTAAAGAGTGCATTTTCTAACGGAGCCACAAGGGGGTGCCTCGGCTTGACTCTTCCCCCATGCATCACCGTCGACTCGTCGACCAGAATTATACTCAGGAATTTGTAAATGGCAACGCACATTTGCGCGCCTATCAACACAAGTTGATAGAGATCACACATAGAGAAAATCTGTTCTGAAAATGACTGGATTTGACTCCCATTGTTGAATTTGCCAATTAATAGCGTGGTTAATCGCTTGAACAAATGAGTGCTTGTTAAAAACTCCTCCAAGCATTTCTGGTGCCACATTTACAAGCTTCATGGGGGAAAAGCAAAGCAGGAACCCTATTAGACTAAACCTTGCAGTTCAAAAATGAAAGAAGATGAAGTGACTTGTGGCAGAATCAGTGGCACTCTAACAATTACATCTTGTATAAATACTGTGTGCAGGGTAGAGATTAAGGAGACTGTAAAATGAAAACAAATGATAAAGTTTCGACTTTGTAGCAAGTTTCTATTACTTTATCCTTTCCGGCAGATTAATTGCCCATGCAGATGCAGTTTTTCTAGCATTTAAAGAAAAATTGTGTGTTAAGCACAGCATTTACAGATTCCCTTGACTGGTTAAATTGGAAACCGTAATTAAGATCCATCACTGGAGTCTTGTACTACCTAAGGCAGTAACAAATCTTCTGAGCTTCCAGACTTTATTTATTTCTTGTTTTTTTAGGAGCAGAACTGTTAGGGTTTGGAGCTGCCATTCTTTGAATTTCTAGATGTGCTTCCCATTCCCTGTGCGGTTGTTAATATCTCCTTTTGCTGACCGCTATTTATAATTCTTGCCATCTGCTGACCTCAATTTTGATTTCTGTACTATCTGTCACTAAGCTTTTCATTGCGATTCAACTCAAAGATGAAAGCAAGGAATGAACTTGCTTCCAGCCTCTATGGCTGTAAGATGCCCGAGGACATTCTGTTCCCAGTCTTTTATTAAAGAGAGCAAGTGCCTGCATTTATATAGCATATCCCAAACCCACATGTGTATTGCATGTTTGTCTTGAAAGGGTTTGATCAGTCACTTCACAAGATAATCTATTACATTCTTTCTGTAGCATACATAATTACCAAGATACACTGCAATATTTTCAGAGCCCACACATCCAAAGAGAGCAAAACTGAGAGAGACAAAAAGTCCAAAGATATTAATGAAATCTTCCTCCAAACTACCCATTTATTTGTACTGAATTTAAGATTCAAACTCACATTTTTTTAAAAAATAAACATTTTATTGAGGTATTTTTTGGTATTATAACAACAACAAAATAAACAATGTACATGAAACTATAAACATAGTGGAAAAGTCGTCTCCCTCCCTTACAGGTCCCACTTTTGTTCACCCCTACTCTAAGCTAAACTAAACCCCCCACCCCCCCCCCCACCCCCCCTTCTGCTGACGATTAATTTTCAGCGAAGAAGCCGACGAACGGTTGCCACCTCCGGGCAAATCCTAACAGTGACCATCTCAAGGTGAACTTCATTTTTCTCCAAACAGAGAAAGCTAGCCATGTCCGATAGCCAGGCCTCCGACTTCGGGGGCTTTGGGTCCCTCCACGCTAGTAGTATCCGTCTCCGGGCTACCAGGGAAGCAAAGGCCAGAATGTCTGCCTCTTTCTCCTCCTGGATTCCCGGATCTTCCGACACTCCGAAAATCGACAACTCTGGACTCAGCGCCACCCTTGTTTTTAACACCGTGGACATGACATCTGCAAAACCCTGCCAGAATCTCCTAAGCTTCAGACATGCCCAGAACAAGTGGACATGGTTCGCTGGTTCTCTCACACATTTTGCACACCTGTCTTCCACCCCAAAGAATCTACTCACCTGGGCCACTGTCATGTGATCCTGGTGAACGACCTTAAATTGTATTAGGCTGAGCTTGGCACATGTTGCGGACCGCATTGACACTACTCAACGTGTCCGCCCATAGACCATCCCCTATCTCACCTCCCAGCTCCTCCTCCCACTTGCACTTCAGCTCCTCGGCCTGCATCTCCTCTGATCCCATAAATTCCCTGTAAATGTCCAAGACGCTCCCTGCTCCTACCCACCCTCTGGAACTACCCAGACCTGAATCCTCCCTTAGCGGTAGGAGCAGGAAGGTTGACACCTGTTTACGTAGGAAGTCCCACACCTGCAGATACCTGAATTTGTTTCCCCTCGCCAACCCAAATGTCTCCTCCAGAGCCATCATACTGGAAAGCTCCCCTCTATAAACATTTCCCCCATCCTCTGAATCCCTGCTCTCCGCCATATCCGGAACCGCTCATCCATACTTCCTGGGGCAAACCGGTGATTATTACAGATTCGGGACCAAACCGATGCTCCCTCTGCTCCTACATGACTCCTCCATTGCCCCCAGACTCTCAGGGCCGCCACCACCACTGGGCTGGTGGAGTACCATGTCAGCGGGAACGGCAGAGGTGCAGTTACCAACGCCCCCAGACTGGTGCCCTTGTATGAAGCCGCCTCCATACGCTCCCATGCCGACCCCCTCCCTCCCCCACCACCCACTTCCTGGTCATGGCTATATTCACTGCCCAGTAATAGTTACTTAAATTTGGCAGCGCCAGCCCGCCATCTCCCCCAAGCATTACCTTCCTTACCCGCTGGGTCTTGCCCGCTTAAACAAAACCAGAGATAAATTTGTTGACCCGTTTAAAAAAGGAACGCGGAATAAAGATGGGGAGACATTGAAACAGGAATCTCGGGAGGACGGTCATCTTCACCGTCTGCACCCTCCCAGCTAATGACAACGGGAGCGAGTCCCATCTCCGAAAATCGTCCTTCATTTGGTCTACTAGCCGGGCTAGATTTAATTTATGTAGCCGGTCCCATTCCTACTCCACTTGAATGCCTAGGTACCCAAAGCTTCCCCCTACTAATCTAAATGGCAGCTCCCCCAATCGCCTCTCCTGTCCCCTCGCCTGGATCGCAAACATCTCGGGCGGAATTCTCCGCAGGGGCCCGAATTCGTGAATTCTCGGCCGAGGTTCACGACGGCTCCCCGCACCTAATTCACACCCACCCAGGGAGCTAGGAGCAGGCCTCCATCTTTCGCGGCAGCGACCTCATCACGCCGAGAATGTGAAGTTATCTGCGCATGCGCGGGTTGCCGGTTCTAACCCGCGCATGCGCGGATGACTTTATCGCGCAGACGGCACAAACCCGCGCATGCGCGGTGGCCGTCTTTCTCCTCAGCCGCCCGGCAAGACGTGGCGGCTTGATCTTGCCGGGCGGCGGAGGGGAAAGAGTGCGACCGTTTTGGACGCTGTCCCCTCCCGAGCACAGTCGTGGTGCTCCCGTCCCAATCGGGCCCCTAGTTGCCCCAAACGGGCATCTGGCGCCCGTTTCACAAATGCAGCGACCAGCTGTGGTTACTGCCGTGGTGAAACGGGCGTGAAGGGCCGGCCGCTCGGCCCATCGGGCTCGGAGAATCGCCGCTCGCCGTAGCGCCGATTTTTCCGAGCGGGTGCGGGGGGGGGGGGGGGGGGGGGGGGGGAAGAGAGAATTGCTGGGGGCACCAGGGGGGCACAAAAAATTTCTGGAGGCCCTCCCACGATTTTCCCACGCCACGTGGGGAGCGGAGAATTCTGTCCCTCACTTTTCCCCATATTTAGCTTATACCCCGAAAACTGGTCAAATTCCCCTTGAATCCTCATGATTTCTTCCATCCCCTCTAATGGGTCCGATACATACAGAAGCAGGTCGTCTGCATAGAGCGAGACTCTGTGCTCCACCCGCCCCCGGACCAGCCCCCTCCAGCCCCTTGAGGCTCTCAGAGCAATTGCCATCGGCTCTATAGCTAGCGCGAACAACAGTGGGGAGAGGGGGCATCCCTGTCTCGTCCCCCGGTGCAGTCTAAAATAGTCCGATGTTGTCCTATTCGTCCGTACTTGCCACAGGAGCATGATACAGCAACCTGACCCAGTCAATAAAGCCCCGCCCAAATCCGAACCGTCCCAATATCTGCCACAGATAATCCCATTCAATCCGATCAAAAGCCTTTTCTGCATCCATTGCGATCACTACCTCCATCTCCCTACCTTCCGGTGGCATCATGATCACATTTAACAACCTTCTTACATTGGCCACCAACTGCCTACCCTTAACAAACCCCGTCTGGTCCTCCCCAATAATGTCTGAAACACAATCCTCAATCCTGGAGGACAAACTTTTGGCCAGTAGTTTGGCGTCCACATTCAACAGGGATATCGGCCTGCAGGACCCACACAGCTCCGGGTTCTTGTCCCGCTTCAGGATCAGCGAAATCGTGGCCTGTGACACATTGGGGGAAGCACCCCACGCTCCCTTGCCTCATCGAACATCCTCATCAACACCGGCCCCAATATCCCAGAGAACTTTGTATAAAACTCCACTGGGTACCCGTCCGGCCCCGGGGCTTTACCCAAACTCACATTTAACGTTTTTTATAATTAGGCTCGGACAATGATATGAAGAGAGGATATAATGGAAAGTCATTGCATATGATCAATGTTTATCCCACAATAACCCAGGATATTAGTTCTATTCCATTGCTTATTATGTGTCCTTTACATTAGATGCACCAAGTGCTGATCAGGGGCTGGATTTTCCGAGCCTCCGCGCTAAAATCACGTTCGACGCGGAGGACAGAGAATGGTCGTCAGCCCGGAAATTCGGACCGGCGCCTGTCCCAGGAGAATCACTCGAGAATGGCATGTGCGCACATTACACAGCGCTGGTAGGGGGCCATTGACAGAGACACCCCCCCCCCCCCCCCCCCGCGATTCTCCGCGCGCAACTGGCCGCCCTGGTTGGGGGCGGGGGGGATCATTCACCGGTGGGGGGGGGGAGTCTCATGGTCGGCCAGGGGAGTGATCGGGCTTCACGGTCCCTCGGGCACACGCGATCTCGAGTGCGGCAACATTTGTGGTGCTGCTCTGCAGTCCGAGTCTGCCATGTCGCATGGGGCCGCCGCTGCAGGCCGTCGCCGTGCGCGTGTGCGGACTCCCGACCGGAAGTGCGGTGCCCCGAATCCACAACCAGAGCTGCGAGTACCACTCTGGGGCCCTGCCAGCCCCCTGCAGGTAGAAGAATCACTCAGGACTTTCTGAAACGCCAGTGTAAAAATGCTGGCATGGGGCCATAGCTCCATTATTGGAGAATCCAGGCCCAGATCTTTACCAAATGATTTTTTTTATTCATTCAAGAGATGTGGGCATCGCGGGAAAGGCCAGCATTTATTGCCCATCCCTAATTGCAGGAACACCCACAGTGATGTTAGGGAGAAAGTTCCAGGACTTTGACCCAGCACGAGTGAAGGAACAGCAATGTAGTTCCAAGTCATGCTAGTGAATGACCTGAAGGGGATCTTCCAGTTGTCCCACCACTTTGTGTCTCTCCTACGGATGGACAATCAAATTCTGGCCAGAAGCACAGAGACTCGTTGTTCAGCTACAATGAACCATTAATATGACATGTCACAAGAGCCAAACCTCTGGCTTTTTTGGATAGTTTTAACATTAGGGCTGGGATACTCTGTTGTGAGGCCACCCCACTACTGCTGTTAGTGAGGACGAGAATTTGGCACTCAGCCAAGTCTTCCACTTACTGCAGCGCGACCAGAAAATCCTTTCTGCTCCATGGCGAAGCATTCCGCACTACATCTTTAGCCTCACCACCACTCTGCTGTTTAACATCCAACTGGTGAACCACCAAGAATCAGCCCTCCAGGCAGAACAACACACTGCTCCTTGAAGGCTGTCTCTTCTGGAAGATTCCTGACCAACGCCTGCAGAACAGATCTAGTCTCTGTGTCCCTACTTCATTTTGCGTTAACAGCACCAACTGCAAAGCAAATTCTATGGGCGGAACTTTTCCTCCCGCTCTGTTGCGTATTTTGCAGAAGTGGAGGATGGCTTGCCAGTGCCTGGCGCAGGATTTCTTGTCTTGCCGTTGTAAACAAGATGTCCTGTTGAACGTGTCCCTCACTGCCACGAAACCCATGGCAAGGGTGTGGCATCGGTGGGAACATAAGATCACGCCAGCATGAATGGCCACAAAATGCCACCCTGCAACTTCAGCCTTCAGCCAGCTGAACTCAAACTCCTACATGAAAGGATTCCTCATTGGACTCTGATTTTGCATTCTGGATATCATGTGACTCAATATTCATAGTTATACAACTATCCATAGTTGTAAAACTCCCTTTTATATCCCCCCTTTAGTGTGTGTGTGTGTGTGCCTGCATGCCTGCGCGCGTATGTAGTGGGAAGTTGCAAATACTCCCACCCCAGCTTTCATTGTGAAATAAACTAACCTTCTAAGTTAATAGTAAATTGGATCACACAAATTGAGGGTTCGAGGAAACACCACTGCGCACTCTAAAAAATAATTCAGAACACGTTTTGCTTATGGCGAGAGGAAATGAGTACTGTTTGTCGGCCTCTATCCTATTCATAACAATACCCTGAGAAGATTTAATATCCTCCTGAGAGTTTGTGCAGATCCTTTCTTCCCAAAACTGTCAAGGGCATCTACAGGTCTCAGGATAAAGGATCAACCACTTAGGACTGAGATAAAGGGAACTTTCCCCTCCCACATCTTGTCCTCACGCAGAACTGCAAACTCTGAACCTATTTTACAAGAAGTCATCCACAGACAGATATCACAGCTCCTTGTGACACCCAACTTCTGCACCTTTATGATTTAGCTACTGTTCTCAGTCTGATCTTTTTTTCTTGTTCCTTCTCTGAAACAAAAACAAGAATGAATGTGACCAATTAAAATATATTGATCTCTTGCTGTGGGAAGGGATCGAAATGTGTATTTCTGAAATAGATGGTATAAACTGAATGCAATTCGGATTACAATATTCTTTTGATTTTCATAACAGAGGCAGACATTTGAAAGATGAAACAATTGGCGTTTCAGTTACTTAGCAACGGGAATGGTGAAGAAATGTGTTTTTCCATGCTAAGCTTGCCCTTCACGGTTCTCAGCATACAATTTTGATTTGAAAATGACTCCAAATTGGATTAATCACTTGTAATAAGTATCATTTTTAATGATGCTTTACACTATTTCCCTACAGTGGCTGTTGCTTTTAGACAATTTATCCTTTCATTGCTGGGGAAACGTAACCGCACTAATGTAAGGAGCATTATCTTGTATAATTGTAGAATATCTCAAGGTACAAAAACTGCAGACCATAAATATGAGATAAGAGGGCTGTTAATCCATTACAAATGCTCTATATTGCAGCCATTGCTCAAATTAAGATAATGAGAATTCTTCTGAAGTTTCAAGGAAAAAAGCAGCATTAACATCAGATTGCGGAACATTGTTTCTGAGGAAATAATAAATGGGCTTCGCGTAAAGCTGAATTTGACACACTGATTTGTGGCATGTAAATGCTGATGAAATGTATTTACTCTTCCATTAGCATAAGATTGTTTTTTCATGTTGCATTATTTAATCGGCAACATCCTGCGGTATGTGCATTTCTGCCCTGGCATAGTTGGTAGCAGTCTCTTGCCTCTTTTAGTCAGGAAGTTGCGGGTTCAAATCCCAGTCCAGGGCTTGAGTGCTACAGACAAGGCTGACCCTTCAGTGCAGTAGTGAAGGAGTGCTGCGCTGTCGGAGATGCCGTCTGTCAGACGGGTGTGCTAAAGCGAGAGCCCCGTCCGCCCTCTCTGATTGAAGTAAATGATCCCATACGTTCGCAGGAAGAGCACAGGAATTGTCCCAGGTGTCCTGGCCAGTATATAATAATAATAATCTTTATTGTCACAAGTAGGCTTACATTAACACTGCAATGAAGTTACTGTGAAAATTCCCTAGTCGCCACATTCCGGCGCCTGTTCGGGTACACAGAGGGAGAATTCAGAATGTCCAAATTACCTAACAAGCCCGTCTTTCGGGACTTGTGGGAGAAAACCGGAGCATCCGGACAAAACCCACGCAGACACAGGGAGAATGTGTAAACTCCACACAGGCAGTGACCCAAGCAGGGAATTGTACCTGGAACCCTGGAGCTGTGAAGCAACAGAGCTAACCACGGTGCTACCATGCCGCCCAATATCCTTCACCCAATATTGCAAAAAAGACAATCAGGCCATTATCACATTGCTGTTTGTGGGGATTTGCTATGTGTAAATTGGCTGCCACGGTTCCTGCCTTATATCAGTGTCTATGCTTAAAAGGTTCTTCACTAGCTGTAAAGCACTTTGGGATTACCAGACGATCAGGAAGGACAGTATGGGTAGGAGTTTCTGGCCTCAACACCAGTAGGCATCATCGAGCACATGGATATTTGGCGAACTGCTAAATTTTCCTATCCCGCCCGCCATGAGGAAGGATCCCGGCCAATATAAATTCAAGGGTGGGATTTACCGACCACCCCGCTGCGTGTTTTTTCGTGGCGGATGTGGCCCGCCAGTGGGATCTACCGACCCCACCGTTGTCAACAGGATTTCCTGGTGACAGAACCCTCGTGGCCGGGAAACCCCCACGTCGATGTGGGACCTGAATTTCCCACTGTTGTGAGCAGCCGTAAATACCGCCTCAAGTATTCCTTATCTTTTTATTGTATCAGACAGAGCAAAAATATCTCCCAGGACAATTTAAGATAATAAAACCTATGGTAGAGTGTTATTACTGGTTGTTTCTTTATTAAATTAAGTTAAAGTTAATAGTTACACCCATCGCTGAGGGTCTGGAAGTCGCATGTAGGACAGATCAGATGAAGTTGGCAGACTTCCTTCCCCAAAAGGAACTGGGTGGGTTTTAACGGCAATCGATGATGGTTTAATGCAGGTCACCATGGCTGAGACAAGCTATCAATTCTCGATTTTATTAACTGAGTTTAAATTCCACCAGGAGCTGCTGGTGGGCTCGGCCGCCATGTTGGATATGTTGGAGTAAATTCTTCCCCTGATTTTTAATTACCCAACTTCACTTAAAGATTTTTTAGTAAGAGTGGTGTGGAATTTCTTCGTAACGTAAAACAAAGAAAAAAAATTTTAAAGTTTTTAAATAAGGACCAGCGGGTCGGAGAATCACCCAGGGCTGGCGTCAATCCCGCCGCGCCGTGTCCCGAATTCTCCGCCATCCGAGATTCGGCAGGGGCAGGAATCACGCCAGTCGGCGGGCCCCCCGCGGCGATTCTCCGGCCCGCGATGGGTCGAATTCCCGCCACTGACAAGCCTCTCCCGCCGGCGTAGGTTAAACCACCTACCTTACCAGTGGGAGCAGGTGGCGCGGGCGGGCGCTGGGGTCTTGGGGGGGGTGAGGGGCGATCTGACCCTGGGGGGTGCCCCCACGGTGGCATGGCCCGCGATCGGGGCCCACCGATCAGCGGGCGGGCCTGTGCCGTGGGGGCACTCTTTTTCTTCCGCCTTTGTCATGGTCTTCACCATGGCGGAGACGGAAGAGACCCCCTCCCCTGCGCATGCGCCGGGGTGACGTCCCGGCTGGCGTGGCGCCAAAGGCCATTCACGCCAGCCGGCGGAGCGGGAACCACTCCGGTGCGGGCCTAGCCCCTCAGTGTGAGGGCTTGGTTCCGTCTCCGCAGCTTTGGAGCGGCCCGACGCCGGAGTGGCTCACGCCACTCCAACACGCCGGGACCCCCCGCCCCACCGGGTAGGGGAGAATCCCGGCCCAGATCTTTCAGTGTCCTTGGGCGAAATTCTCCAACCCCCCCGCAGGGTCGGAGAATCGCCCGGGACCAGCGAAATTCTCCGCCACCCGGGAATTGGACGGGGCAGGAATCATACCCCGCCGATCGGCATGCCTTCCGCGCCAATCGGCGAGCCCCCTGCGGCTGAGAGGTTTCTCCCGCCGCCGTGGTTTGGGGTGCCTCCACGGTGGCCAGGCCCGCGATCGGGGCCCATCGATCGGCAGACGGGCCAGTGCAGTGGGGGCACTCTTTTTCTTCCGCCGCCGCCACGGCCTCCACCATGGTGGAGGCGGAAGAGAATCCCCCAGCGCGGATGCGTCGGTGGTGACGTCAGCGGCAGCTGACGCACCGGCGCATGCACGAACCGGCGAAGGCCTTTCGGCCAGCCCCGACGCCGGGCGGAGGTCGTCAAAGGCCGTTGCCGCCAGTTTTTTCGCTAGTCGGACTGGCGCCAACCACTCAGTCAACCACTCAATGTGAGGGCTTGACCCCTAAAGGTGCGGAATTCGCCACTCCGCTACGCCAGGACCCCCCGCCCCGCCGGGTAGGGGAGAATCCCGCGCCAGGTGTCCAAAACAATCAATTTAATTTTGAAAGTCTCAAGGACGGCAGAAAAGCACCATTAGTGGAAGTTCCCGATGGTGAGCAATTCATGTGAGAGTTTGGCTAATGTTACTGGTGGGGCCTGGTTCCAGGGTGTGTTTTAAAACTCGTGCAAAACTCCAGTTGCACTGATTGCAAATTGTGATTAAAAATTTTTGATCTTGTTTTCCATTGGTCACACTGATTGCAGTCAAATTGTGCCATTGAAAAGCACCATCAAGTGGCAACTTGTGCCGCAGAATTGTACAGGTTTAGACTGGTGGCTAAATACCGCACGTAACATACTCACTCTATTACCTTTCCCAACAAGATCACAATGCTCCTTTATCCAGCTAGTTTAGTACTAATTAGTTTCATTGTGTAACATTCATAGACCAAACACACACGGCTTAATCCCAGTGAAACTGTATCCATGCTAATTGTTAATGGATTGTCTTCCTTTATCTACATCAGTGTTGTCATTTAATGCAGTGATTACCTCCCATCATTGTATTAGGTCACTCATGCACCTCTCTGGGAATATTCTGCCTGGAATTGCTGAGGCTGAAGGCTGCTATAATTTAAAAGCTGTATTATTGATTTTGATCCGCACTGGATTAAAAAATTTGAGGAGAAACAAATTGCAAGGTGTGTAGTTTTATCATTCCATTGTGGCAGAATCAGTATAAATGGAGATTACCAATAGCAAGAGGCAGAAAATGCTGGTATGAATAGTTTATAGGCCCCTAAGAGTAGTTATACCAATGGGCAGAGCATTGAACAAGAAATTATTGTCACCCGTAACATATGGCAATGTCATAGCTGCAGCGGACTTTAATCTTCATACAGACTGGATCAATCAAATTGGCAAAGGTGGTCTGGAAGGTGAGTTTCAGAATGCTTTTGGAACTAACGAGAAACAGAGTTATTTTAGACCTTCCAGCAACCCCACCCCTGTGGTTGGTTTTACTATGGCAGGTGTGGTGACCCATTGGCGAAGTCTTTTGCGTGGCAAGCCCGCTCCGCCACCGAGGAACCCGCCATGAGGAGTCAACTTCGGTGAGACCAGAAGATCCTGCTGGCCGGAGGAGCCAGAAGATCCCACTTCTGGTATCATGCAATGAGGCAGCATTAATTAGTAATGTCATTGCTTTCCACTGGGAAAGAGTGATCATAATGTAATTGAATTCCACGTTGAGTTTGCAAACTCCATGCTACACAAAGTCAACTATATAGGTATGAAGGGAGAGCTGGCTAAGATTGATTGGATAAATAGACTAAAGGTTTTGGCAGTAGATAATTGGTCAGAAGCATTTAATGAAACAATTCAAAACATTCAGACCATCCAAGCTCCATAGTTAATGGAATGATAATTTGTGCGTGGGACTGAGGTCAAGGTGAAAAGTCATAAGTTGAAACTTTGAGAAAACGGATCGCGAGAATGTCTGTTTTAAGGGGACAGGACTTTAGTTGATCCCTTTCAGATTCATTAAAGATCCTTTTGTCTTTGGGAATTTCTGACATGCCACATTGTAGCTGTTGCTCTGTTTCGGTTCCAACAGCGTCACCTATACTGTGGGTATTTCTATTCATCTTAGTGAACCATAAGCCTTCCCTGATATCGATCAAATGACCACACAACCAGTTAGTTAGTTCAAAAGATGGTTTATTTACATACACAAGAGTTATCTCAACATGCAAACACAGTATCGACTATGAGTTATACTACACCTATCAGCTACAATAACCTATACTTAACTTCAGGACGACTGGCACTGTACAAATTGATAACGCCTTTATCTGGGTTTCACTTGGCTGGTTCGAAGAAAGCGGCTCTGCCTCTGTTGGGCTCATCCGTCAGGTAGCGATCGTTGGTCTTGAACTTAGCTGGCTGTTTCTGCTGCAATTGGGTTGGCACAGGCCGGATCCAAAAGAGACAGAACACATGGCTACGCTCTCTTTTATCCCTCTGGGATTTTGCACTCTTTGGGGTGGTCCTTAACCTTGGACACAATAGTTCGACAGTGCTTTGATCACTGTCTTTAATTTCGGCCAATAAAGGGGCGGGTGCCTTGGTAGCTGGGCAGGTCTTTAGCGGTCATTGACCTTGGCAGTTGTGTTTTCTGAGTAAAGGGAGTGGCGCCGATCAGTCTGTGGCTGTACCGGTTGCTTGATTGGAATTCTATTGTCCTGGGAAAATGGGCCATTAAAATGCAAACGAGCAGGGGTTTTAATCAGGTCTGATTACCTGTGTTTTAGATACACATAGGCTGTGTATCTGTCTGAGTCCTGGGTTGGCCATGATTCCCATGGTACTTTGCAGGTGGCCATCTTAGATGGCTACATAGCGAAGGTCAATTACAAAATTGAAGTCAATGATAATTGGGAACATTGATGGCAGATCTGGGCCACATTTGCCTTTCTCTGAGCCTTGTTAACATGCAGGAATTTCTCATTTCAAAACGCAATTCGAGATGACAATGCCCAGTTTAAATAACTCCAATTGAGTTTGAATAATGCTAGCAACAGACCCTCACATCAGAGAAGCCAGGCGCAGTAATAATGGGTGCTCTGACTGATAAGTAAGCCAACTGTGATTAGAAACTGCAGGGCAACATTAGTTTAGAATCACAGCTCCTAGCGAGAGATGGATTTGAAGTGAAAAACCTACAACTGTTTCATCTTTCTGATAATCCACGTCTTTACCTGCAAATTAACTGTCACTCATAACTCTGAAGGAGGTTGTAAAACGAAAGATGAAAATCGACTTTCTTTTTATTTATTGCTTTTGCTTGGGAATGGGGAGTTGTCAGCAAAGCTGAAGAACTTGCATTCAATTAGCACCTTCTATGACCACGGCACGTCCCTGGGGACTTCATGGCCAGTGCGGTGCTTTTGTGTGGCTAGTTATGCCATGAAGGAAATGCAGCAGACAATCTGTGCACAGCAAGGTCCCATAGACAGCCGGGACCAGATCATCTGTTTTTCGTGATGCTGTTAAGGGATGAATGTTGGCCGGGGACTATGAGGGGATGGGTGGAGTGTTGGTTGGGTGCTTTGGGGGGGGGGGGGGGGGGAAGCTTTCCCTGGCTCTTCTTCAAAATGTCTCCAAAGGGACTTATTACGCCCAAGCTTAAGAGAGCAGCCGGGTATCGATTAAATCCACTCAGTCGAAAAATGGCACCTCAGAAAAACCTCAGAAAATATTGTCCAGCAAACCTTCTTAAACTTAGGAAAATCACTCGGTTTTGCACTGTGCTGATGTGTATCAGGTTTTGCTAAGTTCGGGAACGTTCACGGAAAAGTGTTCAGCAAGCAAGATTAGTGTTGGGTTTAATCCTGTCAGCATTTCTAAACTATGTCACTGTGGCTGAATAAATAATTAAATATTGAGTTGCTTCTTCTGCATGTACCTTCAATATGTTGTCACTACCCTGCAGATTCCAAGATTTATCTCAATAGGTTCAAGAATTTTGGACTCCGAAAGCCGCAGCAGAAGGATTAGTAAACATTAAAAATGCATTATTGGCATAAAAAGTATTTCAGATTGTTTTCTATGTGGTGTCTGACATTTGTTTTCAAAAAATTATGAGCGGCTACAATTTTGCGAACTCCAAACATTCAGGGAGTGATTGCAAAAGCCTGCAGTTCTGAAAGTCAGATTAATTTTACTGCCACGAGTCATCACTTGCAAGCCTGATTTAACATCCTTTTCTGTTTATCATAAAGTACATTCTGAGAAACACTCCTAGCAATGGATAGAACCGTTAGCAGAATCGTGCCAGTGACATGATCAGCACTCGATAATGCGTTTGTGGGTGGACACACTGTGTATTTTGATGTTTAATTTCCAAAATGGCTACCTAAAATCTGCCCTTCTTTGACCAAGCTTCTGGTTACCTGCTTCTTTTCGTGGTTGGTGTCAATTTTCGTTAGTTTGATGACATTTTTATGAAGCATTTGGGGATGTTTCATTATGTTAAAGATGCTAGACAATGCAAGTTGGTGATGGTCTCAAAAACAGAGTTAGTAGATTCACTGTGCCAGCAATGGAGACACGCTCAGCTACTTGGACTGGGACCTTTATCGCTCGGTGGATCAAGCATCTGCCTGAGTCATGAGTCACGTTCAATTTTAATATGCAAATCAAGGACTAATTACAATGAACGTGGGATACAAATCGCCATTGCACAGTGGTTAGCACTGCTGTCTCACAGCACCAAGGACCCGGGTTCAATTCCGACCTTGGGTGACTGTCTGTGTGAAGTTTGCACATTCTCCAAGTGCCTGGGTAGGTTTCCTCCAGATACTCTGGTTTCCTTCCACAGTCCAAAGATGCAGAGGTTTAGTGGACTGGCCATGCTAAAATTTCCCATTAGTGTCCAAAGGTTATGAGGCTACAGGGATGGGGAGTGGGCCTAGGTGGGATGCTCTTTCGGAGGGTCTGTGCAAATTAAATGGGCCGAATGACCGCTTTTTCCACTGTCGGGATTCTAGGGATTTTACACAGAAATTGGGTTGGAGCATGAATCGCCCAGTTTCCCTTTAAATTATTTATGTGGGAATGAAGGAAACATTTCCTGCGAGTTGCACCAAATTGACCAGGCCTGCTTCTTCCCTACCCTCTCCACCTTTTCCATGGCATCCTTCCTCAAGCCTATCTTGGTGCCAGTCTTGCAGCTCAAAGGTCAACTGATTGTTGACCACAGTTGAATCCAGCCAGCCAAACCGGGGTGCATTTTTGGTTGAGGCCCAGCTCTCAAAAGCCCTCTTTGTTGCCTGAATGGCGGACTGTCAGATGTCCAAAAGTTTAACACTGACCCTTGGCAGTGGCTAGGACTGGGGAGGTGCGGTGAAATTTCCTACCCATCCAAAAATCCAAACTGAGAATACCAGTCTTGCGATTGGCAGTAAGATGGCAAGTGTGGAGAAAAGAAAGCCCAGAATTCAGGAGTACAAAGGTTTTGACAAAGAAACACGAGAGCAGATAGATTGTGAAAAAGCTGGAAAAGAAAATGAAAATGTTGGTGGGGAGAAAGGGTAAAAGGCAGGGGAGGAATTTAAAGTCTTCTGCTTTTGAAAATGAGATAGCATGTTCATTTGCGATTTGAAATCCTGAATCAGGTATTGTTTGAACTCCAGGTCACAAGTAAGCTCAGGGCTATCTGACTGAGACTTTGCAGATCAGCTGAGGAGGACAAACCACCTGCAATTATCTATGAGCTCACTGTCTCAACACCAGTTGTACTACAGCCTCCAAGAGTAATTTTTGAGGTGGTTTTATTAAGATCAACGTAACTCCCTCGCTCTCAGTCCTGAGCAACAACACGCCCCCTCACAAAAGGAGGAAGATTGCAACACAAAAGCTTCTGGAGAATGTTTACGTCAACCTAAGGCTGCATAAGGACCTTCCCAATCCACCTAATTCCCGCCTCCCCTCACGCCAGCCTGTATGGTTGAAGACCACCATGCAAAGGAAGATCAGCAGAGGCCCTGTGGCAGCAGGAATGGAGACAACACACCACCACTAAAAACCACGGCCTTATCACAGATCCCAAAGTCCGCCCACACAGCTTCAACCTGCCACACCAACATTGGGCACTCCTCAACCATTTCTGCATTGACAGAGGCCTTTGTGCAGCAAATTGGCACACGTGGGGCTTGCAGGGAACTCGGGCTGCAGTGTGGTTCCCCCGATCAACAACTCTCATCATTGAAGGCCGTCCAAAATTCAGCAGAGGGCACAGAGAGCTCAAGTCAGCCACTGCGGCAGCTACTGCCTGACTCAGGAGTAACTACACACGCTGAAGAAAAAAACTGAAGAGCATCGAAAAAAATAAGTTCACTGAGGACAAAAAATGTTTTTTGTTCAGTTTCCTAGCCTTATAATCCAGTTGACGTTCAAGTTTGGGTTTGATGAGTTCAGCTGGATCTTTTGACAGGCTCTGCTCTCAAAGAAGCTGTCCCACGCATCTCTGTCTCTTGACTGATGTGCATTCCTGTTGCAAAGAAGTGTCTTAAAACTGTCATCTCGAAATATAGGTAATGATAGCCACCAGCTATCATATTCTGCATTAAAGAAAAATATTCCACTGAGCCTTTCTCAATCACTAACATCCATCATCGGAGACGTGCATTCACTATACCGCAGAGAGATTTTGTAGAAACCCCAGTGTTTGTTAATTGAACCAGATTTATTCATATAATCCTAGCTGAGTTTTATTAGCAATTATAATATCTTTCAACTGTGGAAAATAACTCAGTGTTTTCAAGTTACCCCAGAAAGATTTCATACTTCTATGTACAAAGCAATTTAAGAATCATATACATTTCTTGAAATTTTATGCTGGTGTTAAGTTTGTTGGCCACTTCAATAATCTCTGTCTCTGCGGTTTTCTTTTTTATGATGTTTTTCCAACATTATAAATCTTTTAATAGAGTTTCAAAACAGTGTGTTCATCTAGACTTTATCTTAAAGTTGTGTTCTATGAATCAGTAATCACCTCAGCCAAGAAACATAGACTGGTGGGGCTGAATGGCCTATTTCAATGCCATATTACCAATGTAACATACAAGCTACGCCATCTGCTGCAGATGGGACTTTTAAAGTCTGCAAGAAGGCCATTCAGTCCATCATGCCGGGGTAAATTTAATTAAAAAGGGATCAAATCTGTCCCTTTCCCCATGCTTTAACCCATAGTCCAATTCCTTGCTTACATCTGCTTCCAGTGCATCTGCGTCTGTCTTCACAGTGGAAGACATGAGTAATACCCCAAAAATTATAGAGGGTCAGGGGGCTGAGTTGAGTATGGTTGCCATTACAAAAGAGATGGTGCTAAAAAAGCTAAAAGGTCTTAAAATTGACAAATCTCCTGGCCCCGATGGGCTACACCCTAGAGTTCTGAGGGAGGTGGCTGAAGAAAAAGCGGAAGCGTTGGTTGAGATCTTTCAAAAATCACTGGAGTCAGGGAAAGTCCCGAACGATTGGAAGATCGCTGTTGTAACCCCCTTGTTCAAGAAAGGATCAAGACAAAAGATGGAAAATTATAGGCCAATTAGCCTAACCTCGGTTGTTGGTAAAATTCTAGAATCGATCGTTAAGGATGAGATTTCTAAATTCTTGGAAGAGCAGGGTCGGATTAGAACAAGTCAACATGGATTTAGTAAGGGGAGGTCGTGCCTGACAAACCTGTTAGAATTCTTTGAGGAGGTGACACGTAGGTTAGACCAGGGAAACCCAGTGGATGTGGTCTATCTGGATTTCCAAAAGGCCTTTGATAAGGTGCCACACAGGAGGCTGCTGAGTAAGGTGAGGGCCCATGGTGTTCGAGGTGAGCTACTGGCATGGGTTGAGGATTGGCTGTCTGACAGAAGACAGAGAGTTGGGATAAAAGGTTATTTTTTGGAATGGCAGCCGGTGACCAGCGGTGTCCCACAGGGTTCAGTGTTGGGGCCGCAGCTGTTCACCATATATATTAATGATCTGGATGAAGGGACTGGGGGCATTCTAGCAAAGTTTGCCGATGATACAAAGTTAGGTGGTCAGGCAGGTAGTGCTGAGGAAGTGGGGAGGCTGCAGAAGGATCTAGACAGTTTGGGAGAGTGGTGCAGGAAATGGCTGATGCAATTTAACGTGAGAAAATGTGAGGTCTTGCACTTTGGAAAAAAGAATCCAAGCATAGACTACTTTCTAAACGGTGAGAAAATTCATAATGCCAAAGTACAAAGGGATCTGGGAGTGCTAGTCGAGGATTCCCTAAAGGTAAACATGCAGGTTGAATCTGTGATTAAGAAAGCGAATGCAATGTTGTCATTTATCTCAAGAGGGTTGGAATATAAAAGCAGCGATGTGCTACTGAGCCTTTATAAGGCTCTGGTTAGGCCCCATTTGGAGTACTGTGTCCAGTTTTGGGCCCCACATCTCAGGAAGGACATACTGGCACTGGAGCGTGTCCAGCGGAGATTCACACGGATGATCCCTGGAATGGCGGGTCTAACATATGATGAACGGCTGAGGATCCTGGGATTGTATTCATTGGAGTTTAGAAGGTTAAGGGGAGATCTAATAGAAACTTACAAGATAATACATGGCTTAGAAAGGGTGGACGCAAAGAAACTGTTTCCGTTAGGCGAGGAGACGAGGACCCGTGGGCACAGCCTTAGAATTAGAGGGGGTAAATTCAGAACAGAAATGCGGAGACATTTCTTCAGCCAGAGAGTGGTGGGCCTGTGGAATTCATTGCCGCGGAGTGCAGTGGAGGCCGGGACGCTAAATGGCTTCAAGGCAGAGATAGATAAATTCTTGATGTCGCGAGGAATTAAGGGCTACGGGGAGAATGCTGGTAGATGGAGTTGAAATGCCCATCAGCCATGATTGAATGGCGGAGTGGACTCGATGGGCCGAATGGCCTTACTTCCACTCCTATGTCTTATGGTCTTATGGTCCAGCACCCTCGGATTATCAAAATTTACTGTATTTACTAAATCTCCTCAGTTCTACCCATACTTACATCAATTGTCCCACGTCTGCGTCCTCTGCTTTCTGGCCCTTCTGCTAGAGGAAACAATGTTCCCTTTCCACTCAATTGAAACCCCTATTTTTTCTTGCTATGAATGGACTGTAGTCACATGCCAGGCTGTCTATGCAATTCCATTTGTTGAGTAGGCGTGATAACTTTGCACGAGGTGTGCACAACCTGTTCGGTATGAACTGTTGTTTGCGAGGGAGGTCAAACCGAGTGGTTCCATTGTCTAATTACTCGACAGATTTTTGGTGTCGATATTGATGTCGGCCCAGATGTTGCTCAATTTTTGGACATGGCAACCTTCACATGGTTCACCCTGTTCTCAATGATTGTCATCACTTCGGCAATGTGCAGCTCAGCTATTGAAAAAACCCTCACAATTCTTCCGGGCTGAGCCAATTAGGGAATCTTGCCCTTGTACGATGCATTTAACAATGACAACACAGATATCATAGTGACAGTATGGCTGCTTGTCTAAAAGCTAAAGAACTCATCAGGACGTTTGTGTCAAATGCAGTCTGATAGTGAGTCATTCAGGTCACACTTTGTTAACTGAGCTCAGTCAGAGGTGTGGTGGGAACGACTATAGTGGTCTGCATGTAACTGGCGAGGAGAGAGGAATATATCAGCCAGCCTATTTTGATCCAAATTAATTTCATGTGGCCTCTCCATACTGACGAAAATGGTAACAGGCTCAGTTTCGATGCAGCATAATACAACCCTCACATGTTATTTACTAACTTAACAATGGGTAGTACAAAGTTGACCAGTAAGGTTGAGGAAGCAAGGATCTGACTCGGCTCTGGAGGGTTACAAGGTAGCCAGGAAGGAACTCAAAAATGGACTGAGGAGAGCTGGAAGGGGGCATGAAACAGCCCTGATAGGAAGGGTTAGGGGAAACCTCAAGGGAAATAAGAGGATGATCAGAGTGAGAGTAGGGCCGATCAGGGATAGTGGAGGGAACTTGTGGCTAGAGGCTGATGAGAAGGGGGCAGGCCCTAAATGAATGTTTTGCTTCAATATTCACTGGAGATAGGGACCTTGTGCTCATGAGAACAGTGTGAACCAGGTTAATAGACTCAAACAGGTTGATATTAAGAAGGAGGATGTGCTGGAAATTTTGAAAAGCATCAGGATAGATAAGTCCCCTGGGCCTGATGGGATATACCCAAGGTTACTACAGGAAGTGAGGGAGGAGATTGCTGCGCCATTGGCGATGATCTTTGCGTCCTCACTCTCCACTGGAGTAGTACCGGATGATTGGAGGGAGGCGAATGTTGTTCCCCTGTTCAAGAAAGGAAATAGGGAAATCCCTGGGAATTACAGACCCATTAGCCTTACGGCTGTGGTAAGCAAAATATTGGAAAGGATTCTGAGAGATAGGATTTATGATTATTTAGAAAAACATAGTTTGATTAACAATAGTCAGCATTGCTTTGTGAGGGGCAGGTCATGCCTCACAAGCCTCATTGAATTATTTGAGGATGTGACGAGATCCATTGATGAAGGTCCGGCAGTGGATGTGGTGTATATGGATTTCAGTAAGGCATTTGAGAAGGTTCCCCATGGTAGGCTCATTCAGAAAGTTAGGGGGCATGGGATACTGGGAAAATTGGCTGTCTGGATACAGAATTGGCTGGCCAAAAGAAGACAGCGAGTGGTTGTGGATGGAAAGTATTCCGCCTGGAGGTTGGTGACCAGTGGTGTCCCGCAAGGATCTGTTCTGGGACCTCTGCTCATTGTGGTTTTTATAAATGACTTGGATGAGGAAGTGAAAGGATGGGTTAGTAAGTTTGCCGATGACACAAAGGTTGGTGGAGTTGTAGATAGTGTTGAAGGCTGTTGCAGTTTACAACAGGACATTGACAGGATGCAGAGCTGGGCTGAGAAGTGACCGATGGAGTTCAACCTTGATAAATTTGAAGTGATTCAGTTTGGAAGGTCGAATTTGAATGCTGAATACAGGGTTAAAAGTTCTTGGAAGTGTGCAGGAACAGAGGGATCTTGGGGTCCACATGCATAGATCCCTCATAGTTGCCACTCAGGTTGATAGGGTTGTTAAGAAGGTGGATGGTGTGTTGGCTTTCATTAACAGGGGGATTGAGTTTAAGATCCGCGGGATTTTGCTGCAGCTTTATAAAACTCTGGTTAGACCACACTTGGAATATTGCGTCCAGTTCTGGTCGCCTCATTATAGGAAGGATGTGGATGCTGCGTAGAGGGTACAGAGGAGATTTATCAGGATGCTGCCTGGACTGGAGGGCATATCTTACGAAGAAAGGTTGAGTGAGGGCTTTTCTTACTGGAGTGAAGAAGGAAGAGAGGTGACTTGATAGAGGTGTACAAGGTGATGAGAGGCATGGATAGAGTGATTAGCCAGAGACTTTTCCCCAGTGTGGAAATGGCTGCCAAGAGGGGACATAGGGCGCGATTCTCCGCAAATGTGGCGAGTCGTAAAAGCTGCCGGGAAACTGGCCGTGTTTCACAGCAGCCTCCGCGCCCCCTCCCGGGACCCGATTCTCCCCCCTGGGCGGGGCTAGCAGCGCGGCCCCGTGAAGCACGGCATCGCGGGCTTAGCGACCGTCGCAAAGCCTGCGCGCCAAGCCTCACGGTGGCTGACGCGCACGATGACGTCAGCCGCGCATGCGCGGGTTGGACGGCTCCAACCCGCGCATGTGCGGATGTCGTCATCACGCATATGCGTCAAACCCGCGCATGCGCGGGCCGTCATGCCCCTCAGCCGCCCCGCGGACTGATCCTGCGGGGCGGCGGAGGAACAAATAATGCGCGGGTATCGGACCCGCTGCCCGCGATCGGTGCCCACCGATCGCAGGCCCATGCCACCCTTGGCACGGCCGTGGTGCAGCCGTGCCAATCGGTGCTATGGTTGTCCAGGACAGCACTTTGCGGCCGTCTTCACGAACGGTGAGAGCAGGTGTGATTGCGTTCGTGAAAACGGCCGTAAAGGCCTGGGAACTCGGCCCATCGGCCTGGGGAGAATCGCTGTTAGCCGTAAAAAACGGCGAGCAGCAATTCGTGTCGTGGGGTGGCCATGGTGGGGGGGGGAGAGAATAGCGGGAGGGCGGGAAAAATGTCGGGAAGGCCCTCCCGCTATTCTCCGACCCGTCATGGGCAGCGGAGAGTCGCGCCCATAGTTTTAAGGTGATTGGAGGAAGGTATAGGGGTGACGTTAGAGGTGTTGGGCGGGATTCTCCAATCCCGCAGCAGAATGTCCATGCCGTCGTAAACTCCGTCGCGTTTACGACGGCGTGAGCGGGTCACTCCCACAACTAATTCTGGCCCCGCCAGGGGGCCAGCACGGCACTGGAGCAGTTCGCGCTGCTCCAGCTGCAGATCCCGGCACGAACTGTGCGCCACGGGATCCGTGCATGCGCAGTTGTGCTGCCGCCAATGAGGCCATGCGCAGTGGCACCGGTGCCAGCGTGCGCATGCGCAGTGGCCTCCTTCAACGTGCCAGCCCCGACGCAACATGGTGCAGGGTTACAGGGGCCGGCGCGTAGGAAAGGAGGCTCCCAGCCACAGAGGCTGGCCCGCCGATCGATAGGCCCCAATCACAGGCCAGGCCACATCAGAGGACCCCCAGGGTCAGACCCCCTCTCTACCGCCAAAGGCCGCCACCCGACCCTTACACGCCAAGGTCCCGCCGGCCCAGCGCAGGTTAGAACGGTGCCGGCGGGACTTGGCTCTTTTCTTATGGCCGCTCAGCCCATCCAGGCTGGAGAATCGGTGGGCCGGCCGCGTAGAGTGGCCCGCGGCCGGCGCTGCGCCAACCACGCCAGCGCCAATGGCGCCAATTCTCCGCTCAGTGGAGAATCGCGTGCCGGCATCGGGGCGGCACGTCATGATTCGCGCAGCCCGCCGGCGATTCTCCAACCCGACACGGGGTCGAAGAATCCCGCCTGATGTGTTGGTTAGTGTAGGCTTGAGAGATGAACAGACACTTCCAACACTGATGAAGGTTCAACACAATTTTATTAACTACTTCTAACTAACTAACATACGATGACTGGGTCTAAATAATGCTAACTTGAACTAGAGACCTAAGCCTTGTCCGAACCAGTTGATTCTCTCAGCACATGTTGTGAGTCCGTGCTGGGCTGGATGAGTTCCTGTTACACTCAGAGGCAGCACCCAGAATGAGCGGGAACCGTGGTGCCCTCTGCCTTTATGGTGTGTGTATTCTAACTGGTGATTGGCTGCGGTGTTTGTACATGTTGATTGGTTCCTGTGTGTGTCCATCAGTGTGTGTCTGCACCATGATATATGGTATATATTATGACACCACCCAGGTTCTACAAAGAGAGTAGTGGGTGTATGGAACACACTGCCAGCAGAGATGGTGGAGTCAGAGTCATTAGGGACATTTAAGCGACTCTTAGACAGGCACATGGACAGCAGTAAACTGAAGGGGTGTAGTTTAGGTTGATCTTAGATTAGGATAAATAGTCGGCACCACATCGTGGGCTGAAGGGCCTGTCCTGTGCTGTACTGTTTTATGTTCTATGTCCTATGTTCTATGAATGTCCTTCCTGGTACGGCCAGTCATGAAGATGTGTTGGTAGGAGCCAATTGCATCACTGGATTCTATATTCATGATGCATCCGAACCAGAGCTCAGACCACTGGCCATTCACATCAAACAAGAGCAACTTAATTATTAGGTGGGCACCATGTTCTTCACAGTGGCAGCAGTGTGTGCAAGATGCACAGCGACAGCTCACCAAGGCCCTTTCGACAGCATCTTCTGAGCACAGGACCTCTATCACCTAGAAGGACAGGGGCAGCAGATGTTTGGGAATACCACCACCTGCAGGTTCCCCTCCAAACCACTCACCATCCTGGTTTGGAAACAAATCGCCACTGGGTCAAAATTCTGGAGCTTCCTGTAACATCACTGTGGGTGACCCTACACTACATGGACTGCAGCAGTTCCCTCTCAAGGGCAGTTGAGGCTGGGTAATAAATAGTGGACTAGCCACATACTAAGAACGAATAATAAAAATAAATAACGTTAGACTGTACCTGAAGGTGGGAATGATTGGGCGGCACAGGAACAATTTTCCATGTTGAATTCCACGTAATTGATTTTCTTGCATCTTGCTGTTGTTCAATGAAATAAGCAAAAAGGATGAATCGCAAATTGTGAAAGATGGATGTATTCATGACTGGACAGATTGCTTAGCTTTCGAGCAGGAGATGCTATCAGAGCGAGAAGGGGTGGGTTGGAAAGAGGGTTGTGTGGTACATGGGCCAGAATATTACAGCCCCTCCCGCCCGGTGGTATAATACGTCAAAGTAAATGGCAATTTAAATGGTCCCCCGAATCTGTTGATGGGGAGATACTCCATGACAAAACCATAAAATCCTGGCCAAAAACATATCACTTAGACTGAAAGGCCTGTTGCAGAGCTGTATGTTCTATAAAGTTCCATAAGCTGCTGGACCGTCACACTTGTTTGTTCACATTATACTCAAATTGCAGTGAGTGCCGCTCTGGAGAAAAGTCATCGGGAAATTTGGATTCTCCGCTCCCCAACGGCGAAATCGCGCTCGGCCAGGGGGCGGAGAATCCGTTTTGGTGCACAAAATCGGGAGCGGTGCCGGTTCTTCAATTCTCCGCCCCCCCCAAAATCAGCGTACTCGTGGAGTTCGCCGCATCGAGTATTCAGCACCTCAGGCCATTGCCTGAGGCCCACCCCATGATGCTCAGTCCCCGACCGGCCGAATTCCCAATGGCGTGGACCTCTCATGGTCCCACCATCCGTGATCCTCGTGAGGTGGCTGCGGACTCAGTCCGGGGCTGCCACAGTGGGGGGAGGGCCAATCGGCGGGCAAGTGGGGCTTCTTTGGGGCTGGAGGGAATGTGCGGCCGGTCCAGAGTACGCGAGCGGCCGATGTGGGGCACTATTTTGCCAGTCCAGGTCCGCGGGCTGAGTCCGCCATAGATCACTGTGCAGCTGCTGCAGGTTGCCGCCGTCGCATGCGCAGCCTCTGACCCGGACATACCGGGGGTCGTATTGGCAGCTACGACGGCTCCCTGATAGCCCCTTGCAAAACAGGAAATCTGTGGCCTTTTGATGCCAGTTTTCCTGCCGTAAAAGACCAGTTTTCCCAACAGCGTGGGGACTTAGACCCAAAAACGAAGAATCCTGCCCTATATATTTTTGCCATTTTCTTCGAAATTTTCTCATTGTCAGATATAAAAATGTTGGAAATGGGAGGGGGGGAGGCTGTTTGGCTCACAGTCAAGCATCATCCAATTGGGGCGTGAATCTTTTTGCTTTCCCATTGGTGTGGTGCGTCAGCGCGCCACAAAGATGGCGACTAATGGCTACAGTGTGGGGGCAAGTCACAAGATGAAACTTCCAGGAATATATTTAATGACAGTTGACAACCCTGCTTCTATGCAATGTAAGCAAATAAGTGCAGCAAGGGGATCACAGCATCTCTTCAAGCAATGGCCTGGGAGGGTTTCTTTTTAGAAGCTATCAACCCAAACACAAAATGATATGAATGGCTCTGCCCCAGCAATATTGCACAAATGTACTGCGTGACTTTAGGCCCTACACCCGTACGTGCCCTGCAGGTGCATGCCGAGTGATTTTGCTATTGACAATAGGGAATCAAGGAACAAATTGTATTGTAACCATTTTGTGATTTATATTAAAGTATGTGTGCAGGTAGCTGCGGGGCATTGGAGGTCCTGGTTGCGCGCTTGATAGCCTCCGTTAGCATGAGTGTAATATAGGTAAATATCAACTGCAATGTTTATTGACATATGAGCACAAGGCAGAGGCATGTAGCCTCATGGCTTTGAGACAGCTTGCAGGATCAAACTGATACAGAATCTCAAGCTTGCTCGGGTGATCACCTACTCTGGTTCCTGATTGGTGACCCTCTTGGCAGGTCGTTCCTTATAGGGGACAAAGACCACAGAGACGATAAGACAATATACGATGCTTCAAATTCCTGTTGCACATTGCTGTACTCTAGCAGAGGGCTTTCTAGCATCCCTTGTAAACTTCTGAAATGCATTTTTGTCCCCGTTTTACATTGATGCACATTGTATTGGGTATCCCCCATGCATTAATTCTTTGTGTCAGCCTCTCTCTCCTAATTCTGCCTCTTCCCCAATTTATTTCTCACTCTCTTCCTTCCCCCATCCCTCTCTTCTCCTCCCGGCTCCTTTCCCCCTCCCCAAGCTCATAGGCACCCAGCGAAATTTTCTTCCCAGGAACGGTGCACCAATGAACATCCTGTAAAATCTACGAATTCCCGTGGGCATGGGAACAGGGGAGAGGGGCCAACTCAACAACCTTAAGTGGGGAATTGCTCTGGGTTTTTTTTAATGAACTGTTAATTGCTATAATTGCATGTTTTCTAATTACTGCTGATCATTATCGCTGGTCTGGTCGGGTGTAAATTATTTCTCAAAAGCACTTTCAAAAGCCTGGGTGGTAGGTTTACCCTCCTGCCAATAAAGATGTATTGAGAGACGAACGCATTGTAAAACATGGTGACAACCAATCCAACATCAATGCAGCAATTTGTATTATATAAATTTGCAGTAAGCACCGACCTTTATTTTCACTAACTTCTTATAATATTTTACAACAGAAAATACAATTGAAAATTACATTTTCCAAAAATTGCTGCTCTAATTTTTTCCTGTGTGGTGGCAGCATGTTCATTTGCGTTTCAGGTGCCCCTGGGTAAGAAGGCAAAGTCTTCCTGCCCCCAATCGCCATTCGCATACCCTTGCCAAGAAACGTATGTGTTGTGTGTTTGAATGTTGAATGCAGATGGCGGCATAGTGGTAGTAGGTCACTGGACTAGAGATCCAGAGTTCTAGACTGATGCTTTGGAGATGCATGTTCAAATCACTGGAATAGTTCGTGGAGTTTAAATCAAATTGATAAAATCTGGAATGGTAAAGCTAGTCTCTTTAATGATGACCATGAAACCATTGTTGAATATCGTTAACAAACCCATCTGGTTCAGTCACGTCCTTTAGGGAAGGGAATCTGCCATCCTTAGCAGGTCTGGCCTACAAGGCAGCATGGTGGCATAGTGGTTAACACTTCTGCCTCACAGCGCCAGGGACCCGGTTTTGATTCCAACCTTCGGTGACCTTGTGGAGTTTGTACGTTCTCCCTGTGTGTGTTTCCTCCGGGTGCTCCAGTTTCTTCCCACCATCCAAAGATGTGCAGGTTAGGGGGATTGGCCACGCTAAATTTCCCCTTGGTGTTCAAAGGTTGGATGGGGTTATGAGGATGGGGCAAGGGAATGGGCTGAGTAGGCTGCTCTTTCAAAGGATCGGTGCAGACTTGTTGGTCCAAATCACCTCCTTCTGCACTGTAGGGATACTATGACTCCAGACCCACAGCAATGTGGTTTAGACAATTATATGGGTGAGATTATATGGGATATAGAGGGATATGGGACAAATGCAGGCAATTGGGACTAGCTTAGTGGTAAAAACTGGGCAGCATGGACAAGTTGGGCTGAAGGGCCTGTTTCCATGCTGTAAACCTCTAACCTGGCCTTCCCCTGCCTGCTGTCTGCACCCACATATTGGTCAGCAGACGCCACTGGATGCCAAGCAAGGGCACAGAGTCTGGCTCATTTCATCTGCCCTCCCAATGAATAGCCCTCAAGCTTCCTGAGTTAACAACAGTTACCTGGACGCAGACTGGGAATCGACTTTCTGAGCTTGATTTTGCACTGGAAAATGCATTTACCAGCTGAGCCACTATGGTCTTGGCAACGTTAACGTGCACAGTTTATGACAGTAGGTTGATTTGTTATAAATCGAAAGCATCTGTTTTGTGCCACATCAGTAACCAACCAATCTAAAGATGAGCAGCAAGAACAACTTCAATTTATATGACACATTAATGGAGCAGAACATCCCAATGAGTGATATCGATAATGCCATTTTTGACACCAAGCGACAGGAGGAGATATTTGATGATTAAATGTTTGATCAAACAGGAAGGTTTTCAGGAGCAGTTGAAAAGAGAGAGTTACGGAGAGAGACCGAGAACTTTGGGTCGAGGCAGCATTATGGTAATGGCAGCCAACACAGACCAGATAGTATGGCGGCACAGTGGTTAGTACTGCTGCCTCACAGCACCAAGTGCCCCAGATTCAACTCTGGCCTTGGGTACTGCCTGTGTGCAGTTTGCATTTTCTTCCTGTATCTGCGTGGGTTTCCTCCGGGTGCTCCAGTTTCCTCCCACGGTCCAACGAGGTGAAGGTTCGGTGGATTAGCCATGTTAAATTGCCACTGAGTGTCCAAAGATTTTCAGGTTAGATGGGGTTGCGGGGATAGGATGGAGGAGTGGGCCGGGCATCGTTAGGGTGCTCTTTCATGGGGTTGGTGCAGACCCGAAGTGCCGAAAAGCATCCTTCTGCCCTGTACGGCATTCTATGATTCTATTCTATTCTATGAAAACTGATGGGCTTTAATGTGAATGTCATTGCACATAATGACAGGAAAACCTAGGTTATTAGATTCGCGTTTCCTTCACTCTAATATTCTAAATGCATTAACGTTATTGTTCAAGTAATAGCAATCGGAGAGTCAAAGCCATGTGTGCATCAACATTGATCTGTGTGACAGATAGTGAGATACACAGGTTGATTCCTGGTTTTGGTCCAGGCAGCAGAAAGGGGGAGCAAATTAGTTTCAAGTGCCCCAGGATAAAAACACAAAGTCAATCAGTTTTCCTGCCTCCCCCCCCGCCCCAAATCGCCAGCCGTCTACCCTTGCCAAGTAGCGTATACGTGTGTGTTTGAATGTTGAATGCAGATGGCGGCATAGTGGTAGTAGGTCACTGGACTAGCAATCCAGAGCTCTGGACTGATGCTTTGGGGATGCACGTTCAAATCACACCAGGATAGTTGGTGGAGTTTAAATCAAATTGTTAAAATCTGGAATTATAAAGCTCGTCTCATTAATGATGACCATGAAACCATTGTCAAATATCGTTAAAAGCCCATCTGGTTCACTCATGTCCTTGAGGGAAGGAAATCTGCTGTCCTTACCAGGTCTGGCCTACCAGGCAGCATGGTTGCACAGTGGTTAGCACTGCTGCCTTGCAGTGCCAGGGACCTGGGTTTGATTCTGACTTCAGTAACTGTGTGGTGTTTGCATGTTCTCTCTGTGCCTGCGTGTGTTTCCTCCCGGTGCTCCAGTTTTCTCCCACCGTCCAAAGATGTGCAGGTAGGTGGATTGGCCAGGCTAAGTTTCCCCTTAGTGTCCAAAGGTTGGGTGGTGTTATGGGGATGGGGAAAGGGATTGGACCGAGTTGGACCGAGTTTGGTGCTCAATCAAAGGGTCGGTGCAGACTTGATGGGCCAAATGACCTCCTTCTATGCTGCAGGGATTCTATGACTCCAGACCCACAGCAATAAGGTTGACTCTTAACTGCACTGCTGAAATGGCTCAGCAAGTCACCCAATTCAAGGACAATGAGGGATGGGCAATAAATGTTGGCCACGCCCACCTCCCATTAAAGAAAAAGTTAGGAGTGAGAATTTGTTTGGTGGCTGTTGAATAGTATGTTAATACTTACACTTATAATACTTAAATAAAGAGTAATAACTCAGTTGAGTATTACGTGGCATTTGCAGTTCAAAAGCAAGTAGTTAGTCTGACCAATCTATGTTGATGTTTATGCTCCACATGAGCCCGATCAACACTATTGAATCCTATCAACATTCTTTTCCCATTCTTTTCCCCCTTGTGTGAGTAGTTTGCTTCCCGTTAAATACATCTGCACTATTTCCCTCAACCACTCTGTGTGACAGCAAGTTCCAAATTCTTACCTCTCTCAGAACAAAGACGTTTCTCCTGAATGCTTCCCAAGATTGGTGACACTCATACATTAATATTGGACACATCAGGCAGAACATTGGCACAGTGGTTAGCATTGCTGCCTCACGGCGCTGAGGTCCCAGGTTCGATCCCGGCTCTGGGTCACTGTCCGTGCAGAGTTTGCACATTCTCCCCGTGTTTGCGTGGGTTTCGCCCCCACAACCCAAAGATGTGCAGGGTTGGTGGGTTGGCCACGCTAAATTGCCCCTTTATTGGAAAAAAAGAGTTGGATACTCTAAATTTATATTTTTTTTTTAATTGGACACACCCTACCAGTGGAAATGTATTCTCTTTGTCTACCCCATCAAAACCTTTCATAATTTTAAAGGCCTTAATCAGAGGAAGGGTTCCAGTATAATGGAGGCTATTTGATACACGTGAAGCCGTAAACGCGATTGTGGAGAGAACTGGAGAGAAGGAATTGGCTGGAGTTGTGGCATTATCATAACTATCAGCATTACAAGGGTTAATGTAGTATCATGAATAGCCACTAGTGGGAGCTGCAAATACTACTATATAAAGCAGCGATGCCGGACCTTCAGGGTGGAGTGTATGCATGAGACAGCTAGTGAAGGTCAGGAGAGCAGTTAGTGTAAGAAGGTTTGATTATAGTTTATACCAGTAGTGAGATTAACAGTAGGTGAGTGTCATTTGATGTTATTGATCAATTCTGTATTCTAAAAGGACTAAGTGTCAAAACTCAGTTTAGTAGTGTAAATAAAATCATAGCTTTGTTTAAGTAAAAGCTATACTGTGGGCTTTATGGAACACTACGCCAACCATCCTAAATAAGCAATACAAAGAACACCACAGGGGTGTGCGGTGGAGAAGGGGTCGGGGGATAGGTGGGGGCTTTGGAAGGAATAATTAGTGTAGGCGCAAACTTAGAACAATGTGATTTTCAATTTCTTTTCCATTGCTTGTTTTACCATTACCCTAAAGACGGACGAGTTGCACATTCAAATCCAGTTCTATTGCCAATTGAATTTTAACATGACTTGCTTCTCAGCATGCATATTAACAACATTCAGAAACACCTGCAGAAACATCACACTTGGACTAAGGGCTTCTGAGAAAAATGTAAATGTATTCTTTTGACAAACATTTTATTGAGACATTTTTGGTATAGTAACAACAACAAAATAAACAATACATGAAACCACAAACATAGTGCAAAAGCCATTTACCTCTTGTACAGGTCCCACCCTTATTAATCCGCTACTCTAATCTAAACTACTCCCCCCCCCCCCCCCCCCCCCCCCCCCAAACACACACACACACACCCCCACCCCATCTGCTGATGATTAATTTCCCGCAAACAAGTCAAAAAACGGTTGCCACCTCCGGGCGAACCCTAACATTGACCCTCTCAAGGCGAACTTGATTTTCTCCAAACAGAGAAAGCTAGCCACGTCCGATAGCCAGGTCTCAGACTTCGGGAGCTTATAGTATCCGTCTCCGGGCTACCAGGGAAGCAAAGGCCAGAACGTCTGCCTCTTTCTCCTCCTGGATTACCGGATCCTGCGACACCCCGAAAATCGGCACCTGTGGACTCAGCGCCACCCTTGTTTTGTTTTTAACACAGTGGACATGATGTCCGCAAACCCCTGCCAAAATCCCCTGAGCTTTGGACATGACCAAAACATGTGGACATGGTTCGCTGGTCCTCCCGCACATTTTACGCACCTGTCCTCCACCCCAAACAATCTGCTCACCCGGGCCACTGTCATGTGAGCCCGGTGAACGACCTTAAATTGTATCAGGCTGAGCCTGGCACATGTTGCGGACATGTTGACTCTACGCAACGCTTCTGCCCATAGACCATCCTCTATCTCACTGCCCAGCTCCTCCTCCCACTTGCGCTTCAGCTCCTCGGTCTGCGTCTCCTCCGACCCCTTAAGCACCTTATAAATATCCGAGACACTCCCTTCTCCTCCCCACCCTCTGGAAACTACCCTGTCCTGCATCCCCCTTAGCGGTAGGAGCAGGAAGGTTGGCACCTGTTTACGAAGGAAGTCCCGCACCTGCAGATACCTGAATTTGTTTCCCCTCGCCAAGCCAAACATTTCCTCCAACGCCCTCATACTCGGAGAGCTCCTCTCTATGAACATATCCCCCAAGCTCTCAAGCCTCGCTCTCCGCCATAACCAGAACCCCCCGTCCAGACTCCCCGGGGCAAACCGGTGATTATCACAGATTGGGGCCCAAACCGAAAATGTAAATGTATTCTGACAGCCCAATGGAATTGGGTTAAAAATATCTCCACTAGCCAAAACGTACATTAATTGAATGAGGGAATTCAAGCCAGGATATGCGGTTGTCTTAACGTCCTGGTCTTTCAAAGTCCTGCAGCAGTAGTTCGAAAGCAGCTAATGGGAATTCATTGCAATGAAAACTAAAGAAAATGCAAATATTAATTTATTGTATTTTTGGTACCCTGTATTCATAGAATCACAGAACCATAGAATTTACAGTGCAGAAGGAGGCCATTCAGCCTATCGAGTCTGCACCAGCCCTTGTAATGAGCACCCTACCCAAACCCACATCTCCACCCTATCCCCACACCTCCACCCTATCACTGACTAACCTATTTTGGACACTAAGGGCAATTTATCATGGCCAATCCACCTAACCAGCACATCTTTAGACTGTGGGAGGAAACCGGAGCACCCGGAGGAAACCCACACAGACATGGGGAGAACGTGCAGACTCCGCACAGATAGTGACCCAAGCCAGGAATCGAACATGGGAACCTGGAGCTGTGAAGCAACCGTGCTAACCACTGTGTTACGGTGCTGTCCACTCTTCATTAATTTAGCATATTTAGAAACACTGGGAAGCAGGATTTTCAGCAAGCAGATGCTGAATCAAGAGTTCTACCTCTTTGACACCTTCTATGTGCTCTTGCCAGCTGAGGCTCACTGGGAAGTACTCTTAACTCTGAGTCAGGAAGTTGAGGGTACAAGTCTGGTCCAGGACCTGAGCACAAAGATCTGGACTGACACTCCAGAGTGCTGAGTGGTTGGAGGTGCTACCTATTGGATGAGGTGTTAAAGCCTTGACTGACCTTTGTAAGATCCTTGTAAGAGCAGTGGAGTTATCCGTGCATCCTGGCCAATACTTATCCCCCAATTAACATCACAAGAAAACAGATAACCTGTTCACCGTCACATTGCTGTTTTTGGGAACCTGCTGTGCGCAAATTATTTCCACTTTTCCATAAGACATAGGAGCAGAAGTCGGCCATTCGGCCCATCGAGTCTGCTTCACCATTCAATGAGATCATGACTGATCTGATATGATAATCCCCAACTCCACTTGCCCGCTTTAACCCCATAACTCTTGTTTCCCTCACCGATTCAAAATCTATTTATTTCAGCCTTGAACATACTTAACGACCCAGCCACTACAGCCCTCTGCAGTAAAGAATTCTCCAGATTCACTACCCTCTGAGAGAAGAGATTCCTCCTCATCTCTGTCTTAAATGGACAACCCCTTACTGCTCTCTGGTCCTAGATTCTCCCACAAGGGGAAGTTATTTCAAAAGTGTGTAATTGGCTGTAAGTGCTTCAGACCATTCTGAGGTCATGAAAGGTACTATACAAATGTAAGTCTATATTTGTTTTAGTTTGTTCCTTTAAAGGCAGTGTTGAAATGATTTCAGTCAATCCCCTGAGTAACTCATTGCTGGCTGCCAACAGTTTGTACATTTGTACAATGATAGGACTAGCTGTTTGTGAATTAACTTCATTGGTACAAGTGTGTGGCTGGTTTAGCTCACTTGGCTAAATCGATGGCTTTTAAAGCAGACCAAGTAGGCCAGCAGCACGGTTCGATTCCTGTACTAGCCTCCCCGGACAGGTGCCGGAATGTGGCGACTAGGGGCTTTTCACAGTAACTTCATTGAAGCCTACTCGTGACAATAAGCGATTTTCATTTTCATTGAGGCGGTCTTGTGGCGCAGTGGATAGCGTATCAGCCTCTGAGCCAGAAGCTCCGGGTTCAAGTCCCACCCCAGGACTTGATGGCGAAGGAAAGTGTGCTCATAACGTGGTCAAACAGGTTGAGTGTCAACCTGCAAAATTCTTCTGAACACACCAACGGCTGGCAGTAAGAGCGGGAGACGGGAGAGGCTCCTGAAGTCGCACCCCTCAAGCTATAAGCTCCTAGCCACAGGCTGGTGACCTGTTCCAGGAATTTACTAGGTATGGAAACTGACAAAAGTCTGCCTTAGTGCACCACGAGGTGTGGGAAGGGGATTGAAATTGGAATTTATTGGGACAAGTTGGGGGATGTTCACAATGTATTGCATTTCAGATTCCCAGTGGTAAATCAGCTTGAGTTTTATTTTTTATTTGTTTGGAATAATGCTCCTTTCATTTCTGCTGGGGTTTTTTCTATGCGCTTTAGCACAAGACTTGCTATTGTGCTGAGGAATTCCGAATAACATTTATTGCGAGGATGGCAGTACTTCACTAGATAAGGTATAATAAACCTGTTTCACCAGGACTCCTAAAGTACATATTGCATTTGTTGACATTTTGAAACAGTGCCTTTGACATGGAAAACAAAGGTGCTTTAATAGAGAAATTATCAGCTACAGATTGTCGGCATTTCAAACCAAATGCCAGAGCTTTTCATAGCAAGATCTCTGGGAAATTGTGCACTTCTTTAAAAGCCAGGGGTGCAGTTGTGCAGATGAAGATTAAAATATTGCTCAGCCTGTTGAACTTCGTTCCCCAACCCTTTCTCTGTTGGAGAAGGAGATCAATGTCACCCAATTTCCTCAACTGCATTCTTTCATCAGACCAAAAGGAACAGGTGAACAACCATCTGGCCTCTTGTGTCTGCTCTACCATTTAGTCCAATCATAACCGATCATTTGCCTCAGCTCCACTTTTCTGCCGGCTCCCCATACCCCTTGATTCCCTGAGAGGCCAAAAAAGCCTTGATTAGAAGCAACGATGGAATATCTGGGTAGGGAACGCCAAAGATTCATAAAACCATGAGCCCTGAAATTTCTCTTCATCTTACTCTTAAATAATCGGTTCCCTTATCCCGAGACAGTGCCCATTGTGCTCCAAGTTTCCCCAGCAGTGGTCACAGCCTCTCAGTGTTAACCCTGTCAAGTCCCGTCAGAATTTTGAACGATTCCAGAGCATCGCTCCTCAATCTTTGAAGCTCCAGACAGAATAGGCTAATTTACTCCGCCTCTCATCAATGAATGACCTTCACGTTCAAGGATCCAAAATGCTGTATCTTTAGTATACCACCTCCTACCCTTCTCTGGATGATTATTTCCATCTTATTCCTGGTTCAGGCATATTGCCGCATTCCCACAACACCCTATCAGTGACAGCAACAAACTCTTGCATTGATATTGCACCTTTAATGTATAAAAAGAAGCAAAAACCCTTCACAGAAGCGAAATCAGCCAAAGGTAGCGAAGGAGCTATTAGGAAGCGTGATCAGTAGCTTGGACACAGTGATTGGTTTTAAAGTAGTTTTTAAATTCTTCCAATTTTCTTTATTATTTATGGGCTCTGTGCACCACTGGCTGGGCCAGTGTTTATTGCCCTTCTATAATGACCCATGAACTGTGTGGCAGTTCAGAGGGCATTTAAGTGTCAACTACATTGCTGATCTGGACTCAAGTGTGGGCCTGACCAGGTAAGGATGTAAGATTTCTTTCACAGATGGGTTTTTACAACAGTCGACAATATTTTCATGGTCACCATTCGACTTTGAATTCCAGGTTTTTATTTAATTCATATTTCACTGTCTGCCATGGTGGGATTCGAACAATGTTGTGCATTGGCCAATTTTTCTTTGTGCGACAAGATTGTTCGCAAGTGTATATTGATATTCTGTATATACAGTGCAATTTTGCAAAGCTAATATTGACCAGTGACCACAAAATTTGAATGTGTAATATGTACATATCATAATGTATTATTTACGTGGTTACAATTTTGTATATCTAGACTTATAACTGTATGTCAAGTTAAAGCCAAAAAGGGTGAAGTTTATAAAGTGCTTAAGGATATACATCAATTTCGATGTATATATGCTGGGGGCGATTCTCTAAGTGCCGGGCCGGAGAATCGCCGCTGCCACGCACCCCCCCCCCCCCCCCCCCCCAACGTCGGCGCGCGATTCTCCGAGGTGCGGCCAAGCGGCAGCGCGGATACGACCAAGTCCCCCGGCGCCATTCACCCCTGGTCGCTGCGGACAGGAACTCTGCACGAACAGTCGGGGGGGCGGCCTTTGCGGGGGGGGGGGGGGGGGGGGGGGGGCCTCCGATGGGGTCTAGTCCGTGATCGGGGCCCACTGATCGGCGGGCCGGCCACTCCCCCCCGGGCCTAGTTCCCTGCGCGGCCGGCCCCTGAACACCGCGCCATGTTGAGTCGGGGCCGGAACGCTGAAGAAGTCCCCGCGCATGCGCAGGTTGGCGCGGCCCAACTGCGCATGCGCAGGTCGGCGCGGCGCCCATTTGGCGCCGGGAAGGGAGGCTGGAGCGGCGTGAACCGCTCCAGTGCCGTGTTGGCCCCCTGTGCGGGGCCAGAATCAGTTGTCCCCATGTCAGTTTTGCACCGTCGTGAAACGCGACGGTGTTTACGACGGCGCAAACACTTGGGCTCCATTTGGGAGAATCGCCCTCATAAGATTCTGAGGGGATTTTATGGGGTGGGTGCTATGTGTCACCTGGAGGGGAAATTTAGAACCAGGTGACACTGTTTCAAAATGAAGGGTCTCCCATTTAAGATGGTGACAAGGAACATTTTATTTGGAGGGCCATTATTGTTTGGAATTCCCTTCCACAGAGAGCAGTGGAGGCCGGGTCATTAAATATATTCAAGGTTGATGTAGACGCATTTTTGATCGACAAGGGTTACGTGAACAGGCAGGAACGTGAAATTAAGGCCACAACCAGATCAGTATGATCTCATTGATTGGAGGAGAAAGCTTGAAGGACCAAAAAGCTATTTCCTCTTCCTATTTACTATGATCCTATTTTATGTGTGTATGCGTATATATAAACACAAAGAGGTGCACAACAGACTTATAGAGTTAAGACGGAATTAAAATAAATACCATAATACCATAAACGTACATCAACACAGTACATGCACCTAATAAACTCTGTACACTACCTCCTCCAAAATGGCTACTCCAAAGTAGCCAAGTACTCAAGAACTAATGGTAAATAAAAAATATTGAGCATGGGTTTTACAAGACTCCACTGATGGGAAATGTCATCAGCAGCAAAGCCACATCCAGTAATTTTTGCTGATGCAACTTGCAGATGGACTCATTTTTCAGTCCACAGTCTTCAGAAAGTGCTTTGAATATTTCTGCCTTTATAGGCTATCATGGAACATTCTATGAGGACCGTCAAATTCTAAATCGTACATGTGTGACTCTGAAAAATTGTCCAATCGTTGTTGAGTCTAACTTTGATGTAGAAAAACGACAATGGAAGTGGATTAAACAACCTGCTTCAAGCGTAAAGGATGATTCAAATCAAGTATATCCAAGTGGACTTCTTAACTTCACTTTCTGTAATTAAATCAGAATGTCAGGAATTCTAATAAAGGATTGATAGCCATTAACCTGTCAATTGTTTTTCAAATACTGGTAGATCCACTCTGAATTTCCAGCATTTTTTGTTTTAATTGTAATTCCAGTCCTGGTAATTTTTTGCTTGGTATCTCTTGCTCCTGAAGTCCTTTTTTGTTCACATTTTACTAGGTTTTATGAGAATGTAATAGACTAACACTTCACACTACATATTTTTAAGAAATATACACATACTCATTGCAAAACAAGGCCCTTAAAATAGCTGAACCTGTGTCTGCCTGTGATCCCAGAACAGAAGAAGCCATTTTGCAGTTTTGGGGAAACTCACACCTCGACCGGCCGTGTTCCTACCGGCGTGGTTTACGTATGGTTCCACCCTGCGGGTGCTCGGCGTCCCGGTTGCAATGGAAATCCTGGTGGGCGGCGGGGGAATCAGTCTTCAGGGGGAGCCTCCATGACGGTCAGGCCCACGATCGGGTGCCACCGATCGGCGGGCGTGCACGACCTGGGGGGACCTACCTTCTTCCACACCGTCCCGCTGTGTGGCTCTGCCATGTTGCGTGGCGCCGGCGCAGAATCAGCCGACGGGCGCATGTGTGGACCCGCGGCCAGCAGTGCAGGGCCGCGTACGGCAGCTGGAGCAGCGCGGAGCACTCCAGCACCGTGCTGGCTCCCTGTGGGCCACAGAATCGCTGGGCCAGGAGGCCTGTTGACGCCGGCATAAAACACTCCAGTGTTTACCCGGCATCAACACTTAACCGCGTTTTTGGAGAATCCTGGCCGTAGTTTATCAAAGACAAATGGCTTTCGTGTAGTTCCATTTGAAGTTGGGTTGTGCAGTCCCCAGGTAGAAATAATGGGGTGCAAAGTTTCTGAAAGTGCAAAGTGACTTCTTTTGTTCTGGTGACTCATGGACAATAACTCTCAGACTGGGTGCCAGCCATCTTAGTGGTCTTTGTACAGCCAAAGGTCCAGTTTAAAATTAAGAAATAGCAATGAGGAAAGATTGTTCGAAAAATACACCCACTTTCGATTCTCTGCCATCATAATATACTATCTTCCACAGCACTGTTGAAGAATGACCAGATTTACAGACTTATTATTTAGGCCTAGAGATATTGATCTACCCAAAAGCCTTAGGTATTGATGTCTTACATTCAAACTGTCTGGAATTAAGTGTGGGTCTGTGCACTTTATCTTTGTTAAATAGAACCACAAGTAGCGTAGATTTCTCCGTGAACGGTCTCTTGAAACCCAGTGAGCACATTCTTGTATGTGGCACTGAAAGCAAACTTGCACTTAGAAAGCCACAGTATTCTAATTGTGTATCTTTCCACTGACTTCTGAACAAAGGCCTCTGTAAGCTTTCAGATGTCATTCGTGCACTTTTTCCCTCTGACGCTAATGCTAGATAATTATACCCTACCCTCTTTGACTGTGAACTTAATTTTCGCTGCAAGTCACTTTTTCTTTTTGTGGTGTTGGGTGACATCCATGACCGTTGAAGATGCCTGCAGGGCCTTTGTGTCCCTGTTGTCAGCGAGCGGCGGGACTGCCGTTACATAATTACTGCTCTCGAGCTGTTGCTGGTGAACTTGGCAGTGTAACATCCTTGTGAATGTTAGGGCTGTGTGAGAGAGTGGAGCGTAGCAGGCAGCAAAATGGAAAATTTGGATCTGCAGAAATCATATTTATGTTCAAGCCCAAAATGAAAGCAATGAAAATGATATTTTACGCTCTCAATTTATTTAAGGATTGCACTCAGATGTTCCATTGTAGTTTAAGTACAATAATATTTGTGTGCAATATTAACTTCATGAGTATTGAACGCGTTGAATTTGGGTTGAATAATATTTACTTGCTTAGACATTACTCCTCTCAGTGGCTTTTATTTTGCTTATTGAAATGTTATTCACTACCCATACTGCAGATTCACCATAACATCGAGTAAAACTCCCTCCACTTTTCTCCCTTGTGAAATTCTTTAATCTCAAATTTATCCCAGTCTTAAATGATACCATGAAATCAGCAACAATTTGGACTACTCTTTCGCCAGTGTGAGCTGAAGTGAATTTGTGGTCAAGAGGTTAAAGGACAATGTTTCAATTCATTTAATTACACATCTCTATATGCAAATAATATCCAGACAAACTCATGTAATGAAAGCTAATTCTAGACCAGGAACAATTAAATACAGCGAATAAATGAAACCTGGAAAAATGTTAGTCAGTAATATATGGGTGATTTGAACAAGTCTCGCAATTATATTAAAACTGAAGTCAATGAGAATCAGGGGGAATCTTTCCACTGATTAGTCATGCTAAGCAGAGAGGAAGATGTTGTGGTTGTTGGAGGCCAATCATCTCAGTACCAGGACAACACTGTAGGAGTTCCTTAGGGTAGTGCCCTAGGTGAAATGAAAATGAAATGAAAATTGCTTATTGTCACAAGAAGGCTTCAAATGAAGTTACTGTGAAAAGCTCCGAGTCACCACATTCTGGCGCCTGTTCGGAGAGGGAATTGAACCATGCTGCTGGCCTGCCTTGGTCTGCTTTCAAAGCCAGCAATTTAGCCCTGTGCTAAACCAGCCCCTCATCTTCAGAAGATGGTCCAACCATCTTCAGCTGTTTCATCAATGACTTACAAGATCAGAAGTTGGGATGTTCGATAATGATTGCACAATGTTCAGCACCATTTGTGACTCCTCAGGTACTGAAGCAGCCTACGTCCATATTGAGCCAGACGTGGACAATATTCAGGCTTGGGCTGGAAAGTGGCAAGTGAAATTCATGCCACACAAGTGCAAATCTATGACCATCTCCAGTAAGAGAGAAGCTAACCATCTCACGATGACATTCAACGGCATAATCACAGCTGAAATCCCCCACTATCAACATCCTGAGGAGTGACCATTTACCAGAAACGGAATTGGACTAGTCATATAAATACTGTGGCTACAAGAGCAGGTCAGAGGGTGCGAATTTTGTGGTGAGTAACTCACCTCTTGATCCCAAAATTGTTCACTATCTACAAGGCTTATAAGTCAGCAGTGTGAAGGACTATTCTCCACTTGCTTGGATGACTGCAATTCCAAAAACATTCAAGAAGTTCGACGCCATCCAATACAAACCAGACCGCTTAATTGGTACCCCGTTCACCACCTTCAACATTCACTCCCGCCCACCAACAATGCACAGTAGCAGCTGTGTGAACCATCTACAGATGCACTGCTGCATCTCACCAAGCCTCCTTCAACAGTACCTTTCAAACTCACAGCCTCTATCACCCAGAAGGACAAGGGCAGTGGGTACACTGGAACACCACCAAGTTTCACTCCCAAGTCACTCACCATCCTGACTTGGAAATATATCACCGTTCCTTCACTGTCACTGGTCAAAATCCTGGAACTCCCTCTGTAACAGCATTGTGGATGCATCTGCACCACATTGACTTCAGCGGTAAGGGGAGGCCCATCCCCAACTCTCAGGGACAGTTAATGCTGGCCAATAAATGCTGGCCTAGCCAGCGACACCTCCAACCTGTGAATGAAATATAAAAAGATTAAATGTCCAAGAGATATATGGACATCAATATTGAAGGAGTAAGGGGTGCAGTGGTTAGCACTGCTGCCTCATGGCGCCGAGGACCCGGGTTCAATCCCGGCCCGGCTCAATGTCCGTGTAGAGTTTGCACATTCTCCCTGTGTCTGCATAGGTCTCACTCCCACACCCCAAAGATGTGCAGGATCGGTGAATTGGCTACACTGAATTGCCCCTTAATTGGATCAAAAGAATTGGGTACTTTAAATTTATAAAGAAAATTGAAGGAGTAAGGATATGGGATATATTATTTGTTTGAGTCTGTACTGAATTTTTAATTGCATTCTCCAAACAATATGCAAACGTATACATTTTCAAGTATATTCGCAGCTGTTCATGTGAGTTTACTGGAGGGACAATAAGTGCAGTGAATGAGAACTGTTCCAAACATAAAATTAAAGAAACACAGGAGGCCACCGGAACTGTTACCATAATTCCCTTTTAACTACTTAGTAGATCTAAAGAAACTTGCTCAGGAAAGAAATAATACTTCACATACCACTATGAAGACAAACTTTAGATTTTTGTTGTGACATTTAAGAAGGGGAAGTGAAGAAATTTGCTTTGCATTGCCAAGTGACCTTCACTCCTTGGCCCAGTTCATGCCAGTCACCAAGACAGTAAGCATGGCAACCAAACAATGGCCAGGGCAGCAAGTGCATAGAAAACAAGTTCTCAGTGATTAGTATCCTACTAAATTCCAGATGGATTCAGGTCTAATCAGCTCGGGAATGTTATTATTTCCACAGGTCTTTCCTGCAAAAATAAAATGCGGATAAAGAGAGTGGAGCATTGCAGAAGTGAAAAAGAAATGGTCTTTGTGGTTCTCTGTGCAGTTGTCAATCTCTGTCTCTCTGTGGTTTTATGTCTCGCTGTGTATGTGCATATCATTGATTCTGTCTCTCTGTGTATCTGTGGGTCTCTGTCACCTTGTGTATCTCTGTCTCTCTCTTTCAGCCTTTCTGCGTGTCTGTCTCTCTGCATGTCCAGGTCTCTGTCTCTGTGTATCTGTGGTTCGCTGTCCCTCTGTGTATATCTCTGTATCTGCGGTTCCCTGTCCCTCTCTGTATCTGTGGTTCACTTTCCCTCTGTGTATCTGTGGTTCCCTGTCCCTCTGTGTATCTGTGGTTCACTGTCCCTCTGTGTATCTGTGGTTCCCTGTCCCTCTGTGTATCTGTGGTTCACTGTCCCTCTGTGTATCTGTGGTTCACTGTCCCTCTGTGTATCTGTGGTTCACTGTCCCTCTGTGTATCTGTGGTTCACTGTCCCTCTGTGTATCTGTGGTTCACTGTCCCTCTGTGTATCTGTGGTTCTCTGTCCCTCTGTGTATCGGTGGTTCACTGTCCCTCTGTGTATCTGTGGTTCACTGTCCCTCTGTGTATCTGTGGTTCACTGTCCCTCTGTGTATCTGTGGTTCTCTGTCCCTCTGTGTATCGGTGGTTCACTGTCCCTCTGTGTATCTGTGGTTCACTGTCCCTCTGTGTATCTGTGGTTCACTGTCCCTCTGTGTATCGGTGGTTCACTGTCCCTCTGTGTATCTGTGGTTCACTGTCCCTCTGTGTATCTGTGGTTCACTGTCCCTCTGTGTATCTGTGGTTCCCTGTCCCTCTGTGTATCTGTGGTTCTCTGTCCCTCTGTGTATCTGTGGTTCCCTGTCTGTCTGTGTATCTGTGGTTCACTGTCCCTCTGTGTATCTGTGGTTCACTGTCCCTCTGTGTATCTGTGGTTCACTGTCCCTCTGTGTATCTGTGGTTCACTGTCCCTCTGTGTATCTGTGGTTCACTGTCCCTCTGTGTATCTGTGGTTCTCTGTCCCTCTGTGTATCGGTGGTTCACTGTCCCTCTGTGTATCTGCGGTTCACTGTCCCTCTGTGTATCGGTGGTTCACTGTCCCTCTGTGTATCTGTGGTTCACTGTCCCTCTGTGTATCTGTGGTTCACTGTCCCTCTGTGTATCTGTGGTTCACTGTCCCTCTGTGTATCTGTGGTTCCCTGTCCCTCTGTGTATCTGTGGTTCTCTGTCCCTCTGTGTATCTGTGGTTCACTGTCCCTCTGTGTATCTGCGGTTCACTGTCCCTCTGTGTATCTGCGGTTCACTGTCCCTCTGTGTATCGGTGGTTCACTGTCCCTCTGTATCTGTGGATCCCTGTCCCTCTGTGTATCTGTGGTTCACTGTCCCTCTGTGTATCTGTGGTTCACTGTCCCTCTCTGTATCTGTGGTTCACTGTCCCTCTGTGTATCTGTGGTTCACTGTCCCTCTGTGTATCTGTGGTTCACTGTCCCTCTGTGTATCTGTGGTTCTCTGTCCCTCTGTGTATCTGTGGTTCCCTGTCCCTCTGTGTATCTGTGGTTCACTGTCCCTCTGTGTATCTGTGGTTCTCTGTCCCTCTGTGTATCTGTGGTTCCCTGTCTGTCTGTGTATCTGTGGTTCACTGTCCCTCTGTGTATCTGTGGTTCACTGTCCCTCTGTGTATCGGTGGTTCACTGTCCCTCTGTGTATCTGTGGTTCACTGTCCCTCTGTGTATCTGTGGTTCACTGTCCCTCTGTGTATCGGTGGTTCACTGTCCCTCTGTGTATCGGTGGTTCTCTGTCCCTCTGTGTATCTGTGGTTCCCTGTCCCTCTGTGTATCTGTGGTTCTCTGTCCCTCTGTGTATCTGTGGTTCACTGTCCCTCTGTGTATCTGTGGTTCTCTGTCCCTCTGTGTATCTGTGGTTCCCTGTCCCTCTGTGTATCTGTGGTTCACTGTCCCTCTGTGTATCTGTGGTTCTCTGTCCCTCTGTGTATCTGTGGTTCACTGTCCCTCTGTGTATCTGTGGTTCTCTGTCCCTCTGTGTATCTGTGGTTCTCTGTCCCTCTGTGTATCTGTGGTTCACTGTCCCTCTGTGTGTCTGCGGTTCCCTGTCCCTCTGTGTATCTGTGGTTCACTGTCCCTCTGTGTATCTGTGGTTCTCTGTCCCTCTGTATCTGTGGTTCCCTGTCCCTCTGTGTATCTGTGGTTCACTGTCCCTCTGTGTATCTGTGGTTCTCTGTCCCTCTGTATCTGTGGTTCTCTGTCCCTCTGTATCTGTGGTTCCCTGTCCCTCTGTGTATCTGTGGTTCACTGTCCCTCTGTGTATCTGTGGTTCTCTGTCCCTCTGTATCTGTGGTTCTCTGTCCCTTTGTGTGTCTGTGGTTCACTGTCCCTCTGTGTATCTGTGGTTCACTGTCCCTCTGTGTATCTGTGGTTCACTGTCCCTCTGTGTATCTGTGGTTCACTGTCCCTCTGTGTGTCTGTGGTTCACTGTCCCTCTGTGTATCTGTGGTTCACTGTCCCTCTGTGTATCTGCGGTTCCCTGTCCCTCTGTGTGTCTGTGGTTCACTGTCCCTCTGTGTATCTGTGGTTCACTGTCCCTCTGTATCTGTGGTTCACTGTCCCTCTGTGTATCTGTGGTTCACTGTCCCTCTGTGTATCTGTGGTTCTCTGTCCCTTTGTGTGTCTGTGGTTCACTGTCCCTCTGTGTATCTGTGGTTCACTGTCCCTCTGTGTATCTGTGGTTCTCTGTCCCTCTGTGTATCTGTGGTTCACTGTCCCACTGTGTATCGGTGGTTCCCTGTCCCTCTGTGTATCTGTGGTTCTCTGTCCCTCTGTGTATCTGTGGTTCACTGTCCCTCTGTGTATCTGTGGTTCACTGTCCCTCTGTGTATCTGTGGTTCACTGTCCCTCTGTGTATCTGTGGTTCACTGTCCCTCTGTGTATCTGTGGTTCACTGTCCCTCTGTGTATCTGTGGTTCTCTGTCCCTCTGTGTATCTGTGGTTCACTGTCCCTCTGTGTATCTGTGGTTCACTGTCCCTCTGTATCTGTGGTTCCCTGTCTGTCTGTGTATCGGTGGTTCACTGTCCCTCTGTGTATCGGTGGTTCACTGTCCCTCTGTGTATCTGTGGTTCACTGTCCCTCTGTGTATCTGTGGTTCCCTGTCCCTCTGTGTATCTGTGGTTCACTGTCCCTCTGTGTATCTGTGGTTCACTGTCCCTCTGTGTATCTGTGGTTCACTGTCCCTCTGTGTATCTGTGGTTCACTGTCCCTCTGTGTATCTGTGGTTCACTGTCCCTCTGTGTATCTGCGGTTCACTGTCCCCCTGTGTATCTGTGGTTCACTGTCCCTTTGTGTATCTGTGGTTCACTGTCCCTCTGTGTAGCTGTGGTTCACTGTCCCTCTGTGTATCTGTGGTTCCCTGTCCCTCTGTGTATCTGTGGTTCTGTCCTTCCGTGTAATTCTAGCTTGTGCTTCTTTATCTATATATTAGAATTTGGCACGTCGAGCTATACTGAAATCAAGTCCAATTAAGGTCTTTCTTTGCCCTCCGCATGTAATGAAATTGAGGCTTTTACAGCCCTTCATACCTTTTCTCCAAAGCAAATTTCTTGGTCTACTTTAAGGCACCAAAGCAAACATTCAACGTCAGTTTCAAAGAAGAAACACAACATTCTTTGAAATCAGATAACTAACCTACAGTTCTACTGTCACATCCCTTGCTCCCTATGATCTTTTGACTTACTGTATTAATTGAATCTCAAATTACATCTACTGCAATGCATTTGTATCACTGACTTCTCTCCAATTTTGCCTTTGTTTATCTCTTTCCACTTGTTGATGAGATTTATTGGAACTGCAAGACCTTAGGCTGATTCATATGTAATGGCAGCAAAAGCAGAGTTGAGTAGAGCCAACTTACATTCTATAAAAATTCAACATCTAACGATTGTTGATTTCCTCCGTTGGGTATTTGAACTCCTTCTAACAGTTTTATTTTTTTCATTTAGGAGTCCCTTGCTGTATTGATTCATCCTTTTGTTCTGTTTTTATGCTTCTGTATTTTCACTGATGGTAGCTCACTTCATTTCCCCTGCTTGATAAATACTTTCTGATTTTCTGATTTACTAAATCTGTAATGTTTTGTTCTTTTCTTCACTTCTCCTCTCTCAGTTCATTCTCTGGCGGTACGGGGGTCACAGTGATTAGCACGTGTTGAATTCTGACTTTGGGTGACTGTGTGGAGTTCTGCACGTGTCTATGTGGGTTTCCTCCGGGTGCTCCGGTTTCCTCCCACAGTCCAAATGATGTGCAAGTTAGGTGAATTGGTCATGCTAAAGATGTGCAGGTTAGGTGGGGTTACGGGGAAGGCAAATGCACATCCGATACAGGTAACTTGATAAGGTGGATTCAAAATTGGCTCAGCCATAGGAGAGAGAGCAATGACAGCATGGACAGCACAGTAGCACAAGTGGATAGCACTGTGGCTTCACAGTGTCAGGGTCCCAGGTTCGATTCCCCGCTGGACCTGTATGTGCGGAGTCTGCACGTTCTCGTGTCTGCGTGGGTTTCCTCCGGGTGCTCCGGTTTCCTCCCACAGTGCAAATGATGTACAGGTTAGGTGGATTGGTCATGCTTAAGATGTGCAGGTTAGGTGAGGTTATAGGGATAGGGCAGGGGAGTGGGCCTAGATAAGGTGCTCTTTTGGAACTTCATGTGCAGACTCGATTGGCCCAATGGCCTCTTTCTGCACTGTACCGATTCTATGGATTTTGATTATTACCCTCACTTCCTCCATCTATTAATTAATTTCAGATGCTTGCATTTTTCCTCTTCCAACACACTACACCTATTCCTTCACTCGTAGCACCCCCCACCGCCACCACCAAAGCCTGTCCACCATCTACAAGGCACAAGCCAAGAATGTGACAGGATACTCACCACTTGTCTGGATGACTGAAGCTCCAGCAACGCTCACAAAGCTCAACACCATCCAGGATGCATGTTGTTAGCTTTGAGCATTGCAGGAAATTCTGAACTTAATCTGCAATCCATTGCAAAGTCATAACCGGGCTCTGTGTATCACAACTCCGTTTTAAAATAGAAACGAAATGACAAAAAAAGAATGCAATGACAGGACTTGCCTCTCTGATACATCCTGATGCACTTGATATTGTGCTTTTATTGGTTTGGACTTTTTCGGCAGTGTCTGAAATTTGATCAGAGTGGCCCAGTAAACCGAGTCCAGAGGGCACTACTCACAGATTTCACAACCGATTACTGGTATCTGTCTCGCAACTTTATACATTGACAAGGAATGGGGAAAAAGAATCACACGGCTCTTCGCAAACAGAACTAGCTAATGGGAACAAGCATTGTGTCATGATTTGGCAGGGAAAGCTGGATTGAAATGATGGATTTGGGGTTTTAAGGAATGAGGAATGGAGAGGAGACAGAGTTTAGGATGGGAATTCCAGTGACTGAGCTGAGGTGGCTCGATCACCAAGAGTGAAACAAAGGGAGAATGAGGGGTGGTGGACAGGGTGGTAATGGGAACATGACATAAATCCAAAGACAGGGAGCAGAAGGGAGTGGGAATACATACGGAATTTGAATGTAAAGGGTTAGAATCAGGAAGCCAATGCAGGTCAGGCAGATGGCAGAAATAGATTAGCAGAACATAGTGCAGGGCAGGATATGGGTGGTTGCATTTTGAATCAGTTGCCATTCATGGAGAAGAGAAGAAAGACTTTCATTTATACAATGATTTTTACAACCATCTGGGGCAGGATTCTCCATTGTGAGTCCGTTTTGTTCCCGCTGCCAGCGAGGATGGAGAATTTTGAGCTTAGCCAAATCGACACGCAGTTCATAAACACGGAGCTGGAAACACTACCAGACGAAGTGGGGGAGAGGCGGCTCACCATGTCCTCCGGGTTGGGAAGGCGGTTGCCATCAGCTGCCGTCCACTAGGCCTGGGCGCAGGCGGGAGAAGTTGTGAGCGCCGTGGGCAACACCACTGGGACTGGCCAGCAATGCCACAAGAAACTGTATGACCTCCTCAGGACAGCCAAGGTGAGTAGGCAGCACTGTGCCTCTGGCACTAACTCCTGATCCACACACCCATAGGCTACCCCCTCCCCCTCCCCCCAAACCAGAGTCAGAGGCGATGTGGGGGGGGGTGACGAACCTTCACCCTGCACCTTCTCTGCCAGAACCCAAACCGACCGCTGTGGCCGGGTGCTCAAGCCACGTAGACCACCAGCAACCCACCCCTGTGCTGCATGCGACTGACTCTGACGCTGACACTGTGCGTTTTCTGTGTGTCTCTCATTCACCGCACCCCCCCCCCCCCCCCCTCCCACTCCAGGAGAATGTGGCGCACAACCGCCAGGAGCGGGAGAAAACTGAAGGGGGACCACTGGACCTTCAGCACCTTACCGCAACCGGTGGTGGACCTGATTGGCGGGCCCGGGTATCAGGCGCTGATGTGCATGATTCACATCTCATGGTCACACACCAGCTGTAGGTTCAGCGAGTGGAACCCCTTTCAGTTTGTGAAGACTGGTCAGGCATGGGTTGATGCTCATAGGGTGATATGCATCCCGTCGATCACTCCCTGGACCTGGGGCATCTTGGCGATGACGGCGAACCCCGCTGCCCAGACATCCTGGTGGGCTGGGTCCACATTGAAGTTGATATATTATACTTTTTTTTATAAATTTAGAGTCGCCAATTCATTTTTTCCAATTATTTTTCCAATTTAGCGTGTTCAATCCACATACATTGCACATCTCTGGATGTGCGGGTGAAACCCAAGCAAACACGGAGAGAATATGCAAACTCCACAAAGACAGTGACCCAGAGCCGGGATCGAACCTGGGACCACGGCGCCGTGAGATTGCAATGCTACCACTGCGCCGCCGTGCTGTCCCGAAGTGGATATATTGTGACAACCAGGCATAGAGGGCCTCTGTGAAAGTGAGGATGCATCTGATGCACAGAGATTGCGACATGTCCCCACCCGGCGCCTGGAAGGACCCCGTGGCATAAATGTTCACGGCGATCTTCACCTTGTGTGCCACCAGGAGTGGGTGTCCTCTCCCATGCCAGGTGCACCATGATCTGGCAGATATGTCGCACTGTCCCTCTACTCCCCTAGAGTCTTCGATGGCACGCCCAGTCTGGCAGGTCCTTGAATGACTGGCGCGAACATTAAACACAAGGCCTATGTGGTGCTTCCTTTGAACCACCTCTTCCGTGGTCTGTTGGGTGGCCGGTTCCCCATCCTTACTGGCTGCCTCCTGTTCCTCTGAGACAGGCTCCGCATCCTCCTTGAGCAGCTCCAGCTCCAGCATCAGTGCATCCCCCAGGCCTATGGCAAGTAAGGATGAAGGCCACCATTCCTGGTTTAATTCCAAAATGCATTGTCTGCAGGAGTTGAACATCAGATATGTTACCATGGTGCGTACCTCCGTGCCCAAACAGGTCCACTGGGCTACACGGTGGCCCTGAGGGTCTGCACTGCAGCCCCTGCCCCCACAAGTCCCCCGAATTGCCCCCTCCCCCCACCCTCCATAGCCTTTCCCCCTGGCATGCTGTCCACCGGACCCCTGGCCCTTTCCGTGCTCAGCACCATGGGAGCCTCTGACCCTGGTGCCAATCTCTACTGCCAGGAGTACTGGCGGCTGGTGCTACCCATGCGAGTGGTGCACTCTGTGGCAAACCCTCCGGCTCCCTCCTGCAGGGGCTACTGTGGGTGTTGCCCTTGGTGGGCCCTTGTTGTCCCACTGGCAGATTGCGGAGAGGTTGTTGGAGGGGGTGCTGGGGAGCAGTTTGTGGGGGGGGGGGGGGGGTGGAACACCCATATGGCCGGTGTGCAATACCAGGGGTCACGATGAGCGATCAGTGCAGTGCGCAGCAAGATGGCTGCCTTGTGGTCTGTGCCTGGACACCCCGATCTTGTGAGGGATCACCCCGACCCCAAGGCCCATCCCCTGGTGAACCCCTGTTGCCTCCCCCGCGACTTGACGGAGGCCCTCTCCTCCTGCCCCCCCCCCCCCCCCCCCCCCCGGGCCTCTCTCCCCCTGCCAGCCCTGCCAGCAGCAGGCAGGAATTGCAGCTTCTCCGTGTCCTATCTCCTCTCTCTTCCTCGCCAGTCACAGCGCCTGTTTCCCCGATTTTTAAAAGCACAAGTGATACTTGCCGTCGGGAATTACCCCCGGCTGTGGCGGAGCATCGTGGAGGCCCCAGAGAATGCTGGGTCAGGCTGCTGATGATATGCAAACGGTGTTTACTGTTTGTGTGAAGTTAAACGCATTGACGCTGCTGTAGAGATGCTGGAGCATTGAGAATTGATATGCGCCCAGCGCCAGCCGGGATTTTGGCTACTCAACCGATTCTCCTCCGAACCGTCTTTCTCGATTTTGGCGTCAGCCCATGGAGAATTCTGCCGCTGCTGTCTCATAGTGCCTTACGAACCAATGCCTGTTCTTCCTGCCATTCACTTATAAGAATTAATGTGCCTGGTGTCTGACTGGTATGCTGGCAACATGGAGATTGTTGTGATGTCAAGAGTAATGGTGATGAGGTACATCTCAATGTCATCATCATTGATTTGGATGCTGACCGCGTGCATGCAGATGACATCACTGAGGTATCATGGAGATGAGCAAGAGCGGGTTTCCAGGATGGATCAGGATGGTAACCCATGGAGGTTACTGGTATCTATTCACCAATTTACAGTATAGTTTAGAAGTCTGGTTCATCTCACAGCAATGCAGAGATGGTACCAATATGTTTACATTACTTTAAAATATCACAGAGCTTCCAGGATTTTCCAAACTCATTGGGCGTGATTTACTGGCCTCATTGTGCCCGACTGGGTTACATGATGAGGCATTTGAATCATACGAGACATCGCAATCTGGACCTCGTCCATATCAGCATATTACGAGTCATTTCAATATTTCTGCACTGGATTCCCCTGGCGCCCAAGAACTAATGGCCTCGCAGAGAGGCCTCGACCAGGCGCCATTTAGTACTGGTCCACACAATCGTGGACCAGGCATAACGGCACCTGGGGGGTTTCTCAGATCATTGGAGGCCATTGGGTGGTCAAGGACAGGGCAGAGTGGCACCCTGGCTCTCCTTCTGGCACCCGGGAAATATATAGTAAATGGCAGAACCCTTAAGAGTATTGATAGGCAGAGGGATCTGTTTGCACAGGTCCACAGGACACTGAAAGTGGCAACGCGGTGGAGAAGGTAGTCAGGAAGGCAGACAGCCTTGATCGACTGGGGCATTCAGTATAAAAATTGACAAGTTGTAAGCTGTATAGAACCTTAGTTAGGCCACACTTGGAATATAGTGTTCAATTCTGGTCACCACACTACCAGAAGGATGTGGAGGATTTGGAGAGGGTACAGAAAAGGTTTACTAGGATGTTGCCTGGTATAGAGGGCATTAGCTATGAGGAGAGCTTGGATAAACTAGATTTTTTTTCCTCACTGGTACAATAGAGTTTGAGGGACGACCTGATAGAAGTCTACAAAATTATGATGGACATGGGCAGAGTGGATAGTCAGAAGGTTTCTTTACTGGGTGGAAGAGTCAATTACTAGGGGCATAGGTTTAAGGTGTGAGGGGCAAAGTTAGAGGAGATGTGCGAGGTAACCTTTTTTGCACAGAGCGTATTGGGTGCCTGGAACTCGCTGCCAGAGGAGATGGTGGAAGCAGGCACAATAGTGACTTTTAAGGAGCGTCTTGACAAATACATGAATAGGATGGGAATAGAGGGATATGGACCGCGGAAGTGTCGAAGGTTTTAGGTTAGGCAGAATGTTTGACGCAGGCTTGGAAGGCCAAAGGGGTTGTTCCTGTGCTGGACTTTTCCTTTTTCTTTGAAACAAATCCTTATACACCTCACAGTTTATACAAGATACACATCTCTTCCAAGTGTACCTTTTTGTAGTTCATGTACAGATTGCTGTGAGAAAATCCTTACCCATGAGTTGGTTGTGTTTGTATGGTTTGTCCTTACTGTAGATAACATACAGGTACTTGATCCAGTTATTTAAAAAGATATGTTTCCTATTGTGACGGTGTTATACCTCACTCTGAGGAATATTTTTCCACAAATCAAACCTTCTTCAAATACCTGTACATCTTCGGAAAATGGTTCTACTTAAAGCATGTGACATCGTGAAAATGCTCATTGAATCACAATTTGAGCACTCTTACAGATATCTGACTGTGATGGGGCAGGTGTTGATGAAGGTGCTGAGATCTCTGTGCCCAAAGCCCTTACACTTGATTTGATTGGGCAAGCTGTATCTCCAACCCTGAGTCTAAGGGTGCATTGCTGTCTAACCTCTTTGAATCTTACATGGCAGATTCAATTAGGATTGCCAAGGCTGTTTCCAAAGTTAGATCATCATCCTTCAAGAGAAGATGTTCCCTAATTCATGGAATTGAAGTATTTTCAATTAATTAGACTTAGTTCATTGGTTACTGTACCAAATTTACATTTAGAAGCCGATGGCTGCAGTGTTGCCATATATTATTTAATGGGCTCGCTATTTCCCTGGGAAATCTGGCAGAATGTATATTGTTCGATCATCACACTTTTCTTTGGCCCAAAGTATTTTGTCAGAGCACTTATTGCTAAATTAAATGTAGATATATCGTCAGTGAGCCACTCAAATATTCACCGACCTTCTGTAACAAGACAATGTATAAGTATTGCCGCCTTACAAATTGCTGCTACATCTGGACTGCATGTCCGCCAGATCTCCTGGTCTTTCTCTGAAAGCTTCTCTGTTTCTTAGCTCTCAAGCTCGACCCACAAGCTTAAAAAAAAACAGGTACAGTTCTATAAATCAGAGAACCGGCTAACACAATCATACACAGATCAATCAAACCATTGAACACAACAGTGACAACACAGGAGCAGGGGGATATTGTTGGACATGTGTACAGCGCAGAATGGTAATAAGTGGAACCATACCAGGGGATATTACAGAACTGGACAATATAGGGGGAGATTATTGAGGAGGAAATGATGGCTGGTCAAATTATGGTGAGAGGTTGAGGTAAAAAGGAAAGAATAATGTACTATAGTCACAGGCAGAAAGGATGTAATCTAACCTTTTTAAAGAGCCATCTAGGTGTCCTGGGATTTTCATAAATCACACTAGAGGGACTTAAGGTGCAAGTTTTGCAAGTGAATTATGAAGCAGCAACACATTCAAGACTAGGAGGAAATAAATGGAAATGAGTTAGTGTACGGTGGGGCAGTGGATAGGACATTGGAGTGGTACAAGGAACAGTGGAATGATTTTGTATCCCAAGGTCGCTGATGTATCTCATCCCTCATACCACATATAATTGCCATTCTTGAATGCCCTAGTCTTTGCCACATGCTTCAAAACATCAAATATTCCCGTTATCACATTATCTGGGCTGTATAAAGGAAATAAAAACACTATCAGCAGTTGTGATACAGACACTGAATTATTTATAATGAAAGACTTGATTGAGACCCATGAAGCCAGTTACTTTCATTGACCATCACCAAACTTGTTTTCATCATTGATGATACACCAACTCGTTTAACCTCCTGATACACTCGGCAATCTCACTGGTATCCCATCCAAACATAGATGGCACCTGTAAAACATTTTTAAATTGTTTGTACATAGCACTAAAGTAGGAATGCCAAAAGCAATGCTTTAAGACAAATTCATCCTAGTTTATGTTGAAAATTGCAGCAATCGATGCAGCCGATAATGGAGTAATTGTCTCCCAATGTTAAACTATGAAGGAAGAATTTCATCTCGGCTTCAAATCCTATCCTTTCAGTCAAAAAGATTGCTTACTTGAATGTCTGCAGCATAATTTCCCTCAAATTGCCTCACTCCCACCACTCGTCAAACATCTCCAAGACCTTCTCACAAGTCTTCCATGTCCTGCAGACAAGTCTAAAATCCCACTGCTTGCATTCTATCCCATACAAAGACCCACTCGGCCATCACCCACATCCTCGCCAATCTCCATTGGCTACCTACCTTCCCCAACCCACTGAATTCTGTATTCTTCCACAGTCTCGCCCCACCCGACATCCTCTAAATATACAGTCCAGCAACGTTCTTCAGCCCTCAGACTCTGACCTTCTGTGCAGATCCAGTATCCCTTAGCCCTTCCAATCAGAGCAGAGCGATCAGCCATCTTACCCTTCCGTTCCAAAATTTCTTCCTTAAACACTTCCACTTGCCTCCCTCTATCCATCCTCAAAATGAATCCTTGTGGCTGAGCTTTCCATCATCAACCTTAACCTTTCCCCAGCTGCTAGATGTCCTCTGTTTCCTCAGGGAAATAGCTTAGGATGTTTTCTTCATACCCGGAAGCAATCCTTACGTTTTAATCCAGGAATTAAATCAATCTCTTACCATCCTGTATTGTGTCCGTTTCCGTGCCAGCCTTCTGAAGTACCTGTTATGGTAGTTGCAGAATGGCACATAAATGGGCATGAACATTGTTTCTTCAACTTGTAATGTGCAGTTAGTTGCTTAATTCCATTTTGCCTGTGCTCCCCTTGCCTGTTGCAAGGCATTGGCTGCTACACCTTCTGTATGGTAGACAACTGACTTCAACTGTGATGAAGCTGCTGTCAGCTGCTGGATAATAAATCATAAGCAGCTTTGAGCTTTTGTAGTCCCTGCAAACAGGTATGACAGCTCCCTACAGTTCGGGGGAATGGCAGTCTGCTTGCTGACTGAACAAATGTTGCTGGGGATGAAAAGGATGACAATTGTGATGGTGAGAGTAAAGGTCATTGTCAGCTGTCAGAACCCAGCACTTGTTCATCATTCAGCCAACATACTCCTCTTCCTGCTCCAGTATATTGGTCTAGGTGACTTTCTCTCCTAATTCGATATAACACACATCAGCAAATCTCTCATGGCATTCTCATAATGTGTGAGATTTTTATAACCGTGGGTTGTTTATGTTGCGTAAGGCTTAACATCAGATCAGCTGGTACACAGTGATTGAATAAGACAAGTTCAATGTTTACTAAATGCTATACTGGTTCTTAATTGGTGATTGAGTTGTGTGGCTCTGTGAAAACTATTAATGAGTGTGTGTATGTGTGTGTGTATATATATATATATATATGCATGTATATTTAAATGTCTAAATATATATATAGTACATATGTGTGTGTATATAATACCGTATTTTTTGGTGTATAAGACCTTTTGCTCCAGAAGATCAGCCTTATCTTATACTCCGCTTCAACTCATCTACCTTTAAGTGGATTTTAGACGCTGACATCTTCTGAATAAATTCAAGCAAGTCCCATGCCTCAAACCAAAATGCCTCCAGGCAAGTCACAGTCCAATACAGCAGCATTCAAGCTGGACGTCGTGAAATATGTAGAGGAAAATGGCAGGAACAAGGCTGCGCTCTGTAAATACTGAGTCAGCGAGAAAAATGTTCAGGACTGATGCAAGGCAAGGATTGAATTGAACCCATTTTTCTGGTCTGGTCTGGTCTCGTCTATGCACCAGTTTGGTTTGTATACGAATGGAGTTTGGAAAAAATCGTAAATCTAATCAATTCAACTTATACACCGGAAAATAAGGCAATTATATGAACATACACACGCATTTAATTTTTGCCACTATACATTTGATTCTTATCAATTGACAATTTAAAATCAGAGAATATAAATCAAGGTGTTAGTTAGAATTGGATATCTAGGGTCAAAGCTTCACTTTTGGGCACAGTCAGCAATTCCAGTACAAATAGTGCTCAAAGTTGCACTGATTTCATATTTCATATTTCCTCTCAAACCAATTTGCATAATCACAAATGTAAAAGCTTCTGTGGACCGTTGCAAATGCGGTCTTTTAGAATGTAATTTTTTTCATGGATTAAAAGGTATTTCCTTTATGATTAATGCAGGTAAAAATTGCTTTATTGCAAATAATGAGCATTTCTAATCAGTTTTAAGTCCAGCACGTGTGAGTAACCAGGTTTTGCATTCCTGAAAATTACTTCAATAAAAAAAAGTACAGAGCCATTTATTAGTTTCTTGTATAGTAGCCAGTTTCTTGGTAAAGTATTTTTTTAAATGTTTAGAACCTTTTAAGAGATGAAGACTTTACAATATGAGTGCTCTATGGGTTGAGGTGCACTGGATTGCCACTGTACAGCAGTAATAGGAGCATTCTTAGATGTAGCAACACTCTGCAATAGTCCTGGGGTTTGGAAGCATGATGGCAGCTTCAGTCCTGAGATTGGGGAGAACTGAGAAGAAACCTTGGAATTTGACATCATGGCAAATGGTCCACTGGGATAGAGCAACTTGGATGGGGAATCCTCCAATCCTCCACTGCTGCAGAGAGAGAGCCTTGTAGAACTATGGAAGGGGAACAGAAAAGGCTTGGCAAAACTGGAGGAGCAAAAGGCAGGGGTTTGGTTCACTGACCAAATCTCACTATAAACTTAGGTTCTCATGGACAAAATGAGATATGAGATGGCATATGAGCTGGTTGGCACCGGCCCAACTGCACATGCGCGGGACCCGCACTCCTTGATGGCGCCCCCTAGCACATGGCGCCCCGGGCGACTGCCCGAGTTGCCGGTACCTTGAGCCGGCCCTGCTTCTTTTGCAAATCACTTTAATTCTATGCCCGCTCTATTCTTTTGAGTGAGAACAGTTTCTCCCGATCTACTCTCTTCAGCCCCCTCGTGATTTTGAGGAACGCAGGGAGAAATTAAGGGAAGATGGGAGTTCCTGCAGCTATCACAGAATTGTTACAGCGCAGAAGGAGGCCTTTTGGCCCATGGTGTCTCCAAATGATCGACATGGCTTAGTGCCATTCACCTGCCTTTTCCCTGTATATTGTTTAGGCTGGTTTCGCTCTGGCTTGACAGCCGGTTCATGATGCAGAACAAGGCCAACAGCGCAGGTTCAATCCTATTAACGGCTGAAGTTATTCATGAAAGTCCCGCCTTCTCGGCCTTGCCCCTCACCTGAGGTATGGTGATCCTCAGGTTAAATCACCACTACTCAGCTCTCCCACTCCAAAGGGAAAAGCAGCCTATGGTAATTTGGGACTATGGTGACTTTACTGCACATTGTTTCTATTCAAGTAATCATCTAATGCCCTCTTGAATGCTTTGATTGAACCTGGCTCCACCACACTTCCAAGCAATGCATTCCAGACCCAAAGCACTCATTGTGTAAAAGATTCTTCTCACATCACATTTGCTTCTTTTCAGCGCCGGCCCTAGGGTTGCTGGCGCCCCGGGCAAGCTGAACTTCGGCGCCCTTCGGGGGGGGGGGGGTGGCAGGAGGCCGGGGGGGGGGGGGGGGGGGGCAGGAGGCCGGGGGGGGGGTGGCAGGAGGCCGGGGGGGGGGGGGGTGGGTGGCAGGAGGCCGGGGGGGGGGGTGGCAGGAGGCGGGGGGGGCAGGAAGGGGGGGTAGGAGGCGGCGGGGGGGCAGGAGGCGTGGGGGGCAGGAGGTGGGGGGTCAGGAGGTGGGGGGGCAGGAGGCGGGGGGCAGGAGGCGGGGGCAGGGGGGGGCAGGGGGGGGCAGGAGGCGGGGGGAGGGCCGGAGGGGGGGGGGCGGCGGAGGGGGCCCGAGTGACCACCGGCGAGCCTGGATCCATCCGCCATGTTTGTGCGGGGCGGCCTGAGGGAGGGCGGCCACCGCGCATGCGCTGGTTGGCACCGGCCCAACTGCGTATGCGCAGGACCCGCACTCCTTGATGGCGCCCCCTAGCACATGGCTCCCCGGGCGACTGCCCGAGTTGCCGGTACCTTGAGCCGGCCCTGCTTCTTTGGAAATCACTTTAATTCTATGCCCGCTCTATTCTTTTGAGTGAGAACAGTTTCTCCCGATCTACTCTCTTCAGCCCCCTCGTGATTTTGAACACCTCTATCAAATCTCCTCTCAGCCTTCTTCTCTCCAAGGATAAGAGTCCCAACCTCTCCAACCTATCCTCAAAACTGAAGTATAGCTTATCTCCGTATCTAAACTCTGCTGTATTTGATCTAGGGTTGACAGATGTAGGTTCCGAATGCAGAAATCGAAAAATATTCCATCATTCAGTACCGACACCATTCACCTTGATGAGCACAAAAATGCAGCCAAAGTGATCAATACAAAACACCACTCACTTAGCGTCTTCCCCATAATAACTTAATTGAACCTTTAATACTTTCCATCACTAATTTTACAATCTAGAATTGACACAATGAATCTTCTGGATACTTTCTGATGCATTCAATGAAAACTTAATGACTCCCCACTTAATGAGCGTTGAAAGTCAGTCAAATTATTAGATAACCAACCTAATAAAAGCAAAGACCAAAAACAAATGACAGTAGCATATTTGCAAAAAAACACAATTGAAAGACTGCTCATACTCCTTGTTGTTTCAATAAATAAATCTTCCACCCCGCCCTGAGAGAAGGATGAAGCCAGTTCTGACAATCACTTCTGGTGCTCAGAGGTAAAGTGTGATTTAAGTGTGCCTGTGATTTGCTTCTCCAGCGCAATTGGATCCCATAGATTTATGGTGGCTTCACAGAAGAAAATGTTGAAGTGGTCATATTGAATTGCATTCTCGCCACTTACAGAAGCTGTCGCTGGCGTTATTTAATGATAGCTGGAATGGCTTGAGCAGGAACGAGTTGGAGACAGTGATAAATGAAACGAGTTTGATTCTTCATCGATGAGCGAAGCTTCAAAGTGGTATTTTACTCGCTTCAACGTTTGAATGCGGCTGTAGAAAGAGGAATCGGGTCCATCCTGTTGTGGAAAATAAAGCACAAGTGGCAGAAAATGCATAACAAAACACACCTTTAAACATCAGGTCGGCTCAATTGCCAACACTCATCCTTTTTTGTCAGAAGGTTCGGATTTGTGTTTCACTTCAAACTTGCATGCAGCACTGAAAGAGTGCCGAGGGTTTGCAGTTGCTATCTTTCAGGTGCAACATTAAATGCAAGATCTGATTCGAATGATGTAAAAGATCTCTTGGTACTACTTAAAGAAGTGTAGACAGTTTTCCAGTTAATATTCCTCCCTGAAACGCATCAGCTAAGCATATTGTTTGTAAGAATATACCAAAAAGACAGACTGTAATAGATCAGCTCTGCAGCATGACTGTTAATACTTCTTACCTAACAGCAAGATTGCTATCTCCTAGGAGAGGCAGTACGCTAATTAAGAAAAACCTCAGTCAGTTCAGAGATGAATTCAGCTGAATTCTTCCCAAAGCTCTCAAAAAAGCATTCCAATGGAAAACTGTGACAACATAAAGCATCAGCCAACATCACAGCTACCTTTTGTATGTAGCGATGTCAGCCTTTTCAAGAATAAGTCCAATTCACTTTTGAATGTTTATCATTTGTCTGCATTCATTGCATGCGCCGGCGCCTTGTTCCAAGAGTCTGTGGGCCCTGTCTAAAAAAAAAAGCCTCGTAACATATCGGCATGTTCCCTCACTCTCCAGTACAATGTCACTCAGAATGTCTACATGTACTTCAGGACAATGAGGAGGCTGACCAGACAAATCCAACAAGTAAAATACAGTGTTTCTGATGTTCTGCCGAAAAATCATCTGCATAAAATGTTAACTGTTTCTCTCTCCACAGATGCTGCCTGACCAATTGAGTATTTCCAGCATTTTCTGTTTTTATTTCAGTGAAAAATACGAAGGAAGACAATGGATAATGCAGGCCTGCATCTGTCCATTATTTATCTGAATCTTTAATCTTCGCTCAGGCTGTGACACTGGGGATTTTACTCATTTTAGTCTGTTGGCTTAGAGGAGTTGTTAAACACTTAAATACAGAAGTAGATAGGGATGAGGTGGCAGCTTTATTAGGGATGAATTAAGGGATGGTAAAAGTGATGTGTTTGAAGCAGTTCTCCTTCAGATAGGTTCTGTGGAAATATGATGAAGTAACTATTTCTATACCATTAAAATATAATGAATTAACTCTGTTCAATAACTGTTAGATGGCCTTAGTATTGCAAACTGATTGATGATTGATAGCATGCTTTGCCAGTTGGTTGGAAGGAGTCCATGCCGAACTCTAGATGAGCAAAGACACAGTGGTCCATGTAGGATAGTGGCTGGCTGAAACTATGCAGAGTGCACCCAAAGTGTTTTAGCCACTGTAAGGACATGCACACCCAACAATGCAAGCACAACAATGCACATACAACAATACACACAACAATGCACATACAACAATGCACATGAAATGAAATGAAAATCGCTTATTGTCACAAGCAGGCTTCAAATGAAGTTACTGTGAAAAGCCCCTCGTCCCCACGTTCCAGCGCCTGTTCGTGGAGGCTGGTATGGGAATTGAACCGTGCAGCTGGCATGCCTAGGTCTGCTTTAATGGCCAGCTATTTAGCCCAGTGTGCTAAACCAGTCCCTCAACATGCAACAGTGGGCTCACAACAGTGAATACACAATGTTGCACACAACAATGCACACAGAACAATGTACATACAACAATGCACACACAACAATGCACATATAACAATAGACACACAATGCGCACAACAGTGTACACACAATTGACACAACAATGCACATACAACAATACACACACAACAATGCACATACAACAATACACACACAGTGCACAAAACGGTGCACCCACAATACACATACAACAATGCACACACAAAAATGCACTTACAACAGTACACACTCAACAGTGTACATACAATAGTGCACACACAAAGCACATACTACAGTGCACCCACAATGCACATGCAACAATTCATACACAATACAGACAACAGTGCACACACAACAATGCACATACAGCAGTGTACACATAACAGTGCATACAACAATAAACACACAACATGCACAAACAACAATGCACATGCAACAATGTACATACAACCATGTACACTCAATGCACATGCAACAATTCACACACAATAATGCACATACAATAGTGTACACACAACAGTGCACAAAAAAACAGAAGCATCAAGGGATATGAGGATAGTACAGAAAGGTAGAGCTGAGACAGAAGAATGATGGAGTAGGCTGAAAGGCTGAATGGCCTGTGCTTGCCCCTGTCTTACATTCTTATAAGAAGAAGAGTATAAATGAAAAAGACCAAATGGACGAATGCTCAGCAGATTTGAACAAAACCTCCCACGCTGTGCTGCTGTCCAGAGACTCGGACCCAGCAATGCTGACCTTGATTCAGTTCATTATTATTGGGATATTACGTGTATGATTGCTTCTGTTAATGTTACAATGAAGCTTTGTTATACTCAGTTGGGATTGTTAAGACTGGGTAACCTAGGAGCGAGTGCTCCCAACACAAGGCCACCCTGTAAGACTCCTTAATTTATCTCATCCAAATAATCGGTGCCTGAGGTCAGTCTGGCTTGCAACATGCATTGCGCCATTCTGAGGGTGTAAAAGAACTCTAGAGAAATGTGATTTAGTTTTAACTGTAACCGATTACATTTTTAATATACATTTCTTGTTAGATCCAGCCAGACAACTGATACACAGAGCCAGATAGAATGTGAGCTTGGAGCACAGTCTGGGGAAGGCGGTGTGGAGGAAAACCATAAAAAACATGTTTAATTGACAAAGAGTAATGATAATCAAAGGCTTGGACTGTCTTTGTCTGTCCTATTGTCATAGCATGCAAAAATGCTTCACCTTTACTGCCTGGAAGGGAAATATCTCAAAAATGAATACATTGTGCATGCTGTGTTATTTATTTTTGTATTAATTGGTTCCTTTCTCAGAGTTACAAAACAAATGCACAGAATGGACGGGGCAATCCCCTAAATCCAACTTCTTATTTGTTCCAAAAACTAATTCAATCCAATCCATGGTCCTCAGACAAGGGGCATGCCAGATCCAAGCTGACAAGAACTGGCATTGCACCTGATCAAATGCTTGATCTTAAACTTGATCTTAGCGAAGAGGTCAAGAAGCAATGGTGTTTCTTCGAGCCTCAAGGGGTGAGCTATAAAATTTACTGGACAGATATCGAGTTGAATGTCGCTCTGACAATGCACTATAACATCAGTGTAACTTCACAGCAACAGGCAGCAGTTGCACACTGGAGATATGGTGATTCAGAAAGATGCACATTTCACTCGGCTCTGGATGTTTTTGGTGATGCAGATACAACCAGCCACATTAACAATGCTAAACTACACCCACAACAGAACTGCTTTTGAAGAAAGTGGCTTTCATTTTTTTTCTTTGGTTTTAGGAAAGTAAGAGCGTTGCTGAAAAAAAATAGACATGTTGCCGAGGTTTTCCATCTTGCACTCATCAGGAATACCAAATGCCAAAGGCAGCAATAATTTACACTGCATGAGAAAAGAGTGCCACTTTAGCCTGATCCGCCATCCAATTAGAAAGTGGCTGAAGATTATCTCAAATATATGAACTGTGGTAAATGTGATTCACACTATATATAGTTGCCAATATCACTCCATGCATATATGTTCGTTATCTACCCGTTGTAAGATCAATGCTGTATATAGTTGCCAATATAACTCCGTGTATATATGTTCACTATCCACCATTGTAAGTGCAGTTGCACTATCCGGCCACCAGGGGGAGTCGCTCTGGGAGTACGCAAGAGTTTGTACTGGGCTCCTCCTTTGGCTCCGCCCAGGACTCCTCCCCCTGGGACCGATGTATAAAGATCAGTGCCTTAGAGCCAACCTGCCAGTTCATCTGAAGTTCAACTACGAATAGGCTGGCTCTGTTGTAAGTGTATTAAAGCCTCTGTTCAGATCCAACTACACGTGTTCGCTGAATTGATGGTTCCATCATGAACTGACTGTGATTCTATAAACCTGAACACCTTTGCTGAACAATAATATATGAATCTTTATCATAGGGTAGCATGGTGGCACGGTGGTTAGCACTGCTACCTCACAGCTCCAGAGACCTATTCAGGTTCAATTCTGGTCTCGGGTGACTGTGTGGAGTTTGCACTTTCTTCCCATGTCTGCATGGGTTTCCTCCAGGTGCTCCTGTTTCCTCCCACAATCCAAAGATGTGCAGGTTAGGTGGATTGACCATGCTAAATTACCCCTTCGTGTCCAAAAGGTTAGGTGGGATTACTGGGTTACGGGGATAGGATGGAGGCATGGGCTGACGTTGGTGCTCTTTCCAAGGGCTGATGTAGACTCAATGGGCTGAATGGCCTCCTTCTGCACTGTCGGGATTATATGACTCATAGAATCATAGAATTCATAGACAACCTACAGTGCAGAAGGAGGCGATTCAGCCCATCGAATCTGCACCAACCCTCCGAAAGAGCAACCCCAAATAGGCCCCCAGCCTAACCCTGCAGCCCCGTAACCGCATCTAACCTGCACATTCGTGGGGCGAAATTCTCCAACCCCACGCAGGGTCGGAGAATCGTCCGGGGGCGCCGATAATCCCGCTCCCGCCATGTTCAAAATTCTCCGACCCGCCATAAAACGGCGTTCTTCAAATCCCGCCGCCCGCCTCGGAGAACGGCTGGCGCCGGCGGGATGCCATTGTTTATCGAGGCCTAATTATTCTCCGGCCCGAATGGGCCGAAGTGTGGCCACATCGGCGAAAATCAAAGTTGGTTTATAACGGCGTCAACCATTGATGACCATCAGCTTGGAGGTGGGTGACAGGCCGGGGAGGAAGGTAAATTACCTACTTCGAGTGCCGGGGGGGGGGGGGGAGAGAGAGAGAGAGAGAGAGATAGTTTTTACTTTGAGTGGCGGTGGGTTGGGGGGAGGGTTTGTGAAGAGAGAGAGTGAAATTACTTACTTCGAGTGCTGGGGATAGGTGTGGTGGTGGTGTGGGGGGGGGAGGGTTGGGGGGGGTGGGGGGGTGAGGGTTGGGGGGGTGGTAGTGGGGGGGGGAGGTTTGTGAAGAGAGAGAGTGAAATCACTTACTTCGAGTGCCGGGGGGGTGGTTGGGGGGTTGGTGGGGGGGGGGGGGGGGGGGGTTGGTGAAGAGAGAGAGTGAAATCACTTACTTCGAGTGCCGGGGGGTAGGGGTGGGGGGGGGGGGGGGGGGTGCGGGTGGTGGGGGGGTTGGGGTGGTGGGGGCGCTATTTATATCATGTTTCGCCGGGCGGCGTTGATGATGTCGCCCGACGCGCCACTTCCGCAACGGGTGAAACTGACGCGTACAGCGTCACTCCGCTGCTGGCCCTTTCGGGACGGGAGATTTCGGGCTGATAAGCGGGCCCCGACGCCTGAGTCACCAGCGCCGTTTTTGCCCGCCGGTCAAGGGCGTCACGATGGACTTTGGTGAATTTCGCCCCAGGACACTAAGGGGCAATTTAGCATGACTAATCCACCTAACATGCACATCATTGGACTGTGGAAGGAAACCAGAGCATGCGGAGGAAACCCATGGTGCCCACTGCAGGAATTCTATGAATGTTTTAATCAAGTCACCTCTCACTCTTCTAAACTCCAACAGATATAAGCCGAACCTCTCCAAACTTTCCTCATAAGACAATCTGCCCAGTAAACCTTCTCTGAATAGCTTTCAATGCATTTATATCCTTCCTTAAATAAGGAGACCAATAGTGTACATAGTACTACAGATGTGGTCTTATCAATGCCCTGTATGACTGAAGCATAACCTCCCTACTTTTATAATTAATTTCTCTCGCAATAAATGATAACATTCGATTAGCTTTCCTAATTACTTGCTGTACCTGTGTAATTGCGCAATATTTCAGTGGGGAGGTTTCTTGTATACCGAAGAAGTTTATTGGAACCATCAGTGAGATTTAACTATATACTGGCACAGATGTATATCATACAGGTCTTTATTCTTTGACTTCCAGGTCCACTTCCCCAGCTCCTACTTCCAGGGCCCCACGCTTTTTCCCCATTGGACGGGGTTCACGAGTTCCCAAGTGGTAGCCCAAGTGGGTCATGTGCCCTGTGTAAGATTGCTCCTTATGGGGGCCATGCAACTCACCTGTATAGTAACCTTTTGCGATTCGTGCACTGGAACACCCAGACGCCTCTGCATCCCTTTGCAATCTCTTGCAATTCAGATGATAAAAAACATTTTCCATGCCCACGGACCTGTCTTTGGGCCAGGGTGACTCCAGGTTTGATGTCCCCACTGGGCTTTCATGAGGAGGCCAATTCCATTAAGCCGGTGGTCTCCTCACTTGGCAATGGCATCCTCCCCCAACCCACTGTTGGCCAAATTATGGCAGAACCATAAAATGGCCCTTAACTAAGCAATTCGGCTGCCCTACTCCATGGAGTGGCCAATTGATCCACCTGTCAGCCCACCACTGGGAAACCTACCTGGCGGCCAGACAGCAGTGGGAAGCCACCTTGACACGCATGGCTCCCCACTATTTTATCACTCCCAATCCTGCCAGCATTCCTGCCACCTGTGCACCAGTTGAATTCGGTCTGGCAACTCTGTTTCTCACTCCACTGACGCTGCCTGACTTGCGAAACATTTCCTATTCAAGACTGATCAATAAGAGGGGGGGTCTTGTGGTACGGTGGGTAGCGTCCTGCCTCTGAGTCAAAAGTTCCAGGTTCCAAAGGATGTGTGAAGCAGCTTAAGTATCAGTTTGTAAATCCCAACACATGCCAGCGGGCAGGTGGCAAGAGAAGGAAAGATTCCCTGTCAGCCATGTGATGGAAAGAAAATAGCAGCCTCTTCTATCAAGACCCATAGATCTGGACTGCAATATATATGTAAGAAGTGCACGTTGGCAGAGCAATTTGGACTTCTTATCATAATAATAATCTTTATTATTGTCACAAGTAGGCTTACATTAACACTGCAATGAAGTTAGTGTGAAAATCCCCTAGTCGCCAGACTACGGCACCTGTTCTGGTACACTGAGGGATAATTCAATATGTCCAATTCACCTAATAAGCACGTCTTTCGGGACTTGTGGGAGGAAACCAGAGCACCAGGAGGAAACCCACGTAGCCACGGGGAGAGCGTGCAGACTCCACACAGAGACCCAAGCCGGGAATCGAGTCTGGAACCCTGGCCCTGTGAAGCAACAATGCAAACCACTGTGCTATCTTGCCATGCCTGGGGTTGGGAGGGGAAGTTCAGCTGGCTATAATAGGTGATATGGATCAGATTGGTGCCAACATCAAAGGATTCAACCCCTGCTCTGACTCGGGTGGATTTGGGACCTCCTACCTTGCCTTACCCATGGCGGAGATTGTGGCGCTGTGGGTCAGTCCTGAATGTCTAAGAAATTTAATTGGCTGTCATGCTGGAGACTGTGGTGTGGAAGTGAATGGATTAGCCAAGCTGGATTCAATGGTGTTCCTGGTCGCTATCTAACTTGTGAAGCATGTATAGGCCGTAATTGAAAATCCACAGTGCTGGCTTGTACAGGAGAGCTTAATGGCTGCTGGTGGATGATAAGATGTCTGCCATTGGTCATAATGTTAGAAACCATTCAGAAAAGTAATAACATTTGCTGCAGCCCAGATAACGCCTTTGTTGGAACCCAAGCTGACTTGATCGCATCAAAATCCAATATAAATGAGCTCACAGACTCCATTGCTCATTTGTGCTTTGAAATGTGACTTTTATCATATGAGTACATGAATGCTTAACACATTTGTGTGAAATTCTTTTCTCCATTATTTTAGAAACAGCTGTTTATGGATTAACATTAAATAGAGTAATAGCACTTCATTAAAAGTGCAGATATAGGAATTTTATTTCAGCATTGGCGTCCCGAAATTTGAAGAATTTAATTTCAATGCATGAATCTTCTCTGGGAGCTTTCTGGATAACTACTCGAGTTTTCCATTTCTGTGCTGCCCTTGATGTCAACTGGACGTCCTAGAAGGCATTACAGCAAATTCTTTTGAAGTGTGGCCATTGTTGTCAAGTCGAAAATTAGCAGAAAAATAGCACCGTCAGCTTTGAGACTCAACACGGAGATCAACAATTTCAGATCATAACCTGAACCTACATTTTTAGTATCAGATGGCAGCTGTTGGTAATTATCCTGTTTTTATCATTTCCACCCCCTCTAGACCCATCTTTTGTCTTTTTACTTGTCCCATTATCATCTCTTTTTGCCTGCCACAGTCATTCCTTTGGCCATTTAACCTCTCCTGCCTTCCGTCACTGACCTTCTTGTTTGTTCCTCTGACTTGATCTTTCCCTGCCTCTATTCTGTTACAGCTCTAACATTTTCCAGATCTGACAAAAGGTCAGCGACCTGAGTTTATTCAAAAATTCTTTCACAGAATGTAGGCGTTGCTGGCCAGGGCAGTATTTTTGCCACCAAACTCTTGTTGCCCTTGAGAATGTGATAGTGAGCTATCTTCTTGAGCCACTACATTTCGTGTGGTGTAGGTACACCCACAGTGCTGATAGGGAATGAGTCCCAGCGTTTTGACCCAGTGACTGTGGAGGAATGGCAATATAGTTTCAAGTCAGGATACTGAGTGGGTTGGAAGAAAACTTATAGGTGGTGGTGTGTTCCCACGCATCTGCTGCCCTTATCCTTCTAGGTGATAGAGGTCACAAGTTTGGAAGTTGCTGTCGAAGGAACCTTAATTGGTGATTTGTTGCAGTACATCTTTTTGGTGGTACACACTGCTGCCATTGTGTGTCAGTGGTGGAGGGAGTGAAAGTTGAAGGTGGTGGATGGGGTTCCAATCAAGCGGGCTGTTTTGTCTTGGATAGTATTGAGTTTCTTCAGTGTTGTTAGAACCGCATTCACCCAAGAAAGAAGAGAGTGTTCCAACACACCTGCCTCATGCCTTTTAGATTTGGCTTTGCAGAGTCAGGAAATGAGTTACTCACCACAAAATTCCCAGCCTCTGACCTGCCCTGGTAGCCACAGTATATATGTGGCTAGTTCAGTTTAGTTTCTGGTCATTGGTAACCCCCAGGATGTTGATCGTGAGGGATTCAGCAATGGTAGTGCCATTAACGTCAGAGATTGGAAAAGCTCATTGCCTGGCACTTGTGTGGCATAAATATTGCTTGCCAGTTACCTGACCAAGCTGAATGTTGCCCAGATCTTGGTTTCATATTGGACTATATGGACTGTTTCAGCATCTGAGGAAATGTGAATGATGCTGAACATTGTGCAGTCACCAGCGAACATCCCCGCTTCTGGGGCTGGATTCGCTTCAGCCCGACGCCGAAATCGCAGCAGAGAATCCATTTCCTCGCACAAAATCAGGACCGCTGCCGGTTTCCCAATTCTCCAGGCCCCGAAAAGCGGCGTACTCGGACAGTACACCGCGCGTATATCACCTACCTGTGGCCATTGCTGGAGGCCACCATTCTCCGCCCCCGACCAGCCGAAATCCGGATGGCGTGGATCTAACATGGTCCTGCTGGTTGGGATACTAGCATGGTGGCTGCGGACTCAGTCCGCGGCCACTCTGGTCGGGGATGGGCCCATTGGAGGGCAGGGAAGCCTTATACACTGCCGGGCAATGTTTGGGCGGGTGGTCAGTGTCGGGAACGAGGCTGATCGGGGGGGGTGTTTCATTTTAATGTCTATCTCCGCGGTCCGAGAACGCCATGGAGCACGGCACAGCCGCTGGAGGTCGTCGCCGTGTGCATGCGTGGCCTCCGACCTGGACGTGCATGGGCCCCTATATGCAGCAAAAGCTGCTAGTTTTATGCCGGGTTCCTGCTAGCCCCCTGTAGGGCTAGGAATATGTGGCCTTTTCATGCCAGTTTTACACTGGTTTTGTAGATGAGGGCAGTAGTTCATGTTGTCTACATGGACTTCAGTAAGGCTGCTGCATTGGACACTGATCAAGAAGGTAAGAGCTCATGGGATCCAGGGCAATTTGGCAAACTGGATCCAAAATTGGCTGAGCAGCAGGGGGCAGTTGACTGGAAGCCTGTGTCGGTGCTGGGTCACTTACTGTTTGTAGTGTACATTAATGATCTCGAGGTGAATGTGGGGGTTATGATAAGTAAGTTTGCAGATGACACAAAAATTGGTGGAGTGGTAAATAGCGAGGAGGAAAGCCTTAGACTATAGGATGACATAGAATGGCTGGTCAGATGGGCAGAACAGTGGAAAATAGAATTATATCCTGAAAAGTGTAAGGTGATGCATTTTGGGAGGGCCAACAAGGCAAGGGAATATACACTGAACAGTAAGATACTAAGCAGTACAGAGGACCAGAGGGACCTTGGGGTCCAAAGGCAGCAGGACAGGTAGATAAGGTAGTTAAGAAGGCATATGGGATATTTGCCTTTATTAGGTGAAGTATGGAATATAAGAGCAGTGAGGTTATGGTGGAGCTGTGTAAAACACTCGTTAGGTCACAGCTAGAGTACTGTATGCAGTCTGATTGCCACACTATAGGAAGGATGTCATTATGCTAGAAGGTGTCCAAGGGACATTCAACAGGATGCTGCCTGGGCTGGAGCGTTTCAGCTATGAAGAGAGGCTGGTTAGGCTGGGGTAGTTTTCCTTAGAGCAGAGAAGGCTGAGAGGGTACAACGTTATGAGGGATATACACACGGAAAATAGGAAGAAAATGTTCCCCTTAGTGGAGGAGTCAATAACCAGAGGCATAGATTTAAGGTAAGGAGTGGAGATTTAAAGGGGATTTGAGTAAAATTATTTTCACCCAGAAAGTGGTGGGAATATGGAGCTCACTGCCTGAAATGGTGGTTGAGGTGGGAACTCTCAGAACATTCAAGAAGTATTTAGATGAGCACTTGAAACGCCATAGCACGCAATGTTATGGACCAAGTGCTGGAAAATGAGGTTAGACTAGGTAGGTGCTTGATGGCCGACACAGACATGGTGGACCAAAGGGCCTCTTTCTGTGCTGTAAGACTCTATGACAACATAATGGAGGGTATCCTCAATGTGAATTCTCCATGAGGACTCAATGGTGTCACCAATACTGTCATGAACAGATGCATCAATGACAGGTAGTTATGAGGTCAAGTCAGTTTTTCCTTCTTGTTGGTTCACTTGCCCAGCCTCAATGCCACAGTTATGTCCTTCAGGGCTGGTCCAGTTTGGTCAGGAGTGCTGCTAATGAACCACTCTTGGTGATGGATATTGAAGTTTCCCCCACATCCAGAGTACATTCTCCGCCCTTGCTACCCACAGTGCTTCCGCCAACTGGTGTTCATTATAAGTGGTACACTGATTCACCAGCTGACGGTGAAGCAGAGATACGCATGGCAGTAGTAGTAATTAGCAGGGTATGCCATTGTAATTTCCGACATCCAGGTCAATGCCGGGTGGTCAATCCAGTTTTGCTCCTTTTTGACTTTCCTGTAGCAGTTCACTGCAGCTTGCTTTCTCGACCATTTCAGCATCAACCACATTGTTGGGCGTCTGGAGTTGCAAATAAGACAAAAAGGAAAGGGTGACAAATTTCCTTCCCTAAAGATCATTACTGAATCAATTAATGATCGTTTTGTGGTCACATGACTGGGGATTCACTTTTAATTCCAGATTTATTAATTAAATTTCACCATGGTGGGATTTGAACCCATGTGCCCAGGGTGCTCGCCTGGCCCTCTCAATTGCCAGCCCAGTGACATGCCATTGCCTCCCCTGCTTCGCAGGTTTGAAATTCATAGCTTAGTGCAGTACATGAGGTTTGAGCATTCAGGAAATTACATTAAATGTAATTACAGCAAAACAAAATTCATCTTTCATATTTCAATTAACGATTACTTTTGAAATAACTTCACTGAATGATTCTTGGAATAATTTCAGATTGCCTCAGGCCTCATTTCCTGAAACACAGTGGCGTGAACTGGCCTAATGATTTTCTCTTTCAGGATTTGTGCAAGTAAACGGTCTTTCTGTCATAGGCAGCTTTCCTTATTCACTATAAACCTCTTACTGATAGAAATTCCCCAAATTCTGAATTTCCTATTGTTTCTCAGGCCTAGTATGGAAATAAATCATGAGTGGATTGATCACCTTAATATCAACCAAAGATAGCTGTAAAGTCATGAATATAAGCCATACTGGTACCAGTTTCGACCTGTTCTGCAGGACTTCTTTCAGGGTCAAGGTCAGGTCAATCTTGTCCAGGTCAAGATTCTGGCAATGTAGCAAACCTGGGAGCAGAAGCAACACAAAATGGGACCCACTTTCACTTGGAAAAGTTGGCATTGATGGGACAGTAAGGCCATAAAAAGGGATGTACAAACTTACCCATTGATGCTCCAAGCTCCACATAAGAGATACAGGTTCCAGACCCCTTACCCAGCATCCCAAAATCCAGACAGATCCGATACCCAGGTACTGCCCTGGAAACTACAATCCCTTTAGGAATTGTTCTTTGTCAAATCTGGGTTGCGGCACTCAAATCCTCGACCCGGTGGGTCTGGGATAACACCGCAAGCCAATTGGTCTGCCCCTCATCCCATTCTTTCCCTGTCCTGGCTGTGTCTGACTCGGCAGAGAAATCAGCCAGGCTTTATCCTATTCCAACGTGCCCTCCCCCCAAGGCCCAGGGGGCCTAAGATGCAGACAATCCCCATATCCAGTACACATCTGGTCACAAGCTTTCTGGGTAGGGGATTCAGTACCTCCAATGGAACAGATGAGCCAATGATTGTTCAAAGAGATCGGCTTTAAGGAGTTTCTTAAAGGCAGAGACAGTGATGGAGATCGATATGGAGAGGTTTAGGGAGGGAATTAAAGAGTTTAGGGCCTCAGAAGCTGGACGCACAGCCACCAATTGTAGACCAAATCAAATAGGGAATGTGCAAGGGGCCAGAGTTAGAGGATCACTGAGTTCTCAGAGGGTGGAAGCTGTAGATGGTTACAGATTTTAGCCATTGATGCCACATTTTCCTTGGGCATCTCCTTGCGAATCTGAATCCCTCCATTTCTCTACCGGACGCTCTCCACCAAATTAAACTACAAGGGGACAGCACGAATAAATCAGCAGCTAACCACAACCCTCCCCTCTTGACCACTTCATCAGCTACCCTGCAACATTTACAACCTGTGGGAAGGAGGAAGATCTCTCATGCAAGTAACACCAGTGTTCCAGAAAAAGCACACTTAACTGCATCACAGATGTACACCGGGTTCTAATATTCAATCCTTTTGACATAGCTTGAACTGGCATTTATCTCTGGCTCTGTGGCACTGAACTGAGAGGGTTCCTGCTCAATTCCATGTGCCAGCTTCTGATTATAATTTAATCAAGTAATACAATTACAGCTCAGCATAAGCCAATGGTGAGATATCATAATCGCCGCTGGCAAGACTAGTGACTGCACAACTCAACAGGTAATTATCTCGCCTCAGTGCCGGCCCTGACAAATCCTCTTATTTATTATCACAAAGGTCATGACAGTGAAGAGCCATTATTTTTCAATCATCCATACTTTGAACCTTTTTAATTTCCTTTATTAATATATTTTTTTTAAATATTGGAGACGATTTTCCAGGTTTAGCACCTCGAAATATGGTTGGAAAATGCACATGATGGACAGCGAGAGGGGACACTAACCCTGTGGCCTCATTTGCCCTTGACTAACATTGTGGCTGCAGTTCACATCCAGCTTGTAAGATGGTTGCATCAGACAGTATCAGGTCACTCTTGTCTTTATTTTTTTCTTCTCTTTTTTAAATTATGCGAGTTAGCTGAGATGCGGGTCAGTGCTGGAATCCATGCACCGCCAGGGAAGAACAACTTCGACAGCGGTAAAATATCACAAATTGCGACTGAATGTTAAATCATGAATAAATTCCACTTGCTATGGCTCAGTGAGTAGCACTCTTCCCCTCACTCTTCCCCTCAGAGTTCCAGGTTCCAGGTTTAATCCCAATTTGAGGGCTTGAATACAAAAATCAAGGCTGACATTCCAATGGGAATGCTGAGGGAATGTAGCCCTAGATTCATAGAGTTATAGAATTTACATTGCAGAAGAAGGCCATTCAGCCCATCAAGTCTGCACCAGCCCTTGGAAAGAGCACCGTACTCAAGCCCACACCTCCACCTTATCCCAGTAATTCCACCTAACCTTTTTGGACACTAAGGTCAATTTAGCACGGCCAATCCACCTAATTTGCACATCTTTGGACTGTGGGAGGAAACCGAAGCACCCAGAGGAAACCCACGTAGACACAGGGAGAATGTGCAGACTCCGCGCAGACACTGACCCAAGCCAGGAATCAAACCCGGGACCCTGGAACTGTGAAGCAACAGTGGTAACAACTGTGCTACCATGCCGCCCCACTATCGGACGTGCCGCATTCCAGATTAATCATTCAAACTGAGGCCCGGTCTGCTTGCTCAGATGGGTGTAAAAGAACCCTTGGCACGACTTTCATCTAACACTGGTGTCCGGGTCAAGACATATCATTCAATAAACATCACAAATACAGATGATCTGGTCATTATTATGTTGCTGTTTGTGGATCTTGCTTTGCATGTATTGGCTGCCAGGTTTTCCACATGACAACAGCGACAATATTCATTGGCTGTAAAGTGCTTTGAGACATCCGGTGGTTGTAAAAGACACCATGGGTTTGGTTTTCCCACCCCTCCCGCCACTGGAATAGTCTGGACTTTTGACTGGCATACCGCATCCTCCATAACTATTCCCATCACAACGGGGCCATTAAGCCCTGGCCTATATAAATGCATTTTTATTTTATTTCTCTACACACCGACATATTCTCTGAAAGCTAGCTTCCCTCCCACCCTACTCTCCAGGCCTGTTTGGCCTGCCTATTTTGGCACTTTTTTCCATTTGTGAATTCTGCTAGCTAGGCGCAGATTGGGGGGGTTATTGGGAGGGGGCGAAGGTGGAAAGGTCACTGAGCACATCAGGTGACTTCAGACCATAAGGGATTCTTGTCTCTTCTCTCTCTTTGGAAGCTATTCCCACTGAATATTTGGACAGGCTCAGAATCGGCACGATTGGATTGAGCTGTCCGAGCCTGTGCTGTCAGTCCAGTTTAGATATGATATTTGCATTGATGACTGACAGGGCTGCACTTACTAAAAGCACCAACACATTGAGACCTCTTCTGTGCCCTGAATTCCAGCAGAAATGAAAAACCATCAAAATTTAACTGCCTCGCATCCGTCCTGAAAGATGTCAACTTTTGGTAGAATAAATCTTGTTTATTCTCTTCACAGCAATTACAGGGATTGTTATTGCAAACAAGCCCACCAGGTAATCTGTCGCTGTTGTCTTCATTGTGGCTCAAAGGAGCACTGGTGCTTAAATATCATTCCTTTGAAGCTTCTTTTTGTCACTGTTGACTTTGATGGTGCATCTTTTTAACCTTTTGATCCTGGCTGATGATGCTGCCATCATTTCAGCTTTTCTAATATTTATCTTAGAACTCTGCAAGTGGCGAAATGTTGACTCTGGTGTTATTGGCAGGGATTATACATTAATGTACCCTGCTTGCTGTTTTGTTGGTCTTTGTCTATCAGTCGTTCACTCTGAGGTGTTCTGTGAAAGCTTTTACTTAGAATGGGCAAGTCGATTGTCTTTTTAAATGCTGCAAAGTAACAAAAGACAATTAAATAACTGAAATCATACAATGAACGGTGGCAGTCAGAAGGCATAGAATTACGCAATTTTGCACATCTGGAGACTCTTGCGAGCCCAGACTAAACCCCAACAGTGGCTAAGATACTGGACCATATGGAAAGAATACTTCATTCCAAGAGTGATTGCACAACGAAATAGGGATTTGGTATTTTTGAAAATAACATTATTATTAACAGCTTATTACAATCTTACAATTGCCCCTTAAACAACACTGCTAAAGACAGTAAGTACAATACCCTTAATTACTAACTCTATTCCCAATTAAACAACAAGAAAGGAAAAACATAGAACTCGCAATCCATCCCAATAGCACAGAGTAATACTTGCTTTCCAGAACAGATTTGGCTCCTGTTAAAACCGTTGCAGATTCTGGCTGGATGTCTTCAAACATCAGTTTCAGCTGGTTTGTTTCAGCTTCCCTCCTTGTCCTCTGACAAATCTACTTTGCTTTAAATATGTTAACCTTTTTTTAACCATCCTACTGTGACAGCAAAATACTTTACTTGTGGTCCAATCAGGTTGCCTGATCAGAACTCCACTCAAAAGCATTCTCAAAATGTCGAAATACCTTAGCTCCACAATGACATAATCTCCCCAAGTTGACAACAAGTTAACTCCCCAGGCTGAAAACACATGAACTTCCCAAGGACTCCCCCCCCCCCCCCCCCCCGCCCCCGTCAATCAACATGCATTAGCCCAGGCTTTTTACTCTGGTCAATTTCACCTCTGGCTCCGAAAAACTTTCTGGTCTTACAAAATATGACTACTGCAGTCAAACTCATTCTAACCCAGGCTTTTAACCCTTAATTTGCCAAATGTTTATAACCCAATATATCTGAAATCCTGCATTTGTCACAAGATGCAAGAGCCAGAGAGAGTATCTGTTCAATTAGCTAGTTTCCCCTGGAATAGGTCACTAGCCTGTAGCCAGAGGCTATACCTCGAGGGTTGTCAGTCTGCATCAAGCATGGCTACCATGATTGAGTCTCTCCTGCTCTGAGCATTACCATTGGCGTTTGGTTGGAAGTATTTGCAGTTTGAGAATCAACCGATGTTTGGCCACATTATGAGCACACTTTCCATGGTCACCGAGTTTTGGGGTGGTGTACTCAAAACTGGCTCAGAGGTAGGGAGGTTACCCACTGCACCACAAGACCTGGCAGGCAATACAAATGGCTTAAAATAATTCATTTTGTAGAATCTTGGCAATTGCTGAATACCAAAGATTCAATATCGCTGAAAAAGGAGACATGTTACCAAAGCTTTGCATCTTGCAGTCATCAGGACAAATGCAAGAATGGCATATTTCAAACAATCACAGCAATTTATACTACAGGAGAAAAGGGCGCTGATTTGTTGACAGGGTAACTCTGATTGGCTGAGGTGTTGCCATAGAGAAAGCACCCTTATTAAATATGGATATTTCTGCTACCCATAAAATGAAGGAAATGTTCTGGAAATCAACATTGAAATAAAATGACCTCCATATGTGTTAAAGCATACAGGTGTTTACAAAGATTTCCTCTGTTTTTCTAGAACTACACTGCAGAGCACAAAGAGAATTTTTGTTATTGGATAGAGAGATTGGTGATTTATGGAACTGAACTTCTTAAAGTGGAAATATCCAGAAAAAGAAATGAAGGATGGGCACTGCCATGACCAGTGTTTACACACCTTTGCCCGTCTCATTGCTGCCAGAGCTGCCAAGGAAAGCCACTACTTTCAAATGTGTCCTGGCACTCCAGGGGTAGGAAGCTAACTTACCTTATGGTAGTGATGTTGAAGTTGCTTCAGCTCTACAACACAAAAAGATCATTCAGAATCAGAATAGGAGGTTGTTAAACAGGGGATGCATGTGTGTGAGTGTGTTGTGTTTGTGTGTGTGTGTGTGTGTCTAGGTGGAATTGTGTATGTGTGTTTGTGTATGAAATTGAGAGTGTGCATGTGTTTAATGGTTGAATGTGCATGTGCACAAGGGGCTGTTTAGCACACTGGACTAAATCGCTGGCTTTGAAAGCAGACCAAGGCAGGCCAGCAGCACGGTTCGATTCCCGTAACAGCCTCCCCGAACAGGCGCCGGAATGTGGCGACTAGGGGCTTTTCACAGTAACTTCATTGAAGCCTACTCGTGACAATAAGCGATTTACATTTTCATGTGTTCCTGCATGTGGGTGTGCATTTATGCATGCATATGAGTTTGGAATTGGGCGGGTTCACATATATATATTGGGGTTGGGTGTATGTACATGTGTGTTTTTGTTTGGAATTGGGTGAGTGCGTGTATTTGTTTGCGTATGTGTCTGTTTACAAAGGTGGAATCTGTGTGTGTTTGGGTGAATGCTGTGCCTGTTCCTCTCCTTTCTGGAGATGAAGTATCTGGTACACCAATTAGTACTTTAGCAATGTATTATAATTCAGTTATTAACTAGTTTTGCACTTTGCATCAGATTTGAAATAGCACAGACAAAAGCTTAGCACACATTTCACAAATTGCACAAGGAGCAAATTGAACCCCTTTGTAGCCCTCAGCCCTGCAGCAGATTTAAACGCACATATACTAGAATTGGAATCAGGCTGCCTGCATAAAGGAGGCAGGTTTAGCAATGCGAATAGGGGAACTGGCCCACAGATGCTGATCTTCTGCAGTCCAAGCTAAATGAACGTCAGTGTCAAAGGGGATACAGGATTGTTTGAGATGGCTGGCAGTTGCTATGACCACGGAATAGCTTGTGTTCAAACAAATCTGTCTAATCGAATTGTAAGTAGCTAGATCTTGTTCTTTAATGAAAGTTTTAATTGCTTTATCTTTCTGATGACTGGCCTTGTTAGTGTGTGGGTTTTCTACCTGTGATGGTCTTTATTGATATTAATCAATCTCTTGGAAAGAATCGTCAGAATGTTTACCATGTTCAGAGAAGAGAGTTAACTATGGAGTGGAAAGTTAATGGGACAGGCAAGTGGACAAGGCCTGGATTGATGTTCATACCGTAACAGCATTTAGAATTACCTCATCTTTCGTGTTCTCGATCTGAGTCATTTGTGAGCTGCAAATTTAATTTCTGTCAGGGGGGAAGAAGCAAGGAAATGCATATGCGCAACTAAGTCATGACAAATAATAAAACATGTTTTATCAGTGGTAGCCCAGCTGGCTCTTTCCATGATTTCCAGCACTTTTGAAAGCTGTAGGTAGTATTTTTGAGGAAACAGTACTGCTGACCAAGGGCTTTTAACATCATCCATACTGCATTGTGTTATGGGCCAGGGTTTACAAACCACCAAAGTATGTTATGGAGTTCATCTGACCTATAACTGTTTATTGATTTTGGTTACGATGAGCACAAGAGCCAGCCCTTCAGGTATTATTCAACAGAGTTCTTAGGTGCTTTAAATCAAAAAACAAGCTTTATTCTACAAACTTAATTAACATTTTTATAAACACACACGCTAAGAACTACAAACATAAAGCCCCACACAGCTACAGTAATCTATGTATAACCTTTTTAAAAAAAATTTAGAGCACCCAATTATTTTTTCCAATTAAGGAGCAATTTAACGTGGCCAATCCACCTATCCTGCACATCTTTGGGTTGTGGGGGTGAAACCCACGCAGACACGGGGAGAACATGAAAACTCCACACGGACAGTGACCCGGGCTGGAATTCGAACCTGGGTCTTCAGCGCCGTAGGCAGCAATGCTAGCCACTGTGCCACCGTGCTGCCCTATCTATGTATAACCCTTAATGAATTCTCCCTTTAACGGTTCCAATTCAATAACAAAATCCAAGTAAAACCAGAAACCCTGTTTCAAAGGTGTGGCCCAGCACACAACACTCTTACGGGTATAAGACTTGTTAGTGATACTCTGTTCCCCTTCTCCGACAGCAGGTTTGAATTCCTTCCAGAAAACAATTATCTCTTTTAAGTTATCAAGTAGTCTGGAAACAGCTTTTAAAATATAGATAGAGAAACACTTCTTTCAACCTGTGCAGTTCAAAACCCAGTCCAAAACTCAAAGTGAAAGTAAAACCCACAGAGCCACAAACCAGCTGCAAACTCAAAGCGAAAGTAAAAACTCACAGAGCCACAGCCGAGCTCCACCCATCACTGAAGCCATGTGATGAGACAAAAACATTTCTTAAAGGGACACTCCCATGACAATTGAGCAAGCCAAATCCGCAAACAGGTGCAGAGGGAAAGAGTGGCCCCACGACACAGGCCCGCCCGTAGATCAGTGGGCCCCGATCGCGGGCCAGTCCACCGTGGGGCCCCCCTCCAGGGCCGGATCCCCCCCGCGTCCACAAGCCAGACACACAGACACACACACTCACCCACGTACACTCACAGACAAACACAGACGTACTCACTTACTGACTCACACTCACTCACTCACTCACTCACTGACTCCACTCACTCGCATACATACACACACACTCACACAACCAGCCCTTTGACATTGAACTACTAATTCTGGCAAAATTAGAAATTGTGTCTAATGATCAGTTCACAATGGCATCAGGTGCAAACTGTCCATTCATCCAGCTGAGGGCTAAAGTGCAGTTTTGTCCAACGATGGCTTCCATCTGACTCAAATTGCCTTTGGTCAGAGAGTTCAGTCCTCTAACTGGTGTCACCCAATGGAAACCTTGTGGCCCGTTGATGTCACAGCACCGATGCCAGAAGCAGCTTGAACCCTGGATACGGTGATTAGAAAGAAAAGTGGAAGAAAGGATCAGCCATGATCTTATGAAATGGCGCAGCACGCTGGAGTGCTGCAAAGCCTCCCCCTGCTCCTATTTCTTATCATTTGAGAAAATAATATAAGATGCTTACTGCTTTTGTGATTTTCTGTGGCAGTTTAAAGATTGCTGCTGGAGCCTGCAGCCATTGTTTGCTGGATTACTGTTGGGCTCACACAAGGGCTCAATGATATAGAAATAAATTGGCATGCACACCACTGGTAACTGTGGGATTTATTACATGAGTTGCTTCTTCTTGGAGTACATGCATGAAATTTAATTGCATCGAGTCAGTTCAGTTGGCCATTGGATTGCAACCAATTTTGGGTGCAGTCTCTTGGTGAATCACCCTATGTGCCAGAAAAATTGTTATTTTTTTGTATCAAATGAGTGTGCCAGTCAACAGCAGCAGTTTAGAAATCCACATAATAATTCATCTACAGGACAGCACGGTGGCATAGTGGTTAGCACTGCTGCCTCACGACGCTGAGGTCCCAGGTTCAATCCTGGCTCTGGGTCACTTTCCATGTGGAGTTTGCACATTCATAGAATTTACAGTGCAGAAGGAGGCCATTCGGCCCATCGAGTCTGCACCGGCTCCTGGAAAGAGCACCCTACCCAAGGTTAACACCTCCACCCTATCCCCATAACCCAGTAACCCCACCCAACGCTAAGGGCAATTTTGGACACTAAGGGCAATTTATTATGTCCAATCCACCTAACTTGCACATCTTTGGACTGTGGGAGGAAACCGGAGCACCCGGAGGAAACCCATGCACACACGGGGAGGATGTGCAGACTCCGCACAGACAGTGACCCAAGCCGGAATCGAACCCGGGACCCTGGAGCTGTGAAGCCATTGTGATATCCACAATGCTACCGTGCTGCCTGTGTTTGCGTGGGTTTCGCCCCCACAATCCAAAGATGTGCATGTTCGGTGGATTGGCCACGATAAATTGCCCCTTAATTGGAAAAAAATGAATTGGGTACTCTACATTTATGGGGGAAAAAAAGAATCCATCTATGGTAAAAGTGTGCAAGCCATTATCCACCTCCTGTTGGTGTGGAGATCAAAGTCATTTGGAAATTTTGAAACATGAGGGGTGGGATTCTCCGTGGACTAACGCCGAAACCGGGAAAGGCGATTTGGCGGAGAATCGGTCGTGAAATAAAAATCATGACGGGCGCCGGGCTTTCAATGCTCTGGCGCCTCGAAAGCGGCGACAATGCGTTCTACACCGCAGGCACAGTAAAATCCATTTGCATATCATTGGCGAGCCTGACCCAGTATTCTCCGGGGCCTCCGTAATCCTGCACCATCGCTAGGGGGAATTCCTGACGGCAACCGTCACTTGTCATTTTAAAAATCGGGGACCAAGAGACATGGCTGGCAAGGGAGAGAGAGGAGTTAGGACACACAGAGGCCGCAGGTCCTGCCGCTGGCAGGGCTGGCGGAGGAGGGGGGGGGGGGCGGGGAGAGAGCCGGTACGCCTCCGCCAAGCCTGGGGGGTGGGGAGCAGCAAAGGGTGACGGGGTTGACAGATGATGGGTCCTGGGGTTCAGATGACCCTCCATGTGACCAGGGTGTCCAGGCATGGACCACCATTGCCACGGCCTGCAAGCAGCTATCTTGCTGCGCATCCCACTGACCACCCACCGTGCCCCCGAGCCTGGCAGAGTGACACCGGCCGCATGTTGCGGTGCACACTTGGTCCACCATGTAGCCCCGTGGACCTGGTTGGGCATGGGGTATGCATCATGCTAACATGTCTGATGTTCAGCCCCTGCAGACAATGGACTTCGGAATTCAACCAGGAATGGTAGTTTTCACCCTAGTCGCCGCAGCAGTGGGGGAAGCACTGAGGCTGCACGAGCTGGAACTGCTCGTGGAGGACGCTGCAGCAGCAGAGCTTGCCCCAGAGGAGCAGGCAGCAGCTGGCCGCCCAACATGCCGAGGAGGAGGTGCAAAGAAGGCGTTGCATGAGCCCGCATATGTGTCGGCACTGCCTGTCATTCGACGACCTGCCGGACTGGGCATGCTTTTGAAGACTCCAGCTGAGCAGGGGGATAGTGCAACATATCTGCCAGGTCATGATGAGGAGGAATGAGGGAGGACACCCGCTCCTGCTGACCATCAAGGTGACATTCACCCTGAACATTTACGCAACATGGTCCTTCCAGGCACTGAGTGGGACCTGTCTGGAATCTTACAGAGCTCGGTGCACAGGTGCACCCGTGCCATCACAGAGGTCCCGGACATGATTCTCCCCTGTAGGGATTCTCCATTTTGCCGGCACCCGGGGGTTTCCCGACAGCATGGGGCTGCCCCACAATGGGAAACCCCATTCAATGTGGAGCGAGCCCAACTTTTCTCCATACAGCATGCATCACTCTGTGGTACCCCAATACAATTGCAATACGCTTGATATTCACAATGTACATTCCATGTCAGGCATGCAGTCAGAGGGGTTCTACACAGTCTCCAGCCCCTCGGTGTACTATGGATGAAAGGCGTCAGACAGTAAGCTTTCCCCATTTAATTGGGTTTCTATTTCTGATTGAGTCCTGCTTTTCATCTGGACTCAAATCAGCTGAGTCAGAATCCTGGAATTCCTTCCCTAACATCACTGTGGTTGTACCCACACTGCATGGACGCATGGTCAAGCAGGGGGCTCATCACCAACTTCTCAATGGCAAATAGGGATGGGCAATAAAGCCAGTGATCCTCATATCTCGTGAATGAATGTTAGTCCTCCTGTGTTAAGTACTGTAGGAACGCCTTTTTCTGCCAGTTAAGAAGATGAACAAACCAACAATTATATTAAACCACTGCCATTTCTACTTTAATCTCCACTGCATAACAAGATCACACTTAAAATTCCTTTGTGCAACAGTTTAACACAGCCCCGAATCTGTTTACTTTAAACAGTTAATGACTGTGTTTAAATAATTCATGAATGAATTTTACAGGAACACATTGAACGGGTCAACACCAAAAGAAATTAAACCCTGATGCCTACGTTTTGCGAGCTCAATTATATAAATTGATTTGAAGAAGAAACAGTTTACAGTGGCCCATATTAACAGATCAGTGCTATCCAAATTGGCGTTATTTCCACAGCTTTTCATGTAGCTACAGGATAGTCCCTTGAGAGGGAGAAAAAGAGGCAGGGATGCTTTTGAGTAGTTCATGTGGTGTCATATTCTGTCACTCTACCCATTTTTCCTCTGACACCCAGAGCGCCTGTTCTCTATTGAACATGTATCTTCTAAACAATGTGTGGACTATTTTCTCCCTGCCTGCCAGCATGTTAGCTTCAATTTTCAAGTGTCATGTTCATTGGCCCTACACTGAAGCAGTTGCTCAGGCCCCTTGAATTGGCACAGAACAGGAAAGGCGCAGCAGCAGTGGGTCTAACCTGAGGATTGTTTGATGCCTGCATCAAATCTTGGCGGGAAGAGATAAGTCCTTTTGAGTGTCCACAGAATCCCCTCAGATATGCAGAGCCTGATCTTGAACTCAGCGCTAATTAAAAGGGAACCTAACCGGTGTTCTGTGATGATGACGGCGGTACAATCTGATCATCCACTACTGTCTTCCCTCATGAGCCTTGCTCGTCTTGGTAGCATAGTGATGTGGCTAATTAGGATGCAATCTGTCTGTCGGCAAGCTACCAGAATGGAGAAAGCAAAAATAGGTTACTCTCAACAGTTGTAAAAATGTTACCTCAAAACCTAATTGGACAATTAAATCCTTTGACAACTTTTTCAATTGTCTGCAATTTATATTAGCATCCTCATCAAGGCGCTCTGGGTGTCAGAGGAAAAATGGGTAGAGTGACAGAATATGGCACTCATCCTCAGTGACAGTCCAGTCAGCACATAAACTATCCATTAATTATAAACTCCAGTGTACATCATGATGAAGGGATGGCAATCCTCAATCATTGGGAGAACTCCCTGAATCCCTTGGTATTGAAAATAGAAGGATGGATGGAAGTCCACCATTGGCATTGATGGGTGGTGTTGGACTGGCCAATATGGGCAAATGAAAAAATGAGGAAGTCTTCCAGTTTGCCTTGTCATAATATCCACTCATGTATATAATAAGATGCAGACAGGCAGTGGTTGACACATAGGATGACCAATGAACACACAACACAGAACAACCAATCACCAGACAAGACACCACTACTATAAAGCCCACATGGCATTAAGACTCCCGCTCTTTTCGGGACCCAGACACTGAGACCGTCAGAGTGCGCAGGTCAGTGGGCATTATTGCCATGTGGTAGCTAGTAGGTCTGGTCGAGCCAGTAAGATGTCGTCAGTAGGATTAGTAGAGTGTCAACCCACAGCTGAACATGTACAGCAGGTTATAGTTAAATAAAACAGTGTTGGATCATCTCCGCTGTTAGACGTTTGTTTCTAGCTTCCCTGCATCCAGTTGCAGTCAACGTCGAACCAACCTGCCTAACACATCATGCCTGTCACCCATTCCTTCTGCGGTCTTTGACCCCAGTATTTGCAGAGTTGTCTCTCTCTAAAGTGGCTGAAGGCTCTGTAATTGTGAGTTATCCTTCTGTGTACCATTCCTCCTTGTTGTATCTTCTCCAAGGAGACATGAAGCTTGAAGAGTGCATACACACTCTGCATTCAACATACATGTGTGTAAATGAACCTGCATCTTCTTTATGCTCCTTTCGCTCACTTGGTCTGGCTGATCAGCGATGTTCATCTTTGTCCTTAGTCAGGTGACATTGCAAGAAAATACACTTTTTTCGCTTCCAAAGAAAACAAGACATCCCTTTTAATTTGCAACAGCTTTAAGATCTGCCGCTCGCTGGGAAATCCTCATCCCACGTTCATCCAAGACCATGAAGGGACAAGAATTTCTAGTCGGATATCAAATGAGGCTGAGCCGAGGGGCTGGATCCCTTTTTCAAGGCTGGATGTGTGCAAAGGTGTCCAGTACCACAGCTCCCACTGTCTCAGTGCTGACATTAGACAATGGTTTATAAGCATTGCTTCGCACTGGGCTCACCGCCATGGGGTGGTGTAGTAGTAATGTCACTGGACTAGCTAGACAGAGGCCCAGCCGGTTGTTCAGAGGACATGGGTTCAAATCCCATCACGGCAATTGGTGAAATTGAAATTCAATCAATAAATCTGTAATTGTCTTAATCTCAGTAATGGTGACCATGACAACCATCATCGGTTATTGTAAAAACCCATCTGGTTCACTAATGCCCCTTTAGGGAACACAATCTCCCATCCTGACCTGGTCCAGCCTATTGTGACTCCAGATCCACAATGAAATGGTTGACTCTTAACTGCCCTCAGAAATGACCTGGCAAGCCACTCAGTTCAAGGGCAAATAGGGATTGGCAACAAATGCTGGCCCAGCCAGCGTTGCTCACATCCCATGCAAGAACAATTTGTTTTTTAAAAACTGCTTGGTATGAGAATATAGGAAAAGGAGGGGAGGCCATCCATTCTGACAATCATCCTCTGCTCCCTGAGCCGCAGAATCCGGAAGTACTGCCTGCGGTATAATGGTGTCCGGCATGCAAGGGTTAATGTGGGATTGGGGAACAGAATTGTCCACGTAAGGATGTGGAGAATTATATGACTGTAAGAGTATGGAAGGAGCCCGCATGGAGTTAGCATCTGTGGAGGTGCACAGAGTTACGGGCTGCCAATAAACAGTTAATATTCAACCATACAAGTCTTCAGACCTCTCAGAGAAACTCCAAACAACCTTACAACACTGCCAACCTGTCATGACAGGAGGTGCAGAAGTCAAACTTTAATAAAGGCAAAGGGAGTCAGATAAGTAACATAAAGAAGACATTTATTTTGTTTATTTAAAGTAAGTACTATTTACAAAGAGGAGTGGTTAGGCTTCACTGGGTCCTCTCTCTGTCGGTCGGTTCTTATCTGGCCGACCATATATACACCGGGTAATAGACCCGCAGTTGGCAAGGGAGCTCATGCACCTCGAGCCATACAAGGAAAACAGTCAACCCAGCCCCGTGTGTTTTGTGCAAGTTATTACATTACTGATCTGAGGGTCAAATGGTTTGACCATCAGAATATCATCAGAAGGTGCTAACATGTGCGGGAGCATCACTGCTCATAACATCCACTAATTTGCTTCAGGATATCAGAATAGCCCGACATAATAGAACTCCTTTTCATGTCCTCGCCAGCACTGATATTAGCCTGCACTAGGCTGATCGAGCTGTATGCCCCTGTGTTACACTCAATCACACACAACCAGCTGCAGGTTCCTGTGCCTTGCAAGCCACATGCTGCCGCTTCTCAGAGGATGATTTTGAATTGGGACGCGATGATCATTTACTCAAGCTCGCTGAAATGATATTCAGACTGGAATGCCTGCCAGATTGTAAACAGCGGAATTCAAAACCACACATTATTCAGGCTGCCTAAAGGTTGAGCAGTGACGGGTGCAAATGCGGCACCTCACAAACATTGACGTTTCCATGCTGCCATGTTGCTGCTATGAGCTTGTGATGATCTGATAAGAAACCAGAGCAAGCGTAATAAGTACCAACAGCATCAACTTAACTTCTGAATTCACTTTACTGAATGATTAACTGAACCTTTCAGAGAAGAAAAGTCCTAAGTTTTAACAGTCCAGACAATGCTGCTGTTTACAGCTGAATACGTGGTCCACGGCACTGCTGATGGTTTCAGCTGGCCCGGGTTAAGAATCAGCCAGGGTCTCCAATCGCACCTGAATACTGGTGTCAGCCATGGCTCATTTGCTAGCACTCTCGGAAGTTTCCAGGTTCAAGTCCCTATCCAACGCTTGAGCATATAAATCTAGGTTGACATTTCAATGTAGTACTTCAATGAGAGTATGCTCCATTATTGGAGGGGCCATCTTTCAGGTGAGACATTAAACCAAGGCCTGCTTGGGCAAATGTAACATATCCCATGGCACTATTTAAAAACAGAGAAGGGGAGATTTCCACAGTGTGCTGGGCAATATTTATCTCTCAATCAACATCACAGAAACAGGTTACCTGATTACCATCACATTTCTGGTTGTTGGGAGCATGCACATTTGCTGCTTCCTACATTACAACACATGGCCCTTGGCCACGGGCCTGGTCCCGGGGTTTCAGGAGCCCTGTCCAAGGGGCTGTGGTCCGCCAGAATGGGGGTGTGCCCTACGGTGTGTACCTCAATCCCTGACATCCCCTTGAGTTCCTGGACTCCCATCTCTGCACTCTCCCAGGAGAGGGCAATCTCGATGTCCTTCTTTATGTCCCGAAATGGGCTCAGTCAGCAATTTTGGCGGGTAATTTGGCACATTATTTAGAGCCGCATAAAAGGCGATCCCGTAGCATCTCTGTTAGGGATAGCCGATAGTTGCAAAATTCTGCCAATTTGTGCAATCGTACCAAAATCTTTGTGACTGACTCCCCTGAGGTCATACTCAGCCGTACTGAATCTGTACCTCTGTACGATAACCAAAGGTTAGGGGTCGTAGTGGTTTGTCATGAGTGGGACTAGTTCTTCAAACATCTTGGAGTCTGGGGCCACGTGATACATCAAGCTTTTTATGACACTGAAAGTGGGGGTGCCACAGGTGGTCCGAAGAATTACTGCCTGGCAATTATCCTCAATGATAGTGTTCGAGTTAAAAAATAGAGCACACGCTCCACGTACTGAGCCCAGTCCTCTACTCCCACATCGAATCTGAAAAAGAGCGGAATTTTCAAAATGGGGCAAACCTTATTCCTTTGTGAAGTGAGGTGGCTATGCTCCAAATGGTTAGCAGCACCAACTGCAGTTCAGCTTCATCATCGTCGCCAATTTAGTAGTCATGGAGGAGTCCAGAAAAAAGAGTCAAAATAAGGTTTATTTCCAAAGGAAAGTATTTACAAGTAACAGTCCCAGTCGATATTACTCTGCAGTTTAGCTTACACCTGGGCTGACCTTTATGGCTCTTACTTAAGGAACCTGCTGATGGGCCTCCACCCCTCAGTGGAGGAGCTCGTACTCCAAGTGGCTCATGGGGAGATTAATCCCCATGGGTCTCGTGGGAGTTATAACAATCATCGACCTTCCTTCCAACATAAGGTTAGATGTGGCGTTGCACGATGTTCAGCACCATTGACGACTCCTCAGACACTGAAGTAGTCCATGTGCAAATGCAGCATGATCTGGACAATATCCAGTCTTGGGCTGACAAGTGGCAAGTAACATTCGCACCACACAAATGCCAGGCAATGACCATCTGCAATAAAAGAGAATCAAACCATCGCCCCTTGATATTCAATGGCACTACCATCACTGAATTGCCCACTGTCAACACCCTGGGCGTTACCATCGACTGGACTAGCCATATAAATATTGTGGCTACAAGAGCAGGTCAGAGGCTAGGAATCCTGAGGTGAGTAATTCACCTCCTGACACCCCAGAGCCTGTCCACCACCCACAAGGCACAAGCCAGGAGTATAATGGAATACTCCCCACTTGCTTGGATGAGTGCAGCTCCAACAATACAAAAAGCTTGACACCATCCAGGACAAAGCAGCCTGCTTGATTGGCACTGTTTACACAAACATTCACTCCCCTCACCACCAACGCACAATAGCAGCAGTGTCTACATCTACAATATGCATTGCAGGAGCTGTCAAGGCTCTTTAGGTAGCACCCTCCAAACACATGGGGCGGGATTCTCTAATCCCGCGGCAGAGTGTCCACACTGTCGTAAACGCCGTCGCATTTCACAACGGCATGAACGGGCCACTGCCAGGAATAATTCTGGCCCGTACAGCGGCAGTTCACGCCGCTCCAGCTGCTGACCCCAGCACAAACTGTGCACGGCGGGGGCCGCGCATGCGCAGTGGCACCATCGCCAACACTCACATGCGAAGTGGCCTCCTTCAACGTGCCGGCCCCGACGCAACATGGCGCAGGGCTGCAGGGGCCGGTGCGTAGGAAAGGAGGCCCCCAGCCAGAGAAGCAGGCTCGCCAATCAGTGGGCCCCGATTGCGGGGCAGGACACATCGGAGGCCCCCTCCAGGGTCGGACCCCCCTATCCCGCACTGGCCACCACCTGACCCTTCAACGCTGAGGTCCCGCCGGCTCAGAACAGGTTAGAACGGCGCCGGCAGGACTCTTTTTTTATGGCTGCTCGGCCCATTCGGGCCAAGAGTCATGGGGGGTTGGGGGTCGCCTAGAGTGGCCCGTGAGTGTCTGGATACAGGGTAGTGGGTGTCTGGAACTCGCTGCTGGAGGAGGTGGTGGATACAGGGTAGTGGGTGTCTGGAACTCGCTTCCACCACCTCCTCCAGCAGCGAGTTCCAGACACCCACTACCCTCTGTGTAAAAAACCTAGTTCGTACATCTCCTCTAGACCTTGTCCCTTGCACCTTAAACCTATTCCCCCTGGTAATTGACCCCCCTACCCTGGGAAAAAAGCCTCTGACTATCCACTCTGTCTATGCCACTCATAATTTTGTCGACCTCTATCAGGTCGCCCCTCAACCTCCGTCATTTCAGTGAGAACAAACCAAGTTTATTCAACCTCTCCTCATAGCTAATGCCCTCCATACCAGGCAACATCTTGGTAAATCTCTTCAGCATCCTCTCCAAAGCCCTCCACATCCTTCTGGTAGTGTGGCGACCAGAATTGAACACTATACTCCAAGTGTGGCCAAACTAACGTTCTGTACAGCTGCAACATGACTGGCTAATTTTTATACTCAATGGCCCAGCCAATGAAGGCAAGCATGCCGTATGCCTTCTTGACTACCTTCTCCACCTGTGTTGCCCCTTTCAGTGACCTGTGGACCTGTACACCAAGATCTCTCTGACTGTCAATACTCCTTTTTAAAAAATAATTTTTATTCAAATTTTCACAAAATATCAATAACAAAAACTATCAAGAAAAGAAAGAACAACCCCCCCCCCATGTATACAAAAAGGAAAAATAAATTAACGCCCGTCATTAGCAATGAACAAATATACACGTCCCTTCAGCCCAAAACAAAGAAAACGTGTGTCCCCCTCCCACTACTGTCAATACTCTTAAGGGTTCTACCATTCACTGTATATTCCCAACCTGCATTCGACCTTCCAAAATGCATTATCTCACATTTGTCTGGATTAAACTCCATCTGCCATCTCTCCGCCCAAGTCTCCAAACGATCTAAATCCTGCTGTATCCTCTGACAGTCCTCATCGCTATCCGCAATTCCACCAACCTGTGTGTCGTCTGTAAACTTACTAATCAGACCAGTTACATTTTCCTCCAAATCATTTATGTACACTACGACCAGCCAAGGTCCCAGCACTGATCCCTGCGGAACACCACGAGCCCTCCAATCAGAAAAGCACCCTTCCATTGCTAATCTCTGCCTTCTATGACCTAGCCAGTTCTGTATCCATCTTGCCAGCTCGCCCCTGATCCCGTGTGACTTCACTTTTTATACCAGTGTGCCATGAGGGACCTTGTCAAAGGCCTTACTGAAGTCCATATAGACAACATCCACTGCCATTTATGGGCAGCACGGTAGCATTGTGGATAGCACAATCGCTTCACAGCTCCAGGGTCCCAGGTTCGATTCCGGCTTGGGTCACTGTCTGTGCGGAGTCTGCACATCCTCCCCGTGTGTGCGTGGGTTTCCTCCGGGTGCTCCGGTTTCCTCCCACAGTCCAAAGATGTGCAGGTTAGGTGGATTGGCCATGATAAATTGCCCTTAGTGTCCAAAATTGCCCTTAGTGTTGGGTGGGATTACTGGGTTATGGGGATAGGGTGGAGGTGTTAACCTTGGGTAGGGTGCTCTTTCCAGGAGCCGTGCAGACTCGATGGGCCGAATGGCCTCCTTCTGCACTGTAAATTCTATGTCGATATAACTGCCTTACCTGCATCAATCATCTTTGTGACCTCCTCGAAAAACTCTATCAAGTTAGTGAGACATGACCTCCCCTTCACAAAACTGCGCTACCTCTCGCTAATACGTCCATTTGCTTGCAAATGGGAGTAGATCCTGTCTCAAGAAATTCTCTCCAGTAATTTCCCTACCACTGGCGTAATGCTCAATGGCCTGTAGTTCCCTGGATTATCCTTGCTACCCTTCCTAAACAAAGGAACAACATTGGCTATTCTCCAGTCCTCCGGGACATCACCTGAAGACAGTGAGGATCCAAAGATTTCTGTCAAGCCCTCAGCAATTTCCTCTCTAGCCTCCTTCCGTATTAGGGGCAGCACGATAGCATGGTGGTTAGCACAATTGCTTCACAGCTCCAGGGTCCCAGGTTCGATTCTCGGCTTGGGTCACTGTCTGTGCGGAGTCTGCAAGTTCTCCCCGTGTGTGCGTGGGTTTCCTCCGGGTGCTTGGTTTCCTCCCACAGTTCAAAGATGTGCAGGTTAGGTGGATTGGCCATGCTAAATTACCCTTAGTGTCCAAAATTGCCCTTAATGTTGGGTGGGGTTACTGGGTTATGGGGATAGGGTGGGGGTGTGGGCGTGGGTAGGGTGCTCTTTCCAAGAGCCGGTGAGACTCGATGGGCCGAATGGCCTCCTTCTGTACTGCAAATTCTATTCTGTTCTAGTATTCTGGGGTAGATCCCATCAGGCCCTGGGGACTTTTCTACCTTAATATTTTTCAAGACGCCCAACACCTCTTCTTTTTGGATGTCAATGTGACCCTGGCTATCTACACACCCTTCTCCAGACTCAACATCCACCAATTCCTTCTCTTAGGTGAATATTGATGCAAAGTATTCATTTCGTACCTCGCCCATTTCCGCTGGCTCCACACATAGATTCCCTCGCCTGTTCTTCAGTGGGCCAACCCTTCCCTGGATACCCTCTTGCTTTTTATGTACGTGCAAAAAGGCTTGGGATTTTCCTTAACCCTATTTGCCAATGACTTTTCATGACCCAACTAGATTGGCAATTGTTCCGTTGTCATTGCACGATACCCAGCCTAGGATGGTCTGTTCTCGAGTTGGTTCCTCAACGTATTGGTCTAGAAGACCACTGCAGGAATTCCTCCTCGAATGTATTGTTGCTAATTTGACTTGCCCAACCTATATGCAGATTAAAGTCACATAGTAACCAAAACTGCACACAATACTCCAAGGACAGTCCCACCAAATCTCGATACAATTGTAGCAAGATTTCTTGCTTTTGCATTCCTAATTGTTTGCTGTACTGAAAACTAACTTTCAGTGCATCCCAGATGAGTGCTTCCAAGTCCCTTTGAATATCAATATTTAAACGCTTCATGTATTTTCTTTTTAAATTATGCTTTTCTAACTTCCTGCATTTTTGGCACGTCTCTTACAGCAGATAAATGGCTTTTAATGAGAAAATTTCGAAAGAAGCATGGCTAAGAGTAGGGATTCCTGGGCATTGTGTTTTAAAGCTGTCTTTCACCGCTGTCTTTGTAGCATCAATTGGCAAAATATATTCTGCCTTAATGGACTGTGCACTAAGAGTTCTGAATTGTAAATGAGGTCACTTCTGTTCACAATGCTCTGGGGTAAGAGCAAAGTCTGACTGGGTTAGTAAGCCAGAAGCCTTGTCTAATGATCTGGAGATGTGAGTTTAAATCCCCCGTAGCAGCTGAGGAATTTAAATTCAGTTAATTAAATGAAATGAAAATCTGAAATGAAAACTAGCATTAGTAATGGTGATCATGTCATAAAAACCCATCAGGTTCACTCATGCCCCTTTGGGAGGGAAACTTCCTTACAAGTGACCGACAAGTGACCAGACCCACAGCAATGTGGGTGACTCTTGATTGAACTGGCCTATTTGTACCAAACCATGATTTTTTAAAAAGTCACTATGGATGTATCTTCACCACATGCACTGCAGTGGTTCCAGGTGGTGGCTTCTCAAGGGCAATTAGGTGTGGGCAATAAATGCTTGCCTTGCCAGCGATGCCTGCATCTTGTGCATGAATTTAAAAAAAGAGCAGATTCTGACCTCTATTGGAAAGTGGTTATAGGCTATGGTGTGCATACTGAACCATGCAGAACAGCAAGATCCCAGGTTGGTCGCGGCTCTCTGCTAAGGTACTATAATATTTCCCGTTCCCCAATTAGGTAAATCTTACAGGTGCAATAGTTTTAACTTCAGTGCCTCTGTACCAGCCCAAAGCAACATTACCAATCGTTTTTGTTGCTGATCAGGCACGATTGGCTGCTGCTATGCAATGGCAAGTGGAGGATTGATTGGGCTTGGCTGTGATGTCTGGCTCCTGTCAGCTCTCCAGTGATGTGCTGCAGAGCTGCCTTGGGCCCTGTGCACCAGATGTGAGCCACAGATTCAGGGAGGGAGATGGAGAAAGCTTGAGACGAAGCAGATGACTGACAAAGTCCACTTCTGATTCTTATTTTAAAACCCTCTCTGACAGCTTCAAAAATAATGTCTTTGTGGAAACTATTAGTGTTCAAATGCTTCTTTCAAACCTGCCAAAAGTAAAATTTGAGATTAAAATTGCTACTGTCTAATACTATCTTTGGCATCACTCCATGGATCCCTGCCTCAAAAAGAACATCTGAATCTGGGTATGTGTTTGTAAAATTAAATCCTAGTTAATAACAATCCCATAAGCACTTGGTGAACAATCCTGAGTACGCTAATAGATACACTAACAACCAATTTAAGATAATTAATCAACTTCGTAATGTGGATTATTTACACTTTTTAGAAGTGACATATATTCCTACACAAGGACATGTATTCTCTGCAAACAAAGGGAACATTTTCATTTCTTGTACCCATTGTGAATTATGCCTGAGCTTGGAGAACGATAGTCCCTTGTTGCTTTTGCCATAGGAGTCAACTTGTCAACCAAACAGCACTCTTTTTGTCTGTAGTTCAAATAGTTGTGGAGGTTTGAAATTTAGCATTCTTGTATTTGTCCTGATGCGTGCAAGGTCAAAAGCTTTGGCAACATGTATCTCTTTTCAGCAAGATTGAAGTTACTTCAGCATTGATGGGTTTGTTGCTGCAAGACATTTGAAAATGAATGTGGAAATTAGATAAGTTCTGAATGAGAGCTTTAGTCCAATCCTGAACCCAATTTCATAGCAAAGGTTTGAAAGATTTGAAAATAATTCCCGGAAACAGACCTTTTGTTGCAGCCTGGGAACAGCACAACAGAGCTGAGTGTAACATCTATTCAGCACTCAGTCGTGTGAGAATGTGATTACTCCAACCTAGAATCATGCGGCAATATTGTACCACATGTAATTTGGCAAGAAGGTGGTAAATTTTGGCGGTTTGATGCTGACAGTAAAAATTTGGATTATTTGCTTTTGAGAAGTGGCAACAGATACAGTTTTAGAGGTCAGGCGGGGCAAGAACAGGTGGATCACAAAATATGTATCCTGGGCTGCGGATCCGATGACAAGGAACTGTTATGTATTTGTCGAAAGATACTCTTACTGCTATCGGAGACACATTACACTTGCAGAGATCCACATCACAGCCATTTGCTTCTCACTGGGAGAGTACAGCTACAGAAAATAGTCTTTGTCAACAATGGACTTTGAGAAGCAAAGGTAAAGTTGAAATTATTCAGGGGAATGTGGACAATGCTCAAAAAGATAAGTGGACAGAGAGGCCTGCATACACTTTTCCGGTTAAAATCTTCAGCGTGTCACTATTGGGAAGTGGAGGAAGAAAACCAATCAGTTTGTTTTTCCTGGGCATAGATATTATTTAAATTCTGTAAGGTGTGGTCCATGGAGCATCCTTATACTTTAGATTAAGAAGGACAAGCGGATGTTTTGGGATGGGGTAGTCGGGGGGGCGGAGGGGTGGGGGGGGTTGGGGAGTGGGGAGCTGTGGGTGGGGGGCAAATTTCATCTTCTCTCATCGTGTTACCAATTGCCAATGCTACAATATACGGTCAAGCAATAAAATTTGAGATTTTCAGTGATGTGCCAGGTCTGATGGGAAAAGGGATAAGAAATGACTTGTCTTTATTAACATCTTTCACAATCACTAGATCTGTGCGGAGTCTGCACGTTCTCCCCGTGTGTCCGTGGGTTTCCTCCGGGTGCTCCGGTTTCCTCCAACAGTCCAAAGATGTGCAGGTTAGGTGGATTGGACATGGTAAATTGCCCTTAGTGTCCAAAATTGCCCTTAGCGTTGGGTGGGGTTGCTGGGCTATGGGGATGGGGTGGAGGTGTGGGCTTGGGTAGGGTGCTCTTTCCAAGAGCCAGTGCAGACCCGATGGGCCGAATGGCCTCCTTCTGCACTATAAATTCTATTATTCTATGATTCTAAGATGTCACCAAGCACTCGGCAACGAATGAAGTGCTTTTGAATTGTGTTCATTGTTGTAACGTAGAAACATCGACAAATTTGCATACAGCCAGATACCACAATCAGTAATGAGATGAATTACTAGATATTCAGTTCCTGTCATGTGGATTGAAGGGTAAATATTGGCCAACACCAATATTCAATGGAACACAGAACTCATTGTTAATCAGAAGGGCAGTGGATAATGTCATTAATCTTAATTTATGTTGAAAGTATCTGTGAAGTGAAGTTATCACTGATGTGATAATGCCTTTATCCCCTTGTTCTGTCTCCCGTACATAAAAATGTTGCAATGATAGTGGGCCTCTTTAAACTGCAAACACAATTTCCTCATTGTTGCTTCCAGTTAAGTGCGTGTTTTGTTTAAAAGCGTTATTGTTCCTGCACTCTCTGTGGATTAGGAAAGCGTGGCTCACAGCGACATGATTTAAACAGTTACTCCACCTTGTGACTCTTTGTTGTGAACTTTTTATGGTCGGACTGTACTTTGCAGAGAGAACGGAAAACACGCTGGATACAAATATTTTGAGAATTTAATACACAATTGCAGCAGCTATTTAAAGAGTTATATTTGAACAGTCGGCGGTTGATTGTTGTCTGTTAGATTGTTACTGTATGAAATAATGAAACACTTAAATGTTTTTGATCAGATATAATTTTTTTTAAAGAGAAACTTTCTGGTGGCATTTAACTAATAGAAGAGCCATCAACTTCATTTTATATAATATATAATAAAAACAGAAATGCTGGATCAACTCAGCAGGTCAGACAGTATCTGTGGACAGAAACAAATTCAACGAACTCAAGTTGAACTCCGCTGAATAGCATGTTTAGCAGGGTGTTTCTTGGCGCTAAAGACCCCGCTATTCAATGGCTCTTTGCCGTTTTTTTATCCTCGGCAAGGAATTCCCTGTCGAGGCCACTCTTTAAGTAATTTCCTGCATTAATAATAATAATCTTAATTAGTGTCACAAGTCGGTTTACATTAACACTGCAATTAAGTTACTATGAGAATTCCCTCGTCGCCACATTCTGACACCTGTTCGGCTACACTGAGAGAGAATTCAGAATATCCAATTCACTGAACCTGCACGTCTTTCGGGACTTGTGGGAGGAAACCGGAGCACCCGGAAGAATCCCATGCAGACATGGGGAGAATGTGGAGACTCTGCACAGACAGATACCCAAGACTGGAATCAAAGCCGGGTCCCTGCCACTGTGAAGCAACAGTGCTAACCACTATGCTAACTTACCTCTTCTGGGGTTCTCGAGCTGCCCTCACCCTATCTCTTGCAGGCAAGGCCCGCCTGGGCCCAACCCCAGGCGTGGGCAACCTGGCATCTGGGCACCTTGGCGCTACCGATACCAGGCTGACTGGCTGTCAGTGCCAAGGTGCCAGGTTGGCCATACCAAGTGCCTTGGTACCAGGGAATGCCAGGGTACCACCCTACCTTGTCCTGTCCCCGATCGCCCAGGGGCTACAAATCCCCAGCAAGACCCCCCCCTTCACACCCCACACCCATACCTGAGGTGGCACCATGACTGTTCCACGACTTTATGAACCAATACTAAATGGCGCCCAATTGAAGCCATGCTGGGAAGGCTGGTGAATAGGGTGAGGCTTCTTGCAAAATTCAACAGCCTCGTTCCGACACCAGGACGGGTGTGACAGGCTGCTGAATTGCAGCCAGCGTTAACATTTCTTAAAAGCCCATCTGGTTGACTAATGCCCTTTTAGGAGTGTTATGGGCCAGGGTTTAGAGAACCCCAAAGTGTATTATGGAGTTCACCTGACCCACAACTTTTAATAGATTGTGGTGCGGGGAGCACGCGGCCCACTCTACAGGTGTGGTACAGCAGAAACGGAAAAATATTTTTTAAAGCAAAACAATGTTTATTCTATGAACTCAAGTTAACCTTTTTAAAACATACAGTGAACATCTTAGCAACTATTGATTCAAATACAACCCCTAAAGAATACAACACAAAGTAATCCTTAAGCTGTCCTTTCAATATCCTTAAGACTTAAAAAATAACTTTTAATAGAAGCACATCAGGTTAAAGTCACTACTGAGAGCAGTTATTAGTTCTAAATCACCAAAGGATCAATTTACAGTTTTTAGATTACAGAGAGAGAGTAATACTTCTTCTGGCTGTGACTGAAGCTATCCAGCTCTGAAATCGAAACTAAAGCATACCCTGCAGCAAACAACCTAAAACGAAAGTAAAAAGCTGACAGACAGCCCAGCTTCACCCACTCTCTGACATCACTGCTGTAATAAACACCCATTTCTTAAAGGTACTCACTACAGATATTTATATACACACCCATTTATAAACACCATTTCTTAAAGGTGCTCTCACATGACAGGAGGGAAATCTGTTGTCCTCACAAGTGGCCTACATGTGACTCCTGACCCACAGCGATAGGGATGACTCTGAATTGAACTGGCTTATTTGTACCAAACCATGATAAAAAAAAGTCACCATGGATGTATCTTCATCACGTGTACTGCAGTGATTCTAAGAGGTGGCTCACTAACACAGTCACAAGGACAATAAATGCTGGTATTCCCAGCAATGCCCACATCCTGTGAATGAAGTTTAAAAAGCACACATTCTGTCTTCAATTGGATCGTGGCTATAGCCAAGAGACCTTTGTGTTGTGCATACCGAACCACGCAGAACAGCAAGATCCCAGGGTTGGTTGCTGTTCTGTGCTAAAGTACTGTAAATGATTCTTCTGCAGGATCTCATTTTATAACTGATTTCCTCAAGTGGTAATAGTTTACACTTCTTAACTACCACAGTTACAGGATTTCTGACTTTGAAAGATTCTAAGCCTGGAAGGGAACAAAAAAGAATCCTGTCCAAGGAATGGCCAGTGGCCACAGCACCAATTAAAAATGAATGTCTTTGGAATCTCATCAGCCAGTTTGTTGTGATGGTTACTTCAAGCTCAACCAATTAAGTGGTTGGCTGACGGGTGGCAGATGAATGTGATTATTGTCCAGCCATCAAAAGCATCCACTGCGATTCGTTTAGTATTGAGAAACTTTTACTCAGCCATCTCGCAACAGGGCATTCTGACTTTCTACTTTGAAGGATTAGATCACTTGGAATATTTTACAGGTTTGGCAAGGTATTTTTAAAAGGATCGTGATCTATTAAAAAAGGCGAGAGCCAAGGGCGGTTTTGGGATTAGGAACTCCAAGTTAGAAAGAGAGGAATCCAGAAATTAGGGGGTTCGTTTAGCTCAGTTATTGAACGGCTGGTTCATGATGCAGAGCAACGCCAACAGAGTGAGTTCACGTCCTGTACCAACTGACGTAATTCATGAAGGCCCCGTCCTCTCAACCTTGCCCCTCACCTGAGGTGTGGTGATCCTCAGGTTAAATCACCACCAGTCAGCTCTCCCAGGGGAGAGCAGCCTCTGGGACTGTGGCAGCATTTACATTTTATTCCGAAATTACTTACTTTCAAGGCCAATCTGCACCTCCAAGTCCTGAGCAAATCCCAATTTCTTCTTTCCGCCTGAGGCGCCTTGAGTTTCGAGGGCCCAAGGGCTGGAATTTTCTCTCAAAAAATTTGCCACCTCTCTCCCTCCCTTCTCATAAGATGCTTTTTCAAATCTACCTCTTTAAACTAGCCTTTGAATTCTCATCCTTGTATTTATGCAGCTCAATGTCAAATTTAATTTGATAATCTCTTCTGCGAGGAACTTCTGCTTGGTTTAGGAATTATAGGAGTAAAGATTATTGAGAAGAGACTGGATCCAATTGCTTTTTTTCTACTAAATTCGGTGAGGAATTAATAACCATTAGCAGGGTATTTAACTTGAAATATGAGGCAATAGTAATGTATAAGAGTTGACAAGACTTCAAAAATGATGAGATAATACTAGGAATAGGTGGGTTGTTTGATGGGGAAAGGTTGGCAAGGTTAGGTTTGTATCCACGAGAGTTTAGAAGAGTAAGAGGCGATTTGTTCGAAACCTTAAAGATACTGAGGGGCACTGACAGGGTGGATGTGGGGAGAATGTTTCCTCTTGTTGAAGAATCTAGAAGGTTACTGTTTAAAAATAAGGGATTTCTCATTTAAATCAGTGATTAGGATCATTTATTTCTCTCAGAGCGTCATGAGTCTTGGAACTCTCTTCCTCAAAAGGCAGTGGAATCAGAGTCCGTGAATATTTTTGGCACAGAGCTAGATAGATTCACGATTAACAAGGAGGTGAAAGATTATCAGGGGTAGGCAGGAATGTGGGGTTGAGGCTACAATCAGATTAACCATGATCTTATTGAATGGTGGGGCAGGCTTGAGGGGCCGAGTGGCCTACACTCTTGCTCCTAATTCATATGTTCGTATCTTTCCCGTTCAGGACAGAAGATACGCAGACTACCATCCCAGTTAACACTATTAATTATGGGGTGATGATATGTGGTTGGGATTAGGTTTAACAATGCTGGGATAAACAATCTGTTTGGATCCGATCGAAACAGTATTTTAACTCAAAGAGGGAGAATATTTGCTCTGTGTGGCAGCTGTGAAATAGTTATGGAGCTCTTCATTAAGAAAACCTTTACTATTCCACCACACTTAACAGACAGTGAGCGTGGGTGTGGTGGTCTTTTAGAGGGTCAATGCGGAGTCAATCGGCCGAATGGCCTCCTTCTGCACTGTAGGGATTCTATGAAATCCTCTCTCAGGGGTGTTTCATGAGCAAGCAGAGGGGAATTTGCTTAATTTCCGACTCTCCTGTCTTTCATTATTTTTGGGATAGTTTCACTGACTCGGGGTGGAACTCTAATAACCCAGCCAATCGTCTTTCTTTAACTCTGCATTTCAGGGTGAATTTCACCAGCCCACTCGAGGAAGCATCCAAGACTATCCCAGCCCCTCCCTCACAGCCACCAATGTGCATGTGTTGCCCATTGTCCCACTTTCCTATTCTAGCTGCAACACGCCTTGACTATCACTTTAATGGTTGCAACGTTCTGATTCTTTGGTTTTCCCTTCCGACGGTACTCAATCCTGACAGTATGCCCTGCAACCGATTGGGCACTTCGCATTGTCAGTTACCTTGCCCTTTTTTAGTAGCTCCTGGGATCAGGGCCGGCTCAAGACACCGGCAACTCGGGCAGTCGCCCGGGGCGCCATGTGCCAGGGGGCGCCAGAGACTCGGTCCCGCGCATGCGCAGTTGGGCCGGTGCCAACCAGCGCATGCGCGGTGGCCGCCCTCCCCCATGGCGGCCCCCCCTCGGTCCTCCGCCCCCTCGGTTCGGTCCTCCGCCCCCTCGGTCTGCCCCTCCCTCGGTCCGCCCCCCCCCGGTCCGCCCCCCCCGCCCCTCCCTCGTTCCGCCCCCCGCCCCTCCCTCGGTCCGCCCCCCCCGCCCCTCCCTCGGTCTGCCTCCCCCCCGCCCCTCCCTCGTTCCGCCCCCCGCCCCTCCCTCGGTCCGCCCCTCACTCGTTTCGCCCCTCCCTCGGTCCGCCCCCCCCGCCCCTCCCTCGGTTGGCCCCCCCCCCCCCTCGCCCCCCCCCCCCCCGCCCTCGCCCCCCCCCCCACCCCCGCCCTCGGCCCCGCCCCCCCAGGGCGCCGAAGTTCAACTTGCCCGGGGCGCCAGCAACCCTAGGGCCGGCGCTGCCTGGGATGTGGGTGTCACTGGCAAGGTCAGCATGTTGAACCCTTTGCCCTTGAGAAAATTTAAGGGTTAATCAGATTGGTGTGGGGATCTTGAGTCACCTTTAGGCCAGGCCGGGTAAAGATGGCAGATTGCTTTCCCTGGCCGGCATTAGTGAACCAGATTAGTTTTTAACAACAATCAATGATAGCTGTCATGCTTACAATTACTGAGATAAGCTATCAATTCCAAATTTTAAAAAAATTAATTGAGATCAAATTCCACCAGTGAAGCTGATTTGAATCTATGTCCCCAGGGCATTAGCCTGAACCTCTAAATTACTCGTCCAGTGAAATTACCACTACACCATCATCTCCCCATTATCCCACTATATACCCTGAGGCCTTCTTTGCACCTTTTTGTTTTTCAAATATATATGATTTCATGAAATGTGGCCAGCATTTGTTATCGATCTATAGTTATCCTTGAGTAAGTGGTGGTGAGTCGCCTTCTTGAACCACAGCAGGCTACCTGGTGCAGGTACACCCACAGTGCTGTTAGAAAGGTACACACCCTATAAAACAGGTCCCATGCCAAGCCACACTTCAGATGCGTGGCACTGCTTGAGATGGGTCGTTTTAAGAAGGCCTTCAACCCACATGCATCGCACCTTGTCGAGTCATCCTTCACATCGGCCCATAATTTCTTGCAGAGCCTTATGACTTATGTCTTTTGACTTAGAATGCCCAATCAGAGTATTACGCATTTCCTGTGGAACTGGTTATGGGGTTCCTCAAGAAAATGACAATCATTCAGGTGGCAGCACGGTAGCATGGTGGTCAGCACAGTTGCTTCAAAGCTCCAGGGTCCCAGATTTGATTCCCGGCTTGGGTGACTGTCTGTGTGGAGTCTGCTCGTTCTCCCCGTGTCTGTGTGGGTTTCCTCCAGGTTTCCTCCCACAGTCCAAAGATGTGCAGTTTAGGTGGATTAGCCATGATAAATTGCCCTTGGTGACCAAAAGGTGGGGTGGGGTTACTGGGTTATGGGAATAGGGTGGTGGTGTGGGCTTGGGTAGGGTGCACTTTCCAAGAGCCGGTGCAGACACGATAGGCTGAATGGCCTCTTTCGGCACTGTACATTCTATGATTCTATGAGCCGTCACCCTAAATCCTCGACCTACAGTCATCTGCAAGGGACTTGGTTGTTTTTTATTCTCCCTAAATCAGAACACTGAAGCTTTGGTGCGCAGTTCTGCTCTGGGGTTGGCTGATGTCAGCCAGCACAACACAGGGTCAGTGAGCTTCCTGACCTGTGGTCAGTCCAGTCAGTTTTGCTGGATAAATTTGTGGAGCTATTGCTGAGGTTTACACCTCTGATGTATGTCACTCAGTGGGGGAAAAGATAAGCTCATTCCCAGTAGGAACAATAAAGCATGCATTCTTGTCCTCATTCATTTGCAACACAATTCAGAGGAAAAGTTCCTGACCTTGGCTGGGTGTGTCTGCTTTCATCCACTGCTCATATGAGCCATGTTTACATTGCTGATTCCCAATAGTAAAATGCTTTACTATGACAATAATACAGGTCATAGGCCAGGGAAACATCTGGCCAATAACCAAACATAGTGCTTCATGTGGTTAGTCAAGGGACAGTAGAACATTATGGTCCTGCATATATTAGCTCCGCTCGGTGCACTTTCACTTTCTTCCACTACCATTTAGATAAAAGTTTGAGATAATTGCAGGGATTTGACGATTGGATTCGAAAATTGGCAATCTTGCAGTGTTATTTAAATCATGGAATTAAAACATAACCTTACATGACCTGCTGTGAAAATAAGAACACTTAATTATTACTAAACATTGTTCTTTTGTTTTAATATGTGACCTTTACTGTAAGTTAACACGGCTGGATGAGTCTCAAGAGCTGCCAAGTAATGACAAGAAGACCTCATGCTGCTAACGATTAAAAAGTACCTTTACTTACATGAAGAGAGAAGATTAAAATGCAAACATTCCATCTTTCCCTGCCAGTTCCTCCTCACAGTTGGATATTCAGGGTGGCGGGGTGCGAAGTGGGGTAGTAATTATTCAAATATCATAGGCGGGATTCTCCGAGCCTCAGCGGCGAATTCGCACTCGGCGTGAGGGTGGAGAATGGGGCGCCAGACCCCCGATCGGGTCCGACGCCTTCCCACAATTCTCCGCGGATCGGAGAATGGCCGCCAGTCACGCACGCGCGGTCAACATGGCACCAGTCGGGGGCCATTAAAAGAGGCCCCCGCGGCGATTCTCAGCAGGCAGCTGGCCGAGTTCCGGCTGGTGTGGTTCCCTCATTGTTCCACCCGGCGGGCACTCGGAGTGGCGACTGTGGACTCAGTCCACGGCCGCCCTGGTGGGGGGAGCGGGGGGATCCATCACCCGGGGGGGGGGTCTCCAGGACAGCCAGGTTTGATCGGGGGCCACCGATCGGCGGACGTGCGCAATCTGGGGTGGGGGGGGGGGGGGGCCTATGTTGTGGGGGCCGGCTTGCTATGTGGGTCCGCCATGTTGCCACCAGGGAAGTCCAGAATGATTCGCAGCCGTTTTCTCTCGGGCTTGGGGACATGGCCCCATTAACAGAGAATTCCGCCCCATATCTGCAGTTTCTTCATGTTCTTTTCCTCTTCATTCTTTGTTCAACTATCACATTTACCTGAGCATACCACCATTTATCAGCTCCACCCTTTATGTAGGAAGCTTTATTCCTTTTGACTGTTAGAATGGTTTTGATGTAAATCCCCCTGACGATATATATTCAGCCTCGCTCCTGGGTTTTCCGCTGGGAATATTGGCGGTGGGAATAATCTGAGTGATTTTGCTTGAGAATATAGGTGCGAAGAGAAAGAGTGCAGTAAGACAGTGGGAAGGGGTCAATTGGGATGGTGGGATGCTGTCCCATCAACTATTAATGACCTGTATTAATGACATTTTGAATCATGTCACCAAAGGACAGCATGTTAACGATATGGCGGCCCAAGGGCAGAATTTTGGCAATATCCTAGATGCTAGGTAGGGTGGAGGGGTGAGGGAAGAGAGAGAAAAGTCCTTGATCAGGAAACCTAACTGGAGTGGTCAAACCTACATTGAAAATTGCGAGCACAGAATTAACACGTTCAAAGACTTCGGAGACAAAGGGAGGTTGCATCTGGGGTAACAGTTTGCAGGGATTGCAGGACAAAGGTGGTTTTTTTGAGGAGCAGGTGCAGCTGATGTCAGTTTTGGAAGTGAAGATGACAGTCTCTGAGGAGAGAAATACATCTGCAATGTCAGTTGGATTGGAAAAAGATGCTGAAATAGAGGTCAGTTTCTATATGGATTGGGGCACATTGCAGAGAATTGTATTACCATTCACTGGAATTTAAATGCCAGCCTAAAACAACCATAGCTGACTAGACAAGCAGAATATGACAAAAACTGGCTTCAGGTGCGTCTTCATCTTATTGATGTTATGGAAATTACAGGTTGAAGCCATCAAATCATCACTTATGCGCATTGACCACAGCACGATGGGGAAAATGCATTTGAAGAAGCATTTCTCATTTTCATATAATAGATTCTGATGCCAATTTTTTCCCCAAGATAGAGAAAATACAATGCAAGAAGAAGCTTAAATATTGCTTTAAAAATTGCCAAGAGGTACCAGAAATATGGCTTTGATGAAACTGTAATTTGGAATGTATATTTACATTACATTTAAGATAACTGTGGGTGCAGAAAACTTGTGTTTTCTGTTGGCTGTCAAAGGAATCAGTGCTGCCCCATCAACTATTTACAACCTATATAAAAAAAAAATTATTTTTTTTTATAAATTTAGAGTACCCAATTATTTTTTTCCAATTAAGGGGCAATTTAGCGTGTTCAATCCACCTACCTTGCACATCTTTGGGTTGTGGGGGCGAAACCCACGCAAACACGGGGAGAATGTGCAAACTCCACACGGACAGTGACCCAGAGCCGGGATCGAACCTGGGACCTCAGGGCCGTGAGACTGCAGTGCTAACCCACTGAGCCACCAACAATCTATATTAATAACTTGCAGGATGGGGCTAATTGAATTGTAGCTAAATTTGCTGATGATACAGAGATAGATAGGAAAGCAAGCTGTGAGGGGGATACAAAGAGCTAGAATTACATGGAAGAGATGGGAAGAATGAAATGGAAAAATTCCTGGTTTCACAAAATCGAGAAAAATAGTTGCCAGATGGCCTCACAATGAATGCTTGGCTGAATTCGAAGAATGACTGAGCCATTTAGCTCAGAAGGAAATGTTGACACAGCTGGAGAAAGGAGTGCAAACCTTTGTTTGATTATCACCTCTATTGCCTTGTAATACATTATTCTTTGTTTGATGTGGGTTTTCAATGTCTATCTGTTTGCACAAGATTAAGAGGTCTGAAGTGGATAAAAGATTCTGACATAGCTGATATGGATGACTGATTAACAGCTTTATGTGAAGGTACTGGGCCAATGTTTTTCATAGGGAATGTTAAATCTTTTTCTTGGGTTGCTGACTGATAGTCTATTAATGGAACAGGCTGAGCTCCATCAAAATTGGAGGGTTATGAGAAAGAAAGACTGAAAAAATTGGATTTATACAGTGCATTTCGTGACCAGAGGATATCCCAAAGAACGTTACAGTGAGTGAAGTCGTTTTTGAAGTATAGTCACTGGTGTAATTCAGTATAGACAACAGCTAAGTTGCGCACAGCAAGCTCCCACAATCAGTAATGTGATAATGCCCAGATCATCTGAAATAAAAAATAACTGTTTCCTGTGACTGAAGGATTGACAACCAGAGGACAGGGATTTATGGTGAGTGGCAAATGAACTACAGATGACATGAGGACAAACCCTTCATTCAGTAAGTAGTTAAGATTTGGAATGCACTTCCTGAGAGTGCTGCAGCTACAGATTCAATATTGGTCTTCAAAAAGGAACTGGATAAATACTTGAAGGGGAGAAAAAATAGCAGGGATATGGGGAAAGAGGTGGTGGAACTAATTGAACTGCCTTTCGAAAGATGCAGTTCAGACTCATTGGGCTGAATGGTCTCCTTCTGTCTTGTAATATTCAATGGTTCTACAGTGCAGAAAGAAGAGTCTCCACCGACTCTTCAAAAGAACATTCTACCTCGGCCCACTCCCAGGCCCTATCCCTGTAACCCTGCGCATTGATCATGCCCAATCCATTTAACCTGTACATCTTCAGACTGTTCCTTGAAATATGAGCTGCAGGATTCTCCATCGGCAGGATCCTCCAGTTCACTGGAAGCGCACCCACACCCGCGAGTTTCCTGATGGCATGGAATGGCCACATTGGGAAACCCCATTGCCCGGTTACAGGAAGGGAGAATCCTGCTGCCGGTGGGGGCGTGCCGGAAAACGGGCTGGCGGGACGGAGAATCCTGTACGGGATCTTTTATGTCCACCTGAGAAGATGGCCTGTCTGATCCTTGCTTTGTTTAGCATCTCAGCTGAAAGATGGCACCTCCAACTGCAGTATTCCCTCAGTAGTGCAGCACCGGAGTGTTCACCTGCACAGTAAAATCTCTGTATCTGACTTGGGAATGCTCAATGTCTGAAATTGAAAAAGTGGGATTTCTCAATGCGAACATTCCTGGCATTGATGAGTTATAAGAAAAGCTACCATTCACCATTAGCGATTAAGTGGTAATGTCAATCCATGAGTCTTGTAATGGTCCCATCGATACATCTCCAACTGTGCCCTGTTAACACAATGTTGCTTAGCTCACTTGGCTGTGCAGAAAGCTAACAAGATTCACAGTTGTGTGCGCTTAGATGCAGAAGTCTGCTCGGCAGGCTGCGTGGCTAAGAAACCTATTTGTGGTTGATGGCTGTGTGTAATTATGAACCATTCCCTTCTGAACTTCCTTTGCCCCAGTTTGAATTGAAATGAAGATCGGGAATAATTGGCGTCCCAACGTCAAGGTTTACTCAATGAATATCTGCATCATCAGGAAGTAATGAGCTAAGGTCCCTGAACTAGTCCATAAATAACTGATTTCATAAATAAATATCACCACATGGACTTTGTTCTGAGCTAAGTATGGGGTTTCTAAGAGTTGTCAGACATTTCATTGTTCAGAACAGACTTTCGAAGGGAGATAAACCACAATGATTCATCCATCTCCTGTAATTTGACATTTTCTCCACGAGTTTTGTTTCCTAATAACTATTTGTTGTAACTTGCGACATGCGATCTCTAAGCGTATCATTTCTCCGTTACTGGGAGAGATTTGGAGTTTCCATTCTTAATTTACATGGAATGGGTTAATGGGCAAGGTTGCATTATGTACTCGGGGATCTAACCTATCAGATTTCCTAAACATACCACCAGGTTGCGTTGAGCACAAGAGCGCGGAATTGTTATACTCTTAAAATTGTTTTCCTTCCTCTTCTTTTTTTTTGGACATGTTTGTCAAGCACAAAGAACAAAAAAGTACAGCACAGGAACAGATCCTTCGGCCCTCCAAGCCCGTGCCGATCATGAAGTCCTAACTAAAAAAAACCTTCTGCCCTTACTCGGTCCGGATAAAGAGGTTTTTATTGAAGTTTTTACATTTTGTACACTATATATTCGGTGACAATAAATGTGTTGGTTGCAATGTACAGGTCATCTTCCTCTGTGCCGAACCCCCTCAACCCCCCTCTTCATTCATTGTTTCACGGTCCTTTCCTGAGTCCCTTGCTGTACAATGGTACAATGAGCAGTTACCTGCTATTTACAGGTGAGCAGTGCCCTACGTTTCCCCCCTTTTGCCATTTGGCTTCCCTCCCCCGATCCTGTTTTCGGCATTTCCTTAGGGGTTCCTTTTCTTGTGGTCTTGTTCTAGACCCCCTGGTCGCTGCATTGGCCATTTTCCAGCCTCACCATCCTCCCTTCCCTTTTTACAGCCTGCCCATCCTTTTTTATCCTCCCTCCCCATCCACCAAGCTTTGTGGAAGCCATCCCCTGACCTCGGATGGTGAACTTGATCATCTCCAGGTAGAGAAATTCCAGCCAGTCTGCAGCTGTGTGGTGCAGCTGATCGCCAGCCGAGCAAGATTCTCTGGCAGGCGATTAGGGAGGCAAAAGCAAGGCCGTCGGCCCTCTTCCCCGTGAATAGTTCTGGCTGATCCAATACCCTGAAGACTGTCAGCCTTGGGCACGGCTCCACCCTCACCCCCACAACCTTGGATATTGCCTCGAAGAAGGCTGTCCAGAACCAAACATGCCAGAACATGTGGATGTGGTTGGCCAGGCCTCCCTGGCAATGTTCACATTTGTCCTCCACCTCTGGGAAGAACCTGCTCATTTGCGTTCTTGTCATGAGGGGTTCTGTGCACCACATTCAGCTGCATGAGGCTTAGTCTTGTGCATGAGGAGGTGGAGTTGGCCCTGTTCAGTGCCTCGCTCTAGAGCCCCACCCTATTTCCATCCCTCGTTCTTCCTCCCTTTTTTCCTGTGTTTCGTCCACTGAGGAGCACATCTTTACTAAGAGTCGTACAAAGAGGTCTCCACAGTTTCCTTTCCCCAGACCGTCCGCATCCAGTAACTCCTCTCGCATTTTGCTTCTTTGGGTTTGTGGGTATGCTGTCGTCTACTTGCGGAGAAAGTTTTTGACCTGCAGAAGTCAGGGTTCGTTCCCATTTGATACTTCTAGTCTCTCTATCCGTTCCTTTCAGGTCGCTAGTCTTTCTTCCGTGTAAAAACCATCAGTGTCGCCCCCGATCTGTCTCCACCTCTTAAAGATGGCGTCAAGCATGACTGGTGCGAACCTCTGGTTGCCATAGATGGGGGCCATGATGGAAATTTCGATCAGAGCAAAGTGCTGCTTCATCTGATTCCAAGTTCTCAGGGCAGCTACCACCACTGGGCTTGTTGAGTGTTTTGCTGGGCGCGATCCAACGGCCACGGTGCTATCGAAAAGCAGCTTGCCGTGGCGCAGCGTGGATGATAAAAGCCAGGAGACTCCACTGTTGGGGGGGCATGTGGGGGTCTGGGGACCCTCCCATGGTGCGTTGGGGTTTGGAGGAGTCAGGGGCATCGGAGATCTGGACACCATTTTTAAATCTCTCGCTATAGTGAGGAGTTTCAGCGAGCAGAGCTCCTCGGTATAGAGAACGGGGCTATGTACATTCCCTGCTGAGGCCCCTTATTAAATGCGAGTGGCGTTGTATACACATGTGTTTCTCGGCGTGGCAAGCGCCGGGAAACATGCAGCTAAACGCACTCGCTATGGTACTTTGTTCCCATTTAGTTGAATCGTGCCCATTAAATTCTCTTGTGGAGATACGGTTCAACAGTACACAGAGACATTTGTTCTTCTAAAGTGACCACTAATCAGGCCTGAGCCTTGACCTGTTACCAATTCCTGATCTGAACAGGCCCACTGATCATGTGTATTGAGGTCTGACATTGAGAAAAGGATCAGAAATGGAACCACGGTTGAATTTGTCTTGTGGTGTCAGGCCTTGTATCTAATTATAGTGCCCCAGCTAATTTAATATCATGAGAAGTTGAACTTGGTATTTCCCAGATGAAGGTTTGAACTTGTTACCTGTGTAAAGATATTTAAAAATTATTTCCTTGATGGCAGAATTGACTCACCAATGATGGACACTCTGAATTCTCTGTGTGTGGTGCTGTCCATGAAGCAAAGTGTGGGTATATTAGTGACTCCTTCCTGGTCCTGCAAGTCAATGGTTGCTAGGCGGCTCTTAGAACTCCACTTCAGTCAATAATGGAACCCCCCCCCACCCAGCCTCTCTGTTTTTTCCTTCTGCCATCCATCTGCTCATAACCAGTGTCTCCAAATCCCTGTCAAGTGTTGTTCAGATTGAAACCTAGCAGATCTATGACTTTATCAGTTGCTTCCCATTTCAAGGTTCTCTGTGAGAGTGGTGCCAATGCATAGAGCATAATTTGTATAATTAGTTGATAAGTGTTGTGTTGTCGAGCTTATACAGCCCAGGAAAGTCTCAAGCTCAATCATCTGTCAACGTTGAGTCTGGTATGGTATCAGAGAAGGCATCACTGCCGTTGGAGGCAAAACAAAAAACGTCCTACTCCATCACTCTCTGACGAGTCCCGCTAGAGATGTGTCACCAGAAAGACAGGCTCAGCTGTGTCGCCTCCAGTCGTTGAGTAACCTGTCAGTCAAACCTGGAACTATGTCTCAGTAAGGCACTTGATGCCTTCTGAGGAACTAGAGAGAGGGAGAAAGTGATGGATAGCCACCTGGGCAACGTATTGCACAGATACCCAGGGAGACAGACCTCAGCTAAGAATCCGACCTTCAGGAGGTGAAAAAGCAGGCAAAGTAAAAACAGCAAGAATATAAGAATCAAGTCAGAGGGGGAAATAATGATGAGCAAACAACCATTTCAATATGGCCTATATGAGTACAGTACTAGCTTTTGTTCTGATTGTCTGAATAAGTGATGTACGAGTGAAGCTGGCTCAGACTCTGGCACTATATTAATCTTTAACATCCATGGACAACTGCTGTTAATTTATCATAATGACCCCAGACTCACAGGAATGAAGAATGCTGAGGATAGAAATTTATATTCTGCCTGCTTTAGCGTTAGGATTGTAGGACTTAGAAGTGGGAGTGGGCTATTCGGCCCTTCGAGTTTGCTCCACCATTCAATAAGATCATGGCTGATTTGGTTCTGGTCTCGACTCCACTTTCCTGTCTGTCCACATAATCCTTGATTCCCTCATCAAACAAAAGTCTGCCTAACTCTGCTTTGAATAATTCAATGACCCAGTCACCACTGCCTTTTAGGCAAGTGATAGCCACACACTAACAAGTCTCTGAGAGAAGAAAATTCTCATTTCCGCATTAAAAGGGAGATCTCTTATTTTTAAACTGTGCCCCTTAGTTTAATCTCCCCCACAAGTGGAAACATCTCCCAGTATCTATCCTATTGAATCACCTCAGGATCGTATATGTTTCAATAAGGTCACCACTCATTCTTCTAAACTCCGGTGAGCATAGGTCCAACCTGTTCAACCTTTCTTCATAAGGTAAGACGCTCACGCCAGGAATGTGTCACATGAACATGGATTGTCCTCAAGCCAAATTGTGCTGTGCACTGCTGAATAGTAAATCCTCATGTCGGATCATTTCATCAAGTTGAATCAATTTTAGTGTGTTCATGTGAGAGCACGCACAACAAAACTGTATTGTGTTTCCTCCGGGTGCTCCGGTTTCCTCCCACAGGCCCCAAAAGATGTGCTTGTTCAGTGATTTGGACATTCTGAATTCTCCCTCAGTGTACCCGAACAGGCGTCGTAGTATGGCGACTACGGGATTTTCATAGTAACTTCATTACAGTGTTAATGTAAGCCTACTTGCGACACTAATAAAGATTATTATTATAAGACATGTGTACTGGTTGTATTAAATTGTGGGCGGAACTTGATGTCCCTATCACAGCTAGGGTGGCACCGTAAAATACAGCAAGCCGTTCAAAATCCCTTAACTTCAACGGAAGATCCCGCTAGTGGGAGGGGTTGTGATTTTCCACCCTGTATCTTCTTGGCAGTGCATAATAAATATTAAAGATTGAGTTGTTGCTGGTTAAAGTATTCACCTGCCCAATGTTGTCCTCAGTCTTACTTGTGTCAACTGTAGCTCAGGTGGTATCATGCTTGCCTCTAAGTCAGAAAGTTGCGGGTTTAAGTCCCCTCCAGCACTTCAGCTTACTCCGGGCTGACACTCCAGTGCAGTAGCGAGGGAGGCAAGCTGTGCTCAAGTTGTCAGGAAATAGATTCTGCCACATACGTGCTTGAAGAATCTGGCAGATGGGTTGTTCAGAGGTTTTTGCTCTCTTTCCTCCACCTCAACTTCACCTCTGCATCCCAACAAAGTCTCCAGATTTCAGGCCTCCCCCATGATCTTTCTTCATTTTGGACGGTCTCAAACCAGGGCTTCCCAGGGGCCAGTGGGAATGCTTGAGGACATCCCTCAAGTGTTTCTGCTGTCTTCCTGGGAGCCTCCTGCTGTGACCAGGTTCTGAGTAAAGCAATTGTTTTGAGAGTTTGGTGTTAGGAATACAAAAACATTACAGGCAGCACGGTAGCATACGTGGCTAGCACTGTAGCTTCACAGCGCCAGGGTCCCAGGATCAAGTCCCCGCTGGGTCACTCTCTGTGCAGAGTATGCACGTTCTCTCCGTGTCAGCGTGGGTTTCCTCCAGTTTCCTCCCACAGTCCAAAGATGTGCAGGTTAGGTAGATTGGTTATGCAAAATTGCCCTGAATCTCCAAAAATGTTAGGAGGGCTTATTGGGTTATGGGATGGAAGTGAGGGCTTAAGTGGGTTGGTGCAGATTCAATGGGCCGAATGGCCTCCCTCTGCACTCTATGTTCTATGTATGTATCTATGTATTTCCCATCAGCTGAGCTGGTTTTGAGCAATCGATATCTTAATGCTGGGCAAATTGGCTTGGGAGAGGTTGTTGCAATTGGACCCATTTTCCTGACAATGGATGTGGAGAATCTTTTGAAGGCAGCACTGGGGGTACTTCCCCAGTGCTTCGAGATGCTTGCTTTAGGTTGTCCAAGTATCTGAAGCATATAGAAAATGTTTGCTTTTGAGTTTTTATTCTGTAGGTAAATTAAGTCTGAGTAAGGATTCACTTCAGTAATATCCTTCATTAACTGACTTTTTGGAATAGAACAAACCTGGGTTCCAATCAAAGCTGCACTGCGATGAAGGTATTTTTGAATGCTGTCTATAAGTGTTTTAGGTGATGTGATTTTAACCAGTTTCATGTGTGTTCCTCAGGGCATGAGTCTATATAGTACATAATTGATATTCGAATTGAGTATCATTCGGGCGACTAGCATGAGAAATGGAACAAGTGCTGCTAAAATATTGGGCACGATCTACCCAAATGGGAACAGAGTCCCACAACAAGTAGATTTAACCGGGTGTTTCCCAGCGCTTGGAGCGCCGAGAAACCCTATGGTATCGAACAGGACTCTGCTCCCAATTGGGTAGATTCGGGGCCTCAGCAGGGAACTCCCTGACGCGGCCGCACTTAGTCCCATTTCTTGCACTGAGGAGCTCCAGTTGCCATAACTCCTCAGTGCAGGAAGTGTTCAGCAACCTTTCAGCCCCTGACGCGACCACCAAAACCTTGCCAAAGCCCAACTTACCCATAAGGGAGTCCTCGGGGCTCCCCTCACACCCCACCGCACTTGCAAGGGGCACCCCTGGGCTTGATCCCCAGTGCAGGAAAATACCAGCCTGACACTTTGGCTGTGCCAGCCTGGCACCCTGACAGTGCCCCTGCCACCTGGCAGTGTCACGTGGCAGAGGACAAGTACCTGGGGTCTTCAATCCCCTGATAATCCCCCATGGGTGCCGTTCTCTCTGGTCTCCGTTTGGGGACAGCAAGAAGTCTTACAACACCAGGTTAAAGTCCAACAGGTTTGTTTCAAACACGAGCTTTCGGAGCGCAGCTCCTTCCTCAGGCTGCGCTCCGAAAGCTCGTGTTTGAAACAAACCTGTTGGACTTTAACCTGGTGTTGTAAGACTTCTTACTGTGCTCATCCCAGTCCAACGCCAGCATCTCCACATCATCCGTTTGGGGAGACCAGCGCTGAACGGCGCTCGCCCGAGATCTCTGAAGCAAAGGGGTTAGATTCCAATGCTTCGAATAGATCATAAGAGAGCATATTAGAGTGAGACTAGCTGTCTCACTTTAAATGCAAATTTGCATAATAGTGATCCTGCCCACAATGGGCGGGATGCAGATCGTGACGTCTCGCGAGATTGCGTTTTATCTCGTGAGGCATGGAAAGCCGGGTAGATCCTGGAAAAGGGACCTCCCGGCATCTACTGACCGCTCCGTGCTGATTTTTGTGTGCAACGTGGCTGGTAGATCACACCCACTGGGTTTTGGGTTGAAGCATATTAGTGGGATAGGGTAGAATGACCTTTACTCTGCCATGCACTTAACCTGAAAACGTTTGATGCTGATAATGACACAAAAGTTGTTCCAATTCCCATTAACCTTGAAGAACACAAGCAACTGCGTAACAAACATTCTGTTCCTATTGGCTGCGTTTCTGCCTATCTTCTTTACAACACTCAATAGTGATAAAAAGCAGAAACAGGGGACACTGTGTTTTATGATCGCTGTCATGATGAGCTTACCTGTAAGTGCTGTTTCCCATTTACTGACTATCACACTCCTTTGCCAGTCAATTAAATACCTGTAACAATCAGAAAGATTGTGAGGACCACAAAAAGGCTTTGTGGTGCAGATTGTGACTCAAAGGCAGCTGCACATTCAGTTCTTCATATACTTCAGCAATGTGGCATCTGCTCCACAGTATCCACAGCACCAAAAGCCTTTAGATCACTATTAAAGAAGCACTTGTAGAAACGGCTTTGCATTATACACAGACCATTAGAGAGGGGTCGCAGAAGCTTTATGCTGAGGGATTTTTTTCTCTCTCCCCCTTTGTACAATAACTGCCTTTTCCAAGCTATAAATTGAACTGTTAATTCTATAATGTGTCATTTGCCTGCTGTTAATGTTGTACAGGTCACAGTGAGTTGTAACTGTTGTCTCGAAACAGGTTGATCTTGTTCTCTGTAGACCTATTGACAAGAGTATAAAAGATTTTTTATCAGTGTTTCATGCTTTGAACTTTAACACCCTGGTTCATCATTGGTTTCTCGGGCATTGTAATGACACATTTGGCTACAGTGCTGCATCACACAATGCAGTGTGGAATATTTGCTTCACTTTTGAACACATCAATCTAGGCATTCCTTCTATAGTGTACTGTTCAACACATAGGTCTCATGGTAGAGGACAGCAAGCTCCTTATTACCTCATGGCTGGCACGGGACAGTCCATTAGTTGCTAGAAGTGTTTACAACACAGGATATGGAAACATTGAATAATTTTTCAAAAAATCTGTGGAAATGTCATCAAACATCTGAAAGTACAGTACAAGGAATAACAGGGGAGCCTGTCCATTGTTCTTGGCCTTTAACTATGTTTACAGTACATGAGTCAAACAATTCAAAGGATTCACCTCAGCTTCATAAACAGCACTTTCCGCTTAAACAAGAGAATGGAAAGAACAATATAAATTGCGTCCCTGCCTGACTACTGTGGGATCACTTAATTCAGCAGGGAGCTGTTAATTCCCCCATTAAAAAGAGAGGGATGGTTTGTAAGATGGGGGAATGTTAACAAATACTTTTCAGCACAAGAAACGTGTTGCTACATTTAATGCAAATTTTGCTTAATGTAACCTGGGATATTTAACTTGTGAGAAATATTAATTTGTTGTAACGCTATGTTGTACACAATTCACACAACAAGCCCAACAGTATTGGTGCTTTTAATTCTCTTTTTAGCGATTAGTTTCTCTGTTACAAATCCTCTCGCAAGGGACTCACTGTGACATCCCCATACAACTGGGCAAGTGCATTTATTTTCCTTTAGTCCTCTCTTAGTGCCACCCTGTGGTTTGACACGAAGGAGGGAAATCTCAGTGAGACAAAATATGATCTGACAGAGATATGGAATGAGAAAAAGGCCAACCGACACACTCTTTCCGTTGGTTACCCTTCACGCAAGATGGATTGTCATGTCTCAGTGACTCACTTTTAATATTCCAGCCATGGCATGATAAAGGCCTCATTGTCCTGAGGTGAAAGTGGTAAATTGATTTAAATGATTTATTTGGGGGAATGATGGTGGGCAGAGTAATAATTTCACTGGACTAGTAATCCAGAGGCCTAGGCTCGGGAATTATGAGTTCAAATCTGTGGTGGCTGGTGGAATTTGAATTCAAGCAATGAATCTTGTATTGTAAAGATAGTTTCAGTCATGGTGACCATGAAACTATCACCAATAGTTGTAAAGACTTATCTGGTTCACTAATATCCTTTAGTGAGGGAAGTAGAACCGTAGAAATGATGCAGCACAGAATGGGGACATTCGGCCCATCTTTTCCATGCTCACTCAAAGACACCCTGGTGCCCTTTCTAATCCCATCTTCCTGCAGCCAGCACATAGCCCTACAGCTTACAGCACTTAAGGTGAAGTTCCAGGTACTTTTTAAAAGAGTTTAAGGTCTCTGCCTCCACCAGCACCTCTGGTAGCAAAATTCAGACACTTAGCACCACTGCTTAAAAAAGGTTTTTCCTCATGTCCCCATTAATCCACTTAGCTTGAACCTATGACCCCTGGTTTTTGAACACTCTCCCAAGGGAAATAGGTCCCCCTTGCCGACTGTACCTCTATCCCTTATAATTTTGTATACCTCTCTAATCTCTTCTCGTAGCTACAGTTCTCCAGTCCTGGCAACACTAGTAAATCTTCTCCACACTCTCTGACTTGAGCTAACAAGATTAAGGGCTGCATTACTCAACTTTACGCGACGTCTTAGAGGCATCACCAGGACAAAGGGCCCTCATCGTTTTCCTCGTATTTCCCCTTTGTTCTGCAAGGTGAATGGAAGGAGAAGGTGAGGACATGTTGAGCAACACCAGTGCTTTAGGAGAGAGGGACAGGAGAGTGAGGGAGGGGATCTCTTCCTCTCCCACCCTCTATGGGTTCTAAATATCTCCCCCTATGGATCCCCTTCATCTGGACCTCCAGTGCTGCGTTTGAGAGCTTAAACACCCCCTCCCTCTGTTCCCGAGTTATCCTAGACCTTGTCATTGTGTGTCAGCCGGAACATTCCACATCTTCGGTGGAAGTGAGTGAGTGGAGCCTGCACTTGCTGCTCCATGAGAACTGTGTTAATCAACACCTGGGTCTGTTTTAGCATTTCCAGACAAATTCAAATTATGGTGATCACCAATTGACCAAAATTGTGTGCTCAAGCCAGACTTGTATTACTGTCACAACAACTATACACCATCTGTTTTCATCAAAATAACTTACAAGGCATTGCTTTCAAAATTAGACACCCCCGTTGAATATAACATTTAACAAATGACAACAAATGAAAAATACGTATCCATATTAGAACTATGTTTTGGATTAAAATGAAGCATAAATATTCTTTTCCAAGGACTAAGAGCCCATTAAAGACCAGTTGAAAGTCAAACAGGTGCTTTGTGTCGACTGTGACAGATTGTAATGCAAATTAAAGATTGTCCATTTGCTTCTATTTTTATTAAGAGCTTGGTGTCTGAAAATATTTGTGAACCCATTAGGGGTGGTACCAATACGTTTCAATTAGCCTCTAAGCATGCAGTAATTACTATCATTATTAGCCAGAATCTCTACTCATTGAAATAAAATAGAACATTTTGGAACACACAAATAGCAGTGATTATTGTTCTGTTACCTTTCTCCATCTTGTAGCACAATTCACACCATTTTTATCCCCTTGGCTAGGTCCTTGATATTTTGGATTGGTTTCTCTCTGCTCCCTGTGGATAAATTTAAGATCCCTCAACATATTTCAAGAGGTCAGCTAAGTATTAAGAAACTCTAATGATCAAGGAGCTAGTAGTCCAACTTTGTTATGTATCAGAGAATGCATCCCTACGAGTGGAATATCACATGATCTGTAGAGACATCAGCAGAGTGTTTTTTGCGTATGCTTTAGCCCTCCGTTTTAATTTGAATGAGCAACATCCCCAATAAAATATCTGATCACTTTTGTAAGAATACAAGAGTGGAGCACCATCATACTGTTTCTCTCTTCGGCAAACTCAAGAGAAAACTGGGGACGAGGATCGCGGCAAAAAAACAAAATTGGTAAAAGAAAATCATCAACAAACGCAGTGAAGATGGCGTCAAGAGCAGAGAAAGATTCTTGGGACCGGACTCTCACACATTGGGTGAAGCACAGATGCGATGCTGAAAGATTTAAAAGACAAAGGGAATCCAACTATGAGTAAGAAGAACTACAGTTCGAGACTTGCTCGCTGTTGAAATGGGTAGAGTCTGGGTTGCAGGGACTGCACACATGGCGAAGTGAAATGGACTGCGGGAACGGGGATTCAGAAGTCTTCCGATCTTGTACAGGCCACCACTCAGGTAAAAGTCAGACCACAGTCGAACAAAAAGGAAAATAATTTGAGGTTATATTGTGGAAAGGGTGATTGCTTGTGCAATACATCCAAAAGTAATGGAAGGGAGGAAGTTGGTTGAAGTATAGGCCCAGGAGCCGGTATCCGGAATAATGGGAAAACAGACGCCATGGATGCATTTGATAAAGACTGAAAATTGGAACTCATATGAGGAGAGATTCCAATTGCGAATCAAACACCGAAGGACCTGACGGTCACAACATTTCTCAGTTCAGTAGGGCATAAAACTTTTATGCTGCTACAAAACTTCATTCGTCCAGCAAAACCTAACGATAAGACTTATATCACACACGTAGGACATTTAATATCGTAAATCAGAGAAATATGCAAAAGGTGATGCTTTGTTAAGATTGCCGTTACAAATAAAACAAGAACCTGAAGAAATGTGTTAACATCCTTTATTTCTCACTCATGGATAGTGTACCTGTGACTTCATCTCAAGGTCAGTGATACACAAGGACCGATCCAGTGATGGGGAAGGTGATGGACTTGGTCCAAAAAGGAATCACCGCAACAATTCAGAACTCAAGCCCTACATCAGTCGAAGTTGTGAGTTGACAGTCCAGAATGGACTTTTATTATGGGGGATCCAAGTGATTATTCCTCTGTACTTACATAATGAAGTCCTTGACCAACTGCATGAGGGACTTCCTGGTGTGGCAACGATGAAGGAACTGGCTTTTAGTTACTTTTAGTGGCCGGGATTAGACTCTCAAATCAAAGAGAAAGTGGGGCAATGTGAGTCCTGTAGAAAACGAAGAAACACTCCACCACTGAAACCCTTACATTCATGCAAATGGCCGACACAACCATGGCAGAGAATACACATAGAACACACATGTTTCTAGTGATTGTGGATGAGCACTCTAAATGGCCGGATGTAGTAATTACAAAACCCATGACTACCGAACTAACTATTGAGAAGCTGGACAAAATATTCTCAAGGTTGGTACGCTGGAGCAGGGCTTAAGTGACATTGGTACTCAGTTTACTTCTAAAGATTTACCATAAGAACATAAGACATAGGAGCAGAATTAGGCCACCCACTCGGCCCATTGGGTCTGCTCTGCCATTCAATTATTGCTGATATTTTTTTCATCCCCATTCTCCTGCCTTTTCCCCTTATCCCTGATCCCCTTATTAATCAAGAACCTATCTATTTTGAGGACTACTTAAGAAGAAATGGTATACAATACATAGAATCAGATCTGTGCCATCCTGTAACAAATGGATTGCCAGAACCATTTGTACGGCCATTTAAATATTCCATCAAGGCACCAAAGGACCAAGGTATGTTGGCAATAAGAGTGAACAATTCCTAATGTCTTATTGGAACACCTCACACTCAACAACAGAGTTCACCAGCAATGCTGCTGTTCAAAAAGAAACTGAGAACACAGTTTGATTGTTGATACCATCTGACACTTCAGAGATTGTCAAACAACACCAATAAGCACAGATTACTAGGAGGGAACAAAACTCTAAAAGGTGAGTATTCACTCAAGGAGAGAGCGTGCTAGCGGGGTGCTACACCACCAATGGGAAATGAGTACCCACTGTCAGCATTGCAAAAAAAAGGTCTCAACATCATACACCACACAGGCAGATGACGAAAGAGTTTGGCGATGCCAGACTGACCAAATATTAGCTTCATGAAGTGAAGTCGTTGGAACTTCTCAAGAAGTATTTCCCTTGGGAAATCTAAACAGTGATACTTCTGAACAGAATCCAAACACAGCTACAAGTTCTGATTCTATTTCTGAGGACTTTTCAATACCTATAGAGGTGGACACTGTAGTAATATTTCAGGAAGTACCACCCACTGAAGGAAGAGAGGACACTTCCAAGGTCGCAAGAAGCCAAGTTTGAGAATGTCAAGTACAAACCAAAAGAAATAGAATCCCTACTGTGTAGAAGGAAGCCATTTGGCCCATTGAGTCGGCACCGACGCTATGAAAGAACACCCTACCTAGGCACAGCCTATCTCTGTAACTAGTAACCCCACCTAAACTTTTGGACACTAAGGGGCAATTTAGCATGGTCCAACTTGCATAGAATGTTAAGAAAGTTGTTGTTGTACTAAAGTAAAGGGGAGGGGAGTTATGTATCATAGAATACGACCCTGCTGGTGGAACATCATGTGATGTGTAGTGATGTCAGCAGAGTATTTTTGTGCGGCCTGCAGTTCTCCATCTTAGATTGTACGAGCAACATCTCCTAATAAAACGTATCATCGTGGTTGTAAGAATCCAAGTGTGCACCTCCATACCCTTTGTCTTTGCGGCAAACTCAAATATATGACAAACGTATCTGTGTTTAAGATGCTTTAGAACAAATGGACTGTGATACCTATATTGTAGGGTGTAATGCCCCATTGGCAACCCAAAGCGAGTGGGAACTGTTGGAAACAGTGTCCTAAATCCAGCTATCTAAAAAGCAGTGATATCTGAAAATCTGACATTTCTTTTAAGCTGCCATGCATGAATGTCTTATTATGTTTAGGTCAGCAAAATAGCTCCGGGTGGTCCGAGCGACTCCACCTTCCCCAAAACCTGGCGAGATGTGAAATCCAGGGCAGACTATTGCTGATTTGACATGTCGATGTACCTATGCCACTTTAAGTATGGGGAGCGAGACATTCCAGAAAAAAGAAAGTGATGCACGTAGGCCAGGATTCTCCGAGCCTCCGTGTCGAAATCACACTGGGCGCGGGGGCGGACAATGGGGCGTCAGACCGCGATCGGGTCCGACGCTGGGACGCAAACCTCCAGCAACTGGAGAATTGACGCCAGTCGCGCTCGTGCGGTCGGCGCGGCGCCGGTCGCGGGCCATTGAAAGAGCGATTCTCCGCAGTCGACCGTCCGAGTTCCCACCGGTGTGGTTCATGTACGGTTCCACCCGTCGGGAGCTCGGCGTTGCGGCTGCGGTGGCTGTCCTGGTGGGGGGAATCAATCTCCGGGCGGACCTCCGTGATGGCCAGGTCCGTGATCGGGGGCCACCGATCAGCAGGCGCATGTGATCTGCTTCTACCGCACCAGCCCGCTGTGTGGCTCTGCCATGTTGCACAGGGCCGGCGCGGAAGCAGCCGCCGCAAGCATTCGCGGACCTGCGGCCGGCAGTGCAGGGCCGCGTACGGCAGCCAGAGCTGCATGGAGTACTCCGGCGCCGTTCTGGCCCCCTGTGGGCCAGGCAATCGCTGGGCCAAGAGGCCTGTTTACGCCGGCGTCAACACTTAGCCTCTGTTTGGAAGAATCCCGGCTATAATATCTGTCGCAGGAGAAGGACACAAAATGTAGACAAAGCCTAAATTACTAAACACAATCCAGACTCATTGCTGAAAACTAAAATGCAATCATTTCTATGTGCAATGATCGTATCTTCTTCAGTGTAATCATTTTGCTTCTTGTAATGATGCACTTTCACAGACTTCACTAGAAACACAAAAGGTATTTCTTAATCAGAAAAACTGTACACCAGTGGCTGCCGTTAGTCCCCTACATGTTTTCTCCCAAGAGAGTGCTCCAACCCCTGGGGCGATTACCCAATCCAGAAGTAAAAGACAGTTTGCACCAGTGTTCTTATTTCCCTATTTTACTGTTTTTGCCTTCTGGGTCGTTCTGCACCCAAATTGGCCACGCAAGTCAGGTGACCCATACTCTGCTGTGTTGCCCTTAAAGAGAAAATCACCACCAATCACCAAACCTTTCCAAAACATTCCCTGAAAATATTTGTATTACCCGAGATGGTTTGGACCACACGACCATAAGACTTGGGAGCAGAAGTAGGCCACTCAGCCCATCGGGTCTGCTCCGCCATTCAATGAGATCATAGCTGATCTGATATAATCCTCAACTCCACTTTTTCGCCTTATCCCCATAACCCTTTATTCCCTCACTGATTAAAAATCGGTCTATCTCAGCCTTAAACAATTTAACATACTTAACAACCCAGCTTCTACAGCACTCTGCAGTAAAGAATTTCACATTCACTACCCTGCGAGAGAACAGGGTCCTTGTGGGTTAGATGTAACGAAGAGGGCAATTTTGTTCCTCAATGCCATTAGTTTTGGGAGCTAGAATTCTGCCTCAAAAGCCTTCTGAAGTTAAATATTTTACGTGGCTATTCTTTTCAGTACAAGGGTCAAATTGCAATGACTGCAGTTTATTTTGGAAAATTCAATTCCCAAGAGTTGTATGTACCAGCAACTGGAATATTACCAAAATAGGGCTTCTCAGTCTCAGCAAAAGTATTTAATAGCAGAATTGAAGCTCAAAACCAGAATTTTTTCTGCTCATAATTAGTTATTGCGCAGTCCAATTGGTTCACTGGAAACATCTTATCCTCGTTTTTTGAGAGACTACAATAGTCTTGATCTAATGTGAAATATGTTGCACATTTGGATAAAAGTTCAGCCGCAATTAGAATTGAAAAGGGTGGATGAGAAGTCAAATGCCCTTTGAAGCACAGATCTTGGAGAAGTTCCATCAATGAGTCTAACAGAATTAGTCATTACTTCCTTTGAAATCTGAATGAATGAAGTTTGCAAACGGTGCAAAATGAAAAGGGGGCAGACCTTTTGACACAGCTGGATGCTTATTGGAGCCTTGGGAAATCTGTTTAAGAAGCTCAGTATTGAGAGACATTGAGTGCACAATCTGAGCCGATTTTACATCCTGTAGATGTAGATGTAGTCACTTGCACTGTATTTACACTTTAGTCAAGTTTGATGATCGTGGAAAAAAAACAAGTGTGCTCCAAACTTAGACGCTCCTCCCTACCTTACGCCAACTTCATCCTGTCTGCACACTCATGTTAACTCTGGAGCGAGTGAGAAGAGGTTTGCAAGAATACTGCCAACTGTGGAAAATTGCAGGTGTGAAGAGAGATTGGATAGGCTCGAGTTGCTTTCCTTAGGACAGAGGAGGCTGAGGGGTGACCTAAGAGGTGAAAAAATTATGCTGGGCCCAGACAGGAAAGACTTGATTCCCCCTTGCTGAGGGGTCAATTACCAGGGGACATAGATTTAAGGTGTTTGGCAGATTGAAGGTATTTTCATCTATATACAGAATGGAAATGGGCAAACAACAAACGCAACAGTTAACCATGCGCAATTCCCCCTTAGCACCACCTTTTGCAACCAGCAACCCCCCCCCGCCAAACCCAAACAAAACCCGAAAACCCACCCCGGCACTGACGTGCTACTACTCTTAAAGAAGTCAATGAACAGCCTCCGCCTTGTGGAGAATCCCTCCTTTGCCCCTCTTCTGGTGAACCTGATGTTTTCTAGGTGGAGAAACTCTTGCCAAGTCGGCCACCCATGCCCCGCTTTCGGCGGCTCTGAGTCCCGCCAACACAACAAGATCCGCCTCCCGGCTGTCTGGGAGGCAAAGGCTATCACGTCAGCCTCTCTCCCCATCTGCACTCCCATATCCTCTGACACCCCAAACAACACCACCCACAGGTTTGGCGCCAGTCCCAAGATCTTTAACTTTATGTTCACAAACTCTTTCCAGTACCACTACAACTTCAAACATGCCCAAAACATATGGTTCACCGGACTGCCTGCACTCCACCCACACCTATACTCCACCCGTGGAAAAAAATGACTCATCCTAGACCACGTCATATCAGCTCTATGAACTACCTTAAACTGTCTGAGACTACGTCTTGCACACAACAAAGATAAGTTTATGAGGAAATGCTGGAGAGTGCTATTGCCAATGGTTCAATCACTAAGGGCAAATAGGAGAACGGACACCCAGCCTCGTCCTCTGATGCAACCCAAAATGCTCCAAACTGACACTATTAGTCCGCACACTTGCCTTAGGAGCCCTGTACAATAATTTCACCCAGTTGACAAACCCCTGCCCAAACATGAACTGCCCTAACACCTCGCATAAGTACAGCCAGTCCACATGGTCAAACATCTTTTCTACCTCCCGGCCCGTCAAGGATATCATTATCATATTCAATGGCCTCCGAACATTGGCCCATAGCTGCCGCCCCTTCACAAACTGTGTCTGGTCCTCCTCCATCATCCCTGGTGCACAATTCTCTATCCGCACTGCCAGAACTTTTGGCAATAGCTTCACATCAGCATTTAACAATGATATCGGGCGGTACGACTCATACTGCTCTGGGTCTTTATCTTTCTTTAAAATGAGCAAGATAGACACGGGGGGAAGCTCACCCCTCCCCACTGACTTATTGTACATCTCCGCTAACAGGGGTTCCAGTTCCGAACCAAACCTCTTATAAAACTCTGCAGGGAACCCGTCCAGGCTCAGGGCCTTCCCCGACTGCATTGCCCCCACACACCGGGCACGACCTGTCCAGACTCGTATCCAGCACCGTATTAAACTCTCCCCCATGATCAGCTGGCGTGTGTGCAGGCACGGGATCTTTGCTATGATTCACTTCATAAACTCCACATCGCCCCAATTTGGGGCATAAAGGTTCACCAGCACCATGGGAGGGAGGGGTGGGTTGCCCTCCTGCTCACCATCACAAATCTACCCCCTAAGACCGCCACTGTGCTCCCCACGACAAAGGACACCTTCTTATTAACCAAAACACCACTCGCTCATCTTCATATCCAGTCCTGATGAAACACTTGTTCCACATATCCTTTCCTCAAGTGAGTCCACCACCTTCAAATGAGTCTCTTGCAAAAACACAACGTCCGCCTTCAGACTCCTCAAGTGCATGAACATGCTCAACCTCTTGACCGGCCCATTTAATTCCCTAATATTCCATGAAGTTAGCTGGGTCAGGAGGGGGTTAAACCCCCACACCCGTCAGTCATGTCTCCGCTTTAACCAGCTCCCAAAGGTCCACACCCCGTGCCCCTCTAGGGCCTCCCGAAGATGTTCGCTGCCATTATCCCTTCAGCAACTGCGCCACACCAACTTCGTCCATGTCAAACCCACTCCAACCCTCCCCCCCCACCATCACCAACCCAGAACAAGAAAACAAAAGCCACCACCAACTGTTCCGTGGACCACTGAGTGGGCAACGATGCCGCAGAGCTCTCTGCTATCATTCCTTCTATCGCACTCCTCGAAATCTCCTGGACTGACTGTTGCCCCTTGCAGTTGCAGTCCTTGTTTGATAGCGCTGAGACATGCCCACCCGAAGAAGAATCCTAGCCCTATCTGTTCCTGTAGTTTGTACCCCCATGAGTTTGTAATGAGGACCAAACAATTTCACCTCAAGCAGGAGCCACCAAATATGCGACCACTCATTCCATGGCCGCCACAGGAAGTGAAGGAAAAACCTTTTCACCCAGAGGGTGGTGGGAATCTGAAATTTGCTGCCGGAGTTGGTGATTGAGGCTGAAACGCTCGACTCATTTCAAAGGACCGGAGAACTGCATCTGAAGTTACTGTACCCTTCAGGGCTACAGACCGGATGCTGGAAAGTGGAATTAAAATGATCAGTTAGTTTCTTTTTGTTTGGTCAGCGCAGACTCGATGGGCCGAATGTCCTCTTTTTGCACCGTAATCTTTCCGTGGTTCTATGGTTTGATGTCTGGGTAGTGAAAAAAATTCAGCAACATATGTAAATAGTGCCTTTCATGTAAAAAAATGCCCCAAGGCGCTCGACGGGAGCATTATCCAAGAAAAATACAACACCAAGCCATATAAAGAGATATTCCAGATCTTAGAACATAAGCAGCTTAAGGCAGGGCCACCAGTGAAGGAGGAATTTAAAATCGAGAATGCTCAACAGGCCAGTACGAGATGAGTTTGGTGGTTTGTGGGGCTGGAGGAAATTACCAGATAGAGAGGGGCGGAGCCATGGAGGGATTTGAAAACAAGGATGAGAATGTTAAACTCAAGATATTGCTTGAACGGGAGCCACCATAGGTCAGCAAACACAGGAGTGATGGGCAAGTGGGACTTGTCAGCCAAGTCTTGGATGACCTCAGTTGAAAGCCACTTAAATTTCTTATCGATACTATCATATGGAAACCTCCCTCACCCCTTCCCACATCCACTCCTCGACACTTAACTTCATGGATCTCTCTCAAATAAAACTTTAATATAGGAATAAAAGCCTGAGCTAAAATTATAGAAGCTTTCACATTGGCTCTGTGCAGATTTCACTGCTTTTCTTGTTCGACTTGTGCCTTGTTTCCAGATAAATGTCTAAAATATTAAAACCAATTTATGAACTGAGCTTACCTTATAAAAATCAAATACAATCTACTCCCTTTAAATCTCCACAATTCAAAAATATTCCAAACTAATTTCCCATTTTAAAACCAGAAATGCAAATTATGAACTGGATTATTCTTTTCCTCATTGATTTAGTAAATTTACAATTTTCAAGACAATTTATGATTTTTTACTTTAAACTGTTTCGGACAAATGTTCCTTTAATTTATAACTAACCATTTAATTAAAAAATATGAAGCAATTTTAATCTCCACTCTTGTTTATCTCTCTCAGACACTTTGATGTATTTCTCTGAATTATTTAAATTTTAATTCTAACTGCAGCTTTGCTCACATTTCTTTCAGCTCCAATCTCTCAGTATTTGACCTCAAAGGTTTAAATTAATTCAGAATTATTATCTCCCTCTCTGCTAAATGTCTCCGCCCAGCCTTCAGCCCACTCCCTCCTGCAGCGTCTCACTTTCTGCCGATCATCCAAAAATACTCCCTCTATTTATAGCGCTAAGCCCTCCCCCTCCCCCTCCCTGAAGGGTGACTCGAGCCTCATGCTCCCCCCTTCCCAACAGTGGCTGATGTAAACTTTGGCCCATTCAGAGCCCCCGCGCGCGTTGTGCCTCCCTGGACACGTGAAGCGCATGCTCTCTTCACACCAGTGCTCGCGGTCACCGTCCAACTGTCAGAGGCAGCGCTCCGATTGGTGGCGCACGGGACACATGTTTCCCAACCAAAGCTAAAGTGGGGAAGTCGGTGCCGTTAATCAAGCATCACACATGCATGTGCCAGCAGGAATGCGTGTGCACACATTTATTATCCAATAAAAAAAGTAAAAGATTAAGTGACCTTTGTGCTTGAGATGTAAACTTTACACGTTGCAGCCAATTTAGGTTAGTTGGTTTCTTGGATGTGGTCAGATGTAGAAGATTTTGCAACAACTATGAGATCTCAATTCACTGGTAGGTTTCTAATATAGTCTCAAACTGGGTGATACTCTTATTCCAAAAGTGAGAGAGAGCAGCCTTCGGCCTGTTTCCTCTGCTGAAGACTTTCATGACATAGCCTGAGTCACTTGCAATCTCTCTCATGCCTGGCACCCTTGCCTTGAAACAGTTCACCCATTGTGTATTTCCTCGAGGTTTTGGGTGTGGCAGCCATTGTTTCAATATCTCCTACTTTGCATTTTTAATGCCTCTTCCTTAGACAGTTACAGTTCCTTTGACGGGTATCTGGATTAGCGGAAATGCCTCTCTTCACACTTCCTGAAAGTGATTTGTTGGTTTCTCACCTTCACCTGGGAATGTGGCATGGAGTTTTAAGCAGTTTGTTATGTCTCAGCTCAAATTGCAAAATTTCCAATGAGTTAAAAGTTGCAAATCATATTTTCAAAAACATTGAGAATGTTTCAGAATCACAGAAGTTATAATGGTTTTAATTGGAGTTTACAACTCCTGACACATAACCCCTTTTGTATCTGCGTCATCACAACATGTACGTGACCACCTAATCCATAATATATTTGTGTGGTGGGGAATAATATACTGTGAGCTCATCCAAAACTGTGCTTCCTACTTCCTTCCACATGTTGTTCACCTAAAACCCAAGCGCTCACTGAGCGGCATTCAGCAACATCTCCATTTTTAAATGCTCCTTGTTTTCAAATCTCCTTCCATGTCCCCACCTCTCCCTTACCTCCTCAAGTCCAACAACCCTCCAACATCTCTACACTTGTATTGGTCGAGTCGTTCGTGCATACACGGCTTTCATTGCTTCACTATTGTCATCCTGTTTTCTCTCCAATGTTAATCCCCTTCGGGTCCTCCTCTTTGACCAAGCCTTTAATCACCAAACCTGGCTCTTTTTGTGGTTGGTGTCAAATTTTACTCGAAAGTGCTCCTCTAAAGCACCTGGGGCAATAATGAAGTCGTGAGAAATGCAAATTGTTTGTTTCTAAAACTGGAATTGCATTCCCGGACAACCTACTTCCAAACTGGAAACATTATCCACGGTTTTTCATGAACTGGATTTCAAATAACTTGCACAGCAGAATGGGCTGGCCAGATGCCACAATCCCCTTTTTCTTGCAGCTATTAGTATGAACATTGTCACTTTAAGGAAGTGTGAATTGTGTTTTCCGCATAGTAAATTGGCTGTGTCCTTTTGACAGTGAGGGATGAAAGCTTTGAATGAGGGGAATGGGAGAGAACAGCTTTGTTGGGTTAAGTAATAAGCGCCATTTGGTAAGCAGGCTGGGCGGGCAATTTTCTTCAGAAAAGTCAGAGCAATTCAATTCATCCTGAAGACTGTCTTAGCTTTAGGAAGTATTTATCCAATATTTGGGGCAGCACGAGAGCACAAGTGGATAGCACTATGGCTTCACAGCGCCAGCGTCCCAGGTTCGATTCCCCGCTGGGTCACTGTCTGTGTGGAGTCTGCACATTCTTCCTGTGTCTGCATGGGTTTCCTCCGGGTGCTCCGGTTTCCTCCCACAGTCCAAAGACGTGCAGGTTAGGTGGATTAGCCATGATAAATTGCCCTTAGTGACCAAAAAGGTTAGGATGGGTTATTGGGATAGGGTGGAAGTGAGGGCGTAAGTGGGTCGGTGCAGACTCGATGGGCCGAATGGCCTCCTTCTGCACTGTATGACCCACTTAAGCCCTCACATTCACCCTATCCCCGTAACCCAATAACCTCCTAACATTTTTGGTCACTATGGACAATTTATCATGACCAATCCACCTAACCTGCACGTCTTTGGACTGTGGGAGGAAACCCACGCAGACATGGGGAGAACGTGCAGACTCCACACACACACAGTGACTTAGCGGGGAATGGAACCTGGTACGCTGGCGCTGTAAAGCCACAGTGCTATCCACTGTTCTTTGTTCTAAAGTACTTGTGCTACCGTGCTGCCCATATCACAATACATTAACGATGAAGACAATCAAACTCAAGCAGAAATCATGCCCTTGACAAACCCCGCCAAGTAAGAATTTCTACAAAATCCTGCACTGCAATGCTGCCAGAAATGACCGTTGGCTATGTAAATTGGGTGGATCAAAATATTCAGTTCAGGCTCCTTTCCTCCTGCAGTTGAATTATTTTTCTGTCAGTAAATAGCTTTCCCGCCAATCAATCATGCCCTTTTCGCTTATTGCCTAACTTGTTTCTAATAACAGGCTTGAGCTATGCGCGTCATTCTCTGTGTGCGAGATAAATCTTCAGTAAAGCTGCAACAGTTTTCCTAAAGAATCCATGACCACTTTACTGTCGGCCACAAAAAATAAGTCCTGGGCAGTTCTTGTTCCCAATCTGCACCTTGGTCTGCGGCATCTATCTTTCCTTTTCCAGAATCTTATGTGCCATCAACTCTCTTCCTGAAAAGGTGGTGGAAGCAGAGTCTTTGAACATTTTGAAGGCAGTGGTTGATAGATTCTTGGTAAATAAGGACAGGGGGTGAAAGTTTATCGGGGGTAGATGGTATGCAGATTTGACGTGACTGTCAGATTAGCCATGACCTTAGTAAATGTCGGAGCAGGTTCGAGGGGCTGAATGGTCTGCTCCTGCTCCTTGTTTATATGTACGATCAAGTGTTACATTTTATACATGTGGATGGATCCAACGGGTAGGATATTAATTTGGAGTCATGGAGGAAGCTGGGAATATCGGAATCACAGGTTAAATGGCAGAGACTGATTTGTCTCTGTTTCCTGTCAGATTGCGAGGCCGGGAGCAGCAAGTTTAAAGTAAGCAATGGGGACATGAGGAGAAAGGTTTTCACGTAGCGAGTGGTTAGGATTTGGAATTCGCTGCCTGAGAGTGTGCTGGAGTCAGATTCAATCGAGGCTTTCAAGAGGGAATTGGATTATTATCTGAAAAGGACGGATGGAATGTGACACAGTGGTTAGCATTGCTGCCTACGTCGCTGAGGACCTGGGTTTGAATCCTGGAGCTGGGTCCCTGCCCGTGTGGACTTCGCACATTCTTCCCATGTCTGCATGAGTTTCACCCCCACAACCCAAAGATATGCAGCGTAGGTGGATTGACCACGCTAAATTAATTTTTTGGAAAAATTTAATTGGAAAAATAAATAATTGGGTACTCTAAATTTATTTTTTTTAATTATCTGAAAAGGAAAAACTGTGCAAAGTTACATGGAGAAGGTGGAGAAATGGCAGCACGTGAATTGCTAATCCAGAAGGCTATTCATTGAGATGGGACAGACATGATGGGCCAAATGGCCTCTTTCTGTGCTGTGACAATTGTGTGATTCTGTGAAATGAAGCCAAGCCAACTTCAAACACACGTGTTGCGATTGGATTGCAACTTCAGACAATAAACTGTGCAGAGTTTGAAAGCACCCTTGTTCTCCGGCCAGCTGTGCACGTTGTATAATCAAGGTATCTTTTCATTTTCTTTCCATTTGCACAAAGCCACAGGTATGATTACTTTCCCAACAGGGATGCAGAGCAGGTGTACCTGGGGTAAAGTGCACCATTTCAATGAGTACTCTCTCCAAAACAACAGTCAGCTCTGAATGAGTGGATGTTCAGAATAAGCAGTTGTTTTAATGAATGAGCCTGTTCAAGACTAAGCAGCATAATGACAACCAAGGACGGAAGTCTGCAGTGAGTCTTTCTGCAAGCTATAGAACATGGGGGCAATCCAAAAGTCCCTGCGTAAAAGAGTTATTTATTTCCACCCTACCTAGAAAAGGATCATTGCTGGGAATGTATGGCTTCCCGCATAAAGCTGGTTGTATCTTGTCCTGTAAATCCGCTGTCATCTCTTGAATGGTTTACCATTGAAGTGTGTAAGCTGTGCAAAGAAGTGTCCATTTCTTGGCAAGCGAACATCAAAATTGGCCTTGGTGACAATAAGGTGGCTTGACTTACAGTTCTGTCACCTTGGCGGATACTGTGGTTGCTAATGGTAACAGCTTGCTCTGTTGTAAGCTGTTAGGATAATTGCTAACCCTTTATCCTCCCCAGCACGACACACACTACCTCTTTAAAGTCTCATCATCGCTTTCCAATTATTTACTTGTCAGTCTAGTAATTTGAAAATTAGTCCACTTTGTCGACCGACCGACGACCAATGTGGTCACAGCAAACAATTACAATAGATTTTAATTTAAAAAATGGCCAGATTGGTTAAATTTAAACAGTGGTGTTTTTTTATTGTAGTATTCAATCCTGACCTCCAAAAAGCCTATGAGGTACTGCTGCTTTCAATTAATCTCCTTCCTGCATTTGTACATAATCATAAATTGCCCTTTGTGTTTCAATTATTGTAAATGTTTCTTTGTTAACTGAACACGATTAATCAGAACAATATGCCTGTTATCTTGTTGTAATTAAACTCTGGCATTCAACATCCTCTATTCTCTTCATTTCTGACAAAAGCTGGATCCTGATTTTTGGGGGATGTAGTTAATTTGTGTGCTGGTTTTCTCTAATAAACTGTTTTTTATTCAATTATTTGGCATACTTTAGTTTTATCTTTCATTTTAATTACGCTTTCATGTTTGTGTTGCATAAATGGCATTGCAATTCTTTAATTCCAACCACCCCTGCATCCTTCAGTTTAACCTCCTTCAACAGGCTCTGTAAAACCCTGATTATCCCCTTTTGTGACCCGGTGTAACATTTTGCTTGTTAGCACTCCTGTGAAATGACCCGGGGTGTTCGACCATGTTGAAGGTGCTTTGTGATTGCAAGATGCCGTTGCTTAGTTTGAACTGCCTGAGTGAGTGGTCAGGATAAAGCAGCAAGTGATACAATAATGAGACCCCTTGGGGACAAGGAATTTGCACTCGTGCAGTAACCCTGGATTATTTAAACTGGTTACACTGGCACAGGTGATAGTTTGCTGACTCTTGAATGAATTTATCTTGGTGTTAGCGCCGATGTGAATGTTGCATCTCTTACAAAAGGAACCTATCAGCTAACAAGCCTGAGAGGTACAATAAAGTAGGCACTGAACTTCCAGCTCTGAGACCTTGGTCAAATTTAGCCCAGTCTTATAGAATGCCAGCCTCCTCTGTATGTTGGTACAAGTGGGCCCTCTGTTAACAATGTTTACCCAGGGCTGGATTCTCCGACTCCCCCCGCCATTTGTATTCGGCAGCGAGAGACGGCGCGCCGCTCGCTGATGGCAAGATTCATTGTTCCAGCCACTATAAATGGGATTTCCCATTGAGGTCACCCCACACCCACACTGCTGGGAAACTCACGGGTGGGGTGCATGACCAACAGGACCAGAGAATCCCACCGCAAGCGAACGGCTAGAAAATTCGGGCCCCAATCTGCACTAAAAAGGCCAATTCTTCAACCAAGCTAGTCGAGGCATTCAAAAAAGTATTAGATGATTGCTTGTGTAGAAACAATGTTCAGAGGTACAGGGAAAAGACAAGGGATGACACTAAGCCAGGATGCTTGTTTGGACAGCTGGTACAGACATGATGGTCCAAATGGCCTTCTTCTGCGCTGTGACAATTCTGTGATTACACTATGGAAGGACAATCATATTTGACACTGAAATCTTCCAGTGAATATCTCAATACACAATAATCCCTCACCCCCAAAGTGTGCAGCAAAGGTATCGACTGACCAGTATGATCCAGCTTTCTTCATTAAAACAACAACATTGTGCAGTTCCTTCCATTTTTTGCGGGCTCTGTCTCTGATGAATCTTTTCAGCATTTAAGGGACAATAGTAACTCGTAGAAAGATAGATGTCAACTTAATGTATGCTGTTTGCAATCTATAATTTTTGATAGTGCCACACAGGAGCATAGACCAGGATTTCTTTATATTTTTGATATTTGTTTGCTTTGATTTGCAGTTTTAAAACAAGTCTCAATCAACTCCTTTTTGGGCAAAGATCCACAGCCAAAATGACCCAGGAATGGGGTAATTTCACTGAGAAACCAAGAGTCATGAATGCAAAGAAAGACACACTCGTACTGCACAAGCTGCTGGGCTTTTGGGCAAAGGTGTGTTGAAGGATGTTTATTCTGCACCTAACTGTATGTGGTGGCTCAAGGCAATACCAGGGAGACTTTCAGCATAATTGAATAAGGGTTCATTGGTAACATGTAAAAGTGAACTGTAGACAGGCACAGAGTCACTAAACAGGTCTTCACTATCTGGCTTCAAGGTCCACTCTGCCTAGGAGCCTGCTCCCAGGGCCTGGCGCTTTGTACCCATTGGGCGGGTTTTGCGTACTCCTACGTGATAGGCTCCGAGCAGGTCACATTGACGGCGCAAGCTCACCCCTTAAAGGAGCGGTGCTACCACACTGTGTTTTACCTGACCTGGGTTTTTTTGTTAATGTTGAGGCTGGGTAGACTTGGAAAGGTTCCATTTCCCAACATTTCTCGAGAGCAAAATTAATTTTACTTTTTTTTAAATGAACCACTGAGTTTCCCAGGGACACATATAAAAGAAAACATCCCAAATGAAAAACCTGTATTTTTAGAAAATAATTCATTTACAATTGGAGCAGCATGTGGAACTTCAGTGATAAAACTGATGCCCTTAACTCAAAAGGTTCCAGGTTCAAGGCCCACTGCAGGGCTTGAGCACAAAAATCCAGGCAGATATTCCAATGCAGTATTGAGGAAGTGCTGCACTGTCAGAAGCGTTACCCTTCCGATGAGATGTGTGAAGGTCTTAGGACAGAAACAGTTACATGTTCAGCCAGAGACATTTGGGAGTCGAACTGCGCAAGCAGTTAAACACAAATCCTTTGTTCTCACTTTCCAGCAGACTCCCTCTGCTGGTGCATGTGTATGGTAGCCTCAAGTGGACAAAATGCAGAAAGCAAACTTCAATAAACTACAAGATGTTAAAACGAGGCATTATTTCCCTGCTTAGATGTATATAAAAGATTACATGAAGAAGGGGTTGAATTATCACTGGTGACCTGACCAATATTTATCCTTCAATCAACATCACAAAAACTAATTTTTTAGTTACTATTATATTGCTGCTTATGGATGTTTTTGTACATAAATTGGCACCTACATTACAACAGTGATCACTTACTTAGATGACTGTCAGGTGCTTTGAGAGGCTCGGTGGTCATGATAGGCACAGTTTGGTGCTCGTCTTTCATTTAACTGCCCCATCTTGTCACTTTTGAATATATTTATACTTTTGGAATGAATTGGCATTAGATTTTGGCTTTTCACTGAAAATCTTTCACCAACGTTAGCTGAGTATGGCTTTGCTTTGCTTATTTCATGCTTCACAGTCCATCTGGCTATGGAGATTTGCAAGCATGTTGTCTCACTGGCTATCCTGGAACTCATTGTGGTAATAGCCCTCCCAAGCGTTTGCAGTTAGAAACTAACCCTCTTGCATTTGACGCAAGACTGGCTGCATGGGTTTCCTGGAGAAGTCCAACATGGCAGAGAGGGTCAAAGTTAAGAAGTTAAAATGCTCCATACTGTCACCCAGTGGCCAGAACCTGAAACTGTAGGAAGTGTCGGTGGGGAATGCTTTGCCGCCAATAGTGGTTGCCTTGCAGATATTACAATTCCCAGAGTCCTATCCGTCGAGACCAGGATAAGGTCTCAGGACATGGTGGGGGAACGAAGCCCAGAGGGCTGGGCAGTGGGGATGGGTGAGGGTGTTGTTGGAGAGACCGGGGGGGAGCATCGCTGGTGGGTCTACCCTGTGGGGAGGTGCCCAATGTTGAAAGAGGGCTGTTGATGGAGGTGCCGCCCGAATGCTCTTTTCCATCTGAGACATGAGCAGGGTCACCTTTTGAGCCCCCCCCCCCAGCCTGCCCTGTGCCAAATTCCAACCCCACGGCTGCTGAACGTCAGCCTGAAAATTGAGGCCAGACGGGGAACGGCCCTTCAGTGGTCAGTAATTTACAGCCAACCTAGGCCAAGCCCGTCCCACTGTAAAACTGCGGTGAATTTAGAGTAAACGGAAGGCTGGTTGGTAGGCAATCGGGGGATTTCCCAGCCCTCCCCATCTGCAAACCGACTGGTTGGGGAACATAAAATTCTGTCCCAAGTCTCAGAGCATTTCTTTGCCAGTGTTCTGTCACACTAATAGAATAAAAAACATTGTGACGAAAGTCACCAGAAAAAGGTTACATACAAACATCACAGGATAAATGCAGCACGGTAGCACAAGTGGATACCACTGTGGCTTCACAGCGCCAGGGCCACAGGTTCGATTCCCCACTGGGTCACTGTGCGGAGTCTGCATGTTCTCCCCGTGTCTGCGTGGGTTTCCTCCGAGTGCTCCGGTTTCCTCCCACAGTCCAAAGACGTGCAGGGTAGGTGGATTGGCCATGATAAATTGCCCTTAGTGACCAAAACGTTTAGGAGGGGTTATTGGTTTACGGGGATAGGGTAGAAGTGAGGGCTTAATTGGGTCAGAGCAGACCCGATGGGCCAAATGGCCTCCTTCTGCACTGTATGTTCTATGTTCTATTATTGGCACGTTTAAAGGTAGAAAGCTCACAGGCACTTATTTGAAGAGTATTTCCAATGTGACAAAATTATGTTTTGAATAACGGATGGAAAGATTACTGCTTTGCATCATATCCATACATATATTTTTATATCCATTCATGGCAGTGATGGACAATCTGCGGCCCGGGGGCCACATGCAGCCTATCTGGACTCTGAGTGGAGCCCATGAGACATTTTATTGACCGTTGCCCACTCGCAGGGTTGCCACATTCCGCTGATTTACGTTCACATAGTTTTTTTCCTTCCAGTATGACTGAAGTGAAATGCACATAAAGCAAAGGTGGGTGAAGTGAGGTGCCTGCTGATTGCTCACATTGACTGTGAGAGCCGTGCAGTCCCTCTGCATCCAAAGTGTCAATATTTATTTTGTTTTTACAATTTGAGGTTGATAGCAATTCTATCGATATATAAATGATTCAACATTTTCTGTAACTCGTTATGAAATATTCAGCGTGTATTAAATCTGTTTAATCTCATAGGGCCATGGTTAACGAACAAGCCCAATTTCAATCTTGCGGCCCACTTAGACGAAGGAGGATCACTCATGCGGCCTAGGTTGCCCATCACTGTTTCATCGGGTGTGGGCATCACTGGCTAGGCTAGCATCTATTGCTCATCTCTAATTGCCCTTCCGAATATGGCGGTGAGCTGCTTTGTTGAACCACCCCGGTCCATGTGGTGTAGGAACATCCACAGTGTTGATCCAGCACAAAACTATTCATGCATAGTGGTTAGCACAGTTGTTCACAGCTCCAGGGTCCCAGGTTCGATTCCCGACTTGGGTCACTGTCTGTGCGGAGTTTGCACTTTCTCACTGTGTCTGCGTGGGTTTCCTCCGGGTGCTCCGGTTTCCTCCCACAATCCAAAGATGTGCAGGTTAGGTGGATTGGCATGATAAATTTCCCTTAGTGTCCAAAAAGGTTGGGTGGGGTTACTGGGTTACGGGGATAGGGTGGAGGTGTGGGCTTAGGTAGGGTGCTCTTCCCAAGTGCCAGTGCCGACCTGATGGCCTCCTTCTCCACTGTAAATTCTATGATTCTATGCCTAGTTGCTTGTTTATGCAACTTCACTTTGAATCTCCAGTCACTTGCCTTCCAAATAATAAAGATTGCGTTGGCAACATCGACGCAAGATTTAGTGCCTCGTTTGCCCATTTTGCAGTCTTTTCTCCTCCAACAAAGCAATCACTTGCTTATATCTGTGACGGATGTTACAATAATTCAAATGTTTCAAAGCTGCGCAGTCCCAGACCTTTATTTAAAAACAAATGCGCAAAGGTCCCAACAGCGGTTTCAACAAACTCGACATAGCTCCAGAAAAGCTGAAACCGCAAGAACAATCTTGATGAATGACACAGTGATTATATGGCACGGTAACATAACTCTAGGGTTTTCCTGTACTTCTGCATTGATACTTGAGGCCAAAACAAGTACATGGAAGATTGAAGGGAAAACTCAAATGTTGAAGATATAATATTTATGGTGCATTTCAAAGGGGGCATGCTCCCTCAGAAACATTCAAATTTAAATTAAATATTACAAGATTTTTAAGCTTAAATATTAAGAAATTCCATTTGGAGTTGTAACAGATCAAGCAGATTGTCTTGCAACCAAACGTTGTCCCGACAGTCAGACTCCAACATCCAACTTTGCTCAGGTTTACAAATATGTGTTGCACCCTCTAAACTCAGTTCACCATTGTTTTATGATGATGCAAACACAAACAGATCAGTGTGACCTTATTGAATGGTGGAGCAGACTCATGGGGACAAATGTCTGGCTTCCGATCCTATTTTTGTAAATTTTTATGCATCCCATCTAATCTCTTAATCTCTCGCAAGAGACCATTTACTTTTCCAGCCTTCCCAGTTTATACATCTTCTTGCTGACTGGTGTTCTTTTCCTTGTTCCAAGCCGGTGGGGAAGATTTAATTATTCTTATATTGACAACTACCCCCCCCCCCTTAACAACTACCCCCCCCCCCCCCCCCCCCCCCCCCCCCACCACCACCACCACCACCACCACCACCACCACCATCTCCGACCACACATTGCATTCTCTGTAGTTGCTGGCGCTCTGCACTCTTCCTCACCACTTCCAGGTTCTCTCTCATTCTCATTCAAAACTGCGCAACTGGCTTATATCACTCTCCCTGCAGCCTTCATTTCTGCTTCCCTCTATTGCCATCCGTCAACTAACCCCCCCCCCCCCCCAAACACTTTCATTGCCACTTATTTACTACATTCCAGCTTCACTAATTTACCACAATCCAGTCCTGCCTAGTTACCACAATCCAGTCACGCCTATTTACCACAATCCAGTCCTGCCTATTTACCACAATCCAGTCCCGCCTATTTACCACAATCCAGTCCCGCCTATTTACCACAATCCAGTCCTGCCTATTTACCACAATCCAGTCCCGCCTATTTACCACAATCCAGTCCCGCCTATTTGCTACAATCCAGTCCCGCCTATTTACGAAATCCAGTCCCACCTATTTACCGCAATCCAGTCCTGCCTAGTTACCACAATCCAGTCCTGCCTAGTTACCACAATCCAGTCCTGCCTATTTACCACAATCCAGTCCTGCCTATTTACCACAATCCAGTCCCGCCTATTTACCACAATCCAGTCCCACCTATTTACCGCAATCCAGTCCCACCTATTTACCACAATCCAGTCACACCTATTTACGACAATCCAATTGCACCTATTTACGACAATCCAATTGCACCTATTTACCACAATCCAGTCACACCTTTTTACCACAATCCAGTCACACCTATTCACCACAATACCATAATCCAGTTCCACCAATTTACGACAAGCCAGTTCCACCTATTTACCACAATCTAGTTCCACCTATTTACCACAATCTAGTTCCACCTATTTGCCACAATCCAGTCCCACATACTTTCCATAATTCAGTTCCACCTATTTACCACAATCCAGTCCCACATACTTGCCATAATTCAGCTCCATCTATTTACCACAATCCAGTCCCACCACAATCCAGTTCCACCTACTTGCCATAATCCAGTTTCGCCTACTGACCACAATCCAGCTCCACCTATTTACCACAATCCAGCTCCACCTATTTACCACAATCCAGTTCCACCTATCTACCACAGTCCAGTTCCACCTATCTACCACAATCCAGTTCCACCTATTTACCACTATCCAGCTCCACCTACTAACCACATTACAGTTCCTGGGTGGGATATAGCGGTCACGATGCGCCCAAAAAGCAGCGTGGCGCAACACGGCTGCTAGATGTCGGGAAATCCCACTTCTGGGATCTACCCAGCTTGTCACGCCTCACGAGATATAATGAGATTTTGCGAGCTGGTGCAATCATTTTCTTGCAAATCTGTTTTTGGAGCAAGTCAGCTAGTCTTACTTTAATATTCATTCACAAGATCTATCCATGGCGTTGGATCAAATTCCCTTGCTTTGGAGATCTCAGGCGAGTGCCGTGCAGTGCTGGTCTTCATAATTGGGGATCAGGAAAAATGGCACTTGTGGGGGTCTCTCAGGGGATTGAGGTGTCCACATGCATGCCCTCTGGGCAGGGTGGTGCCTTGGCATTGTTGTGCCACCCTAGCACTGCTGTGCCACCCTGGCAACCTGGCACCACCAGCCTGGAACCCTGGCAGTGCCACCTGGGTGCCAGCCTGGCACCGTCAAGATGCCCTGGTGGCACTGCCAGCTGGAAGGGGCCAAGATGCCAAGCTGGCATTTTTTGCACAACGGTGACCCGGCAGGGGGGAGAGCCCTGTGTGGGTGATGTGGGGATGGCTGGAGACCCCCTTATAGTAAGTTAGGGCTTGGGGGAGCAGTTTGGGGCTCGAGAGCCAATCTTGCGCTGCACTGAGAAGTTCCAGCGAGCAGAGCTCCACACTGCAGAAAATGGGGCTAAGTGTAGCCTCCTTGGGGAGTTCCCCCTGAGGCCCCGAGCTATTTGGATGGGCGTTGATAGCGGAGTGCCGGGAAACACCCAGCTAATTGTGTGGGCTATGGGACTCTGTGCCCATTTGGGTGGATCGCACCCCTTATCTGGATCCTCCAATCCTCTCAGCACTGTTCAAACCACTACTTACAACATTTTTCTACATCAGGTGGGAACTCAGCTTCTAAAGAGAGTGCTCATCTACAACATCGAGAGACCAGCCCAAGTTATCAAGAAAGAAAGAACTTGGGTTCCTTAGAGTAATTTTCATGGCCTCAGTGCCAATCCCAAATTGCATTACAGCCAATGAACCAATCTCTCAGAATAAATATACTGATTGCTTCTGCTCCGACCAGTGGTAAAAAAAAATGCTCCAGCAAAATAAACATCCTGAAATTCCAAACTATTGGCTGTTGACATATAGCACAAGATATGTAAGGTAAAGGAGAGTGTCTGTCATTTATAATCTTTATGAGATAATAAAACAACTGTTGGCAGTTTTCTAGTTATAACTGATTAGCGTTTGCACTCCTTTGGAAAAGTGACCTTATTTAAAGCAGTACAGATAGCGATAGACAATCAGTGAGTTATGTCAATAGCAATTTCACATGTTTATTATTTTAGTATTTAAGAGTAATCAATATTTGCATATACCTTTAGAAATTATTGATAATGTGGCATGTCTCAGCAACAAAGCACGTTTTTAAAATATTCAAACAATGTGTTGCTTCTTCAGTGCTAAGGTTAGAGACATAATGGAACTGCTACAGAACCCTAGGAAAGGGGTGCATGCTCGAAATTAGCAGGTTTCTGAGAGCATATTGAAAAGTGGAAACAAAATAGAGGGCAAAATTAATTAGAGAGTTGTGTGTTAACAGTTGAGTGTGAATGGTAGAAGATTTGGGGCAGGGAAGCACGGTGGCACACTGGGTGAGCACTGCTGCCTCACGGCGCCGAGGTCCCAGGTTCAATCCCGGCTATGGGTCACTGTCTGTGTGGAGTTGCACATTCTCCCCATGTTTGTGTGGGTTTCGCCCCCACAACACAAAGATGTGCAGGATAGGTGATTGGCTTTGCTAAATTGCCCCTTAATTGGAAAAATGAATTGGGTACTCTAAATTTTTTTTTAAAGATTTGGGAGATAAGATCAGCCAGCAGTGAAAAATCGGCTTGTAGTGATTTTGGCCTGATTCTTCCCACTGAAGTTCACAGAACGATAGTCCAACTCTTTCCTCAGACTCACTTCCTCAGCTCACTGTTGCTTTCACTTGATTTGAAAAGAAAAGTCTTGATGATATTACCCAAGTCAGTGGAATTTAAAAACTGGCACAGTGAAAAATCAGCTGCTGATCGCCACAACGTTGTTTCGCACTGCCGATGTGGACCAGTTTCACCTCCATTAATAGACCAGGGTGGAGGCCCCCCAGAATGGAAAAGCAGTAAAAATGGGGAAATAAAAATGCTGGTTTGAACTCATCTTGTATACCTTAAAATGGAGCATCAATAACACTGGGAAAAAAGAATACTGGCCAGGATTCTCCCCTACCCGGCGGGGCGGGGGGTCCCAGCGTGTCGGAGTGGCGTGAACCACTCCGGTGTCCTGCCGCCCCAAAGGTGCGAAATTCTCTGCACCTTTAGGGGCCAAGCCCTCACATTGAGGGGCTAGGCCTGCGCCAGCCAGGGCCGAAAGGACTTTGCCGGCCGGTGTAAGTCCGCGCTGGCGCCGGAGCATCAGCGGCTGCTGACGTCATACCGGCGCAGGCGCAGGGGAGGAGGTCTCTTCCGCCTCTGCCATGGTGAAGGCCATGGCAGAGGCGGAAGAAAAAGAGTGCCCCCACGGCACAGGCCCGCCCTCCGATCGGTGCCCCCCCCCCCCGGGGTCAGGTCGCCCTGCGCCAGGACCCCGGAGCCTACTCGCACCACCAATCCCACCGGTCAGGTAGGTGGTTTAAACCACGTCGGCGGGTGAGGTTTGTGGTGGGACTTCGGCCCATCGCGGGCCGGAGAATCGCCACGGGGGGCCCGCCGACTGGCACGGGGTGGCCGCTGACCGGCGCGATTCCCGCCTCCGCCCAATCTGGGGGGGGGGCGGAGAATTCGGAACACGGCAGGGGTGGGATTGACGCCGGCCCCGCAATTTTTGTGGGGGGGGGGGGGGGGGTGGTCGGAGAATTCCGCCCACTGTCTCGCATCCCTTAAAATGGAATACCAGTAAAAACCGGGAAATAAGAATACAGGTCCAAACCTTTCGTTTCCTTTTGGGGATGACAGATATGGTGAACAGGGAAGGGTTTTTTTCACTTTGGTAACATTTGTTTTCAAGCTTAAGAGCAGTAGAGATTGAGGTGAGACAATTTGACCAATGGAATCTAGTACATTCTCTTTCCCCATATGTTTTCTGCACTGTAATTTGCATAATTCTTATATTTGTAATGCCCCAGCTCACATTTTGCTTTGTCGGCGCAGCATGTTTTTTCAATTATCGGTACTGACTAGTGGAGTTCCCGTCACCTTGCCGACAGAGAGTAAGAGCATTGTGTGTTTTATAAAGAAAGCAATAGAACAAGGAGATGAATTGAACACGGAGGATTTAATCAACTAATTTATAACAGGAATAAAATTGTATAATTATTTAAGTGCTAGTTGGTGGGCCCAGTGAATGAATAATTTATCTTAACTTGATAATCAGAGACATTACTTTAGATATACAGTCTGAGAGGAATCATGGATTGGTACAGATCAATTAAATATGGAAGATGCCCTGAATTAATTTGCCGCAGCGGGAGAATGGTTTCATTATTTAACGTTTGGACAGTAAATGGATGAAAAAATGTCATTGAATTTTTTTTTGGTGCTGAGGAATATTAAAAATTAAGATGGCAAGCTTTTGTTCAAAGAGCAGGAAAACGGATAAAACCACCTTGTGGAAAATCACCTGTATGTAAAAATAGTTTAAAAATAAAAATTGGCAACAGTGTTTTTCTCAAAGAAAATTAGACAGCAAAAAGTAACGGTATCATAAATATAATTGCTAAGTGATGATAATTAGCCATAGTCCATGAAGGACCAGAGACACCTGTCTCCATTAGAGTCGCACAACTGGTTATATAGCTTGATGGGCACCACACCATTTTAAGCATGGGGTAAGGCAAGGGGGCAAGCCTCCCATGAACTGCCATAGCCTGTGCAGAGATTGAACCCATGCTGCTAGTATTATCTACCCCCACTAGTTAGCAACTTGGTTAGCTTTGTTGGCTAGATGGTTAAAGTGCGATGCAGAATAATGCCGATAGTACAGGTTCGGTCCCCATACCAGTTCTGCTAGTTATAGAGGCCTACCTTGCCCCTCAAGCGAAATGTAACCATTTGTCTGTCTCTCTCTCTCTGTAATCGAGAGAGATGCTTGTGGGCTAGGTCTAATCACCATTTACAACAGTATCTAGAATTGATTACATATTGATTACCCCTACTTCACAGATCATTCGGAGAATGGAAACGGTGGAGTGCTATTAGAAACGGGTGACATGAGCAAGGTCAAACATACTCATTTGGAACAGGGGTATGCTACTCGAGAATTAGAGTGGCATTCCAAAGATTGCCTCGCACCACTGGTGAAGAGCTGGAGTATAGGGGAAGTGACCACATTATTGTGACCAGTAGGAGAAAATGGCCCAGAGTTTTGCTCCTGGGTTGGGTTCACAAAGGTGGGAGAATTTCTGGCTCTATGGGGCAGAACTTTTCAGCCCAATCCATCCCCTCCACCCACTACTCTTTGCCTTTGCCTCCTCGATGCCAACTCACCTAGTATAATTTGACAGTTCTTTGACAGCTTTGACAGTTCCAATATGGTTATGTACTTTGCACACACAATCATGTTTGCTATTAAAAATACCAGTGGTTGCCTTATCTTTCCTGGGTGCCATGCCTCTCCCAAAGGTGTCCTTGGGCTCTAAGCAAAGGAGCATCTCACCTCTCCAAAGGGTATCCTGGCTATCCAAATGTATCCACCAAGTTCAGACGGTCCCCCCCTTACCTGGTCTCATCTGTGTAATTTGGGCTTCACATTCCTGGCCTACCAAAATAACACTTCCGTGGAAGATTGCTAATGATTTGAATGGCTGGCTGCCTCGGGAAACTGAGTATATGTGAATGCTGGCCCAACTCCAGTCCCTCATCTTCAAAAGTAGAAAATTACGTATTTGGATGCAGGACTTAGAATTGCCATTCATTTCTGGGATTTTTGCCACAACGGATAAACTCTCAATCCTAGTGAAAATCAGTGCTCTTTTTTGTAATTTTATAACAATGGAGTTAACTTTACAACAGTGGAATAGGGAGAAAGGATGCGAATGAGGCAATGTGGTCAGGGCGGATGGTCAGGGCGGATAGTGAGGGGAATTAGAGAGAGAGAGAGAGGAGGAAAGCGACGGCGTGAGCAAGGAAGTCAGGGGATTGGGGAAAGTCGGGGACACTGGATGAGGTGAGAAGATAATATGAGGAATAGAAACCATGAAATTAAGAATAAAGTAAATTTTGTTCCAAAAACTCAGCATAGTTTGTTGTGGAAGATAACCTTTGGAGGATAGCGGGATGAATCGATGAGAATTTGGCAGTCAAGGTGCACACTGTGAAGAGGGCAGTTTATTTTTGTATTTATTTTTTCATGGCTAGGCCAGTATTTATTGCCCATCCTGAACTACCCTGAGAAGGCAGTGGCGGTGTGCTATCTTCTTGAACTGGAGTAGTCCAGTTGGTGGAGGAATACCCATAGTGCTGTTAGGGAGGGATTTCCAGGATTTTGACCCAGCGACAATGAAGGAACGGTGATATTTTCCAAGTCAGTGTGGTGAGTGACTTAGGGGGAAACTTGCAGGTGGTGAGGTTCCCATGCATCTGCCGCCCTTGTCCTCCTCAATGGTAAGGTTGCAGGTTCGGAAGGCACTGTCAAACGAGTCTTGGTAAGTTGCTACTGTGCATCATGTAGTTGTCTGAGGCTGCAAAATTACCGAAACCTGTGAAGAGGTGGAAGGTTTGGATAAGGGCAACGGAAGCTGTTGGAGAGGGCAGGTGGATGAAGGTTTGAAGTGTTGCGGTGGCCAAGATGGAATGATCAACACTACCTTCAAGGAAAAATATAGGTTGAAAACTAATTGGCAGAAATAAAAGTCCTAACACAGCTGAGCAACTTGTACATTTCAAAACCTAAGCACTACACAGAGTTAAACTAATCTATTAACCTTGTACTAATTTTACATTGGAAAAAACCAACATGGCAGAGAGAGTCAGAGATAAGAGGAAAATAAAATGCTCCATACTGTCACCCAGTGGACAGAGCCTGAAGCTGTATCCAAGTTTAAACATATTTGTTTGTCGTTTTGTCAGCTTTTACTGATTACCACACCAATAGAAGGATCTTATTATGAAAAGAGTGGCACATGTCGCAGAAGAAAAGTTCCATACAAAATAAATACTGGCAAATTCAAATGAGAGAGCTCACCAGGTACTTGTTTACTTAGAGTTTCCAATAGGGACGCACGATGAACACACTGACTTTAACTCAGTATCTTTGCTACTTAGCGTCTTATCTATATGTATGTCATATGTTGTCCAGCACTATAATATTTGCACCTGATCTTTGCTTGTTCAAATCGTGCAACCTCACTTTAAATTCCCAGCTGAGACCTCCAAATAAAAATGATCGCATCGGCAACATTGTTTGCCTACTTTTTTGGCCTTTCTCCCCACCATTTTGTTGTGGCAAATGTTATCCCAACTCATATGTTTCAAAGTCACATAATTCTGGAATCTTTATTCAAGCTGTATAATTTTTTTACATAAATTTAAAATACGCAATTCTTTTTTTTTCCAATTAAGGGACAATTTAGCATGGCCACTCCACCTACCCTGCACATCTTTGGGTTGTGGAGGTGAGATCCACACAGACATGGGGAGAATGTGCAAACTTCACATGGACAGTGACCCTGGGCCGGGAATGAACCCGAGTCCTCGGAGCCGTGGGACACCAGTGCTAACTACTCCGCCACCGTGCCACCCGAGCTTTACTAAGTATGATGAAAAAATGGGAATGCAGGGTGAGACCCCTGTTATCAGTGATTAATACAAATAGGTGTTAATTTTAGTTTTTGAATTGTCAGCATTATTTATTCCAAAAGGTATGACACGTTAACTGTAATCGAGTGGCGATAATCGATAACTTTTCAAACAATGCAATATTCTATTAATCTCTGTTTTATAATGTGCACAATTGTCACATCCTTCCTAACTGGTATTACATTGCTTGAGCAGTTGATCCCACAAAGCAGGCAGCTAGACCAGAAAGTGGACGCCAGTCATAGAACATAGAACGATACAGCGCAGTACAGGCCCTTCGGCCCACGATGTTGCACTGACATGGGAAGTCAAAACTAAAGGCCATCTAATCTACACTATGCCATTATCATCCATATGCTTATCCAATAAACTTTTAAATGCCCTCAATGATGGCGAGTTCACTACTGTTGCAGGTAGGGCATTCCACAGCCTCACCACTCTTTGCGTAAAAAAACCTACCTCTGACCTCTGTCCTATATCTATTACCCCTCAATTTAAGGCTATGTCCCCTCGTGCTAGCCACCTCCATCCGCAGGAGAAGGCTCTCACTGTCCACCCTATCTAATCCTCTGATCATTTTGTATGCCTCTATTAAGTCACCTCTTAACCTTCTTCTCTCTAACGAAAACAACCTAAAGTCCATCAGCCTTTCCTCATAAGATTTTCCCTCCATACCAGGCAACATCCTGGTAAATCTCCTCTGCACCCGTTCCAAAGCTTCCACGTCCTTCCTATAATGAGGCGACCAGAACTGTACGCAATACTCCATATGCGGCCGTACCAGAGTTTTGTACAGCTGCAACATGACCTCATGGCTCCGGAACTCAATCCCTCTACCAATAAAGGCCAACACACCATATGCCTTCTTCACAACCCCATCAACCAGGATGGCAACTTTCAGGGATCTATGTACATGGGCACCGAGATCCCTCTGCTCATCCACACTACCAAGAATTTTACCATTAGCCAAATATTCCGCTTTCCTGTTATTCTTTCCAAAGTGAATCACCTCACACTTCTCTACATTAAACTCCATTTGCCACCTCTCAGCCCAGCTCTGCAGCTTATCTATGTCCCTCTGTAACCTGAAACATCCTTCCGCACTGTCTACAACTCCACCGACTTTAGTGTCATCTGCAAATTTACTCACCCATCCTTCTGCGCCCTCCTCTAGGTCATTTATAAAAATGACAAACAGCAACGGCCCCAGAACAGATCCTTTTGGTACGCCACTCGTAACTGAACTCCATTCTGATAATTTCCCATCAACCACCACCCTCTGTCTTCTTTCAACTAGCCAATTTCTGATCCACATCTCTAAATCACCCTCAATCCTCAGCCTCCGTATTTTCTGCAATAGCCGACCGTGGGGAACCTTATCAAACGCTTTACTGAAATCCATATACACCACATCAACTGCTCTACCCTCGTCTACCTGTTCAGTCACCTTCTCAAAGAACCCGATAAGGTTTGTGAGGCATGACCTACCCTTCACAAAACCATGCTGACTATCCCTAATCATATTATTCCTATCTAGATGATTATAAATCGTATCTCTTATAATCCTCTCCAAGACTTTACCCACAACAGAAGTGAGGCTCACCGGCCTATAGTTACCGGGGTTATCTCTACTCCCCTTCTTGAACAAAGGGACCACATTTGCTATCCTCCAGTCCTCTGGCACTATTCCTGTAGCCAATGATGACATAAAAATCAAAGCCAAAGGCTCAGCAATCTCTTCCCTGGCTTCCCAGAGAATCCTAGGATAAATCCCATCAGGCCCCGGGGACTTATCTATTTTCACCTTGTCCAGAATTGCCAACACTTCTTCCCTACGCATCTCAATGTCATCTATTCTAAAAGCCTGGGTCTCAGCATTCTCCTCCATAACATTATCTTTTTCCTGAGTGAATACTGACGAAAAGTATTCATTTAGTATCTCACTTATCTCCTCAGCCTCCACACACAACTTCCCACCACTGTTCTTGACTGGCCCTACTCTTACCCTAGTCATTCTTTTATTCCTGACATACCTATAGAAAGCTTTTGGGTTTTCCTTGATCCTACCTGCCAAAGACTTCTTATGTCTCCTCCTTGCTCGTTGTGGCGCTAACAATTATACTCAAAGCCGAGAGACTAGTACAATAGAGGCTTTATTGCTGTACGATGTTGTCCCTCCATCCGCAACTGTAGACTGAGGGTCTGAGCAGCTCTCATACATTTATACATAAGCTCCCTGTGGGCGGAGCTAGCCGGCAGGGGCTGACCGGAGGAACCTGTATTACAGGTACAGGCATACATCCCCCTACTGCAGTACACATAACTACAGTGGTTATCTCACCACATTCACCCCCTGTAAAAATGAGTCCGGCGGGGGTGACATGTAACTCTAATACAAAGGATGCTATTTACAAGAGGGTCCAACAAGGAAAATCAAGAGTCCATCCGGTTAGCAGGTTACAGGTTGAGCCGAATCGGTGGTCGGACGTTCCGCTGTGAGCGGCGTAGCTGTGGTGGTGACGTCGGCACAGGCGGTGATGGCCCCGATGGTGCAGGTGCTGGCGGTGTTGGTGCTGGCTGCTGGCGGGATGACTCCGAGAGCAAGCCGAAATCTTCCATGTCCTCCAGGGTGGGCAGGGGGATGAGGGATGGACCTGATGGGGATGAATAGGGGGGCGCTGGGGTTGGCGCAGGAAGGGGTGTGGGCATGGGATCGGCACCTGAGGGAGCCAGGTCCCGGAGCGAGACTGTGTCCTGGCGGCCGTCGGGGAACTCCACGTAGGCATACTGAGGGTTGGCGTGGAGAAGGCGTACTTTGTCCACCAGGGGTTCCGCCTTGTGGTGCCGTACATGCCTACGGAGAAGGACTGGACCCGGAGTCGTGAGCCAAGTCGGGAGCGACACTCCGGATGTGGACTTCCTAGGGAAGGCAAAAACACGTTCATGGGGTGTACTGTTAGTTGCGGTGCACAGTAGCGACCGAATGGAATGGAGCGCGTCAGGGAGGACCTGCTGCCAGCGAGCGGCTGGGAGGTTCCTGGACCGTAGGGCCAGCTGGACGGCCCTCCATACCGTCCCGTTCTCCCTCTCTACCTGCCCGTTTCCCCGGGGGTTGTAGCTGGTCGTCCTGCTGGAGGCGATACCCCTGCTGAGCAGGAACTGACGCAGCTCATCGCTCATGAATGAGGATCCCCTGTCACTGTGGATTCACCTGAAGAAGGAGCCGTGCTCCGAAAGCTCGTGTTTGAAACAAACCTGTTGGACTTTAACCTGGTGTTGTAAGACTTCTTACTGTGGATATAGTCGGGGAAACCGAACAGGGCGAAAATGGAATCCAGGGCCTTGATGACGGTGGCAGACGTCATATCTGGGCATGGGATGGCAAAGGGGAACCTAGAAAATTCATCGACCACACTAAGGATGTAGGTGTTGCGGTCGGTAGAGGGAAGGGGCCCTTTGAAGTCCACGCTGAGGCGTTCAAAGGGGCGGGATGCTTTCACCAGGCGCGCGCGATCTGGCCGGTAGAAGTGCGGCTTGCACTCCGCACAGATCTGGCAGTCTCTGGTGACTGTCCGTACTTCCTCGACGGAGTAGGGCAGATTGCGGGCTTTGATCAGATGGTACAAGCGGGTGACCCCCGGATGGCAAAGGCTGTCGTGCAAGGCACGGAGCTGGTTCACTTGTGCACTGGCACATGTACCTCGGGAGAGGGCGTCTGGGGGCTCGTTGAGCTTGCCGGGGCGATACAAGATCTCGTAGTTAAAGGTGGAGAGCTCGATTCTCCACTGCAAGATTTTGTCATTCTTGATCTTGCCCCGCTGCGTGTTGTTGAACATGAAGGCTACCGACCGTTGGTCAGTGAGGAGAGTGAATCTCCTGCCGGCCAGGTAATGCCTCCAGTGCCGCACCGCTTCAACGATTGCCTGGGCTTCCTTTTCGACAGAGGAATGCCGAATTTCGGAGGCGTGGAGGGTGCGTGAAAAGAATGCCACGGGTCTGCCGGCCTGATTCAGCGTGGCGGCAAGGGCGACATCTGAGGCGTCGCTCTCTACTTGGAAAGGCAGAGTCTCGTCTACGGCGTGCATCCCCGCCCTGGCTATGTCAGATCGAATGCAGGCGAAGGCCTGTTGTGCCTCGGCCGAGAGGGGAAAATGTGTGGACTGGATAAGTGGCCGGGCCTTGTCTGCGTATTGCGGGACCCACTGGGCGTAATAAGAGAAAAACCCAAGGCAGCGTTTGAGGGCCTTGGGGCAGTGGGGAATTGGGAGCTCCATGAGGGGGCGCATGCGGTCGGGATCGGGCCCCAGTAGTCCGTTTTGGACTACGTAGCCAAGGATGGCTAAGCGGTCTGTGCGGAACACGCATTTCTCCTTGTTGTACGTGAGATTAAGGAGAGATGCGGTGTGGAGGAATTTATAAAGGTTGGCATCATGGTCCTGCTGGTCATGGCCGCAGATGGTGACATTGTCGAGGTACGGGAAGGTGGCCTGCAATTCGTACCGGTCAACCATTCGGTCCATTTCTCGCTGAAAGACCGAGACCCCATTCGTGACGCCGAAGGGAACCCTCAGAAATTGGTACAGACGACCGTCTGCCTCAAAGGCAGTGTAGGGACGGTCCGATTTACGGATGGGGAGCTGGTGGTAGGCGGATTTCAGGTCAATAGTAGAGAAGACCCGGTACTGTGCAATCTGATTGACCATATCAGAAATGCGGGGGAGGGGGTACGCGTCGAGCTGCGTGTACCGGTTGATGGTCTGGCTGTAGTCCACGACCATCCTGTGCTTCTCCCCGGTCTTAACCACTACCACCTGGGCTCTCCAAGGGCTGTTGCTGGCCTCGATGATACCCTCCCGAAGCAGCCGCTGGACTTCGGACCTGATGAAGGCCTTGTCCTGGGTGCTGTACCGTCTGCTCCTGGTGGCGACGGGCTTGCAATCCACAGTCAGATTGGCAAAGAGGGAGGGGGGCTCGACCTTGAGGGTCGCGAGGCCGCAAACGGTGAGGGGAGGTAGGGGTCCACCGAATTTGAGGGTGAGGCTCTGGAGATTGCACTGGAAATCCAGGCCTAGTAGGAGTGAAGTGCAGAGGTCGGGGAGAATGTACAGACGGAAACGGTCGAATTCCACACCCTGTACAGTGAGTTTAACCAGGCAGAAACCCCGGATCGGGACAGAGTGGGAACCGGAGGCAAGGGAGATCTGCCGGTCGGCGGGATGGATCGCAAGGGAATAGCACCTTACCGTGTCCGGGTGAACGAAGCTCTCGGTGCTCCCGGAGTCGATGAGGCAGGAGGTCACATGGCCGTTGACCAGCACCGATGTGGAAGAGGGTGCCAGGTTGCGAGGACGGGACTGGTCGAGCGTAACGGAGGCGAGCAGTGGTTGGTCGGCGGTTGAGTCAGATGAGTCCGACGAGGAGCGGTAGCGACCCGTGTCCCGTGATGGCGGCCCCTGGAGACGAGATGGCGGCATCCGCAGTACCTGTGGGTAAAATGGCGGCGTCCATGGAGCGCACGTTGTGGGGTCGGAACAAAATGGCGGCGCCCATGGAACGCACATGGCTGTGGTGGATGAAGATGGCGGCGCCCATGGGGCGCACGTGGCGGGGGCGGCAAAAGATGGCAGCGCCCACTGATTGCACGTGGGGTCGGGGGGAGCGGACGGCGGGGCCCATTGAGGGAGCGGCTGAGGCGTGGGGACCGGCGGCGCGATAGCGGCGACCGTCCGGGACTGACACACCGCTGCAAAGTGGCCTTTCTTTCCACAAGCTTTGCAGGTCGCTGTGCGGGCCGGGCAGCGTTGGCGAGGGTGCTTCTGTTGGCCGCAGAAGTAACAGTGGGGACCCCCAGGGGGTGCGGTGCGGCGGGCAGCGCAGGCAGAGTGCGCGGGGGCGGCTGCTGGGGGGGCCGTTTGCGGGGTCCACGAGGGGTGGGACGGATGGGCCTGGGGAGCCGTTTGCGGGGTCCACGAGGGGTAGGACGGGTGGGCCGAGTGGCTAGCGGAGTAAGTGTGCGCACTACGGGAGGCGGCCGTCATGGAGAGCGCCAGGGCCTTTGCGGCCGCGAGGTCGGGGGCGACCCCTTCCAGCAGTCGTTGCCGGATGGGGTCCGATGCAATGCCTGTAACGAAGGCATCGCGCATGAGTAAATCCGAATGTTCCGCGGCTGTGAGGGCCCGGCAGTCGCAGTCTCGTACCAGAGGTATAAGGGCCCTCCAGAAGTCCTCAATCGACTCACCCGGCTGCTGGACGCGAGTAGAAAGTTGATGCCTCGCAAACAGGGTGTTCGTCGATGGTGCATAATTCTCCTTGAGCAGTTCCATAGCTGCGGTGTAGTCGGTCGCATCTCGAATGAGCGGAAAGACGCTGGAGCTAAGTCTAGAGTACAGGAGTTGCTTTTTCTGAGCCTCCGTCGGGGGAGGGTGTGCTGAAGAGATGTAGGCCTCGAAGACTGCGAGCCAGTGATCAAAGTCTTTTCTGGCGTGAGGCGAATGTGGATCCAGCTGCAGACGGTCAGGCTTGACTCTGATGTCCATGGTGACTGGGAAATCGTACAGCAATAAATTGTGGCGCTAACAATTATACTCAAAGCCGAGAGACTAGTACAATAGAGGCTTTATTGCTGTACGATGTTGTCCCTCCATCCGCAACTGTAGACTGAGGGTCTGAGCAGCTCTCATACATTTATACATAAGCTCCCTGTGGGCGGAGCTAGCCGGCAGGGGCTGACCGGAGGAACCTGTATTACAGGTACAGGCATACATCCCCCTACTGCAGTACACATAACTACAGTGGTTATCTCACCACACTCGTCTTAGCTCTCTCTTTAGATCCTTCCTCGCTTCCTTGTAACTATCAAGCGCCCCAACTGAAATTTCACGCCTCATCTTCACATAGGCCTCCTTCTTCCTCTTAACAAGAGATTCCACTTCTTTAGTAAACTCTTGCCCTGCGGGGTATACTTATCCCTTTCCATCACTAACGTAAAGGTGACCAAATTGTGGTCACTGTCTCCAAAGTGCTCACCTACCTCTAGATCTAACACCTGGCCTGGTTCATTGCCCAAAACCAAATCCAATGTGGCCTCGCCTCTTGTTGGCCTGTCAACATATTGTGTCAGGAAACCCTCCTGCACACATTGTACAAAGAACGACCCATCTAATGTACTCGAACTATATCTTTTCCAGTCAATAAACCGCCTCATTGTGCAGTTCCAATGCGTCTTGTGCTCGATGTTAAAGCTGCAAGGCCACAGCGTCATTTCTGTTCAGGGTGGTGACACTCAAGTAACTACTCCTGAATCTCCGGCAGAAATTCCTCCTCAAAGACCAATCTTGTGACTGAAATTTCCAAATGGGAAGCCATTGATTTCTTAACTACAAAAGGTACCTCAATGACTGGTGCAGAAACAAAAGATAATCACCCTGAATTCAAGAGATTTCCCATTGTGGTAGCTCACTAAAAAAATAGATTTTTAAGTGTGCATTTTGCCGGGGCAGAAACTGTATTTCTTTGCGGGGTATACCATCTTGAACAGAACAGATGGTGCGATCATGAAAGTTAAGTCTGCATACCTACAGATCAAATCACATTGGAACAGAAATGTTTTTAAAAATATTTTTTATTCTCCTTTTTCACATTTTCTCCCAAATTTACTCCCACCAACAATAAACAATAATCAGTAACAAATTGAAATGTTCATCGGATTATTTTGCAGAAAACTGGATTGAAGTGTGCTTCCAGTCTTATTTGTGCAACACTTTAACATTGTAAGAATGTTTTGTTCATCCATGTCGGCAGAATTTGTCAGTGAAATGTGTAAACTTCACCATTAAATGCACTTATTTTTTTCTGCCACTGCTCCTGTTTTTAAAAACAATCTGATGTGTTTAGCAGTATTATTACTGTGGGAGTTTATGACCAGGATTCATATTTTCTTCTGACTGAACAGTGGCACTGATCGGCAATGTGATTTTAAAAATGATCAAACGTGAAAGAAGTATATTGGCGGTAACAACAGCAACTTGTGTTTATTCAGCACTTTTGACGTCACAAAATGTGCCAAGTCAAGGTACTTCACAGGAGCCTTGTCAAGTAAAATTTGACAAAGAGCCTCACAAAGAAATGTGACGGAGAATGATCAAATGTTTGGTCAAAGCAATGGATTTTAAGGAGCATCATAATCGAGGAAAGGGAAGTAGAGAGATGGAGAAGGTCTAGTTAGAGAGAGATCTCCAGAGCTCAGGGCCAGGTGGTTGAAGGCACAGCCACCAACTGTAATGCAATTAAAATTGGGATAGCTCAACAGGCCAGTATTAACAGAGATACAGCAGAATATAGGAAAGATACTCAAATTGTGGACAATATAGTATATTTAGGGCAGTACGGTAGCACAAGTGGATAGCACTGTGGCTTCACAGTGCCAGGGTCCCAGGTTCGATTCCCCCCTGGGACACTGTGCGGAGTCTGCACTTTCTTCCCGTGTCTGTATGGGTTTCCTCCGGGTGCTCCAGTTTCCTCCCACAATTCAAAGACGTGCACGTTAGGTGGATTGGCCATGATAAATTGCCCTTAGTAACCAAAAAGGCTGGGAGGGGTTATTGGGTTATGGGGATAGGGTGGAAGTGAGGATTAAAGTGGGTCGGTGCAGACTCCTTTTGCACTGTATGTTCTATATTTCAATAAATTGAGCAAGAGAGGACAGAGTGCCATACTAGAGTTACCATTGGGCAGGGGTAATTGTACAGGCTGGAGGAAAGAGTTGGACCCAGTAGACTGGGGACAGATAATTGAGGGCAGGACAGTTCTGGAACAATAGTAGATGTTCAGGGAAATATTAAAAACCACTCAGATAAAGTACATTCCTGAGAGGAAGTAGAATTGTAAAAGGGCGAAAAGCCTTACACGGCTAAAGAAGGAAGTCAAGGAAGGCATGAAGGCAAAAACTACGACATGCCACACTGCAAAAGCAAGGGGTAAGCTGGAGGATTGGGATAACTTTAAGGATTAACAAAAGGCTACTAAAAATAAAATCAAAAGAGCTAAGATGAACTACAAAAGGAAACTAGTAGAAAACATACCAAAAGCTTCCACAAGATTAGAAAGAGGAAGAGAGTAGCTAAAGTAAGTGTTGGCCCTGTACATGACAATATTGGTTAGGTAATAATGGGGAACACAGAGATGGCGGAGGCACTGAACCAATATTCTGCCTCTGTCTTCACAGTAGAAGATAATTTTAAAAATTCCAAAAACTACAGTTAATGCAGAGGAATTTGTTGCAATATCCATTATTAGGGAGACAGTATTGAATAAACTGATGGGATTAAGGACAGATAAGTCTCCAGGACCTGATGGTCTGCACTCTTGGGTATTAAGGAAGGTGGCAGCAGAGATAGTGGATGCATTGGTTATGATATTTCAGATTTCCCTGGATTCTGGAAGGGTCCTGGTGAATTGAAAACAGGCTAATGAGATGCCCCAATTCAAAAAGGGAGACAGACAAAAAGTCGGAAACTATAGACCAGTTAGCTTGACCTCTGTGGTGGTAAAGTTGCTGGAATAAGACATTAAGGAGGAGATGACTGATATTTGGAAAGACAAAGCTTAATCCACCATTTTCAGCATGGTTTTATGAGGAGTAAGTCATTCTTGATAAACTTGCTTGAGTTCTTTGAGGATGTAACCAGCAAGGTGGATAATTGGGAACATGTGGATGTGATATATCTGGACTTCCAGAAGGCGTTTCATAAGGTGCCATAAAAAAGATTGATCCAGAAGGTGAGATGGCAGGGGATTGGGTGTAGAGTACTAGGTTGGATTGAGGATTGGCTGACTGACAGAAAGGAGAGGTTTGGCATAAATGGGTCCTTCTGTGGCTGGCGAACTGTAACTAGCAGGGTGCAGCAAGGGTCAGTCCTCGGACCTCAACTGTTTCCAATTTATATCAATGATCTGCATGTAGAGTAATATAGCAAAATGAGCAGATGATACAAAAATAGGTGGGAAAATAGTCAGTGAGGAGGAGATAAAGATTTTACAGATGGATATAGATAGGCTAGGAGACTGGGCCAGAATTTGACAGGTGGAGCATAATGAAGGTAAGTGTGAAGTTATCCATTTTGGCCAATAAGTAGAAAGGCAAATTATTATCTAAATGGAATGCAGATGTTATACACGCTGGTGTTTAGAAGGATTTGATAGAGGTGCATAAAATATTCAATGGGATTGATAAAGTAAACGTAGACCAAATGTTCCCCATATATGTTCCCCAAATGTTCCGTTTCCCGGATATAGTTTGAGAGGTGGTAAATTTAGAACTGAGATGAAGAGGAACTACTTCGGCAGAGGGTGGTGAATTTGTGGAACTCGCTGCCCCATAGTGCGGTGGAATCTGAGTCATTCAATGGTTTCAAGAAACACATAGATAAATTAAGATTTAAAAAAACGGGTTAAAGGGATATGGGCAACAGGTGGGGAGGTGGATTTGAGACCAGGAAGAGATCAGCCATGATTTGATTGAATGACGGAGCAAGCTCGAAGGGCTGAATTGCCAACTTCTGCTCTTAATTCCTATGTTCCAGTTTCATTCTGTTGTGGATCGAAGGGATGCATGTCACCTACAAGCATCTGCAGATGGCCGGCCGCACGACACAAATTGAAAATGCGTGCAATACTGGTCGCTGCATTATAGGAAGGATGTAGAAGCATTGGAAAGGGTGCAGAGGAGAATTACCAGAGGGAAGATCTTATGAGGAAAGGCTGAGGGACTACAGGCTGGTTTCATTAGAGTGAAGAAGGTTAAGAGATGACTTAATTGAGGCATACAAGATGATCAGAGGATTAGATAGGGTGAACAGTGAGAGCCTTTTTCCTCAGATGGTGATGACTAGCACGAGGGGACATAGCTTTAAATTGAGGGGAGATAGATATAGGACAGATGTCAGAGGTAGGTTCTTTACTCAGAGAGTAGTAAGGGCGTGGAATGCCCTGCCTGCAACAATACTGGAGTTGCCAACACTAAAGGCATTCAAATGGTCATTGCATAGACATATGGACGATAAGGGAATAGTGCAGATGGGCTTTAGAGGGGTTTCACAGGTCGGCGCAGCGTCGAGGGCCTGTACTGCGCTGTAATGAAAAGAAAAAAAAGAAAAAAAGGAAAAGGGTTTCACTCGATGAATATGCAGCTGGTGTGTGACCATCATATATGCACATCATGCATGTCTGTGCCTATTACCCGGGCAGTGTGAACAATGCTTTCATCCTTGCACACTCGATGATTCCCGGCCACTTCAAGGCGTACCCTCGGCTGGGGGATTGGCGCCTGCGCCACAGGGGTTATCCGCTGCTGTCGTGACTCATGACACCTATTCAGAGGCCACAGACCAACATGGAGACCCGCTACAATGACACACATGCTGCAACCAGGGATGTATTTGAGTGGTGCTTCGGCATCCTGAAGGTGCGGGTCAGGTGCCTGGACCGCTCTGGAGGGGCCCTCCAGTATGATGCTGAGAGGGTCACCCCCATCGTGGCAGCCTGCTGCATCCTCCACAACATCGCGCAGCAGAGGGGTGAGCTGCTGGAGGAGGAGGAGAATGAGGGCCAGGCCTCCTCCGATGAGGAGGGTGTGTGGTGCAGGGATTGGTGCCAGGAGCATAGTGCTGCCTACTCACGCTGGCCGTCCTGTGGAGAATGTGCAGTTTTGTACAGCATCGCAGGTGGTTACGGATGGTGTTGCTAGTGGCGCTTACTGCCTCTGGTTAGGATTGGATTTGTTTATTGTCACGTGTACCGAGGTACAGTGAACAGTATTTTTCTGCGAGCAGCTCAACAGATCATTAAGTACATGAAAAGAAATGGAAATAAAAGAAAATACATAATAGGGCAACACAAGGTACACAATGTAACTACATAACACCGGCATCGGGTGAAGCATACAGTGGTGTAGTGTTAATTAGGTCAGTCAATTAGAGGGTCCTTTAGGAGTCTGTTAACGGCAGAAAAGAAGCTGTTTTTGAGTCTGTTCGTGCGTGTTTTCAGACTTTTGTATCTCCTGCCCGATGGAAGAAGTTGGAAGAGTGAGTAAGCCGGGTGGGATGGTTCTTTGATTATGCTGTCCGCTTTCCCCAGGCAGCGGGAGGTGTAGATAGAGTCTGTGGATGGGAGCGGGTTTGTGTGATGGACTGGGCTGTGTTCACGACTCTCTGAGGTTTCTTGTGTTGTTGGGCCGAGCAGTTGCCATACTAGGCTGTGATGCAGCCAGATAGGACGCTTTCTATGGTGCATCTGGAAAAGTTGGTAAGAGTTAATGTGGACATGCCTGTGCCACCTACGCCCAGCCACAGCGACGGCTGGCAGCCTCCTCTCCTCCACGATGTCCAGGAGGGTCTCAAGCTTGGCGTTGGTGAATCGTGTGGCTGCGCATCTTGCTGCTATCTTGTTGGCTGGGATGGTGTGTGTGGGGAGTGGAGCGTGTATATGCGGCTGCAGCTTGTCAGCCTCCTGAGGGTCAATCTGAATCTGGCGAATCTCGCATCATTTCTCAATGGAATCGATTGTGTTCCACGTGGCGCTGGTGCTAGCCCCTCAACTGTAGCAGAATCGGTCCAGGTGTGGTGCCAATTTTGCTGTCGTGGAACTCCACGAATCCTGTCCCAGCATCAGCCCTTAGTCTCAGGAATGTAGAATTCCACCACACATACTTCAGGTATTCATCTGGATTTCTCAACCAGACTTTGGAAGGAGAGGTTTGAATGGAATGTTGGACCTAGAGATGTTAATTCGTAATAAATATCCATGTATCTTGCAAAAGAGTACTTTGTACTTTTATAAAGTGGTAGAATTAAAGTTTTCATCACATTCAATGAATACTAGAAGAATTTAATGTTGCATTTTTTTACACCTGAAACACAGGCCGGAATCCTCCAGACATTCCCGCCGACAGGATCATTTGGTCCCACCAACAGCGACACCCAGCCGCGGGTTCCCCGCTGACACAGGGTGCAAACAACAGGAAAACCTGTTGACAGCAGCGGGACAGGAAGATCCCGCCGGAGTCCAGTGGTGGGCCTCCTTTGCCACTGGTGCACTATCAATTACGATGAGACCAGAGTGTAATTGAGGCTTTATTAAGCAGAGATGTGTAGCCTCCTGCAGCTGCTGCCGAAATGGCTGCAGCTCGGTAAGCACACACATTTATACTCCGCCTACTGGGCAGAGCCAGCAGGCAGGGATCTACCCCCGTACCTATAGTCAAGGAGCCTTACCGTATTACATCTCGTATGTGATACATACAACAATGGTGACTACCACATTCACCCCCTGTTAAAAGAGTCCAGCGGGGGTGATGGAAAAATGATTTACGTGCATTTTAAGGTTAACATTATGGGGAAAGTTCACAAATTCAGCCGATCGGGTGCCTTGATACTCCGTAGTGAGCGCCGCAGTCCCGGTGGCGATGCAGGCATCGGATCGGCCACCGGTGTCTCATCTTCATCACCGGGTGCGACCAAGGGGAGGATGGGTCGTCCTGGAACGGGGACTGTGGTAAGGTGCGCTGAGGGGAGGAAGGGTGGCGCCGGGGCAGAGGGGGGAGGGTGGAGAACCAGCTGGTGCCTGGTCCTTGAGGGAGACTGTGTCTTGGCAGCCATCGGGGTACGCCATAGAACATAGAACAGTACAGCACAGAACAGGCCCTTCGGCCCTCGATGTTGTGCCGAGCCATGATCACCCTACTCAAACCCACATATCCACCCTATACCCGTAACCCAACAACCCCCCACCCCTTAACCTTACTTTTTAGGACACTACGGGCAATTTGGCATGGCCAATCCACCTAACCCACACATCTTTGGACTGTGGGAGGAAACTGGAGCACCCGGAGGAAACCCACGCACACACGGGGAGGACGTGCAGACTCCACACAGACAGTGACCCAGCCGGGAATCGAACCTGGGACCCTGGAGCTGTGAAGCATTTATGCTAACCACCATGCTACCGTGCTGCCATGATGTACTGTGGGTTTGCATGGAGTAACTACCCTCTCGGCCAATGGGTCCGCCTTGTGGAGCCGCACGTGCTTGCGGAGGAGAAGGGGCCCTGGAGCTGCCAGCCACGTTGGGAGCGAAACCCCGGAGGTGGATGTCCTGGGAAAGGCAAGGAGACGTTCATGGGGAGGTTGCATTAGTCGGCGGGACTTGTCTGCATAGTTAGGGACCCACTGGGCGTAGTATGAGAAGAACCCCAGGCATTGTTTGAGGGCCTTGGGGCACTGGGGGAGTGAGAAAGCATGCGATCGGGGTCGGGACCTAGAACTCCATTTTGCACCACATAGTTGAGGATGGTTAAGCAGTTGGTGCTGAACACGCACTTCTCCTTGTTGTACGTAAGGTTGAGGAGTTTGGCGATGTGGAGGAATTTGGAAAGGTTAGCGTCGTGGTCCTGCTGGTCGTGGCCGCAGACGGTGACGTTATCCAGGTACGGGAAGGTGGCCCGCAGTCCATACCAGTCAACCATTCGGTCCATCTTCCACTGGAAAACCGAGACCCCATTAGTGACGCCGAAGGGAACCTTAAGGAAGTGATAAAGGCGGCCGTCCACTTCAAATGCAGTATACGGGCAGTCCGCCTTGCGAATGGGGAGCTGGTGGTAGGCAGATTTCAGGTCCACTGTTCAGGTCCACTGTACGGTGCAATCTGATTGACCATATCAGATATGCATGGAAGGGCGTACGCGTCGAGCTGCGTGTACCGATTGATGGTCTGACTGTAGTCAAGGACCGTCCTGTTTTTCTCCCCAGTTTTCACAACTACCACTTGGGCTCTCCAGAGGCTGCTGCTGGCCTCGATGATGCCTTCCTGCAGCAGCCGCTGGACCTCAGACCTGATGAAGGTCCTGTCCTGTCCTGGGCACTGTACCATCTGCTCCTGGTGGCGACGGGTTTTCAAACAGAGAAGGCGGGTCGAACTTAAGGGTCGTGAGACCACAGACAGTAAGGGGTGGTAGGGGCCCACCGAATTTCAGAGTGAGACTTTGGAGGTTGCACTGGAACTGCAGGCCGAGTAGCAAGGCAGCGCAGAGATTGGGGAGGACGTAAAGCCGGAAGTCACTGAACTCTACGCTGTGGATGGTGAGGGTGGCGGTGCAGTACCCCCGGATCTCCACGGAGTGGGATCCGGAGGCCAGGGAGATTCGTTGTGTGATGGGGTGTACCGCGAAGGAGCAGCGCCTTACCGTATCGGGGTGGATGAAGCTCTCTGTGCTCCCGGAGTCAAGAAGACATGATGTCTTGTGCCCATCGCCCTTTACCGTTGTCGACGCGGTTGCGAGGTTGTGTGGCCAGGACTGCTCGATCGTGATGGAGGCGAGCTGTAGCTGGTGTTGGAAGGCCTCTGGCTGGTCGGCGGCGATTGCCGGCGATGAGCGGACCAATGAGGTGCCCGACGAGCAGGGGTCCTGAGGCGGGGAAGATGGTGGCGTCCATGGGACGCACGTGGCGGCTGGCGTTAAAGATGGCGGCGCCCACGGGCCGCACGAGGCTTGATGGGGGAAGGTGGCAGTGCCCGCGGGCCGCACGTGTCCTGAGGAAAGCAAGATGGCGGCGCCCACGGGCCGCACGTGGGTTGTGGGGGCAAAAATGGCGGCGCCCACGGGTCGCACGTGGGGAGTGCAGGAACAATGGGCCTGGTTACAGCGGCGATCGAGCGGGCCTTGCTCATGGCAGCGAAATGTCCTTTCTTCCAGAGGCCTTGCAGAGTGCGCTCCGCGTCGGGCAGCGCGGCCAGGGGTGCTTTGTCTGTCCACAGAGGTAGCACCTGTGTCCCCCGGGGTTGGCTGGCTGCTGCGTGGCGCAGGCTTGGGGTTGGCTGGGAGCGGTCGCTGGTGGAGTGAACGATGGGGCGGTCGTTGGTGGGGTCCACGATGTCCAGGAGGGGGGCACCGTGTGGTCGGGTGTGTACGATTGTGCATTACGGGAGGCGACCGTAAGTGAGATCCCGAGTTTCTTGGTCGCCGCAAGGTCGAGGGTAGCCCCTTCTAAGAGGCGCTGGCGGATGTACGCCGACCCTATGCCCGTAACAAAAGCGTCCCTGATTAGGAGTTTGGAATGTTCAATGGCCACAACGGCCTGGCAATCGCAGTCCCTCGCCAGGGCGTGCAGGACACGCCAGAAATTTTCCACAGACTCACTGGGGAGTTGATGCCGCGTGGACACGAGGTGCCTGGTGTACAGTTTATTGGTCTGCTGGGTGTAGTTCTCTTTCAGAAGTGCCATGGCCTCAGCGTAGGTTGGTGCGTCCCGGATAAGGGGAAAGATATCGAGCTCAGCCGTGCATACAGGATCTGGAGTTTCTGTGCCTCTGTGGGTGGTTCTGTTGCAGATCTGATGTAGGCTTCAAAGCAAGCTAGCCAGTGGGCGAAGGCCGACTTGACGTTGTCTGCTTGAGGGTGCAGCTGCAGGCGATCTGGCTTGATGCGGATGTCCATTGTTTTAAAATCTCTGCATAATAAATTGATGCACTATCAATTACAATGAGACGAGAGTAGAGTGTAATCGAGGCTTCATTAAGCAGAGACGTGTAGCCTCCTGCAGCTGCTGCCGAAATGGCTGCAGATCGGTGAGCACACACATTTATACTCCGCCTACTGGGCGGAGCCAGCAGGCAGGGATCCAACCCCGTACCTGTAGTCCAGGAGCCTTACCGTATTACATCTCGTATGTGATATATAAACAGTGGCGACTACCACAGCCACCATAAAATGACACAAATGTACGTACCAGCACAAGGCTAATCAGCCCCGCTGGTTTCTGATAGTGTTTCTATTCCACATACGGTTTCCTCACATTCTTCATCTAGCTAACCATATTAACACCCTCCTCATGTGCTCACCTAGCTTCCCCTCAAACGCATCAATACCCGTCACCTTGTGGAAGCGAGTTCCACTGACCTCTCAATGGTCAGTGCAGTTCCTCCTGAATGCCCTGTGAAATTTATTAGTGACTACCTTATATTAACAGCCCCTGGTTCTGGTCTCCCCCAGAGAGATGGAAACATTTCTTCCACATCAACATCAAACCCTATCATCAGGTCTGACAGCATCTGTGGAGAGAAAAGGAAGCTAACGTTTCGAGCCTGGATGATTCTTTGTCAGTCATCCAGACTCAAAACACTAGCTCTCTTTTCTCTCCACAGATGCTGTCAGACCAGCCAAAATTGTCCGCTGTTTTCTGTTTTTGTTTCAAATTCCAGCATCCGCAGTAATTTGCTTTTATCAACCACTTTCATAATCTCGGTCAGGTCACCCTGCAAATCTTCTCTTTTCTGGAGGAAAAAGCCGTTGCCTATTCAAGCTGTGCTGATGGATATTACCTCCTTTATATCTTTCTCAATTAGCACAAATTTCTCACACTAGTGTAAGATCACTGTTGATATCAAGGCACTTGTTTTCCGCTTTGATGTGACGGGTAAACTGAACAAAGCAATCCAGCGGTTTAACCTAATGCTCTTAAAGGCCTGGACAGCTTGTATGTGTATCCGCTGTGTGTGCATATTGTCCTAATGAGTCCAAAATGTAGGCAATTTGAACCATTGTGGGTAAGCATGGGGCTCCAATCAGGAGAAAGGAGATTCAGTAGACAGCCACAGGGTTCAAAGAAAGAAATGAAGCAATCAATGGATAATCAGAGACTCTGATAAGAAAGTGGAAGAATAACCATTCAGCCACAGGGCACAGATAGTGAAATTCAGTAGTCTGACCCTGTATGCAGTCCTTGTTGATAAATTTCTCCAATCAGCATTCTGACCAGCAGCGAATGTTTATGAACAAGATTCAGAAGTTGATGCTACAGCCTCCTTGTATTCATTTCCACTTGACTTTTTTTTTCATCTGTGTTATTGATTTTGTTTTGGCTTTATTTCTGAGCGGGTCATCCGTGCTGGGAAAGGCAATTTGCTGGCAACAAGTATGGCTGCTAGCAGAATCAACTGCCTTTTGAAGAAAACAAGATGTTAAACTAGGAATAGTCTACAGGGTGGGAATTGCTGCTTCCTGGAAAGCTGGGAAGCAATTGTGTTGTATTTCCCAAATTGAACGAGGTGTGAAGAAAGTGCCCCGCCATGTGTCGTCTGTGGGTAAAAGAATCTTTTCTCATGCCATGTTATTCTTATGTCTTCCTTTTGTATGATGTATTTTGGGAGGACTAACAAGGCAAGAGAATGCACAATGAATGTTGGACGCTAGGAAGTACAGAGTACCAGAGGGACCTTGGGGTGCATGTCCAGAGATCCCTGAACGCAGCAGTACTGGTAGATAAGGTGTTAAGTAGGCATATGGGATACTTGTCTTTATTAGAATATAAGAGCAGGAAGGTGGTGATAGACCTGTATAAAACACTGGTTAGGCCGCAGCTAGAGTACTGTGTGCCGTCTTGGTTACCACACTATATGAAAGATGTGATTGCATTAGAGAGAGTGCAGATGAGATTCACCAGGATGTTGCCTGGGTTGGAACATTTCAGCTATGAAGAGAGGCTGGTTCAGCTGAGGTAGTTATCCTTAGAGCAGAGAAGTCTGTGGGGGACCTGATTGAGGTGTACAACGTTATGAGGGACAAAGATAGGGTAGATATGAAGAAACACTTCCCCTTAGTCGAGGGATCAATAATCTGGGCATATAGATTTATGGTAAGGGGCAGGGGATTTGAGGAAAAACATTTTCACCCAGAGATTGGTGGGAATCATTTAAGAAGCATTTAGATGAGCACCTGAAACACCACAGCATACAAAGCTACAGACCAAGGGTTTGAAAATGGGATTAGAATAGGCAGGTGCTTGATGGCCGAAGGGCTTCTTTCTGCGCTGCAAAACTCTATGAGTATTCAATAGACTCAACTTACAACTGCAAAGTACAGCAGGTAATGGAAATCTGAAATAAAAACAGAAAATGCTGGAAATACGCAGCACATCTTGCAGCATCTGTGGAGAAAGAAGCACCCCTTTGATTCCCAACATCCAGAGTACTTCACTCTCACATTAGTGTTTAATTCACTGCAACTTTACTTCCAGGTAAGCCCACTTTGATTTTCCACAGGAAAATCCCCAAGACTTCCAATTACTTCGCTTATCTTGCTCTCAGCACTCTTGTTCTGAAGAAGTGTTGTCATCCTGAAATATTTTGGGCGGAATATTTGGGCCCTCGCCAGCTGTTCAAAGGTCTGTTGACTGGCGGGAGGGTAACAGGAAATCCTGGCCATTAACTCTGTTTCTCTCTGCTGCCAGATCTTCTGAGTATTTCCAGCATTTTCCCGTTAACACAGTCTGTAGATTTCTGTTTAAAGGGAGTGTTAAATTAACCTATATGACAATATTCTCTGAGCTCCTTTTAATGGAGGCTTTACCCTGTTTATTTGAAGAACATTAAGATTAAAGGAACGAATAGGGAAATTTTTTAAAGGGTTTGTCCACTAATATTGGCATCATACTCTCAGACCCAAACGAAACACGGCACCAGAACCCCTACCTGATAGGAGCTGGCATTTGTGTGCCATCATAGTTTCTATTCGGAAAACACAACTGAGTTCATTTTTTGCAGTTATTTCTTTGATAAATTGATATTCTGATAAAAGCTTTGGAATTATTTTCCTGCCTCAGTTTGGTTTCTGAAAATACATGCTTAGTATCATGGATTAGTGTATGAAAGAGAATATTAAATGCAGACTCACAACAGTAGGGATGTGATAGCACTGGGAAGGATGCAAAGGATGTTGCCTGGGCTGGACTGTTTTAGCTATGAAGAGAGATTAGATAGACTGGTGTTGTTTTCCTTGGAGCAGAGGAGACTGAGCAGGGACATGATTGAGATGTATAAAATTCTGAGGGGTATAGATGGAGTAGACAGGAAGAAACCTTTCCCCTTGGTGGAGGGATCAATGACCAGGGGGCAGAGATTTAAGGTCAGGGTCAGGAGGTTTAGAGGGAATGTGAGGAAAAACATTTTCACCCAAAGGGTGGTGAGAGTGCAGTATTCACTAACCCGAAAGGGTGGTGGAGGCAGAGGCCCTCATAATATTTAACAAGTATTTAGATGTGCCCTTGCAATGCCAAGGCATATAGGCTATGAGCCAAGTGCTAGAAAATGGGATTAGAATAGTGAGATGGTTGTTTTTGACTGGCACAGATGCGATGGGCTCTAGGGCTTTTTCTGTGCTGTAGATTTCTCTGATTTTATAATTTTGTGTGACAAATTCCATACAGAAGTTTATATTTTATTATGTTTTGTTGTTGTAATGTTTCACAGAAGATGATAAATTAGGAATCCCTTTAATATGTGAGGTGAAGTACCCTTCACACCTTGGTATTAGCATGAAAATATGACATTAATTTGGACCAACGAGTTGAACAATCACGACTCTCAGCTCAACATTTTAAAATGAGAAAAAGAAAGATTTTCATATCATGATCTCAGGATATCCCAAAAGGCTTTCCAACTGATTTAACTATTTTTGAACTGTAAATACTGTTATAATGTCGAGACTGCGACTAATCAAAGAAAAATCCCACGGACAGCAATACAATTTCTTTTTGATGTGGGCGTCGCTGGTGACGGCAGCACATTTGTTGCCCATTCCTAATTGCCCTTGAAATTAATTGCATGCCAGGCTATTTCATAGGATAGTTAAGCGTCAGCCACATTGCTGTGGGTCTGGAATCACACGTCGGCCAGGCCAGGTAAAGACATTAGTGGACAAGATCGGGTTTTATGATAATTGATGATAATTGTCTGGGACTACTGGCTTTATATTCCAGATTTTATTAATTGGATTTAAATTCCACAAGCTGCCACCATGGTAAGATTTGAACCCATGTACACAGAGCATTAGCCTGGACTCCTGGCTTATTAATCCAGTGATTTTACCAATAGGCCACCAGCTTCCCCTGATAACCAGATAATAGGTTCCGTGATGCCTGATTCCCTGATTCGTAATCTGTGATCGGGTGGAAAATCCCTTTTTACGATGAAATCGGGGGCGGCGCCTGTTTTCAGATGCTCTGCTATGTCCAAAACAGCATCGCCGAGGAGCACGGCGCACGCCGCTAGGACGGCCATAGGCTCCGGCCCCTATGGGCTGTTCCTGACCGCGCGGTTGACTAATGGTCTCAGTGGTCGGGAACCCAGCGTGGCGGCTGCGGACTGTGTCCAGCGCCGCCAACAGTCGGGCGGGAGCCATACTGCTGGCCGGGGGGGGGCTTCGACGAGGGCTGGGGGAACTGTTGGGGGGTGGCCCGGGGGTGTCCAGGGAGGCACTATCTGGCAGGTTGGGTCCGCGTGTGGTCGGCGCTATTTTGTACAGTACGGCCGCTGCAGGTCATTGCCGCGTGCATGCGCGGCCACGGATCCTTCAATTCTCCAGGCGTTTATATCGGGAAGGCTGTGCATTTTATGTGGCACTGCTGCTATCCCCTCACCGGTCGGAGGATCAGTGCTGGGGCCTCGCTGATTTTTTTTCACATTGAACACCATGGATCCTCCGGACCATCCTCTGCAAAATAGCACCATGCATTCTTTTACATCCACCTAACAGGACACACAGCATCCTCAATTTAACAGTTCATCCAAAAGACAGCACCTCTGACAGTGCAGCACTCCCTCGGTAGTGCACTGGCATGTCAGTCTTGGTTTTTGTGCTTGGCTCTCTGGAGTGGGACGTGAACCCACAATCTTCCAACACAAAGACAAGGATGCTACCCACTGAGAGCCACATCAAACCACATGGAAATGTTTACGTTCAACATGCAGTTGATATGCAATCGCAACCAGGTATGCTGCTATGGAAGTGGGGAATGCTTAGCTAAGACGTATCTAGAATGTTCAGATCCATTTTGAAAAATGAAATGAAAATGTAAACCATCCTTTGATGGTTTGAAAATGAATTTAAAACAAGTTTGTCAAGGTGAAATCTAGCTGATAACAATGCAATTTCCATTACAAAATTTACTCATGAACAATGGGATGTTGATTGTAAATTAATTGTGTTTAATGATGGGGTTTGAATTGACCATGATGTGGTTCAATTAGGAGGCGTGTGCTTGTAAAGATGAAATCTGCAAATTATGTTAAGATAAGGTAAGGATTGGCTCCAGTAGTCTCATTTGGCAACTAGTTATCTAGAAATAACATGGGATCTTGCTAGTGCCAAATTGTCTTCTGTGTTTCCTAAAGCACACAGTTGCTCCACTTCAACAAACAATTCATAGGAAATGAAGCACTTTTGAATGTTTCTGAGAGATGTGATAAGGTATTATGCAAATGCAAATCCTATTTGATGGCAAATAGTACTTTGTGACTTGTCTCACTGTGACCTCATTTTCTGGCACTGGGTCAAGACTCCTAAATGTTGTTACTGTGCTCCACCTGATTTTAAGAGATTGTTGCATTAAGTTTCAAGGTTACAAAGCCTTCTTTGAGTTGTACTTGATTGGAGCTCTGCTTGTGACTGAACTACAATCCAGCACTTTTTCACCAGACATTGCCACCAAATTCACAAACGAATTGTGGGTATTGACCACAATCAGCTGGGGGTATGGTAGAATAGTGGTTACTGTGTATTATTAGATTAGAAATCCAGAGGTTGGAGGCCTTATTTCAAGTACCACAGTAACACTAAACGACTATAAATGCAACAAGTTTAATAAAATTGGAATAAAAAGTTAGGATCAGCGATGATGATTAGGAAACTGTTGGATCTGGTTCACAAATGTCTTCTAGGGAAGGAAATCTGATGTCCTGATCCAGTCTGGCCTACTCGAGGGCCACATGGGGTTGACTGTTAACTGCCCTCTGTAATGGCTGAACAGGCCACTCAGTCGCACTGAAGAAGATGGCTCAAAAATCCTCCTTATGGGCAATTAGGGATGGGCACTGAAGTCTGGATATTATTGTTATTATTATAATATCCACTTCCCATGAACAGGAATAAATCTAATCAGATCTCACTGGGATGTATTTTAAGTTGACAGGTGCTTCAAGCAAATGCCATGGACGGGATTCTCTGTTTCTGAGACTAAGTGTTGATGCCAATGCAGAATTTGTGGGCTTTAACGACAGAAAAACTAGTGCGACACCTGGACCGATTCCATTACTATTAAGGGGCTAGCACCGGTAAAAAAACGGTGCGGGATTTGCTGGGTCCGTGATTGACACTTGGGAGGCTGAGAAGCCGCAGCCGCACATACACATTACAATCCCCACACATACTTAATCCAGCCAAAAGGATGGCACTGGTTGTGCTGGAGGGTGCCCATACAGCTGATGGGTCGGCTGGGCCCACGGGGCACCCAGCGGGGTGGTCTGGTGGGACACCTATAAGACCTGTGGCACTAAGTTCAAAGTGGGCTGTTAGCAGTGTGCGCAGCTACATGGCTGTCTGAGACATAGACTTTACAGTGCAGAAGGAAGCTGCGGCAATGGTGCTCTGTGCCTGTCCACCCCAACTCCACAGCCCACCTCCTGGTGACCCCCTCGCTACTCCCCCCCCCCCTCCCCCCCGGCCAGTGACACAACTGTCAGCAAACTATGGCGATGTTGGACACTGTCCGTACCCCTCTCTCTCCCTCAGCTGCCGGCACACTGGTTTAACAATTTTTAAAAGCACAAGTGAACCGCACAATCGGGAAATCAGCTCATCGGAGGCAGAGAATCACGGAGGCCCTGGAGAATACCAAGTCGGGCCCGCTAATGACATGCAAACGGTGTCAACTGTACATGCATTCTGGAATGCTTTGACTCCACTGTCGAGGGGCTGGAGCATTGCGATTTGGCATCAAATCAGCACCTGCCGCGATTTTGGCGTCGGAATCAATTCTCCACCCAATCACCTTTCCCGCTTTCGGCGTCAGCTAATGGAGAATTCTGCTCTATACCCTTTATCATGAAAATGGCTTAAGATTCGTGGTAGAAGAACATAGTGTTTCTTTGCTAGGATACCAATGTCACTGTTTTGTAAAACAAAGTATACAGCAAAGGTTTTCTAACATCTCCTGGAAGGATTATAATAACAATGATTAGGAGCAAACCAAATCAATATTTTCTCATTGAGTTTATCTGAGGCTTTCTAAAGTGCCATTTGTTAATGGTTTGAACTGAAAAGCTAATAGTAGGGTCAATTCTGCTTAAATGTCTTGAAAACGATTAAGCCCAATGGCTCTTTGAAGATTATCATTCCTGTTTAATCAAACCAGCACCCATTTCTCATGCAGCATAAATTGTTGCTTTCTTTGAATGTTGGCATTTTTGAATCTGTCCTGATAGGTGTAGGATGAAAAGCTTTGACAGCATGTCTCTTTTTGCAGCAATACTCAAGTTCCTTGCTGTCAAGTGACTACTTATTTCGGGCTGATTTTGTCATGGAATATGGTGGGTCTGGTGAATGGGCAAAATTCAAATTGGTGCAGATAATGGTGAGGCAGGGGTTGCTGTGAGCAGTTGGCGGTGGGGGGGGGGGGGGCTTTCTCATGGTGCATTTCTGTGGTTGAGATCAAAACAATGCAGAGATGGAACAAATCATTGGCAGGTGCTACTCCTGACCTGACAGTACTTGATACTGGCACTGTCTGCCAAATATTTGCTTCCCATTCTCACGCATTTTCACAAGCTCCCACCAGATTAGACACTGAACTCACATTTGTAATTCTAGGCATTGTTTGTTGTTAGAAGCCATTCCATTGGCCTGCACATTGGGCAGCCTGGTAGCACAGTGGTTAGCACTGTAGCTTTACTAGTTCCGAAAGACGTGCTGTTAGGTAATTCGGTCATTCTGAATTCTCCCTCCGTGTACCTGAACAGGCACTGGAATGTGGCAACTAGGGGCTTTTCACAGTCACTTCATTGCAATGTAAGCCTACTTGTGAGAATAAAGATTATTATTATAAGGAGCAATGGGGGTCGGATTAGCTCAGTTGGCTGGATGGCTGGTTTGTGATGCGGAGCGATGCCAACGGTGTGGATTCAATTCCCATACCAGCCAGGGTTATCTCCATCTTGCTCCTCGCCTGAGGTGTGGTGAAAACTGCCACCAGCCAGTTGTCGGTCAAAAAGGAAGAACAGCCTATGGTCCTCGGGGACTATAGTGATTTTCATTTCACAAGGAGCACTGGTTTATAAGTGACATTTTATATTTGCAGCCACATTTCGCTTCTTAAAGTATTTGGGGTTTATCCATCAGGCGGCATTATTTAAAGTACAGGTGTGCGTCACTGTCACTATTAATGGATTGCACTACAGTGTTCTCAGATTGCAAATCTACCGAGCTCATTTCAAAAGCATGTGGTCCATGTAATCATAATCTGGTACAGTTTGTATATTATTTGAAAAGTCGGTGACCTTTCCAAAGCATTTACTATTTCAGGACTTTCGCTGTTTGGGTTTATGAGAGTGCTATTGGTACAGACTTTGCTTAGGTTTCGTTCTGGTGCAATTTACTGTCATCAATTGCAGTTCTCCCTTCCAACAAGGTGTTAATGGTATTGATGTGATGTGTATTGAGTACCAGCAATGAATCCGCAGTGTGCTTTTCAAGAATTTGTTAATTATCCTGGCTCTTCCCTGTTGTATTTGATAACCATTGAGGCTGGGATGCCAGCAGTCATCCTGAGCGTGATTTGCAAAGATAGTTGTTGATGGATTATTGGGACAGGCTGATAAACTAAGGTCACATGAGAGGCAGATTCGGTGACATACTTTAACACATTCTGATGTGATTTATGTTTTCAGTTTACTACTTTGAACAGTATCCTCGTATTTTCCGAGGGATAGGGGGTGAGGGTAGGGAAAGTAGAATTGAGATGGAAGATAAGCCATGATCTTATTGAATGGTGGAGAAGTCTCAAAGGACCACAAGGCCTATTATTTCTGATGTTCCTTTGTTAACTAGCCCTCATAGGTTGTTTTTCTTTACAGGCATTTTCTCTCGGCACTTTCTTGCGTTCAACAATTTCAGAACATAACCCTGCCGCCTTTTTTCAGGCTATTTATTGGTAATGATTCTGATATTCTCATTCATGCCTTCTCTGTTAAGTAATGGGTTAAGAGACATTGCAATTAGTTGTCTCATTTATGTTAAGTGTTCAATGATTGACACTGATATGTAAAGGGGCTTTAGGTGGCCTCTGGATCTGGTGATGTGTAGAGTTCTGTGCAGAGTCAGTTGCAACAAATAAAAGTGTGTTGGTGGAAAAGGAGCAGAACTTTTGCCTCTTCATACCACAGCATCTAATACGTCTACCAATTGGTAGCAGAGGATGGTTGTAAATGTGAAGGGTTAAAAGATACAATTTTTCCAGATCAAACCAAGGAGTGAAAAAAAAAGGGGAGATATGACTGAACCCAGGACGAAGATGGCTGGATATGACTATCCTCCCTTATTTTCTGAAAGGGAATCGTACGACCAATAGAGAAGTGCGGTAGTTATGTGGACTAAGGTGACTGCTTTAGGAAAGAGAAACAAGGTATGGCATTGGCTCTTTCTTTACCATACGGCAGTAAAATCCGAAACAAAGTGCTTTCTGAGCTGGAGTTGGAAGAGTTAGACTCAGAAGAATGTCTGGAGACCTTATTACTTTATATGGATAAGATTTATAAGAAAGATGACTTGTTAAGTGCGTATGAAGCATGGTCGGATTTTGATAAGTTCCGGGAAATGGAGGATTTATCTACGGAAGACTATATAATGGAATTGGCAGACTATATAAAAGGCTGCAGAAACACAGGCTGGAATTTCCACAGTCTGTGTTGGCCTTTAAATTACTTGACTGTGCTAGAGTGAGCAACATGGATAGGCTCCTGGTTTTGACAGGAGTTCAATTTACGGATAACGATACCTTTTTCGAACAGATGACAACAGCTTAAAAAAATTCTGGGGAAACATTCGATTCCAATGGCTCTGATGACCCAAATAGGTCAGCCTGCAATAAGGCAGAATATGGAAGATACACTACTAACAGGATGGCGAAATCGTATGGCTACGAACAGGCCTCAAGACTATAAAAGGAGACCGAGACAAGGAAATTATGAAGACAGAAACCCAGTTAGAACCTACAATAGGACGATGAACCCCAGAAATGCACGGGGCATGATAAATCGATGTTTTCGATATGACTCTCAATACCATTATGCTTTCAACTGTCCAACTCGTTATGATAGAGTATTTGAAGCGACACAGGACACGGAAGAGTCAGAAGAGGAAAAAGATAGTGACCAGAAAGGAGGCATTGTCCTATTAACAAGCTGTTTTACGCCGGTAATGAGGGTGTTGGTTGCAGAATCTTTCAACTGTGCTGCATTGGACAGTGGCTGCACATCTACTGTGTGTGGGATTGACTGGTTAAAATGTTATCTGGACACTTTGGATGCTGAAAATCGTAACAAGGTTAAGGAATTTAAAAGTTCGACAAGTTTCAGGTTTGGGGATGATAAAACTCTGAAGTCGTTGAAAAGAGTGGTGATCCCTTGCAATATTGCTGGAGTGAATTGCTGGACGTGAGCTTTGATGCCTTAGAGTTGAGTACAAAAATGAATGATCCCAAAGTGGAAGACATAAAAAGAGCAAATAAAGTGTTGGCCAAACTAAAAATGCAGGTGTGTGTTTTGAAGTTCCCGGTTTTAAGTGACCCTAGGCATTTGAAACTCATAGTTTATAGTGATGCGTCCTATGCAAATTTATGTGATGGAGTTTCAAGCGCAGGAGGTTTTATAATTTTCCTTTTGGGGAACAATGGTAAATGTTGCCCTCTTGTGTGGGAAACAAAGAAAATAAGGAGAGTGGTCAAAAGCACTTTGGCTGCTGAGACGTTAAGCTTAGTGGAAGTGGTGGATATGGCTTTTTATAAAAGTCAGATATTGACAGAAATTTTGGGATTAGGGGATTTGGGTAATATACCTATTGACTGTCACATTGACAATAAACCCCTGTGGGAAAATGTGCACTCTACAAAAAGTGTCAATGAAAAGAGGTTACGGATAGACATCGCAAGTTTGAAGCAGATGTTGGACAGAGGGAAAATAACAAAAATTAAATGGGTTGACAGTAGCTATCAACTATCAGACTGTTTTACGAAAAGAGGGGCTAGTTCACAACTTTTAGATATTGTGAATGAAGGGCGCCTGTTTCTGTGAATGTTGTTTTTCTTCTACTCAAAAAAAGGGGTGAATCACGTGTGTGTTTTAGTTTCTTGAAATTTTAGTCTCTTGAAATTGTGTTAATTGTTTTTTTTTCTCCCAGGGAGGGGAGACTGTTAAGTAATGGGTTAAGAGACATTGCAATTAGTTATCTCATTTATGTTAAGTGTTCAATGATTGTTTCATTTATGTTAAGTGTTCAATGATTGACACTGATATGTAAAGGGGCTTTAGGTGGCCTCTGGATCTGGTGATGTGTAGAGTTCTGTGCAGAGTCAGTTGCAACAAATAAAAGTGTGTTGGTGAAAAAGGAGCAGAACTTTTGCCTCTTCATACCACAGCATCTAATACGTCTAACATTCTCCAGCCCATCTTTTGTTCCTTTACTTTGTTCTGTTGTCATCTCTTTTTGTCTTGTACCATCATCCCACTTGTCCTTTGACCTCTCCCCTTCCACCCTAACACAAATCTCTCCTCCCTTTCCCTGCCTCTGTACTTGCTTAAAACCTCTCACCATCTCAAACTCCTTTCCTTTCTAATGAAAATGAGCTGCACTGAATGAACTGGCTATAAATAACTTTTGCCCCACTATGACTGCTCCATATATCAATCAGTAAGCTCCCCCCAATTCTCTCTAAGATAGCAGCACAAACCTCTCTTTCAACATGCGTTTCCTGACTTTTCTGTTTGACTGCCTCTGGTACCTGTCACAGTGCCAGGGACCCAGGTTCAATTATGACCTTGGGTGACTGTGGGGAGTTTGCACGTTCTCTACGTAGGTTTCTTCCGGGTGCTCTGCTTTCCTCCCACGGTCCAAAGATGTGCAGGTTAAGTGAATTGGCCATGCTAGAATTGCCCTTTAGTGTCCAATGATGCACAGGTTAGGTGGATTAGCCATGCTAAAATTGCCCCTTAGTGTCCAAAGAGGTTAGGGTTACAGGGATAGGGTAGGAGAGTGGGCCTCGGTAGAGTGCTCTTTCAGAGGGTTGGTGCAGAATTGATGGGTTGAATAGCGTCCTTCTGCAGTGTCATGATTCTATGGTACTTATGCCACATGATCACCTGTTCCAAAGCCACCCACTACCTTGGATATAATAATAGCATTAATTAAACTGGGATGAAAATTTAGACCAGACTGCATTGCTTCATTTATTCAAGCCACTAGTCTTGATTAGAAGCTGCTCTATTAGCAATAACTTTGCAGTGGACTACCTGCAAATGGTTAATTACAACCATCAGTGCAGATGAGTTGCATAGAGTATGTCTGGAGCTAATCAGACCTGCGCATTCCCAACTTTGCATTTGGAACAGACATGCAGTGGCCCGGCTTCAGAAACAGGAGAGAGTAGGCTGTGTCTTCTTCCAGACTAAGCAAGCTTATCATATTTGCAGTTGAGGGACATCAGAGAGGATTGAGTTCCTTTGAAGATTTCAGTGGATAAAGCTTCAAGCTCTTTGAAATTCTGTGGAACTGGGATGGAAATTAGCACACACAGTGTTGCCTTGTCTGCTACTCTGTGGGAAGATCTTTCTTTAGAAACATGCTTTGAATGTTTCTCAGATTCCTCACCAAAAAAAGGTATTTATAAACTCAGAAAATGTTGTAAAAACACAACAGGTCTGGCAGCACCTATGGAGTGAGAAACTGAGTTGGTTCCTCGTGTCATAGGACTCAAAACATTAACTCTTGTTTCTCTGCCAGACTTACTGAATTTATCCTGCATTCTCTTTTCTTATTCCAGATTTCCAGCATTCATATTATTTTGCATTTATTTATCAAATCCTTATGGCAGTTTTAAGCTTTAATAACTTTGAATGCTTACAAGACAGAAACAAACCATAAATGAAATGCAAAAGCAAAATTCATAAAGCCTGAAGACAAATTCCTAGGCTTCGACATAATGATCAGCTTTTTTGATATATTGTTCAATCCAATTTCCTGACTGTTCTCCTTCTCTTCCACTGGGCAGGCTCCTGTGGAGGTAACGGTGGTCACAGTCATCGACCCCTGCATCGCCACCTTTAGAGAAGGCCCATGGCATCTTGTGGCTCTCAGGCACTTGGCAGGCTAGTGGCGGACTTCCCCCAGATAGGAGGCTGGCAACTCCTCTACTTAACAGTGCCATCGGGAAGTGCTGGCTGCTGCTGGTATAACATCCAACCAATACCTTGGATCAAGGAGGGGCCACATGATGGTGGGATGGGAGTCACAGGGTGGGAGTTAAAAGGGAGGAGTCAGGAGCAAGGACAGAGGGGATGGATGACTCTAAACACGTCCCCCCTTTGCCAATGTTGGGTCCCTTGATCAGGCATTGAGTGCCTTTAACAATGGAACCCCCTGAGAGCCCGCAAACAAACACACCAGGATTTTCTTGTCATGCTCCCCACATGGGAAGCTTCCACATCCCCCGCAAAATCCCCCATCATGGGTTAAAAAGGCATTAATTGATGCAGTCAAATTCTAATTGTCCTCATATAAAGCAAGAGTAATCATCCAGAGAACGAAAGTTCAAATCCTGCCGTGGCAGTTTGTGAATCTGTAAAACAAAACTTCAGGAACAAAGTAAAAAGCTGGGATCAGTTAAAATCAGTGTGAGACGGTTGGATTGCCATAAAATCACAAACAGTGTACTTCTGTACGACAGGGAAGCAACTCTGTTGGCCTCAGCTGGTCTGGCCTATATGTGACTCCAGTCCCACACCAACATAACTGCCCTCTGAAATGGGCTTAGTGGGGCACTCAGTTGTACCAAACCATGACAAAGAAGGTTCACCATGACCTTCTGTGGCCAACTAGGAATGCTCTACAAATGTCTCCCTTTTGAATGATGCCCATGTCCCAAGAATAGATAAACGTTTCACGAAAATATCCAGCTGGTGGCAATTCCTGCAAAGGGGGTTCAATTCTTAATGATTAGTGTTTTTTTCTTCACGCTCTCCCACTGCGATATTCTGCTGTAGCCTCTGTAGAAAGCTTGGCACAGACAGTAGACTGAACGAACCCTGTGTTGCTGCACATCAAAGTATTCTCTCAGAAGGTATCTGGCAGCCTAAGACACAAAACTCAATTAATTTTACTATTAATCATGGTGCACTACAATTGTTTACATTTATAAAATACACACATTGTTGAGACTTGGCTCTCCAACAAAAGATAAATATCAGTTGTTTCTTCAATTAGCATGCAATAAATGACAATATCATAAACATTTCAAATCATTCTTTCAATGTTTCCCCTCCCACCCCAATCCAGCACATAAATTGTACTTTGTATTCTGATGTTGGATTTTGTAAGTGTACAGACAGATCTTCAATGCAGCGCGATGAGTGGTGCGTGGCCATTGTTTTCCATTTACTTTCCAGATCAATCCCACCATGATTCCACAGGCATCTCAATACCTCAGAAAATTGTCTGTGCCTCAGGTGTGAGCCTAGACGAGGAGCATCGTCAAGACTGCTTGAATGCGTGCACGCCGCCAAACCCAATTCTGACCTTACCACTCTTTTCCAACATTCTGGACTCGGTTGGGTCCTCTTCCTGAACCAGAGAGACTGAAAGCGAGGGTAGAGCCACCAGCACCTCGACGAAAGGGCATCAAAATCTGAGGTTCCTTGGCCCGTCTGCTTAAGTTGCATTTGCCAATCAATACTTCAGAGATAAAATTATTATCATATAAAGCCAATTAAACATTTCAGCTTATCTACATAACAGGGTGCTTCCTGTAACAGGTACAAAATGAGTCCTATTTGAATAACAGCAACATTCTGATCCTGCAGCCTGCCGCCAGTTTAGATTATGACAAGTTTTATTTTGAAGCCTTTAGTTAAGAGTGAAGACTACATTAATCACACAAGGGAGTTTGGACTGTATCTTGTGCAGAGGCTGCATACAAATAGCCTGATTAAAGCGTTTAGCAGTCAGAGCTGTTAATCAGAAGAAAAAAGGCCGTTTGTTTTTAAAGGGATTATTTATCAGTTGGCGCACATGATGTGATGCTTTGTTTTCATGTCCAGGCTTTACTTCTTAGGACTTGTTTGAAAACTTAGGGTAGTTTACTGTTTTATCTAAGGATGGCGAAGGAAGGGTTTGAGAAGCTCGCTGGTAAGTTTAAGAGAGCAGCTTGAAACATGTAAAACATTACGTTACATAGTATAGATAGAGTAAAACAAGAATATTACTGCATCACATGGACCAGGAGGCATTCCGTGAACCAATGAAAGAAATACCTGCATTTATTTTTTATTTTTAAATTTAGATTACCCAATTATTTTTTCCAATTAAGGGGCAATTTAGCGTGGCCAATCCACCTACTCTGCACATCTTTGGGCTGTGGGGGCGAAACCCACACAGACACGGGGAGAATGTGCAAACTCCACACGGACAGTGACCCAGAGCCAGGATCGAACCTGGGACCTCAGCGCCGTGAGGCGGTTGTGCTAACCACTAGGCCACCGTGCTGCCGGACCTGCATTTATTTAGCGCTTTTCATGTCCACCAGGTGCCGCAAAGTGTTTTACAGTCAAATAAGTGCTTTTTAAGTTTAGTCATTGGTGTAATGTCAAGGAGGCAGCAGCCAGTTGCACACAGCGAACACCCACAAACAGCAATGTGACAATGACAATACTAGTTAACAAGTTTTTGTGATGTTAATTGAGGGGTAAATATTGACCAGAACACCGGAGATGACCATCTTTGAAATAGTGCTATTTGTCGGATCATTTACAGGCCTCAATTTAACATCTCACCTGAAAAACGGCACCGATGACAATGAAGCACTTCCTCGGCACTGCACTGGAGTATGAGCATTGATTTTTCATCCTCAGTGTCGATGGTGGGACTTGAACCCAGAATCTTGTGACTCAGCGAGGAGTGGTACCAACTGAGCCATAGCTTTAGAACAGGGGTCAGGAAAACATCTACATACAGAGTGATAGGTACTTTGAATAATTCCTCGTGCGAGAAATAAAACCATCAAAATACAAGTAGATTTCATAATGGGAGGATTAGCGTATGCAAGAGATGAGACTCAAGGAGCCAAGTGGGTATTTCTCTGTTATGGGCCACCTTTTTGAACTGCAGCAACCCATGTGGTGATGGCACACCTACAATGGTGCAAGATGGAGAATTCTGGGATCTTTTTTACCTCGTGATGTTAACCAAATGGCGGCCCGAGCCTAGGTTAGGATACTGGGGAACCCAGAGATGATGGTCTTCCTATATCATTGCAGCTCTTCCCCTTCCTGTGGTTGAAATATCACCACACTCGAAGACAGTAGGTCCAGTGGGCGTCTGCAATGCGCAAATGGCAGGGTGAATAGGCGCTAAGACCAGTGGAGCCAATGGAGTGGTCTAGTGAGATGGTATTGCTGTAGCACAGGCATCCATCCAAATGCTGTGTCACGTAGCATGAAACCCTCATTGTCATAAAACGCAATAACCTTCAACTCATTACAGATAATGTGAAAACACATTATTGTCATTTCAGGTAGTGGCATGGATACAAATTTATATATTATATTCTATCAAAAAGACATTACAGATTAAAATAAAGCCTGGAAAATTTTCCCCATCAATAAAAAATATGCTCAAATTAAACTCAGGATTTACAACAATGAAACCAATGGTTTTAAACAGGTCAGATTGTGTACAGCATCCTTTAGGACAAGCTAATACGACCTTTTCACTGTGGGGGATGGCCATATTTGCATATTTTTCTCAATCAAGGCCCGATGAGATAATTGGGGAAAAATAAGGGGCAGTATTCTCCAATTCTGGGACTATGTCCACACGCCGGCGTGGTAATGGTTACGCCAGGAAAACTGGCGCAAAACGGCCACCGATTCCCCGTTTTGCTGGGGTCTAGCAGGAAGGCAGTGTAGAGCAACCGGCTCTCGCTGCGAATATGGCCTGGAGAATTGCCGGGTCCGTGGCCGCGCATGACGGCAGCCTGCAGCGACTGTGCCATGTTTCATTGCGGGGTCGCTCATGGACCTGGCCCGCGAAATAGTCCCCCTCATCGGCTGGCTTGTGCGTCCCGAACCGCCCCACCACAGTGCCCCCAGCCCCAAATAATATCACCCCCTACCCGCGGATCGGCCCTCCCCCAACTGTGGCGGTGCTGGGCTGCGTTTTCAGCCGCCACGCTGAGTTCCCGACGGATGAGACCACACGTGTCCCGTGCTGTCGGGAACTCGGCTGATCGGGGAGTGGGCGTCAGGCAATGGCCTAAGGCCGTCGATACGTTGAGCGTACGTTGTTTGGAGGGGGCGGATTTCGGCGGGAATTTGGACTGTCCGGCCATTCGCCGAACAATTATTTGAGGAAAGAAGCATTTACTGAGCATGAGTACAGCAATGTCATGACAATGAATTGTTATGTTAAAAAGGAATAAATAATAAAAATGACCAAAGGGTCAGTGCATGTGGGTGGTTAGTGCGAATGGGTGTGTGTTTGTGGGTTGGTCAGTAGTGGTTAGAGTGAGTGAGAACCAACGGGGAGGGTGCAAAAACTATGCCCTCCCCATGTTGACATACCTGGCTTCCCAGACTCCAGCCTCACCATTGCATTGGCCTCCCGGGCTCCAAGCCCACCGTTGCCTGGCTCCTGGGCTGCTGCCCCACCATTGCACCTTTCCCCTGGATCCAGTCCCACAATTGCTTGTCTCCCAGCGGCTGCAGTACTGCCATACCTATGCATCCCTTGGCCCAGAATCCCTCAGTACAGTCAGTATTGCTGGTGTTTGTTACTCCTCCAACCAGAGGCTGATTCTCTCCCTTATTTGCTACTAGAAGGCTTAATAGTAAGCCTACAAGCGAAAATGAGGGAGAGTAAGCCTGTGATTGGAGGAGAAGCGGCATGCTGAATTTTCCATTGATATCTCTCTTTGTCAGGAAATTTGAAAACAGGCTCTGGGGGCCACATAGAGGGGAGGTGACCCATAGGCCGCACGTTGGACAAGCCTGCTTTAGTAGTATAATAGTGCACTGTGCATAACACAGTCATGACTTTAAAAGATACATCTTCTGACTTGCCATGAAAATGCCAAGGAAAATTGTGATTGTATCTTAGATTTCTTGTTTTTTTTTAAATAACTTCTGCAATTTTAGGTCTGCCTATATGACTGTTGCACTTTCAAACAGCAGGTCCCATTAACACATTTAATGCCCTATGTGATGTGCAAGTTGTATCTTTCCAATAATCTGTTCCTGCAGATTACCTCAGGGAGGATGAATTTGGCCTGTTCTCAGTTATGTTAAGAGTATGTTGCACCTCATCGAATACTCCCTTCAGACTATTAAAAAACATTTACTCACTAATCAATAGAACTCTGAAGCAGAAAAATATTCTGCACATAGTATCAAGTAGAAATATCGAACCTAAATGTAATAGATTATTAAGCATCAAGTATAATGGGTAAATTGTATTTGGTGATTTTCCCCAATTCAAAATATAATCATTGTTAAGTTGCTTATCTTCAAACGCTCAGTCACTTCTCGCTGCAGATTGGATTTGAGTTATGAGATACACTACATGCCTCAATTTACGGAATCCATTGGCCCATTTTAACTTGATGCAGGACAGCACGGTAGCATTGTGGATAGCACAATCGCTTCACAGTCCCAGGTTCGATTCCGGCTTGGGTCACTGTCTGTGTGGAGTCTGCACATCCTCCCCGTGTGTGCGTGGGTTTCCTCCGGGTTCTCCGGTTTCCTCCCACAGTCCAAAGATGTGCAGGTTAGGTGGATTGGCCATGATAAATTCCCCTTAGTGTCCAAGATTTCCCTTAGTGTTGGGTGGGGTTACTGGGTTATAGGGATAGGGTGGAGGTGTTAACCTTGGGTAGGGTGCTCTTTCCAGGAGCCGGTGCAGACTCGATGGGCCGAATGGCCTCCTTCTGCACTGTAAATTCTATATAAAAATACTGAGGCCTCCCAGTGTGTGACACATGGGGGATTGTAGTTTCTAGGTGTCAAAGTCTTATTAATTACATTATCATGGTCCATTGCCAATCACTTTGTGAAATGGCAACTAGATTGTTGAACAGGTGATGTGTACTGGCCCACATATACATGGGGACTTCCATGCCTGGTGGGCACTGTGGGTGGTTTATTGTCCTTGTTAATCATATTTTGATTAAATGTTTTAAGTTATCTTTGTGATTTGTTTTTATTTGATGTAGTATCCCCTTAATGGGCTGTTCTTTTGATTCATCCTTTAGTTTGTTTAATTTAGTTTAACTGGTTATACTCAAAATAGCATAAGTGAGGACACTGAGGTGAGGAGGAACTTGGAGAGTTAGAGAATCACATAATCACAGAATAATATAGTGCAGAAGAGGTCCTTTGGTTCATTGAGTTTGCACTGATGCATGAAAGACACCTGACCTACCTACCTAAGCCCATTTGCCAGCATTTGGCCCATAGCCTTGAATGTTATGACGTGCCAAGTGCTCATCCAGGTACTTTATAAAGGATGTGAGGCAACCCGCCTCTACCACCTTCCCAGGCAGAGGATTCCAGACCGTCCCGACCCTCTGGGTAAAAAGGTTTTTCCTCAAATCTCCACCTGCCCTTCATCTTGAACTTGTGTCCCCTTGTAACTAACCCTTCAACTAAGGGGAACAGCCACTCACTATCTACCCTGTCCATGCCCCTCTTAACCTTGTACATCGCGATCAGGTCACCACTCAGACTTCTCTGCTCCAGCGAAAACAATCTAAATCTATCCAACCTCTCTTCATGGCTAAAATGTTCCATCCCAGGCAACATCATGGTGAATCGTCTCTGCACCCCATCCAGTGCAATCACATCCTTCCTATAATGTGGCGACCAAAATTGCACACAGTATTCCAGCTCTGGCCTCAACAAAGTTCTATACAGCTCCAACATGACCTCCCTGCTTATGTAATATATGCCTCGGTTGATAAAGGCAAATGTCCGACATGCTTTTTTCACCACCATATTAACCTTCCCTTCTGCTTTCCGAGATCTATGGGCAAACAGTCCAAGGTCCCTTTGTTCCTCGGAACTTCCTAATGTCAGGCCATTCATTGAATACTTCCTTGTCAAATTATTCCTTCCAATGTGTATCACTTTTCAGGGTTAATTTCCATGTGCCACGTTTCTGCCCATTTGACCATCCCGTCTATATCGTCTTGTACCCAGACACTCAACCTCACTGTTAACCAGCCAGCCAATCTTTGTGTCATCCGCAAACTTACTGGTCTTACCCCACTTAGCCATCTATGTTGTTTATATAAGTAACAAATAATAGGGGACCCAAAACAGTTCCCTGTAGTACACCACTGGACACTGGCTTCCAGTCACTAAAGCAGCTGTCTGTCATAGAACATAGAACATACAGTGCAGAAGGAGGCCATTCGGCCCATCGAGTCTGCACCGACCCACTTAAGCCCTTACTTCCACCCTATCCCCATAACCCAATTACCCTCCTAATCTTTTTGGTCACTAATGGCAATTTATCATGGCCAATCCATCTAACCTGCACGTCTTTGGACTGTGGGAGGAAACAGGAGCACCCGGAGGAAACCCACCCAAAGTGGTTGTGGGCAAGCAACTTTTCGCAGTGCCCTTCAATTCCTTTGCACAATTAAGCCATCAGCCATACGTATGACATAGGATCTGGATGCGGCCTGTCGAACAACGACAGCCAGAGCAGACCACCCACCATCCGGTATCTTGATCCTGACCATGTCTGCCGGGGATAGCACGTCCAGATCGGTGGGCATGTGCGTCATAGCCCTGCTTCTGGCTGTTGCAAAGCTGCTGCATCTTCTGCCGCACCGGGAGGTGATCAAGGTTGGGCAGGTTAATGGCTGGAAGCATCGTCCGCAGGTCCCTGTTCATCAGCGGTTGAGCTGGCGAAATGCCAGTTGACAAGGGTACGCAAGTAGTGCACGGTGTATGTCGGAAGCGGAGTCCGAGGCCTTGCGGATGAGCTGCTTAAGGATGAGCACCCTTTTTTGACTTTGCCGTTGGACTGCGGATAGTGTGGACTGGAGGTGACATGCCTGCAATTGTAGCTCTTGGCAAACATGGACCATTCTCGACTGTGGAAGCACGGGCCATTGTCGCTCATGACGGTGTTCGGGATGCCATGCCGTGAGAATGTCTCTTTACACGCTTTGATGACGGTTCGTGAGGTGAAGTCTGGCAGCTTCAGCACCTCAGGATAGTTCGAAAAGTAATCGATGATTAAGATATAGTCACAACGGACTTCCAGTGGTGGCCATGGAGGGGTAGGTCGCACATTTGATAGTGCCTCCCACTCGCCTGTCAAGACACGTCATCCTCTCGATCACCTCTCCGGCGGTCGGCGAGGATCAGACGCAAGCCTCAGACACTGGACTTATGAGCATTTGTTTTGTTTGTTCTGTTCTGTATTCCTCAGTCAGTCACATTTGACAGACAAATTCACATGTATATACATCTAAAAAAACAAAAAATAAGGGGCGGCGATGTCATGATGTGCAAACATGCAACCAATGAACACTCAGAATAGGACACAACCAATGGGCAGTCAGGACACTCAGAGGTGGCATCACCACAAGGGGGCATGACATAAACACAAAAGGGATGAGGCACTCACACCCTGCCTCTTTCCACAGACAAACATCTAGAGAGTTAGACAGGGTTGATCAGCAGCATCACACCCCAGCACGTGGCTTAGAGCAAGCTGATACATTTAGACTGAGTTACTACAGTTAGATTAGCAGAGAGTCAAACTCATTTGAGAACTGTGTTAATAGTTCAATAAACACGTTGAACTCATTTCAGAGTCTGGAGCATCCTTTAGTTAAGACTGCATCAAGTAGCAGCCTGTGTTATCCGAAGCAGCATAACACAACAATCATTATTTCTGTTACTCACTTCCAACTGTGTTCCTGCCTTTCCACCTGGTGGATGCTGCCAGTTAGGGTATGGAGCTTGACTGAAGTTTAAAGTGTTGGCATGTGTCATCTGAGCCCCATGCTGAAATATTAATGAATTTGTAACTAGTCTGTCGCAACATCTCCTACAACTCGACAGTTAAAATGGCGGCCAACAGAAATGGTGTGTGAACGCAGAACTGGGGTCATGCCCCCATTTCATGGGCATGCTCATCCTTCTCTTTGAGCGTACTGGGTTTAACATCAGAGCGCATGTGTTTGGCAGCACCTGAGAATTTAGATTCGGTTCCTGAATTGCAAACCTTGCAGTCTTTAAACAGTTGCGTGTTCTGTCCTATTGGGCTGGAAAATTTCAAACACGTCCTTTCTCGCCCTGAGCAAATTTCTGATTCATACGATCCAGTTAGCATATTAGATTGCTTTTATATGAGGTAAATGAGTGCCCAGGCAATATTATGCATCAGTAAAGTTACACTTCCAAAACATAAGCAATCTTACACGGTTCAATTGAACTCAACATGCGAGAGAAACTAAGACACAGATTTGTCTCCATCATCAATTTTATTTGTGAATTCTCAAACAAAAGAAATGGATGAACTCTTGTCTCATTAAGAGTGCATGAAAAGTATCACAACAGCTTGAATCTTACTTTGATTTTACATTAATATAAGAAATACAATACATTGTGGCTCTCCCTATTGCTTCCTTAATCTACCAATAGAAATACACTCTCCAACTAGTAAAGGGAAGGCAGTGGCGTAGTTGTATTGTCCCTGTACACGTATTCTAGAGACTCAGATTAATGAGCTGGAGACCCAGGTTTCAATCCCACCTCAAATTCACTGTGAAACATGGGACTGGATTCTCTGGTCCACCAGCCACGTTTTCCTGCACGATGCGCCCTCGCCGGCAGCGGGATCCCCACATTCCGGCAGCCGGCCAATGGGATTTCCCATTGTGGCGACCCCACATCGTGGGGATATGGAATTCCACTTCTGGGATTTTAAAAGTCTAATGATAACCATGAAACCATTTTTGATTGTTGTAAAAACCCATCTGGTTTGGAAGAAAATCTTCTGACTTTACCCAGGTGATCCCAGATCCACAGAACTGTGAATGACTCTTAAAATTAGGGATGAGCAACAAATGCTCGCCTAGCCAGATTTTCCTTTTTAATCTTCCATGGGATGTGAACATCACTTGCAAAGTCAACATGTGTTGAACATCCCAAGCTGCCCTTGAGAAGGTGGTGGTGAGCTGCCTTCTAGAATTTCTGCAATCGATGTCGTGTAGATACGCCCATAGGTAAGCTGTAGGGAAGGAGTCCCAGAAACGTGACCCAGCGACAGTGAAGGAACGGCAATATATTTCCAAGTCAGGATGGTGAGTGACTTGTAGTAGAACTTGCAGGTGATGGTATTCTCATACGTCTGCTGCCCTTGTCCTTCTAGATGGGACAAGTTGTGGTTTGGAAGGTGCGGCCGATGGAGCCTTGTCGAGTTGTTGCAGTGTGTCTTGTAGTTAGTATACTTTGCTGCTACTGTGTGTCAGTAGTGGAGGGAACAAACGTTTAAGGTGGTGCATGGGGTGCTGGTCAAGCAAGTGATGATGATCCTTTGCATCTTGCTTTTTTGGATCTTGCTCATGTAGCAATTATTGGTGTGTGATCGCAGTGAGGGCGTTCTCCCAGAGTACTTCAAGGACAAACTGGCCCTCATCCCATAGCCACACTGTTGGCAGGTGATAAGCCATCCATCAGTGGTGCAAACCCTGGTTCCTTTTCTCCTCCCTCATCCAAGGTAGTTGTAATGTGAACTGATCTACCACTGGCTCATTCTGTACATGCAGTGATTGGAATTTAGGATCAAGTTGTTTGTAAAAATTGGATCTTGTAACATGGAACAGGTTTATCCACTCAGCCACAGGGTCCAATTCCCTCGCGCAATCCTGAGCAATGGAACGGCGACAATTTTTAAATTGCGAAACCTAGAGAAAGGCCGAGTGCAAAGGCATCCATCACTTAAGGTGCCAGTGTCCGATGAGGTTGTCCATAAAGTCAAACTATTACCGTGGCCATTCGAAAGCAGAGCATATCTTGTTAAATTATAATGGTGCACTCTAACTATAAAGGGCACTATGAGACGCTCACTGACATTCATGCTCGGAACTTGCAATGCCTTTTGTTCAAAAAAATAGCAGGGGGATGCACGGAAGTAACAATTGGCTTTGCATTTGCTGTTTATCTCTGAAAGGGAAATGAAGCATTAAATGGTACTGTTGCTGGTGCGAAGGATGTTTTTACTTCGGAGCTCATTAATCTGTGGCTCGATCTTTAAAGTCATTTCTCATTAAACAAGCCTATTTCTGCTAACATACTGCTCAATGCGACACTAGCACGCCAGTTAAACTCGTCGCGCAGACATCCACTGCAGATTTCACCCCATTTAAAAACAGATCATGTTTAGTGCCTTGTTGCTAGGGAGCTGGCTGGCCAAGTATGGTTTCCAGGCACGCAATCCATGTTTTGCGCATTTAAATGTAACCCCTGTGAAGTGTTCAATTGATTTTGTTGAAGCAAGCTTCAACTCTCCTTTTGCCAAAGATGTTAATGAGCTCTTTACGAGTGCATCATAGCTTGAAGCATAGGCTTTCCATCAAGCATGCGGACTATGGGAAAGGTACAACTATAAACATGGAAGGTGTGGAAGGTTATTAATAGGCAACAAACTTTTCAGTCAATTATACATGAAACATATCGACTAAATCTACTAAAATCTAAACCTACTGAAAGATTTTTTTTTGCCAAAAAGAAATCTCTCTTCTCTCCTGTCTTAGTTAGCACTGACATTGAATCACTTACTGCAATCAAGACTCGCATTTGGAGAATGCCTTTCAAAATGTCCCAAAAGACTTTGCTTTATCAAATGTAATCACTGCTATAATGTAGGGAATGGTGGCAACTTTCTGTCTCGAAAGATAGTGGCTTGCGCTGTGGTTGTCAACTCTGTGTTAGGCTTCGCTTTGTGTGTCTCTAGCCCGGCTCCAGTATGGCAGTATCTTCCCCATTTGCTACAGAGGGGCTAAGAAGGTGAGCAACTTGCTGGTCTCTGTTTTCTCTGGGCTCTTTTCTTGATTAGCTGAGCTTGTTGTTTTCTGCTCACATGTCGCAATGACCTTCCGAATGGTCAGCCTCCAGAGGTTATCACCATCAGCGACTGTCTCCCAGTTGTCAGTATCAATGTCCATCATCTTCATGTCTCGTTTCTAGGGGTCCTGATTTTGGAGGTCTGGACGCCTGGATGTCATGACCCATGGAAATTTCACTGTGTGGAAAGCCTTTAGTATATATGCCCAACATCCATCCGATGGACATTGCCGAGCCAGCACAGCTACCTTTGGCTTTGCAATGAGTGTATGCTGATGGAATTAGTATGCTCTAGGACCTCTGAGCTGGTGACCTTGTCCTGCGAAGAGATGCCGAGGATACATCTGAGACAGCAAAGGTGGAATTCTTCATTCTTTTCTCCTGCCTAGCAATACATTGCCCAGGTCTCGCTACTGTAGAGTGCGCTGAAGATGCAGGCCTGGTGGACTCGCAGTTTGCCGCTCTCATCAGGTTGCTATTGTTCCACAGGTTTTGTGGTACATGTGTTGGTTTCAGCATCAAGTGACAAATTTCTGGTGATTGTGGAGTCTAGATATGTGAAGCTGTCAACCACCACTGCTTCACATTGTCAATGCTGATGGATGGCAGTATGACAGCATCCTGGACCATGATATTTGTCTTCCTAGTGCTGGTGGTCAAACCAAACTCTTTACAGGCATGAGAGTCTGTCCATTTTCTGTTGAAGATATTTTCCGCTATGGAAAGAAATTTAGGGAACACCGCTGTCGATTTACACACAGAAAGATCCCCATAGAAAACAATGTGATAATGATCAAATCATCTGTTTTTGTTGATCTTGTTTGAGGGGTAAATATTGGTCAGGCCACTGGGGATAGCTCTCCTGCTCTTCTTCAACATGCTGTCAGAGGAAATTTTGCATCCACCTGATAGGGCCGACAAGGCCTCAGTTTAACATCGTATTTGAAAGGCACCACCTCTGACAGAGCTGAACACACTCAGTACTGCACTGGAGTTTCAAACCTGGTTTTTGTGTTCAAGTCTCTGAAGCGGGTGGTTTAGTACAATTTCTATAAAAAATGCATTTAACAACTTCAACGTATTTACTTTTAAGGGACAAAACCTCTCAGGCCACATAACATCCATATATGAGGAAACAGGGAATTTCCAAAAGAGCAGAAACATGTTGAGAGGGTGGCCTAAAGATTGGTCAGAAATGTGGTTTATGAAGAAACTGAGAGAAGTGATTGTGGTGTGGCATGGGGTGGAGTGAGGGAAGTGAATAGAAATGCATAAGGGGCCAGACTCAGAGAAGCAGGGAGTTTATCGCATCATAGTGCCAGAAGAGGTAACCAAGATGTGGATGGGCGTGACCACCGAGGGATTTCAATGCGAGTATAACACATACAAGAATACGAGAACAAGCATAGGTTCCTCGAGCCTGTAAAAAACATCTGGAAAAAAGCAGCTCTTTAAGAGATTCCGAAGTCTATATTTCACACATATATGTGGTAAACCTGCAAGATAAGATGGGACTTTAATAATATAAAAATCTTTATTGTCCCAAGTAGGCTTACATTAACATTGCAATGATGTTACTGTGAAAAACCCCTAGTCGCCACTCTCTGGTGTCTGTTCGGGTACACTGATCGAGAATTCGGAATGTCCAAATTACCTAACAAGCACGTCTTTCGGGATGTGTGGGAAGAAACCAGAGTACCCGGAAGAAACCCACGCAGACACAGGGAGAGCTTGCAGACTCCGCACAGACAGTGACCCAAGCCGGGAATCGAACCTGAGACCCTGGTGCAGTGAGTGCTAACCACTGTGCTACCATGCCGCATTTTCCAGCCCCACCCACGGTTTGGATCGTCCAGTCCCACCAAAAGTCAATTGAATTTTGGCTGGGCGGCCACGCTCCATGCAGGTCCCACCATGCAAGGCAGGAAAATCCCTGCCAATGTTCTATAAAGTGTGGGTGAGATTTTGAATAGTTTGATTGTACTCTTTCCTTTGTGATTAATACGTAACGAGAATCTGCAATGTGGAAGGGCCAAGGTGCTTTTCCCACAAAAGATATTCTGTTGTTGTTGTAAAACTACTTCAGATGAGAGGGTTTGTCGCATTTATTGTTGTTTGGCAGATGACATCAGCAAGCTCATTGTAAAACCCATTGCCTAACTATACAAACAAACTATATTGCAGTGTGAGCAAGAAATTGTGCCGCCTTACAGATTGTAATTAACCTTGAAAGGACTCCATTAGTTAGATAGGTGATTTCGCACAATGGTTGTGAAGAGTTCATTTAACAACAAGCTGTCGAAAGTCCTTTGAGCAATTATTTACTCTGGCGCAAACAGAGGGTGAGAAATGTTCGGGGAGTTGGGGGGATGAAAATGGAACTCCTTCCAGCTTTCGTGCTTCTTGTCATAATATCCACTCGTATATAATGAGATGCAGACAGGCAGTGATTGACACACAGGATAACCAATGAACACACATGACACAGAACAACCAATCACCAGACAGGACACTGCCACTAGAAAGCCCACAGGGCATTAAGGCTCTCTCTCTTTACAGGACACAGCTACTGAGATAGTTAGAGTGCACAAGCCAGTGAGCATCATCTCCATGTGGTAGAGAGCTAGTCTGATCATGCCAGTAGGAGGTTATCAGTTAGATTATAGAGTGTCAACCCACAGCAGATTATGTACAATAATCAGCAAGTTCAATAAAACGGTGTTGGACAATCTCCTGTGTCGGAAGCCTGTTTCTAGTTTCACTGCATCCAGTTGCAGTCAACGTTGAACTAACTCACTTAACACCTCACTTCTGACACCCAAAATCTCAGGGTCAGTCTCACCTTACCTGAGCGCCGATGTTGTTCTTTGGTGAATTTGGAGCACCAATTCCAACAGGGGATGCTGCTGCACCTTTGCCACAAATGTATTGGAAGATCCTGAATTTATTTTCTCCTTTCACAGAGGAAGCTGAATGGAAACAGAAACTGTTGCACTCCACTTCCGCCAGCTCCTGCTTCAAATGCTGTACCCACGCTTTGGCGCCAACTTGGGCAGTTTGATGTGATTCAGCACAACATCCCAGCAATTCACGCTTTCTTTTCCTGCAGCAAGATCAGGGAAATGAGCGCGTATGGAAACCATCCTCCCTTGCTTCCTGCAGACTTGAGGAATAATGGTTGGCTGAGTCCCAGCAGATATAGGTCCTGCCTCTTCAAGATCTGCCCTCGCTCCTTTACTCACCACCCATACCCAAAACTCACTCCCAAATGTTCATTTGTGTCTTTCTGGTGAGCCAGTAAACTGAAGTTAAACTGCTCTATCAAACAGGTGTGGAAGAGCAGGGCAGTTTTTCTTGGCATTGTGGCCTATGATTGTCCCACAACCAACATTCAGAAACAGATGATCTGATAATTCTCACTTGGCTGTTTGTGGGAGCTTGTCCTGCTCAGGTTCGTTTCATCACATAAGTGACTGTACTTCATTGAGTGTCCACTTTGGGACATCCTGAGGTCAATATCAGTCTTTCTTTCTGTTCAGTGCTCGCCGAGGCTCAGAAATGTTACCTCCTTGAGGTATTTACAGGGATGTGATCTGTTCAGTGGTCCCAGTGTGACAGCTTGGACTTTGTAAGCAAATATCAACGATAACCCTGAAACTGCAGAGGTTGGACTAGCAAGAGAGGACTCTGAAGTTGTGTAAATGTCTGTACATATGTACATATGAATTAGGAGCAGGAGAGTAGGCCACTCGGCCCCTCGAGCCTGCTCCGCTATTCACTATATTCACTATAATCATGGCTGATCGGATTGTAGCCTCAACCACACATTCCTGGCTACCCCCTCGTGACCTTTCACCCCCTGGCTTATCAAGAATCTATTTAGCTCAGCCTTAAAAATACCAAAGATTCTGCATGCACTGCCTTTTGAGGAAGAGAGTTCTCACGACCTTCTGATAGATAACATTTCTCCTAATTTCCGTCTTAAATGAGCAACCGCTTATTTTTAAACAGTGACCCCCTGGTTCTAGGTTGTCCCACAAGGGGAAACACGCGCTCCGTGTCCACCCTATCAATACCCTCAGGACCTTAAAGGTTCCAGTGGAACAGTTTAAGAATAAGTTTCTCTGGGCAGCACAGTAGCACGGTGGTTAGCACAGTTGCTTCATGGCTCCGGCGTCCCAGGTTCGATTCCCGGCTTGGGTCAATGTCTGTGTGGAGTCTGCACGTTCTCCCCGTGTCTCGTGGATTTCCTCCGGATGCTCCAGTTTCCTCCCACAGTCCAAAGATGTGCTTGTTAGGTTGGTTGGCCATGCTAAATTGCCCTTAGTGTCCAAAAAAAGGTTATATGTGGTTACGGGGATAGGGTGGAGGTGTAGGTATAGGGTGGAGGTATGGGCTTAGGTAGAATGCTCTTTCCAATGGCTGGTGCCGACTCGATGGGCCAAATGGCCTCCTTCTGCACTGTAAATTCCATGATTCTTTGGTGCAGGGAAGAGCTCCCCACACCAGTTTCCTCATTTTGACAAGGTGGTATGTAGAGATGAAGCCAATCCTCCATTTTGAGAAATGGAATGGTTAGCTTCCACTCTCCCTGCATACTGACTAATGATCACATTAATGGTATCATTCGCAGAACCCATGGCTCCTTTGCACTTGGCTAGAAACCAGCTGCATGACTGAGGATGAGCGAAGGGCAAAAGGGAAGAAAATCATTTTACAAATAAATCCTACAGTTTTTGAAAGATTGCAGCGTGGGAGTGAATGTTTACATCCTTCTGAAATCCCTTTCTCTGCTCTTTTCATTGGAGACTTCAGCAATTTTACTAAAACAGATGAATATTTCTGCTAAAATTGTGGAATTCAGCATTTTGGGGGAAAACAGCAAACATTCACATCAACTCTCCCACTGAATGGTTTGAAGAACTGTAACCTGCTCATCTCCAGAATCCAAAGTGCCATCTGCAATATGAATGTACTTCATCGCGCGAGGCCGTGAGAGTGTTGCATTTACAGGCACTGTGCATTGCTGATTTATACAAAGCAAACTTCATGCAATTGAAATATGTAGCTTTGGAACATTTATCATCGGGACACGAATTGGGGCAGCCACCTCAGTTGATTTACAAAGCCATTCCTGCTGCTGCTTCTTCAAGATCAACTCTCTGGTGCATGACGAGCAAGATTGGTTTTGAAGTGAGTGATAGCTACTTCAGTTATGTTAATGCGATTCCCCTCCATTACAGTTTGCTCTCCTATCAGTCAAGGGGTGGGTTGCAGAATAAGTGCGCTTGCTACCAAATGCACAAGAGTCAGCTTTTATACTGTGAATTAGGCTCTCGCAATAACCAGTCCCAGATAACACTGTATTGAAGGCTTAGGAGCGGATATCTTTCCTCATTGATGGTGAAGGATGAGAAGTACCAGCCAAATAATCAGTGAGTGCATAGTCACTGATTCATTGTGGCCAGTTATATGCGTGATGAAGTAAGGTGTGTCAATGAACACTATTTCCAGTACAAAAGAATGATCTAGCAGCTCCCCCAGTTGGTTAAGTAGATAAATTCAGCACTGACCCATACAGACTTAAAGAATCCCAGAATTAATCACACTGCCCCTGGACATCCTGTCCTCATGACAACTGAGGTCCCCAAGTGGCCAATTAATGCCCACTTCAGGGCCTCATCTTGCGACTGCTGGTGCTAACCTAGCAGCAGGCAGGGGGTTATCATGTAGGGAGCATGGCAAGCAAACCTGTGCAGAGTTGCTTGCAGGCTCCAGGGGCAGGATCACTTATTCAAAGACACTCGGTGCCTGATCAAGGAACCCGGCATTGGTTTCTGGGGGGGTGGGATGCCCACTAAGAGCCATTCCTGCACTTGCTGCCTACCCACCACCCCTGTTGCCCATTCAACCACACTTTTCCGAGGGCCCCACCCTTTGACCCACCTCCCACCATCACTCACCCATAGCCTGTGATCCTAAGCCTTGGACAGGTATAATACCGGCAGCAGCCACCAAGTACCCAGTGGCACTGCCTTTCAATAGACCTGCTGACCTCCTCTCATAGCGGGTGAGATTCTTGCCCCCCCGTATCCTTGGTCCCAAGGAAGGCCCACCACTGGTTTGTCAAGGCCTACCGAAAAGTGGCAATGTGGGGCTCTCACCAGTTCTACAGCCAGTGGCTGAGACCCCAATGTCTCCACAAAATTCCACCCAATAGAGCTTTGTCAGTGAGTTAGTGTTCCTGATTGCTCATCAATAGTCCTTGTTAATAATTGCCCAACTGTAATGGTCAGCAATATTAACTTGCCTTTATTGCCTTTAACAAAGAAAAGCAGCCCTACATCAGTCGAGCTCTGAGTGACTTTGCTCATGTTAACTATGGCTAAGTTGGTAGCTCTCTGTGTCAGAACATTTTGGGTTCAGGTCGCATTCTAGGGACTTGAGCATAACAATCAGGACTAACACTTCATTGGAGCACTGAGGGAGTGCTACATTTTTGGATGAGGCGTGGAACTGTCAACCCTCTGAGGTGGACCGTAAAAGATCCCATGGCATTATTTTGAAGGACAGCGATATCACCCTCAGTGCCCTGGCCAAGGGTTATTCCTCAATGGTCATCACAATAAACAGATTGGCCAGTCATTATCATTATTGCTGTGTGTGGAAGCTTGCTGTGTCCAAATTGGCTGTTATGTTTCCTACATTACAAGAATGATTGTGCTTCAAGGGTACTTCATTAGCTGTAAAGTGCTTTGAGACATGCTGTGGAAGTGAAAGGATCTACATAAGTGCAAGCTTTTCTTTCTTTATGAGGTAATACAAAAATATGCCAACTAAAAATGATTGAAAACTATCAAAATAAGAAGTCCTACAGCTACATTCTGCCAGTTCAAGAAAATAAATGTCCGTTATTGAAGTTTAGAGGGGATTCTGAATAAAAGTACTCCATAAATGTATTTTGGTAACAGTAGATAGGTTTCCAGAGATATGTTTGATAAGGAAGAGAGAAAAAGTGCAGATTTGTTATACCTGGATTTACAGTGTTTTCATGCCTTGGAAAATGTCTGGGAGTGTTCCAATAACTAGAAATTCTTTTGAACCCAAGTACCTCCAGTCAAACACCTTGTAAATCTCCCAGTACTGGATGGCATTACTGTGCCATTGAACAGTGTCACCCAACTCAGAAGGGAGATCAGGGCAATGGGAGACTAATTGACGGGTCAGAGACAAAGGGGGATCAGGTAGGAAAATTATAAGAAAAGACCAGGGGAGAGTGAGACAGGCAACTCAGGAAGTGGGAACCCTCAGACCTGGTCAGGGACAAAGACAGAGTGCTGGATTCTCCAAAAATGGGGCTATCTCCCCATGCTGGCATTAAAACTCTGGTGTTTCACGCCAGACTAACCTTGAAAAGATTGACAGCTATTCACCTACCTTGCATGGGCTGGCAGGGCCCCGGAGTGCTTCTCGCAGCTTCCACTGCAGATACAGGCCCCTGCACTTCCGGTTGCGAGTCCGCGCATGTGCACAACAGCGGCCTGCAGCGGCTGCGCCGAGCGCCATGGCGGCCTCAGACGGCGGACCAGAACCAAGAAACATGGTCCCACCGATCTGCCTTGCGCCGCTCAATCTAACCTGCTCAATCGCCGCCCCGGTGGCACATAAGCCCCCCCTCCCGGTACTTGATTCCCCCCCCACCCCCCCCCACCATGGCGGCCGCGGACTTTGCCGCATGCGAATCCCAATCCGATCAGACGTGGTTAGAACTGGGCCATCGGGAAGTCGGCCGGTCGGGACCGGAGCTTTTCTGGGAGGCCCTCTAGCAATGGTCCCAGCCATGCTGCGTAATTCGCGCGTGAGCGATTCTCCAGACACCGGAGAATCGCGGGAGCGGCGCCGGGCCCGATCCTGTCGTAAAAGTGGATTCTCCATCCCCGCGCCAAACACAGTTTTGGCGCGGGGCTGCCAAGAATCAAGCCCAGAGATTGGATTGAGAGACCAGAGATCATGTACCAGATAGAGAGACATCATGGCAGACACTTAGAGAGGCAAAAAGAGCCAAGGTTGGCAGGGGACAATGAGAGAGAAAGGGAGAGATTGTGTTGGTGAGACAAAGCCACAAACCCCGTTCCCAGTGGTCCCATTATCACCACGCTATTTGGAAAACAAAGATAGTATTGAGAAATTGTAAACATTAAAAATAAGGTAAAGTTTTAGATGTGCCTGGAAAGGTAAAACCTATAGTTAGATTCATGTTGGGCAAAGATGTTTATCCGTGTGAGGGTTGATTAAGTTCCAACTGTGTTTCTATTGTGCTTAGAGAGGGCTACGGTGTGAAGAATAAATGGAAGTAAGTCAATGCTTAGCAACAGGAGGCCACTTCCAGAGGGAAGAGATTTCCTTTGTTCTTAGTTTTAACTGGAAGCCAGAGCAGTTGAAGCCAGGTCTCAACTCTGCCAGGAGAACCTGGCCAGGAAATGTTCCTCAGGAATAAGATACAATCCAGATATCCAGGAATTGGGACAGAAAGACATGCCTAAGAAGCCTGGAGTTAAGTAAACAGAGACCAAGGTATTGTTCAGAAGAATTCAAGGAAGAGTAAAAAAAAGTGCTCTAGGTTAAAGAGACAATCGCAGTAATTAGTTTTAAAGTGGGACAGCAGACTTCAAAATTGGGAGAAATATTTGATGTCATTTTAATACAGTTTAGGAATAGAGAGTTAAAGCAATTGGGAGCAGATTGCACAGCAGTCAAGAAAAAGACATCCTAAAGGGGTTGGTGTAAACTCCTGCACTAGATTTGCTGTTAAAGGTAGAACAGAAGCTTTGTTTGACAGTGTCATTTGTAAAACCCAGTCAGGATTTAGGAATGCAAACCTCCAAGAGACGGCATAATTGTGAGAGAAGATTTAAAAATTGTTTTTGGGAGTAGTGTTTGGAAACTTCCATGTGACAATCATCTGCGGGTAGTCTGATGAGAAAACCGCAGACACTAAATTATGTTCAGAGTGGAGGTTGTATTTGACCACAGTCACCTTATTTGCTTATAAGAAACATTTTGTGTTAATGAGCTTAAGATGTACTGAGTAAACACATGTGTATTTGATTAAGCTAAGTTAGGAGTAAATAGATATTGGCCGGGATTCTCCCCTACCCGGCGGGGCGGGGGGTCCCGGCGTGTCGGAGTGGCGTGAACCACTCCGGCGTCGGGCCGCCCCAAAGGTTCTCCGCACCTTTAGGGGCCAAGCCCTCACATTGAGAGGCTAGGCCCGCACCGGAGTGGTTTCCACTCCGCCGGCTGCCGTTAACGGCCTTTGGCGCCACGGCAGCCGGGGCCGAAAGGACTTTGCCGGCCGGTGTATGTCCGCGCATGCACCGGAGCGTCAGTGGCTGCTGACGTCATACCGGCACATGTGAAGGGGAGGGGATCTCTTCCGCCTCCGCCATGGTGAAGGCCATGGTGGAGGCGGAAGAAAAAGGGTGCCTCTACGGCGCAGGCCCGCCCGCCGATCAGTGGGCTCCGATCGCAGGCCAGGCCACCGTGGGGGCACCCCCCGGGGTCAGATTCCCCGCGCCTCCACCCCAGGACCCCGGAGCCACCCGCGCTGCCAATCCCGCCGCCGTTTAAACCATGCCAGCGGGAGAGACCTGTCAGCGGCAGGACTTCGGCCCATTGCGGGCCGGAGAATCGCCGCAGCGGGCCTGCTGACCGGCGCGGGGGGCCTGCCTACCGATGCGGCGCGATTCCTGCCCCCGCCGAATCTCGGGGGGGGATCGGAGAATTCCGGCCATTGTATTATACTCCAATCGTTTCATGTTTATTGTTTTTAAAATTGTCTTTAAACTAACTAGTGGTCCTGTGACTCTGTTCCTCTAGAAAAGTAAAGAAAATTATGGGGCGCGATTCTCCGCAAATGCGGCGAGTCGTAAAGGTTACCGTGAAACTGGCCGTGTTTCACGGCAGCCTCCGCGCCCCCTCCCGGGACCCAATTCTCCCCCCCCGGGCGGGGCTAGCAGTGGGTCCCCGTGAAGCACGGCATCGCGGCCTTAGCGACCGTCGCTAAGTCCGTGCGCCAAGCGTCACGCCGGCTGACGCGCACGATGACGTCAGCCGCGCATGCGCGGATTGAACGGCTCCAACCCGCGCATGCGCGGGGCCGTCATCTCCCTCGGCCGCCCCGTGGACTGATCCTGCGGGGCGGCGGAGGGAGAAAGAGTGCGTCCGTAAAGGACGCACTGCCCGCGATCGGTGGGCCCTGGATGCCTAGAACGGGCATGTTGCGGCCGTTTTTACGATGGCAGCAAGCAGGTGTGTTTGCTGCCGAAAAAACGGCCGTAAAGGCCTGGGAACTCGGCCCATCGGCCTGGGGAGAATCGCTGTTAGCCGTAAATAACGGCGAGTAGCGATTCGTGTCGTGGGGCGGCCGTGGGGGGGGAGAATAGCGGGTGGGCGTGAAAAATGTCGGGGACGCCCTCCCGCTATTCTCCGACCCGTCGTGGGCAGCGGAGAATCGCGCCCATGGTTCTTTTAGCCAGGGTTCCATTCTGGGACCTTCCTGTCCAGTTATACCATCAACTGGATTCGTAATAAAAGTCGGGGGGTCTCTTATGGGATTCCAAAATGTGCAGAAATGCTTATTGGATGCTGATTGGTAATAATTTGTTGGGCTATTTTGAAATGTGGAAAGTAAGTCCCGGGAGGCTGAATAGTAAAACCTGTTCTGGAATTTATTGTTGGATGGTGAGATCTGTGAATCCTGAAAAAAATAGTAAATGGGTTACTGAGTTAGTGGACAAAGGAATTGGAGTTACAGTGAGGAATATTGTACAGTTAAAACCCAAAGTAGCATTGGAAATTGCTAAGACTTTCCCAACGATGGAAGCCGTAACTCTGAGTGATTTACAGAAAGCAACCAAGAGTCAGTCAACTGAATTGGCAGGTAAATTGGAGTTAAAGGGTCGGTGCAGTCTTAATGGGCCGAATAGCCTCTTCCTGCACTGTAGGAATTCTATGCATTCTATGGAAAGAGAGAGAGCTTTTCAAAAGTAAATTGAAACGAGGAGACTTGATGTGGAATTGGAAAGATTCGCAAGGGAAGACATGGAAAAGGAAAGAGAGACAGAATTTCAACTTAAAATACCGGAAATTAAAGCAGTGACACAAGAGCAGGTTGAGGAAGGAAGTAGTTCTAAACTTGAACCTCATGGGAAAAAGTTTAAATTTATACACGCTCTTCCAAACTTTAAGGAAAAGGATGTGGCAGCACTTTCGTATCTGGGGTCCAGGTCAGGCCCCACTCCAGGGAATCCCTACGACCAGCGCGATTCGCGCCAGGCTGCCCCGACGCCGGCACGCGTGAATCGCGCCATTGGCGCCAGCGTGGTTGGCACAGCGCCAGTCAGGGCCTGCTCTACGCGGCCGGGCCGCCGATACTCGGCCAGGGATGGACCGAGTGTCCGTCGTAAAAACGCCGTGTCCTGCCAGCGCCGTCCACACCTGCCCTGAGCTGGCGGGAACTCATCGTAGAAGGGTTGGGGGGGGGCCTGTGGCGGGGGGGGGGGGGGGGGGGGGGGGTTCGATCCCAGGGGGGCCTCCGATGTGACCTGGCCCACGATAGGGGCCCACCGATCGGCGGGCTGGCCTCTCTGGCTGGGGGCCTCGTTTCTTCTGCGCCGGCCCCTGTATCCCTGTGCCATGTTGCGTCGGGGTCGGCGCGTTGAAGGAAGCCACTGTGCATGCGCGGATCCCGCGGCGCCCAGGTCAAGCCGGGATCGGCAGCTGGAGCGGCGTGAACCGCTCCAGTGCCGTGCTGGCCCCCTATAGGGCCAGAATTAGTCGTCGGGGTGGCCCATTCACGCCGTCGTAAAACGAGAATCCCGCGCATGTTATTAAACTGACAGTGTCACCGTGTGTAGTTTAGACCTCGACATTTGAGAAAGGATACACTTGCATTGGAAATGTGACAGCGAAGGTTCACAAAATTGGTCCCTGGGATGAGGGGGTTGTCCTATGATGAGAGACTGAGTAAGTTGGAGCTATATTCTCTGGAGTTCAGAAGAATTAGAAGCGATCTCCCTGAAACCGACAAAATTCAGGAGGGGTTTGAAAGGGTGGACGCTGAGAGGTTGATTCCGCTGATCGGTGAATCCAGAACCAAGGGGGCACTGTCCCAGGATAAGAGTCCAATCGTTTAGGACTGAGATGAGGAGAAATTACTTCACTCAAAGGATTGTGAATCTTTTGGAATTCTCTACCCCAGAGGGCTCTGGATGCTCCAACGCCAAATAAATTTAAGATGTGGAGATGCCGGCGTTGGACTGGGGTGAGCACAGTAAGAAGTCTTACAACACCAGGTTAAAGTCCAACAGGTTTGTTTCAAACACGAGCTTTCGGAGCACGGCTCCTTCTTCAGGTGAATGGAAAGGCTTGTTCCAGAAATGTTTATATAGACACAGTCAGAGATGCCCCGGAATGCGAGCACCTGCAGGCAATCAAATCATCAAAGATGCAGAGAGTGAGGTAACTCCAGGTTAAAGAGGTGTGAATTGTCCCAAGCCAGTTCAGTCGGTAGGCCTCTGCAAGTCCAGGCTTGTTGGTGGGGGCCGAATGTAATGCGACATGAATCCCAGATCCCGGTTGTGTCCGCATTCATGCGTGCGGAACTTAGCTATAAGTTTTTGCTCAGCAATTTTGCGTTGTCGCGTCTCCTGAAGGCCTCCTTGTAGAATGCTGACCCGGAGATCAGAGGCTGAATGTCCTTGACTGCTGAAGTGTTCCCCAACTGGAAGGGAACAGTCCTGCCTGTTGATAGTCGCACGATGCCCGTTTATTCGTTGTCGCAGTGTCTGCATGGTCTCGCCAATGTACCACGCTTCGGGACATCCTTTCCTGCAGCGTATGAGGTAGACTACATTGGTCGAGTCGCACGAGTATGCGCCGCGTACCTGGTGGGTGGTGTTTCCACGTGTAATGGTGGTGTCCATGTCGATGATCTGGCATGTCTTGCAGAGATTACCCTGGCAGGGTTTTGTGGTGTTGTGGTTGCTGTTCTGAAGGCTGGGTAATTTGCTGCAAACAATGGTTTGTTTGAGGTTGCGCGGTTGTTTGAAGGCCAGTAGTGGGGGTGTGGGGATGACCTTGGCAAGATGTCCATCCTCGCTGATGATGTGTTGGAGGCTGCGAAGAAGATGTCGTAGTTTCTCCGCCCCAGGAAAGTACTGGACGACGAAGGGTACTCTGTCAGTGGTGTCCCGTGTTTGTCTTCTGAGGAGGTCGGTGCGGTTTTTTGCTGTGGCGCGGTGGAACTGTCGATCAATGAGTCGAGCGCCATATCCCGTTCGTACGAGGGCATCTTTCAGCATCTGTAGGTGTCTGTTGCGCTCCTCCTTGTCTGAGCAGATCCTGTGTATACGGAGGGCTTGTCCATAGGGGATGGCTTCTTTAATGTGTTTCGGGTGGAAGCTGGAGAAGTGGAGCATCGTGAGATTATCTGTGGGCTTGCGGTAAAGCGAGGTGCTGAGGTGACCGTCCTTGATGGAGACGAGTGTGTCCAAGAATGGAACTGAATTTGGAGAATAGTCCATGGTGAGTTTGATGGTGGGATGGAACTTATTGATGTCATCGTGTAGTCGTTTCAGTGATGTCTCGCCGTGGGTCCAAAGGAAAAAAATGTCATCGATGTATCTGGTGTATAGCATCGGTTGAAAGTCCTGTGTGGTGAGGAAGTCCTGTTCAAACTTGTGCATGAAGATGTTGGCATATTGAGGTGCAAATTTGGTCCCCATGGCTGTTCCGTGCGTCTGGATGAAGAATTTGTTGTCGAAGGTGAAGACGTTGTGGTCTAGAATGAAACGGATGAGTTGCAGAATTGCGTCTGGAGATTTGCAGTTGTCGGTGTTGAGGACTGAGGCTGTTGCAGCAATGCCGTCGTCATGGGGGATGCTGGTGTAGAGTGCCGAGACATCCATTGTGACGAGGAATGTTCCTGGTTCAACTGGTCCATGGGTGCTGGGATTCATGTCGCATTACATTCGGCCCCCACCAACAAGCCTGGACTTGCAGAGGCCTACCGACTGAACTGGCTTGGGACAATTCACACCTCTTTAACCTGGAGTTACCTCTCTCTCTGCATCTTTGATGATTTGATTGCCTGCAGGTGCTCGCATTCCGGGGCATCTCTGACTGTGTCTATATAAACATTTCTGGAACAAGCCTTTCCATTCACCTGAAGAAGGAGCCGTGCTCCGAAAGCTCGTGTTTGAAACAAACCTGTTGGACTTTAACCTGGTGTTGTAAGACTTCTTACTGAAATAAATTTAAGACTAGGATTGAGAGATTTCTGGTCTCCCAAATCAAGGGTTATGGGGTGCCAGTGGGAAAATGGAACTGAAGCCCAAGATCAGCCATGGCCATATTGATTGGCAGAGCAGGTTCAACAGGTCAGGTGGTCTACTCCTGCTCCTATCTCTTGTGTCCTGGTGCTCCTCCAGTGGGTGGAACATTGGTTAGCACTGCTGCCTCACAGTGTCAGGGATCCGTGTTTGATTCCAGAAGACTATAAGACCATAAGATATAGCAGCAGAATTAGATCATTTGGCCCATCGTGTCTGCCCTGCCATTCAATCATAGCTGATATGTTTCTCATCCCCTTCTTCTGCCTTCTCCCTGTAACCCTTGATCCTCTTATTCATCAAGAACCTATCTATCTCTGACTTAAAGACACTCAGTGATTTAACCTCCAGTGCCTTCTGAGACAATGAGTTCCACAGATTCACCACCACCTGGCTGAAGAAATCCCTCCTCATCTCAGTTTTAAAGAATCATCTCTTCATTTTGAGGCTGTTCCCTCGGGTTCTACTTTCGTCTACTCGGAGAAACATCTTTTTCATGTCCACTCTATCTAGGCCTTTCAGTATTCGGTCAGTTTCAATGAGATTCCCCCTCATCCTTCTGAACTCCATTGAGTACAGACCCAGAGTCCTCAACCACTCCTCATATAACAAGCCCTTTATTCCCACCTTATACTGCCTCAGACGTATATCCTTGCTCTTGTATTCTAGCCCTTTCGAAATGAATGTTAACATTGCATTTGCAGGGCAGCGCACGGTGGCGCAGTGGTTAGCACTGCTGCTTCATGGTGCCGAGGTCCCAGGTTCAATCCTGTCCCGGGTCATTGTCCATGTGGAGTTTGCACATTCTACCCGTGTTTGAATGGGTTTCGCCCCCCCCACAACCCAAATATGTGCAGGGTAGGTGGATTGGCCACAATAAATTGCCCCTTAATTGGACCAAATGAATTGGGTACTCTAAATTATTTTTTAATTTGCCTTCCTAACTGCCAAATGAATCTGCATGTTAACCTTAAGAGAATCCTGAACGATGACTCCTAAGTCCCTTTGTGATTCAGATTTCCGAAGCCTTTCCCCATTTAGAAAATTGTCCGTACCTCTATTCTTCCTGCCAAAGTGCAGAACCTCACACATTTCAACATTTTATTCTATCTTCCACTTCTTTGCCACTCTCCTAGCATGTCCAAGTCCTTCTGCAGCCTCCCACTTCCTCAACACCACCAGACCCTTTACATATCTTTGTATCATCTGCAATCTTAGCAACAATGCCTTCAGTTCCTTCTTCCAGACCGCTAATGTATATTATGAATAGTTGTGGTCCCAACACTGACCCCTGCAGAACACCACTAGTCATCACCTGTCATCCTGAAAAATAATTATTTATCCTCACTCTCTGCCTTCTGCCAGTCAGCCAATCCTCAATCCATGTCAGTACCTTGTCTCTGACACCATGGGCTCTTTTCTTATTTAGCAGCCTTCTGTACGGTACCTTGTCAAAGACGTTCTGGAAATCCAAATAGATCACGTCCACTGGATCCTCTTTGTCTAACTTCCTCATTCCCTCCTCAAAGAATTCTGACACATTTGTCAGACATGACCTCCCCTGGTTAAGGAAGCCATGCTGACTCAGTCCTATTTTACCCTGCACTTCCAAGTACTCCACAATCTCATCCCTAATAATGGAATCTAAAATCTTACTAACGACCAAAGTCAGGCTAACCGGCCTATAATTTCCCGTGTTCTGCCTCCCTCCCTTCTTAAACAGGGCTGTTACATTTAGCATTTTCCAGTCCTCTCGGACCCTCTCTGACTCCAGTGATTCCTGAAAGATCACCACCAATGTCTCCACCTCAGATACCTCCTTCAGAACCCTATGGTGCCGTCCATCCAGTCCGGGCGAGTGATCCACCTTCAGATCTTTTAACTTCCCAGCACCTTCTCCTTCCTGATGGTCACTACGCTCACCTCTGCCACCTGACTCTCTTTCTGGCATGCCATTGGTGTCTTCCACTGTGAACTGTGTGGACTTTGCACGTTCTCCCCATGTCTGCATCGGTTTCCTCCAGGTACTCCGGTTTCCTCCCACAGTCCAAAGATATGCAGGTTAGGTAGATTGGCCATGATCAATGTGCAGAGTTACAGGGATAGGGTGGGGGAGTTATGGGGATAGGGTGGGAGACCAGGCCTATGTAGAGTGCTGTTTTGGATGGTTGATGCAGACTTGATGGGCTGAATGGCTGTCAGTAAACATGAAAAAAATTAGATTATCTGGTCATTATGACAATGATGCCTCTTGGAGTTTGCTGTGTGCAAATTGGCTGTCATGTTTCGTGCATTACAACAGTGACCACACTTCAAATGTACTTAATTGGATGTAAAGCGCTTTGAAATATCCTGCAGTCATGCAAAGTGCTATATAAATCCATTCCCTTTTCTTCTTTCATTTGGTCTCATTTTCCCAGCTTCAAAATCAAACCAACAAAATCTCTTTTACTCCAGGAATCTAAGGCACTTAATGAGTGAGATTGCAATAAAACAATGTAAAAGAAATCAAGCATCTCTTCTTAGGCCCATTAAATTGATAACGTTTATCCCATCTTTGAAGGGATTACATTTATCAAAGATCTAATATGTAGACTGACTATTTAATAGTTCTTTCCAGCAGAGCTGGAAAAGAAAGAACGACTAGATCTTCAGGCTCTGCCATTTAGAAGTGCTATATGACAAGTTTTGCAGGTAATCCATAAGAAGAGTAATGATAAATTGTTCCTTACAACATGCTCAAAGCTCCATGGGTAGGATTCTACCTTTTGGGGACTAAGTCCCCATGCCCGCCAGAAAACTGGCGAGAATCACTCTGGAATTTTTCCTCGAAAATTCGGGGTGATTCCCCATTTACCAGAGGGCTAGCCGGGCCCCGGTGTGCATCCCACAGCTCTGGCTGCCGGTGGGGCCCTGCGGGCGCCACAGACATGATGGACCCACACAGCGGGCCCGCACAGATTAAGGTAGGCCCCCCTAAGATCGTGATGGCCCGCCAATTGGCGGCCCCCGATCGCGGGCCTGGCCACCACTGAGGCCACCCCACCCGGAGTCAGATTCTCCCGTCCCCCTCCAGGGCCGCTACCACGGCCACGGGTCCGAGCTTCCACCGGGTGGTACCAGATGTGAACCACGCCGGCGGGATCTCAGCTGGTTGACCGCGGAGAATTGCCATGGGGCCTCTTCCAACAGCCCCCGACTGACGCCACGTCAACCGCCCGCGCGTGACTGGCGGGTCCACGGAGAATTGCGGAAGCGCCGTCACGCCGGATTTCCAGCATGAGTGGCTATTCTCCGACCCGGCGCTAGGTGCGATTCCAGAGCAGAGGGTCGGAGAATCCCGCCCCATATAAAAAATCTGGATTAAGTTATGGCAGTGAAATTTGTGTGCTTGAGCTGCAGTTTGTGGGTAACAAGACTGTTCCAAGTGAATGCATCTGCAGTCAATGTCTCCATCCGAATCTCTCAGGCTCAGAGTCACTGAGCTGCCGTGCGAGTTGGAGACAGTCCAGCACATCAGGGAGAAGGAAAACTATCTGCTTAGTTGTCCACAGACTTATTTTGCACCTTGTAGGGAGGTGCAGGTTCAGAAGGAACTTGGTGTGATCAGCAATCATCGGGGTAAGAGAATCCCAGAGATAGAGAGTGAGGATCGGTAGAAACAGATCCTATTCAACTGGTACAATGTACTTGTTGCCTCTGAGGATTAGGATAAAGGCTGCTGGAGGGACAGCCAGATTGCAAACCATGGCATCATGGAACAGGAGACTGTCCAAATGGGAAATGTAATGTGAAAGTTGTAGAGGGTCAATGATCAGAGGGAACAGATAGAATCCTTTGAATGCAGGATCAAGTGCTTCAAAAGGTATGTTGCCTACTATGGTGTCACCGTGAGGGCCATCTTAAATCAGCTCAAAGGACAATGAAGAGGGAGTGTGAAGATCCATGTTGAGAACAAGAATATGGGGAAGAGCAAGCAAGAGGTATTGTTTGGGGAGTCTTAGAAACTAGGAGTTAAACTAATGAAAAAAAAAGATCCTGAGGGTTAAAGATTTTGAACTACTCACTAAATAGTTGGTGTAGGAATAAGGAGGCGAGGGAGGTAAACACACGGCTGAAGGAGTAGGTGGGAAAGAGGTATTATGGAACATTTGTATCCATTTGCTTCCCCATATTCTTGTTCTTCACACTCCCTCTTCATTGTCCTTTGAGCTGGTTTAAGATGGCCCTCACGGTGACACCATAGTATGCAACATACCTTTTGAAGCACTTGATCCTGCATCCAAAGGATTCTATCTGTTCCCTCTAATCATTGACCCTCAACAAATTTCACATTACATTTCCCATTTGGACAGCCTCCTGTTCCATGATGCCATGGTTTGCAATCTGGCTGTCCCTCCAGCAGCCTTTATCCTAATCCTCAGAGGCAACAAGACAGTACCACTGCGATGGGCCAGGCTGAAAGGATAATTAGGACAGTCACGAGGAATTTCAACTAGTTAAAGGGGGAGGGATGTGGCTGGCACAGTTTGAAAAAATAGTATAATGGTAAAAAATAATATAAAGAAAAAGATAGCATTAAACATATAAAAGGGAAGTGAGGGAATGCTTTAGGCATTACAGGTGAAGGAACAACTAAAAGATGTAAATTTGTCAAAGCAAGTGCCAGATTTATCGTCTTTATCCTTTCATGGGATGTGGGAATCGCAGGAAAAGTCACCATGTCAGAGGGCAGTTAAAAGTCAATTAAGCTCTAGATCTGGAGTCACGTGTAGGCCAGGCCAGATACGGATGGAAAATTTCCTTCCATATTCCATGGGTGCGATTTAATATTTAAAAACATCAGAGCCCATTCTGGATGGGATTAGCAGGATCAGCGCCAATAACAACCCTGCTATCTAACAGCCACTTTGTTGCTATTTTGGCCTCCGGTGGGGAACACGTCCTGAGGCCGCACTTTCGCGTCATTGCCAGGGTGCCCAGGAGGCACTGCTGGAGTACCAGGCTGGCAGTGCCAGGGTGCCAGGCTGGCAGTGCCAGGGTGCCAGGCTGGCAATGCCAAGATGCCTGGGTGGCATCAGTAGTGCCATGGTGTCACCCTGCCAAGAGACCGACCACCCGGAGGCCTCCAATCACCTGGGAGATTCCCCCCCACAAGTGCCATTCTGCCTTCTAAATGGTGGCCAGCTTGGGTCTCCTTGGCGAGGCTGGTAGATTCCATGTGGCCGTTTGATCTGGCATAGACATGGTTAACTGAGCATTTAAGCTCATTTATCCCTATGAGTCGGGGTGCCGCCCATTGTGGGTGGGATCCAGATCGCGAGATCTGGTTAGATCGCATGAGGCACAATGACCATCATAGATCCTGGAAGAGGCCTCTCCCGCTCGTTTCCTGTACTGATTCTGGCAGGATGCTGCCAGTAAATCAAGCTCCATATTAAGTTCAGTTCTGACTTATTAGTCAAATTTAGTTCACATACTAATGGCGCATGAACATTGATCTAATCGCGATAAGGTTGAGTTCTATGTGATGTTTGAAAAAGATAAATGCAAAATATTTGCGAAGATGCTGGATTGTTACTGTCCGGAGTAATTTGGAAAATTACTTTGGAAAATTGGATAAAAAGCCAGAAGATCAGTAGATGCTCAGGGGAAAAAAAGGTGATACAAAACCAATTTATAGCCGAAGGAGTTACTTGTCAATAAAATTGCCTCTTAAAATGACTCTTAAGGTTAAAGACAGCATAAAACTGAAAGCAATGGCATACAAAAAATTTTAACAGCACATATCCTGGTGAATAGTGCTGATTCAAAAATTGTAAAGGGTGATAAACATGATATAAGGAACTACAAAGAGGAGCATGAAAAGAAATTTGCAAGGGATATCAAAATCAACACAAAATATTTGTTATTCTAATCTTCCATTTTATAACCTGAGAATTCTATAAGTTTCTTTAAGCAACCGTATGAATTTGTCTTGTCAACTTTAAATATTTTTGTATATAGACACAAAGATCTCTCTGCACTTTTCAAAATTGTGCCATTTGCAGTCTACTATTTTTCCACATTGACTGTCCAAAAGTGCATTACTTCACACTTTCCTGCATTGAATTTCATCTGCCATGCTTCTACCCACTACATAGAATTAGGGAGGATTCACCGCACAGAAACAGGCCATTCAGCCCAACCAGTCCACATTTACTCTCCACTCGAGCCTCCTTCCATCTTTCCTCATCTAAATCTATCATTGTAACCCTCTATTCCATTTATCCTTGATAGGTGTGTCTACCTTCCCCTTAATTGTGTTTATACTATTCACTCCAACAACTCCATGTAGTGGTGAGTTCCACAGTCAACACTCTTTGAATGGAGACGTTTATTCTGAATTTCCTAATGGATTCCTTGGCGACTGTCTTATCGTGACGGCCTCTATTTACACTTGTCCTCGCAGGAGAAAACATTCTCCCTGTGTCTACTCTATGAAAACCTTTCATGATTTTAAATACCTCCATTAGGTCTTTTATAATCGAGCTGATGCCATCCCAAAACCTAGAACCACCCTAATCACTATCTACTCAAGTGGAGAGTAAACGTGGACTGGTTGAGCTGAAAGACCTGTTTCTGTGCGGTGAATCCTCCCTAATTCTATGTAGTGGGTAGAAGCATGGCAGATGAAATTCAATGCAGGAAAGTGTGAAGTAATGCACGTTTGGACAGTCAATGTGGAAAAGGGCAGCGTGGTAGCACAAGTGATTAGCACTGTGGCTTCACAGCGCCAGGGTCCCAGGTTCTATTCCCTGCTGGGTCACTGTCTGTGCGGAGTCTGCACGTTCTCCCCATGTCTGCATGGGTTTCCTCCAGGTGCTCTGGTTTCCTCCCACAGTCCAAAGACGTGCAGGTTAGGTGGCTTGGCCATGATAAATTGCGCTTAGTTACCAAAAAGGTTAGGAGGGGTTATTGGGTTACGGGGATAGGGTGGAAGTGAGGGCTTAAGTGGGTCGGTGCAGACTCGATGGGCCGAATGGCCTCCTTTTGCACTGTATGTTCTATGTTTCACTATTTCTACTACTGAGCCAAGTATCATACATCAAGTATTTTGGAGCTATGCTGAAATGACACTAGTTTCTGTGTGTGTAACAGGTTTATTCACATTTATAAATACTGAAAATGGTAATTTGATCCAAAACTGACTCGAGTCAATCGTTTTTATATCTCTGGTTGACAATTTCCAGCCAGAGGGGTGCTGGAGATTTGACTCTGCACTATGTGGTGTCCTGGGTTTGGCCACACTTCTATGGACTGTACTGGAGAACACCTTTTCCCCATTAACTAGATAAATGGCAATATGAACAGAATCCACCACAGTGGGTTAGCTGATTTTTCAGAAGGCTGATTGACAAATATTCTTGTGAGCAGGGGCCACTTGTGATTTAACTTCTTTATTTTGTGTGAAGTATGTGAATGAGCAGGGTGACATTTCTCAATGTTCGACATCCACCATCAAGAGAAACTAAGAGGTTTACGACTCACTCTGTTGGAAGCTGCCCTTCTCAGAAAGATGAAGAAGGAATTAAAAGCAACAGATGACCTCTAATTCTTCCCTCCGCTCTCTAGATCAGAGATGGGCTGATTAAGCTGCCAGTTAAATGTATCACCTTAAATGCAATGCCTTGTCCGTTGTTGTGGGAGTCACAGAAATTACACTAGTTGTGTGAGACCCATAGCTGTGTGCCTCTCATCAAGCATGTTGAACTTCTCCAGAATGTTTTGGATGACTTCCCAATGTCTCAAACTGATAGCTACTTTGTCTGGAATCCTAGCTGATGATCCTAATCAACATCCTGTAAAACCAATGTGTTACTGGGGGTTAACCACTTGTGAGCTAAATGTAACTTCAGAACAGCGTCATCATTTAAAATAAACCAAAATCCCTTTCCAGCCTCATTGGTTACTGACAAAAAGGTCAATATTGCAGATGAGCCAAAAGCGGTTTTCACCTTATTTGCAGACCTTCATCAGAGAATGAAAGTCACAATCTCAGCTTGGAACAGCGCACAGACATTCTTGTCCATGAGCAGCTCTCCGGCTGCTGCCCCTGGTGCCCAGCAGTCTGCCATATGCAAAGTACGCAAGATGCGTTTCACAGAAATGTGGCCTTCAACTGAGTGTGCTTATGAACTCAGCTGTGATATTTGGCACCATCAAAAAGGCAACAGATACTCATTGTCTATATTCACACATGAAGTACAGTCAAGCTGCCAGAGTGCTGAAAGATCACATGGAACCATACCCTCCAGGAGTCAGTCCTCCAGAAAGGCTCGAGCCAAAAATAGTCGAATTGCATTGTGTAGAAAGTTGATGGTGTTTTTCAATTATCCAAACTATGTCTTGGCAAAACTAAGTTTCTGGTCTCTTGCCAAAGAGAGTAAAGCATTCTCTTTGAGTTCACGTTGAAATGGGTCATCTTGTAACACTGAAAACTGACTGTTAGAGCTTCAGCCAATTAAGTAATTCTTTTTGTATTCCTTCATGGGATGTGAGCATTGCTGGCAAGGCCAGTATTTTCTCTCCATCCCTAATTTCTCTTGAACTGAGTGGCTTGCTGGGCCATTTCAGAGGGCAGTTAAGAGTTAACCACATTGCTCTGGAGTCACATGTAGGCCAGATCAGGTAAGGACAGAAGATTTCCTTCCCTAAAGGGACATTTGTGAACCAAATGGGTTTTTACAACAATCGATGACATGCTGTCATGGTCACCATTCCTGAGACTAGCTTTATAGTTCCAGATTTGTTATTGATGTTAAGTTCCACCAGCTGCAGTGGTGCGATTTAAAGCCATGGCCTTGGGCCGTTGTATTAATAGTTCAGTGACACTGCCATCATACCACTGCCCCCTATATACTGAAGTAATTCCAGATCATTGCCTGACCCCAGAAAGTTGCAAATCCCATCTACCGCAGGTCTAAATAACATATGTTGCTTCATTGAATACTTTAAAAATCATGGCTGATGCTATGCCCGAGGATTCATGCTAATATAACAAAGTGTGAACAGCTTAGCCTGATGCTACAACGAATGGAAAGAATGTTTTAGAATCAAGATGAATACTGTGGCAATGCTCTGATTCCCAATGGATACCAGACAAAAAACTTGGAATTAATAACTGCACCACAATGTAAATCAGTTATTTTATGTTCACTGGTGGGGTATTTTTGTCACATTACTTTTCCCCATCACCTTAAGTTACTTCGGTTGGGTGCTGATCAACATTTCTGGCCTGATGTTTTTGCTGATTAGGCAGACAGCCCAACATCAGCAGGAACTGTGTTTTCCCTCTGGGCCACCCTCAGAACTTTACAGGTTACATCCAATTAAGTTGCTGCCACTGGAGTTGCTGCCCTATTGAGGACATTGGCCAGGCCCCAGAGCATCCCCACCCAATCAGAGGGCTGGCAGCCCAGCCGCAGTGCCAACAGGAGTGATGGCTATTGCTGAGGTGTGCAGCGGACCTGAAGCCGACCGCAGTGTGATATATTTACAGAAGATTCTGTGGTCGCATTCTGGAGGAAACCTCCTCCCCCCCCCCCCCCCCCCCCCCCCGAATATTGTTGGACCGGGGGGGGGGTCCCTCCACGCTGATCCCCACCAACTTGGGCTACTGCTGGGAGTCCACCTCCATTACTCATGTCCTCCTCACTTTCGTGGCATGGGGTCGGGGGGGAGGTCAAACTTCAACTTGGTAAAATGGCTTTAATAAAGCCTATACATATTTAAAGTGGCTGCCTGATTCGCCAGTCAATTTGATTCTGCCCAGAAAATGATCAGGGAACAAACTCCACATGGCTCCCAACATTTTTCTGTCCCCGCCCCACCTCCCTTCCTGCCTTCCAGGAGCCAGTACGATTCTGCCCTCCATACTTGACCCAAGCTTTTCACCTTTGGCCTGAGCTCATGAATTTGGTCATGGTAGACTTGACAATCAAACTTGATCCTGTCCTCACCCACATACTAACCTCTTGGCAGGATTCATAAGTTGGTGAGAGGAATGGAATCAAGCTTGGAATATTTTCCTCTCAGCAATAAAGGTGCTTGTTACTGATAACAGCAGGGAGAGAATTAACCAGGTTTCTTTTCAATATGATGGTGTCATGCAGCTGCCAACACTGGTCAGACATACTTCTGGAGGCCCGATGGATGTGGCACTTTACCATGTGACACATAGTCTTCAAGTGTTAACAATCAGGATGCGAGACCTTCCCATTTCTGGCAAAATCACTGTGAGGTGAATTGTACCCCAATTTACCATTCTGACTCAGAATAACTTAAGAATTAAACTGAAAAATTTTAAGGGCTGAATTCTCCGCTTCCCAGCCGCGTGTTTCTCGGCAGCGTGCCATATGCTGGCAGCGGAATTCTATACTCCCACCGCTTGACAATGAGATTTCCCACTGAAGCCACCCCACACCACTGGGAAATCGGAAGGCAAAGATGCACTGCCGACGGGAAAAGTGAACCGCAATGGCCGGAGAATTCCAGCCAAATTGTCTCTCATCTGTTGAGGGGTGCATTGGTACATTGAAAATCAATAAAGATAACCAAGCATTTAAGTCTAATTAAAATAAACGCCCTAACAAAGGAACATATATAAAGAAAGATGTCCACTCACATTGCATCTTTCATGATCCTAGGTCACCTGAAAATGAGCACGGTCCTTCTGAAATATTGTCACTGCTGCAATGTAGGAAGCAATTTTACACACAGGAAGATCCCCCCCGCCCCCCCCGACTTCCCTATTTAATTGCCTCATGATAAACGGTACTTCCAGCAAGTGCAGAACTCCCTCAGTACTGAGCTCCGGCGCCGGGCTTTATTTTCTCCTGAAGTTCCTGGGATTTGAACCCCCAACCTTCGACTCATTGAAAGCTAGAAAATTTGCAACACAGAAAGAGGCCATTTGGCCCATTATTTCCATGCCAGCTGGGGAGAAGGCTATCCAACTCAATCCTTCATTCCAGGACTTGGTCCTTAACCCAGTAGGCCACGACACTTCAGGTGCCTAATCCCAGGATTTTTAAATGCAGCGAGGTTTTCCCAATCATTCCAAGTCTGAGCAGAAAGTGCTGAGCCAGATACGTGATGGGTGAATTGATCTTCTTCTTCGCTTTAAGTTTCTATATTCTTATCAACCAGTGTCTTTCTCGAGCTGCTTTGAAATGGAGCGATCAGCGGGTAAATGAATTGTAGTTTTAAAAAGAAATAACTATAGATTGCATATCACAAAACGCAGAGTTCTGGCAGTGAGTTTAAAGGAGCTATTCAGTCTCAAGGACTCTGAAGCTTCACTCCTGTGGTCCATGACATCATCAGAGCTGCTCAATTGGATTAGTGCCTTGTTACTCACTGTCAGCCATCTATTATCCCATAGCTATTTTGGTAGAATTACAGTTCCTGGGCACAGAACACAAATGGCAACTGTGGCTCAATTTGATGCAAACCACTTCTGTCTGGTAGAAGGTAATTGGACTTTAAGTAATTGAATGTGCAGACGGGAGCTATCAGTCCCAATGCACTTCATGTCAAAGTGTTGTTACCTTACAATCTTTATGCATTGCGATAGGCTTGTTTACTTTAATGAACTACACAATTCTTTTCTGATTTCTACATTAAGAACTGGTGGGCATGATGTTGATGGATGGTTCTACTGTTTAGATGCACACGCAACCATTTTGTGCTGTTTGTATATAGCTGTACTGGAGGTGCGTCAAAACATGCGTGGGTTAAAAAGGCAAGTCAAGCCCTACAACTGGATATTGGTGCATTGATTTATGTCCATTGTTATCTTCTGGTGCACTGTCTGCGCAGGGCCTATGGTGCCTATGCAAGTGAGGAATATTAGAGTTTAGAGAAGTTAGGAGTTAGTTTCCACAATATGTGCATTTGAGAAAGACGAGTGTGGATTAAACAATCCAAAAGAGTGTCTATCTCAGTACATTCTGCACAGTTCCGCGCAGTTTATGAAATGTGATTCGTGCCTTTTCAGAATCAAGATAACCACCCATTTCCAGTTGTTGGTTATGCCTCTCCCCGGGTTTTGGAATGGCACCAAAAAAAGTACATCTGCGATTTTAGGTTCTACAAAGAGCACAATGTTGAAACTCACCCCAGTACTGGCACATGAATTTGACGAGGTTGTCAGAAACTCCAACTGCATTGGATCATGAGAACTACTTCCTAGGTGGCTCAGTAGGTAAGCCGATGTTACAACCCCCATGAGAACCATGGGGAAAGTATTGTTGAGCGACCCGTGGAGTACGAGCTTCCCTGCTAAGAGACAGAGGCCACCCAGCTGGAGCTCGTTAAATACTATCATAAAAACTAGCGCAAGCAGGGCCTGGTGTGCTTGGCTCTCCCAACAAGGACTGGATTGGGAGAGAGTTACTGGCATTAGCAGAATATGGTATATGTTCCTCAAGTTACTGATGTGAAAGATGAATTGATGTGAAAGATAGCAGCTGTAATAATCATAATAATCTTTATTATTGTCACACGTAGGCTTCATTAATACTGCAATGAAGTCATAGTGCAAATCCCCTCGTCGCCCCACTCTGGCGTCTGTTCGGGTACACAGAGGGAGAATTCAGAATGTCCAATACACCTAACAACCACGTCTTTCGGGACTTGTGGGAGGAAACCCACGCAGAAACGGGGAGAACATGCAGAGTCCGCACAGACAGTGACCCAAGCGGGAATTGAACTTGGGACCCGACGCTGTGAAGCAACAGTGCTAACCACTGTGCTACCGCGCTGCCCAAGACCAAGTGGTCACATGATGGCGCAACTACAAAAAAGACCATGGCTGGGATTCTCCCCTACCCGGCGGGGCGGGGGGTCCCGGCGTATTGGAGTGGCGTCAACCACTCCGGCTTCGGGCCTCCCCAAAGATGCGGAATTCTCCGCACCTTTAGGGGCCAAGACCTCATATTGAGGGGATAGGCCCGCGCCGGAATGGTTGCCACTCCGCCGACCGGCGGCAACGGCCTTTGGCACCATGCCAGCTGGGGCCGAAAGGCCTTCACCGGCCAGCAGAGGTCCGCGCATGCGCCGGTGCGTCAGCAGCTGCTGACGTCACACACCGGTGCATGCGCAGGGGATGGGGTCTCTTCAGCCCCCGCCATGGTGAAGGCCATGGCGGGGGCGGAAGAAAAAGAGTGCCCCCACGGCACAGGCCCGCCCGCCGATTGGTGGGCCCCAATCGCAGGCCAGGCCACCGTGGGGGCACCCCCCGGGGTCAGATCGCCCCCCCCCAGGACCCTGGAGCCCGCCCGTGCCGCCAATCCCGCCGGCACCAGAGGTGTTTTGATTCCCGCCGGCAGGATTGGCCTGTCAGTGGCGGGACTTCGGCCCATTGCAGGCCGGAGAATCGCCGCGGGGGGCCCGTCGACCGGCGCAGGGGGCCCGCCGACTGGCGTGGTGCGATTCCCGCCCCCGCCGATTCCCGGGTGGCGGAGAATTCGGGCCATGGTGGGGGTGGGATTGATAGCCCCGGGCAATTCTCCAACCCCCCCGGGGGGTAGGAGAATTTCGCCCCAGGTGTCAGAAGTGCGGGAATTTTCCCTGGGAATGTGGGTAGAGTACAAGCATGGAATGGGATATATTCTGTCAAGTCTGCATCGATTGGACTAAGGAGAGTCAATATGAGGATGGGTAAATGGCCTGTGTGAGAGAGAGTAATGCTATTATTAGCATTACTAATAATGCTAAATAGGTATAGATTTGCATTTGACCAAATCAGTGACTGCAGAACAGACAGCCAACTGCAAAGTTGCCTTTTGGAGGAATGTTTAATTTCCTTTCAGGTCTAATATTCCAGCAATATGACCCATCCATGAGGACCCTTCGATTAGCACTGTCACCTATGATTCATAACTTGATATAATCAGAATTCTGTATTCTGCAGTATTGATTCACTATTTTAAAAGTATCAATACTATTAGTATGGCAATTCCAATTCTCTCTCCACACATAGTGGTGCAGTGGTGCATTAAGGCAGACTTTTATCTGTTTCCATAGCCAGTTATTCCTGGGACAGGTCGCTAACCACTCCACTTCAAGTATGGCTGACCAGGTGTCTCTCCCACTCTTACCATCAGCCATTGGTATGTTGCAAGGATTTTGCAGGTTGACACACTCACCAGATTGGCCCAGTTATGAATGAAAATGAAATGAAAATCGCTTATTGTCACAAGTAGGCTTCAAATGAAGTTACTGTGAAAAGCCTCTAGTTGCCACATTCCGGCACCTGTTCCGGGAGGCTGGAACAGGAATTGAACCATGGTGCCGGCCTGCCTTGGTCTGCTTTCAAAGCCAGCGATTTAGCCCCATCGTCCTTGGCCAACAAGCCTTGGGGTGAAACTTAAACCCAGAGCTTCTGGCTGGGAGGCTGGGACACTACCCTTGCCGCCACAAGGCCCCCTAGTATGAATATAGTTAGTTGCAAATCTTATTTTCAAATATGCATTTTTAAATAAAGGCTGGAATTTTTTGGCTCTGGGGGTACCCCTGTGGCCGATGCTAAGAACCATGCAAATGTCCATTGAATTTGGTGGGACTGGAAGATCCCCTGATGGGAGGGACCAGAAAATTCTGGGCACAGTCTTTAAAATACAAGGAAGGAACGATTGAACCTTCATTGATCATGCCATTTTGGAACAGTGTCTGCTGGGTTCTCGTTTAACCCCTGCTTCTATGGTTGCCCTGACAGAAATATTCATTCCCAGTGAGAAATAATTGGAAAATGGGAGCATTCATTTATATTGAAAGTATTTTGCATATTTATCTTGAGTTGAAAAGAAATACAGTCACGGCCATTTCCTATTCATCATAAAATGAGGGGAGATGGTGATATAATGGTAATTTTACTATACTAGTACGTAATGCAGAGGCTCAGATTAATGCCCTGGGGACATGGGTTAAAATCCCACTGCTGCAGATAATGGATTTTAAATTCAATTATTTAATCTGTGGGAGGAGGAGCTGGGTGAGGAGATTGAGGAGGGGACATGGGCGGATGCCCTGGAGAGAGTGAATTCCTCCTCTTCCTGTGCGAGGCTTAGCCTCATACAGTTCAAGGTGCTGCACAGGGCACACATGACCGGGACGAGGATGAGTAGGTTTTTCGGGGGCGAAGACAGGTGTGCTAGGTGCTCGGGGAGCCCAACGAACCACGCCCATATGTTTTGGGCATGCCCAGCGCTGGGGGAGTTCTGGAAGGGGGTAGCAAGGACGGTGTCGAGGGTGGTAGGATCCAGGGTCAAGCCAGGCTGGGGACTCGCAATTTGTGGGGCTGCAGTGGAGCCGGGAGTGCAAGAGGCAAAAGAGGCCGGTGTTCTGGCCTTTGCGTCCCTAGTAGCCCGGCGGAGGATTTTGCTTCAATGGAAGGATGCGAGGCCCCCAAGTGTGGAGGCCAGGATCAATGATATGGCGGGGTTCATCAAATTGGAGAGGGTGAAATTTGCCCTGAGGGGATCAGTACAAGGGTTCTTTAGGCGGTGGCAGACTTTCCTGGACTTCCTGGCAGAACGGTAGGAAAATAGGCCGGCAGCAGCAGCAACCCAGGGGGGGGGGGGGGGGGGGGTGGGGGGGGGGGGTTGTTTTGGGGGAAGGGAGAAAAGTGTATATGTGTTTATTGAATACGCCGGGTGTTTATCTATTTCTTCTTTTTGTAGTTACGGGGGGGGGGGGGGGGGGGGGGGGTTTGGGGGTTAGTGTGTTTTTCTTTTTGTTGTTGTTAATACTGGTTTCTTGTTGTTATTTTCTGTTTTTGATATGTTTTGGAAAATCTCAATAAAAATTATTTTTTTAAAAATTTATTTAATCTGGAATCACCCTCAATAATGGTGACCATGACAACTGTCAATGATCATTATGGACAGCACGGTAGCACAAGTGGATAGCACTGTGGCTTCACAGCGTCAGGGTCCCAGGTTCGATTCCCCGCTGGGTCATTGTCTGTGTGGAGTCTGCAGTTTCCTCCCACAAGCCAAAGCCGTGCAGATTAGGTAGATTGGCCATGATAAATTACCCTGAGTGACTAAAAAGGTTAGGTGGGGTTACTGGGTGATGGGAATAGGGTGGAAGTGAGGGCTTAAGTGGGTTGGTGCAGACTCGATGGGCTGAATGGCCTCCTTCTGCATTGTATGTTCTATGTAAGCATCCATTGGATTCACTAATTCCTTGAGGGTTAGGATATCTGCCATCTTTACCCAGTCTGGCATAAGATATGTGGCTCACTCTTAACTGCCCTGTGAACTGGCCCATTCAGTTCAATGGCAATTAGGGATGGGCAACAGATAGTGCCCATACCCTATGAAAGAATAGACAAAGTGCAAAACAGCACAGTACAGAAGGAGGCCTTTCATTCCATTGTGCCTCTGCTGGCTCTCTGTAAGAGGCACTGAATTATTCTCAGTCCCCTGCTCTTTCTCCATTGCTTTGCAATTGGATTTTCCTTCAATTATTTATCTAATTCCCCATCAGATTTAATATCTCAGTTATATACTTAAAAACAATTAATAACAATCTTTATTAGTCTCACAAGTAGGCTTACATTAACTGCAATGAAGTTACTGTGAAAATACCCTAGTCGCCACACTCCGGCGCCTGTTCTGAGGGAGAATTCAGAATGTCCAGTTCACTTAACAAGCACGTCTTTTGGGAATTTGTGGGGAGAAACCGGAGCACTCAGAGGAATCCCACGCAGACATGGGGAGAATGCGCAGACTCCGCACAGACGGTGACCCAAGCCGGGAACCAAACCCGGGTCCCTGGCACTGAAGCAACAGTGTTAACCACTGTGCTGCTGTGGGTATGTGTGCGTATGTGTGTATACATTCCCAAGAACCTCGGAACGTTTTCATCAAAGGAGAAACCAGATCAGTCTGGATAAAAATCACCGGACTTTTGACATCCATGATTCTTCATAGACAGATTTCCAGGAAATGCATTACATTATTTGTCAAAGATAGGACACTCAAGTGTATTGAAAACTGAACATCCTTACAGTGTAGTTTCCCGAAACAGCAATCCTGTCTGAATTTGCTTATCTTTTAACAGAGGTATTGCTCTTCACTGCAATGCGTTTGTTTTCACCTCCCTTATGTTACTCTTCAGTAAATGCTGGTCATTTATCAGGGATTCTGCAGCACATCATTCAGTCACTCTTCTGGATCAGCTACTGCACAAGCTATGTTGCCATTTTGTGCTACAATCAAACCGTTGCTTATATTACCTCAATAACTTTGGGCAAAACTTGCGGTGGAGAGCCATTGTTGTTCATGTAAACTTGTCCAGGTCACCTGCAGGTAATAATGATGATCTATTATGAAAATCTTACTGACTGAAGAAATGATAACATTCCTCTTTGAGGGAGGGAAGGCGATGAAAAAGAAGAAAGAAATACCAAAGGAATATTTGGATGCGCAACCGCCGAAATAATTTTGGCCTTCATTTCACTTATTGTCCAATCTGGATGGTCAAAGCTTAACACAGAATTCACAGCATAGAAAAAGGCCATCGGGTCCATTTAGTCCGTGTTTACTCTCCTCCCACTTCATCTCACTCTACCTACATTTTCTTCTATTTTTTCTTCTTCACATAATCATCTAAAAGAAAGTCACCAGAATCCCACATGACCATAGGCTGCTTTCCACTTTTAGGGGGAGATTTAACCTGAGGATCACCATACCTCAAGTGAGGGGCAAGGTTGAGATGGGCCTTCATGAAGAACCTCAGCCAGTATGGGAACTGAGCCCACGCTGTTGGCCTCGCTCTGCATCAAAAAACAGCTGTCCAGCCAACTGGAGTAAACCAACCCTCTCATCGAGCTTGCCCATGATGGCATCCACTGGGCTCAACTGTTACAAATGGTAGAAAATTCCACATTATATATTAGGTACTTTGGAAATTCTGAATTCTCCCTCTGTGTATCCGAACAGGCGCCGCAAAGTGGCGACTAGGGGCTTTTCACAGTAACTTCATTGCAGTGTTAATGTAAGCCTATTTGTCACAATAAAAATTATTATTATGATAAGTTAGTTAAGTATTTAAAACAGGATGGGAAATATAGCATTTCCACAGCGTTGATTCGAAAGGACCATGGTCCAAGTCTATATGGTAAGGATTGGAAACAATTTTTGAAAGAGAGAAATGTGAGAAGGAGGTAGTGTAAGCTGTTGAAGCCATAATCACAGCTGCTGAAAATAGGCTTCCAACCATTGAAAGGAGCGCATGTTCTTCAAAAATTAAAATTGCCGGAACACTATCAATATAATTTTGATCTCTATTCCCTCCCCTGCCTCCAGCTTTATAACGATGCATAAATGCAATAAACTCATACAACCAGACCAAAACTGGGACCTTAGTTGCTGTGTCCCCCTGAAAATAGCTTCCTCTGTTTTCACATAATTTCTCGTCCACCAGGGAGATTCACTCAAATTAACTGTCGCTCACACTCCACAGAGAGATGTTCCTAAATACTGTCAAGGTATCAGATGTTGGGCGGCACGGCGACACAGTGGTTAGCACTGCTGCCTCACGGTGCCGAGGACCCAGGTTCGATCCCAGCCCCGGGTCATTGTCCGTGTGGTGTTTGCACATTCACCCCGTGTCTGTGTGGATCTCACTCACAACCTAAAGATGTGCAGGATAGGTGGATAAGCCATGCTAAATTGCCCCTTAATTTTAAAAAAAGTATCAGATGTTTGAGCTAATTTTTTTGTTCATTGAGAAGCAACAGTGACAATTTTATTTTTTTGCGCATTCTAGGGAAATGCAGGCAAGGATAGCATTTATTGTCTATCCCTGGCTTCCTTTGAGAGGTGATGGGTTGAACTGCTGCTCTATTCAGGCAAATGGTGCAGGACATCACAAGAACAGAGTGGGAGGGATGATGAGTTTAAATCAAGAGGTGGCAGTTCGATAGTGCATTTTAAAAACAAATATTTTGCATTTCTGCAGCATCTTTCACCAGCTCAAGACATGGCAAAATGCTTTATAGTAATTACTTCAAGGAGTAGTCACTCCATTTTCTTTTTTTTTTACATAGATTTAGAGTTGCCAATTTAGTGGCAGGGCTAACCACTGCACCACCGTGTCGCCCGACTCTCTGTTACTATAGAAAAGTATGGCGACCAATTTGTGTGCAGCAAACTCCCTCAAACGAGATTGAGACCAATGCCTAATAATCTGTTTTAGTGATGTGGATCAGAGACAAATAATGGCCAGGACACCAGGGAGAACGATGCTGCCATAGTATCTTTTACATCCACCTCAGAGGGCGGACTTCAGTTTAAGATCTGATCCAAAATATTGCACCTTCTGTAGTGCAACACTCCCTCAGCACTGTGTTTAAATGTGAACTTGGTTATGTGCCTAAGTCCCTGGAGTGGGCTGGAACCCGAAACTTCCTGTCAAGCATGCTAGCATTGAACCAAAGCTGGCCTCTATATATTGAATGATAAATGGTAGACGCGGGGAAGTAAAGACCTAGGAGAGAATGAACCTAAAGCTTGGTACTGTTTGATATGTCTCTGTTTCTTGGTGCAGGATTTTCAGGTTGGAGGCAGGAATTGAGAGATGGGACTAATCCTGCTGTTGCAATATCACCTCCTTTTCGAAATTTCCAGTAGGTGGGATCTTTTGGCGGTCCAAGCCCTGGGTGGCCTGGAGACGGATCTGCTGCAAAGGAGGCTGAAATGGATGCCAGCCATAGACAGCCAAAAAAGCTTGCTTCCGTTCACAAAAAAACTTGGCATGGTTTTCCCAATGCAATCAGCAGCTTATTTATGTATAGTTGAATGTTCTAAACATTTTAATCTCCAGCCCTCACTCTACTCCTTCAACCCCCTCACACTTACCTCTCTCACACTCATTCCCCTCAGCCACACCATCTATTATGCACTTTACGTATAGAACTCACTTACCCTATTATTGCAGTCAGAAGCCATTGAATAGCCCATAACATCCCTGAGTAGATGAACAGAATCTTCAACCCATCTGTATAAATAACGACAAGCACCTGTACAATGATTAGACAGTTGGATTGTAGCCAAAGACCATGGGCGGGATTCTCCCATACCCGGCGGGGTGAGGGGTCCCAGCGGGACGGAGTGGCGTGAACCACTCCGGCGTCGGCCCGCCCCAAAGGTGCGGAATCCTTCGCACCTTCAGGGGCTAGGCCGGCGCCAGAGTGGTTTGCGCCCCGCCGGCCGGCGTGGAAGGCCTTTGGTGCCACGCCAGCTGGGGCCGAAGGATCTCTGCCGGCCGGCGCAAGTCCGCGCATGCACGGGAGTGTCAGCGGCTGCTGACATCATCCCCGCGCATGCGCAGGGGGGGGTCACCTAAGCGCGGCCATCGCGGAGGCTGACATGTTCGACACGTAGGAAAAGAGTGCCCCCACGGCACCGGCCCGCCCGCGGATCGGTGGGCCCCGATCGCGGGCCAGGCCACGTGGGGGCACCCCCGGGGCCAGATCGCCCCGCAGCCCCCCCCCCCCAGGACTCTGGAGCCCACCCACGCCGCCAGTCCCGCCGGTAAGGGACCTAGTCTGATCCACGCCAGCTGGACCGTCAAAACACCAGCGGGACCTTCAAAACACCAGCGTGACTTCGGCCCATTGCGGGCTGAGAATTCGGGCAGCCCGGGGCCCATTGAGTCACGCCGGTCCCCGCCATTCTCCGAGGCGGGCGGCGTGACTCACGCCTCACCGACTTTTGGAGGGCCAGAGAATTCGGAGGACGGCGGGGGTGAGATTCACGCCGACCCCCGGCGATTCTCCGACCCGGCGGGGGGGCCGGAGAATCCCACCCCATAAAACTCCCTTACTAAACAAACAGACTTCAAAACTACTATCTCGACAGATAACCACATTGAATACATAGATACAATGGGGAAATATTCAGCATTTCCTCGTCAGTATCATGTTAGGCTACTCTTTCAATAGTATGAAATGTACTCTATCTTTTTATTCATTATTTGCATTTTTTAACTTATCTGAAAATGTTTCTAGATTTACTATGTTGAACTTCTACGTGACAGCTTGCCAGACGCCAGGAGTAATAATCTGGCAAACGCATTGTTTAATGTTTAGTTACATCATCCAATCACAGCAATGTCATAAGTCATCTGACTGAACACTCATATTATAGCATTTCATGATGAATTGTAAAGGAAGTAAAACCATTGGACTCACCCTTTAAACTCATCCCACCTCCAATCCATGGCTCATACCTCCATGCAGCTGGTGTAAAACCCGACAGCTAATAAAGTCTGGCTGCATCCATGAAATGAGCTCACAATGGTGTCACTTGTCTTCTTTTTTGGAGCAGTTGGGTTCTGGAGCCGCTTCCTCTATCTCCCTTGTGAAAATGGCTGAGGGTTGAAATGGACACAGCATTTTTGCCGTCTCATTCAGTGGCCATATTGTTTTTGCTCCCGTCTCCATTCACAGCCAATCACAATCCCATAAAAATCCAGCTCTTGGCGTTCAGGAGGGTTAAGGAACCACGGTTCAAATAATCAGCGGGCACAAAAGTGTTGATTAAGTAGAGAGAAAAGGTGAGAAAGGTTGCGACAGAAATGCTTCTGATACATCCCTTACTTAGGCACATGCCTTCTGTAAGCTTCCACCATCCACTCAACAATAAAGTCATGACCCTGGATCATCCAGTAACCCAGGGTATTCCATTCTGTTAATCAATTACTGCTCAGAAGCATGAATGCAAATCAACAAAATTAAGACAAATGCTGTTAATGTGTGATTTCAAATAATTTGACAAATGTAAATTGTAAGGCTGCAGGGGGAGCTTGTATTCTAGCCGCCCTTTCAATGTTGTTTGTGTGTAGGTATCCACAGACAACAAGAATCCAACATTGATGTACTGAGTACTTAAGTATTTAAGAATTTGATTGTAGCCATTAAGTGAAGTATCATTGAATTAAGGAATTTGTGAACAATACTCTAATGGATTGAGCACAGTGTTTTTATTTCATGTGTGAGATTTCCGCCCCCTGTTATTTGCAAGAACATTGACATTATGGGGGTCACCATTGACCAGAAGCTGAACTGAAAGAGCCAAATAAATGCTGTAGCTACAAGAACAGGTGAGAGGTTACAGGTCTTGTCGCGGGTAACTCAACCCCTGACTCCCCAAAACTTCACCACCATCTAAAGGCATGAGTCAGAAGTGTGATGGAATACTCTCCACTTGCCTGGGTGAGTGCAGCTCCAACACCACTCAAAAAGCTCAACCCCACCCAGGATTAAAGAGCCCGCTTGATTGGCACCTGATCCACAAACATTCACTCCCTCCATCATCGACGCACAGTGGCAGCCGTGAGTACCATACAAGATGTGGTGCAGGAACTCACGAAGGCTCCTTAGATAGCACCTTGCAAATCCACAACCATTACCTTCTAGAAGGACAAGGTCAGCAGATACATGAGAGCACCAATACCGGGAAGTCTCCCGATAAGTGACTCATCATCCTGACTTGGAACTATATCGTCGTTCATTCACTGTCACTGGGTCAAAACTCTGGAACTCCCTTTCTAACAGCATTGTGGATGTACCTACACCACAGGGACTAAAGTAGCTCAAGAAGGCTGCCTTCTCAAGGGCAATTAGGGATGGGCAACAATGCCCACGTCCCGTGTACGATTTCTAAAAAAAAAACATTAAGAAAGGTAGCAATCTTAGGTGTCTTCTGTTTCTGTATTGGCTTAAATCCATACAAATACAAAGAAATGCCAAAAAAAAAACAGAATTATCAAGCATTTTACAAGTGACATAGTGAGTAAGGAGGATGTTGAGGAAGTTAAATCACAAATGCATCCTCACTCAAACTGTGGAGAAGCTGAAAGGTCACCCACTGTTATGATCACTTTTGGTTTGTACCTGACAGAGCAACGCTGTTACTTGTCAAATGTTACATTTAGCTTGTCTGGATTATTTAGAGATCAGGTTGAAGCCACAATAATGCAATGATCCAATTTATTCATATAATCATTTTAACATATTTTTAGAAGCGAGTTTTCAGGTAAAGGGAAATGAAGAATTTTCTTTTTTTTCACATTGTCATCATCTGGTCATGGGTCATTTCCAGCCCAGAATGGAACTGGGTTTGATGTTAATCAATCTAACAAGCCTCAGAGTGTTAAAATGGCAGTGCGTATGTTACTGTTTGCACCCAATCAATAGCATTACTTTTTAAAAAGCTTGTAAATGCTAGAAATCTGAAATTAAAACATCACTTGATTAATTTAATAAGGTCCGATAATGCAGATGGGAATCCTATCGTGATTTTCACAGGAGATAACAGGATAGCCACTGAGTGCCAGACCCACCTAGAGAAGATGAATAGAAGGCAAACAAGCCATTTGAAAGGATTCGATTAAATCATGGTTGATCTGTATCCCAATTCCATCTATCCATTTTGGTTCTTTTATTTATTTGTTCATGAGGCGAGGGCATCACTGGCTGGGTCAACAACAATCGACAATAGTTTCATGGTCATCATTAGACTTTTAATTCCAGAATTTTATTGAATTACCGTGATGGGATTTGAACTTGGGTCCCTAGAGCATTGCCCTGAGTCCCTAGATTACTCATCCAGTGACTTTACTATCCTGTAATCCTTAATAACCTTGCTTAACAAACATTCATCAAGCTCAGTTTTTCCATTTTCAGTTGACTCGCTAGCCTCATCGGGAAGATAGAGTTCCAGGTTTCCGCCACCCTATGTGTGAAGAAATACTTCCTGACCCTACCTTTGTATGGCCAAGCTCTAATGTTAAGGTTCTGCTGCCTGGTTCTGGACTTCCCCACCAGAAATAGATTCCCTAATCCCATGAACTCCTTCAATCATCTTAAGCACCTCAATTAGATCATCCCTTCATCTACTGTACTACATAGAATCCAAACCTAGTCGGTAGCAATTTATCCTCATGATCTTTATTAGCCCCAGCGTTATTGTGGTGTAATGATGGCTCTGAACTATGGATGCCACCGGTTCATTCTGGCTGCAGTGGGTATCCACCAACCACTCCTCACCCCAAATATGGATTGAAATCAGTTTCGAGATGTATTGGTGAGGACTGTGCATACTCTGATTCCAGGCATGCTTTCATGTATGCTAGTGCGCGTGTGTCTAACATCAGAGCCTTGACTGTAAAATAAAATAAAGACAGATCTACAAAAGCTAATTGTAATCTTCATTGTGCTCTCAAATTTCAGTGCACAATTTTGGTAGGAATAACAGCAAAATGGACTATTATTTAAATGGTAAAATAGTGCAGCATGCTGCTATGTAGAGGTACCTGGATGTCCTTGTGCATGAATCACCAAAAGTTGGTTTGCAGGTCCAGCAAGTATTTAAGAAGGCAAATGGGACTTTGTCATTCATTGCTAGAGAGATGGAGTTTACAAACAGCAAGGTTATGTTGCAACTGTATAGGGTACTGGTGATGCCACACCTGGAGTGCTGTGTACAATTTTGGTCTCCTTACTTGAGAAAGTATGAACTGGCACTGGATGGGTGCAGAGGAGATTCATTAGGTTAATTTCGGAGTTGAGAGTTCCGGCTTATGAGGAGAGACTGAGTAGACTAGGACTATACTCATTGGAATTTTGAAGAATGAAGGGGGATCTTATAGAAACATATGAAATTATGAAGGGAATAGATAAGATGGAAGCAGGGAGGTTGTTTCCACTGGCGGGTGAAACTAGAATGAGGGGCATAGCCTCAAAATAAGGGGGAGCAGATTTAGGACTGAGTTGAGGAGGAATTTCTTCACCCAAAGGGTTGTGAATCTATGGAATTCCCTGCCCAGTGAAGCAATTGAGGCTACCTCGTTGAATGTTTTTAGGCAAAGAAAGATAGATTTTTGAACAGTAAAGGAATTAAGGGTTATGGTGAGCAGGCGGGTAAGTGGAGTTGAGTCCACAAAAAGATCAGCCGTGATCTTATTGAATGGCGGAGCAGGCACAAGGGGGCCAGATGACCTACTCCTAGTTCTTATGTTCTTAATTCTGCAGTGAAAAGCTGCATGAAGTTTTGGAAACCATGGAACTTGTCTTTAATAATATCTTTGACATTGCTCATGATTCAGGCCACCGATGTATAATTCCTTTATTACCCAAGATTAATTCATTTTCTTTTTTTTCAAGTTTACTCCCCTCCAATTAGACAGATACAATTTCAAAATAAGTTTTACCTTACACATTTGTCTAAGAAATGTATCCTGCTCATGCAGTAGTGATGCTTAATAGGTTATTCGTTGAGGATACATGCCTTCCTTATTGCCTATTAGTAATGTTTCTGAAGCTATCACTAGTCAGTGACTCATATGTTCCATTACTCGAGAATATATTGCAGCAGGAGGAATTTGAAAGCCTGTATTCCCTTTGTGACACATGAGAATTGATTCATTTTATTCCCAAACTTTTTACAGAGCCTTGAATGACCCTTTAGACCCGGAAAAGCGTGGTATTTGCCAATTGATGAACAGTTCCAGCACTCCATTTTAAACCTGTGTTCCTGAGGAGTGCAGTATATCTGTGTTCATTTCAAAATCTTGGTATGTCAGCGTTGGAATGCTAATAAAATGTCCCGATTATAAAATCAGTCGGTACCTACTGCAAAAAAATGTTCCTATCAACTTTAGGGCTTCATAAATAATATCAAAATATTGTGCAATTGTTACTTTGCCTTTTATGTGTTTTTTAAGTGAGTTCATGGGCACATGCTTTACGACTGAAAGAAAGACTTGGCTTTCTCCAACATTTTTCACAATGACTGGATGTAGCAAAGTGCTTTACAGCTAATGAGATGCTTTTGAAGCACAGTCACTGTCAGAGTGTCGGAACTGCGGCAGTGATATTGTAGACAGGAAGGTCCCACAAATAATGTCGTGATGATGGCAATGTAATCTTTTTTTTTGTGATGTTGACTGAGGGATAAATGTTGGCCAGGACCCCAGGGAAAACTCTCCTGTCCATCTCCGAAATAGTGCCCGGGGATCTTTCACATCCACCATTAAGCAGGCTAATGGGGCCTCAATTTAATGATGCCATGGGTGCAAAATCCTGTGACAGACGAAAAACAACATTCTCGCCGATGAGATTTTGTTACGTAATATCACTCTCTTTATTACTTACGTAATATTACGTAATAACCCCCACCAACCCCCCCCCCCCCCCCCCTCCCCCGCCATTGTCATGACGAAGAAGAGACTTGAGCACCAGATCTTTAAGACTGACACTCCAGTGAAGAACTGAGGGAGCGCTGCTTTGTCGAAGATGCCAGCTTTGTTAAACAAAGGCTTTGTCTCATCTCCACTTGGATGCTCTTGTAGCCACAGTATTCAATGTTTGCTCCAGTTAAGTTTCTGGACAATAGTAATCCCACAGGCTGTTGATGGTGGGGGAGTCAGCATTGGTAATGGTGTCAGGAATATTTGAATACTAAACAGACTGCTGTCTGGTGGTACTTGTCAGAATCAAGAACGTAGATTACATACTTTTGAATGCGTTGCTCTAGAAATATCCGTGGGATCCATTGACAGTCTAGAATCGTCAACATAGAGCACTGCAGCTTTCAAACTGAGGAAGTATCATGGCAATGCTCAAACAATAGTTGATGGTTGCCTACCAAACGTTGCACTGTATGGTGAGCTTGATGCTGGCAGTAGATCTGCTGAGCAGCCAAAGCTAAGATACAAGGATTCGTGCAGATGGGACATTGGAGTTAAAACGCTTTCGGGCATGGTGGGGCGATTCTTGGCGACCGCAGCACCGATAATCACCCTGCTATTCACCAGCACTTTGCCATTTCTTTTGGCCTCAGGGTGGTTCTCCCCACCAAGGCCACACTTAGAGAGATTTCTTGCTGATCTCTCCAGCGGGAATGGTTGCTCACAGATCTGGGTGCCATTTTGATCCCATTTTGGCCTCTAGGTATTTAAATAATCCATTCAACTCATTTAAATATGCAGATCTGGACCTTGGCCAGCGAGGGCAAGATCCAGATCATGCCAGGCAAAGTGAGTCAGGTGAATCGTGATCGGCCAAGCGGCCAGTTCAGAGCTTGATTTGGGACTCTTGCTCAATTCACCCATTGCACCCGGATCCGTGCCAGGCACAATGCGTTGCTGAATCACGCCCTTTGTTTCGTTGGCAGGTTGATTTCAACAACTGACGTTAGTCTGCATGTGACCAAAGCACTTGGCATCCAAGTCTCCACGTTGCAGCATGTGACAGCAGCCCCAGTTTCAGTGAATGATGACCTACAATGCCTCTACTGCAACCAAAATGCCTTGCGAAAATAGGATTCTATCCCCATTTGAAGACTCACAACAGGTGAATAATAGATGTGAATCATCAGCAACAATGCAAAGTCAAGAAGAGAGAATTCTATTGAATGTCATGGGAAGATGGTTAGATTCTCTCTTGTTGGCAATTGGCCATTTCCTGGTACCTGTGTGGCACGATCGTGATTTGTCCCTCATCATCCCAAGCCTGAATGTTGTCCAGCTTATGCTGCATGCCAGCATAGATTGCTTCAGTACTTGAGGAGTTGCAAGTCATACTAAAAATTCTAAACCATCAGGGAGCAACCCCACTTCAGACCTTATGATGGAGGGATGATTATTGATTGAGTAGTTAAAGATCGTTGAGTCCAGGCCCTGAGGAACCCCAACAGCGATGCCCTGGGGCTGAGATTATTGGCCTCCAATAACCACAATCATCTACCTTTGTGCCGTTTACGAATATAAGAAGGTTTAAAAAGTGGTCGATCTAATTTGGTTCAGCAAGCCATCTCCATCCATAAATCTGTTGTGGTATCAGTCTCACCCATTTCACACATTTAATGTTATAGTCTGCATGTTTCGGGCACTGCGACGCCAACAAGAAAGAAGTGTAATAATTACCTAATTTTAGTACTGTTGGTCGAAGGATAAACATGGATTAAGAAAATGGGGTAATTCTACTGCTTATAGCACCATAAAGTTGTTGAAGTCTATCTAAAAGGGTACACAGGGCCTTGGTTTAACATCTCATGTGATAGGTCGACCCTCCCTGAGTACTGCATTGGAACGTCAACCTAAATTTTGTGCTCAAGCCTTTGGAGTGGGAATTGAACGCAGAACCTTTTAACTCAAGAGGTTGGAGTGCTCACAGAGAATAGCTGACACCAAAAACAATCATCTTTGATGCTGGTTAAGTCTGATTGCAGGAGATCGATATCCCCGAGCCAGATTGCCATGCTGACAATAATGAAGTTGAACAAACCAAGACTTCGATACCATAACCCAATTAAGAGAGCAGTTTAAATCTGGAGACTTCTGAAACAAGTGTTTCGACTGGGGTGAGCTAACCCCTCTCTTTGTCCCACTGCTGGGTTGGTTTTCACAGTTTGAACTTCAAAAATGATGTTATATTGCCAATTTGATATGCGCTCAACTGTGTGTAGGTCAGTGTGATAATTTAGCCAGCTAGATGCCATGAGTTAACAAGTAAGGAGTTTGTTTCCTTACTAAAACTAATGACAAAAATGCAATGATTATTAACAAAAGATTTTAAAAGTACAACTTCTCACTAATGCAAAACACACATGCATTACTTTACCAATCATGCACAAATAGAAATAAAACTTTACAGAGTATTAGATGTCAAAACTAGGCCAAGGAAAAAAAAGGTAAAGTAAGAAAAGCTATTCACAGATTGTCCAAATGCTTGTTCACAGCCAGAAAGTCACTTTCCACAATGGCTGTTGGTACTTTCATTGCTCACTGAAGCAGTCACAACAGTCATCGTTAGTTGATTCTCTTTCCTCTCGAAGACTCTCGTGTTGAATTAGAATCCTGCTTTAAGAACTCTGAGTTTGCAGCAATGAGGTCTTATGGTGGGTTTTCAAATCACAAACAGCACTCAGCTTTGTTGAGAGGGGTTTCAAAGAGAAGGAGAGGTTAAATCTGTTGACCCTACTTCCCTGTGGAAGTCTTTGTCTGGTGTTTCAAGTCCAGTATATTTTAGACCCAAGGGCTGCATCATGTGAGCTCTCTCTGGTTTCAATATGGGTCTTATTTTGCCATTGTCTCTCAGACCTCTGCCGACTCTGCATCTCCATAAAGTGGCTTGCGGCATTTATAAATGCAAACTTAGTAGCTGGTGCAAGCCAGTGTCATTTGTTTAGCACTAAATCTTATTTTCAAAAAGTTCAATGTGCATATATATAGGAGATAACCTTATAACTTAATATTCCACACAGCACATCTTCGTAGAATTAGAGTCAGTGCAGAAGTAGCCACAAGCAAGCCTTTGAAATGAACCATAGCAAACAGTTTTACAGTCATTTTTTCAAGTTCAATATTGGAATTTCAACTGGTTCCATTAATTAAAGGCCATGTTAAATCACCCATATTATGAACTTAATTAAGATAGCAAGGATTTATTGGCACTTGTAAATACATCACATTCAGGTTTTGCTCAGTAATTCTTCAGTGGTTTGTTTTGGTATGCTGCATTTTCACACATAGCAATATAATCTTGCTTCTGGCCATATGTCACTTCAGCATGTTATCTTTAGCGCCTGATGGGCAAGTATTATTCAAGAGCAACAAAGCATGAAACGGCAACTTTTAACATTTGTTTACCTTCCCTCATTTCTTCTTCACAATTTAATGATTTAGTTTGACAGCATTTATTTTAAAAGTATTTACTCGTCATATTGCTCTTCTGAGAGTGATAAACACAATCTCCGTTGTTTACCATTTCAGTCCTTCAGGTGTTAAACTGTTAACTTGTGTGTTTAATAAGAAAAGTGCTTGGTGATGAATTTATGAAGAGGATTGAAGAGACATAAGAATGCAAACATTTTGTATGTATGTCTAGAAAAACATTGCGTTGTTAATGTTTAGGCATGTCACTTTGCAAATACTGCTTTATTGTCCTTTATGAGAGTCTGATAACTTGATCGAAAATTACTATTCCAACCTAGTTCAAGCCAAGTATATTGTGTTCCCTTCTTCTCTCTGACAATAATGATTTACAAATAGTTTATGAAGAAATGAAATGAAATGAAAATTGCTTATTGTCACGAGTAGGCTTCAATGAAGTTACTGTGAAAAGCCCCTAGTCGCCACATTCCGGCGCCTGTTCAGGGAGGCTGGTACGGGAATTGAACCGTGCTGCTGGCCTGCCTTGGTCTGCTTTCAAAGCCAGCGATTTAGCCCAATATGCTAAACCAGCACCTTGTATTTAAACCTTTCTGACATATACTGCTATGTTTTACTAATATCAAGGTTGACTCCATCCCTGCTCCAGATCATTAAGTTGTGGACAGCATTGATGTGTTCTGTGTATGCACATGTGGTGATTGTCCCTTTTAGGGCAACACAACAGAGTAAGGGTCACCTGGCCTGGATGACCAACTGGGACTCAGAGTGGGGAATCACCCTGGGGAGGAATTCTGCTAGGCAGTGGTATTTTAGAATTAGCTGTAAACATGCTGCTGCTCGACTTGACATGTTAATAAATCCCTTGTTGTTCACTAACGAAGCCTCTGAAAGTGTATCATTACAGCACCCATTCCAGCTGCAATGCATATTTGCAAGGGCACTGGGAGAGATTCAGTTATTGTTCACCATCAAGTAATCTGCTGATATTCGTAACCCTGGCCATTTGAAGTGAGGATGGCTGGTACTGTTGCGGAAGCTTCAACACTTTTAAAGGAGGAGGAGATGGACAAAAATTGGATGAGAAACAAAAGAAAAAGAATTAATGCCTCTGACAAAGCCCCTCCCCTTCCTAACCACCATACACCATGGTAGATGAGTGAAGAGGCAACATGACGCCTCCAGCCTACCTTTAGTGAGGGTTCATAATTTGGAAGTGTCCCGCAATCAAGAGATGGGGCATTTCATTAACATATTTAAATTATCAATTAAATGTAACATTGCTGCATGGGTTTCCCAGTCTGTCTCTCTCTAGCCCATCATCTGTCTCTCCCTCCAACTGTTCATTCATTCTCAGCTGTTCTCACCTCACTCAAGTATTTACCAGGACACTTTGTGGACAGGCAGGAATACACACTTTGCGGCAGCTAGATCATTGTATAAAGTACAATGGTGGGTTTCTTGGGACAATCATGAGTTGTGCTACTGTTTTTCTAATAACTGTGTTCTCAAAAACAGAGGGGCCAACCCGTTTGTTTCTTTTCTTTGCCCGTTACCACTAACATCGACTTTTGTACCATAAAATCTTTTGTAATTTAATCTCCTCTGTGCTCTACCCTATCCCAGTCCTCCACTTTTGTTCTTCCTCCCCCCTCCTTGAGTCGCCTTTTCACTTCCTCAAAGCCTATCACATTTCTGACTTTCCTCATGAAGGGTCATCGATCTGAAATGTTAATTCTGTTTATCTCTCCTCAGGTGCTGTCTGTCCTGTTTAGTATTTTCAGCATTTTCTGTTCTCATTTCCGATTTCCAGCATCTTTAGTAATTTGTTTTGCAATAATGCTGGGCCTAGAAGGGCAAATTAAAAGGGGTGAATTGTATGTCAAATCGTGCACAGGAAGAGGATTAAAGTTTGGGAAAGAAAGATTAGATTAAGAACAAGAGAGAAAAAAGACAGCAAACACAAGTTTTTAAAATGTTACATCTTTAAAATCTCCCTGAAAAATTCAAAACAAGAGATTGCAATCTACTTCTGTATTGTTAATTTTCAGTGCCAGAGGGGTTGATCATGGATGATTAAAACTTATGACATTGTAAAAACAATATTTACACTCCTAATGATGCATTCTGTGTTGAGTTTAATGGGCAATTAATGAATAAATAGAGCAAGTTCCGAAAAAAAGGGTAGGCGGAAGGTGTGATACCATTTTCATGAAACTAAGGAAAAATTATGTAACTTGGAGAGAGACATTTAAAAAAAATTTTCATAGGATTTGGCCGAGCTGGCTAGGCCAGCATTTGTTGCCCATCCATAATTGTGCTTCAGAAGGTGGTGGTGAGCCGCCTCCTTGAACCACTGCAGTCCTTGTGGCGTCGGTGCACAAATAGTGCTGTTAGGGAGGGTGTCCCAGGATTCACGTACCTTGTCCGAAGAAACCTTATCATTTACCCACACAAAATAGTGAATGCCGATAGCCCCGTTGGTGTTTTGACTGCAATTCAGTCTACATATGTTCGGAACTTTCAGTTAATTCAGAGGACAATGTTACAAGGGAAAAGCACAGTGGTGTATCTTTTAATCCGAGCACGAATGGATCTATTGCAGCTGCTGGTCAACTTAGTTTTTAACTGTGTTTCCTGAGGTGTTGCCAGGAATAATGTCCAATTAGGTTTTCCTTGATCACCAAATCACTGAAAAGGAACAATGGTTTAAAATTCTCAGATCCTGGCGCGACGGCTTCCAATAAGATATATCTGGATTCAAAATCCAATCATTCTGTAAATTTGAATGTGGACACTATCATGTGGGGAATGTGAATATACTTTAATTCCATTCATAAGACTGCAGGTGGCTGAATGATGACAGCTGTCAGCACTGCTACCTCACAGCGCCAGGAATCCAGATTCAATTCCGATCTTGGATGACTGTGTGCAGTTTGCACTTTCTCCCCATGTCTGCTTGGGTTTCCTCCACATGCTCTGGTTTCCTCCCACAGTCCAAAGATGTGCAGGTTATGTGGATTGGTCATGCCAAATTCCCCCTTGGCGTCCAAAGGTTAGGTGGGGTTATGGGGGTAGGGCAGGGAGTGGACCTCGGTAGGGTGCTGTTTCAGAGGGTTGGTGCAAACTCGATGGATCGAATGGCGTCCTTCTCCACTATAGGTATTTTATGATTCTATGAAACCATGCAGTATTAGCTTTCTGGAGCATGTGCTAAATTGCAATATTCTTGGTGCTTTTCATAATTACATCTTTACTTTAATGCCCTCTACCTACATTCTTGCTTGTACTAGAGTTGCCAACCTCTGCCACCTTGGGCAAGTAGGGAAACAAGCACATGGGAATCCACCATGTGCACCTTGTCTTCCAAGTAACAGGACATCCTGCTTTGGAAATGCTTTGTATCACTGTTCCTTAACTGTCAGTGGCCTCACCCCCTGGGCAATTGAAAAGCAAGCTCATTGGGTGGACGTCATATCATTCTTAACTTCCTGGGACTCCCTCCCTAACAGCACTATGAATGTACCTACACCACATGAACCTCAGTGGCCCAAGAAGGTGGCTCACCATGACGTTCTCAAGGGTGATTAGGGATGGGCAAGAAATGTTGGCCTAGCCAGCAGTGCCCACATCTTGCGGATGAACAAATAAGATTGGAATCCCTAAGCCTTCCTGAAAATAAAGCATATCCAACTATGCTCTCAATTGTACTTCATCATGATGTAAAATGTCCAATTTGTTCAGAAAGGCAAGACTTGAGTTTGATTCTCTATCTAGGATTGGGAACCTGTGGCTGGATCATTTTTGGGTTCCCGATCCCATGTCATGTTCTGCAATCTTCAAATGCAGATCCTCTAATTGGGCCAGAGGTGAGCTGGACACCCAATTGTGGCATTGAACACAGCCAGGAGGTGGGAATACAATCCTCAAAGGAAGATGGCCGCTATGACTGGGCCTACAGCTACCTTGCAAGATGGAGGAGGCAGGAGATCAGTGACTCAGCAGTCCCACAGTTCAGATAAATTTCCAAATAGCCGATGAAGACTACATCCACTCTTGACAGTAACTCGTTTTTCCAAAATGTTCTTCAGCATAAACATTCTGCGATGTCTCCCCGAATTGCACCTAACAGCTGCGATGAACGTGCATCCGGTTGTTCGGACCTATTCTTTAAAGATTGCTTGCTGGCTTTCCCAACCCTGTCAAAAAGCTCCTCAAGGAGTTTAACAGGCCACACCTCACAAGGGCGAGGATGAGCTGGCTCTTTGAGGGTGTAGAAGATGTGTGTGAACATTGGGGGGTGGCCGGGGGAGGGGGGGGGGGGGGGGGGGGGCGCAAATCCCGTTCATATGTTTTGATCCTGTCCAAAGCTGGAGGATTACTGGAATGAGATTTTTAGGCTAATGTCTAAAGCGGTGCACGTGAAACTGGACCCGGGCCCTCGGGAGGCCATATGCGGGGTGTCAGACCAGCTAGGATTGGAAACGGGTGTAGAGGCAGATGTTGTAGTCTTTGCCTCGTTGACCGCCCGAAGGCAAATCCCATTGGAATGGAGAGCAACCTCTCCACCCTGGCGTGGTGGGGGGACCTGCTGGAATTCTTGATTCTGAAGAAGGTCAAATTTGAACTGAGAGGAAGGATGGAGGGGTTCTACAATTCATGGGCATTATTCTTGATGCACTTTTGAGAATTGAATTATATCGAACATTAAGGGGAGGGATTGGGGGTAGGGGGACTGTATGTGTTAATGGTGACTATGATTCCTTTTTGTCGTTTGTTTATGTTAACATGTGGGCTGCTGCTGGGGTTTTGGTGGGAGGATGGGATCGTTGTTGTTGATATGGGGATTGACATTGCATTTGTTACTAATTATTATTTATTGTTGGGTGTAAATTCGGGAGAAAATGTGAAAAAGGAGAATAAATTTTAAAAAAAAGAAACAGGCAGTTAATCAGAGTTGAGTGTGTTCCCGGAACCTCCCTCCCTGCCCTCATTTTGAAAATAGCAACATGTCCCAGGAACACCTGGCCAATGACACACCATCTGGGAATGCTATCTCCAAAGTGCACCCACATCTGACCACATCCCATGGGCAACTGGAAAGCAAGCCCATTTGGGTGGGTTTCATATCATTCTTAACTTCCTGCCAAAGAATACTGCTGCTCAGGAACACCTTACAGAAACAATTAGATATAGAATGTCCCACCATTCAATATGATCATGCCCAGACGGACTCATTTTTTAACATTTAAAGTCCCCAATTTTTTTTCCAAATAAGGGACATTTTAGTCTGGCCAATCCACCAACCCCGCGCATCTTTTTTGGTTTGGTTTGGGGGGGGGGGGGTGTGAGACCCACACAAACACGGGAAGAATGTGCAAACTTTACATGGACAGGATGGAACCCAGGGCATCAGCATCGTGTGGAAGCAGTGCTAACCTCTGCGCTACCGTGTCGCCCCTAGCCAGGCAGGTTCTGAGGTGGTCAGGGGTGGGGGGAGCGTAACGCTGAATGCACGGGATTCCCCCACAGAACCCATCCGCCCAAACCCAGAGGCAATTTCAAGCATGGGTGGGCAGGCACTTGGAAGGAAACCTGCCCATTCACCTATTAAGGCCTTTAAGTGGTTACTTTGGGCACATGCCACCCAGCTCAATTTCTAGGCTGGCAGGAGCAGGTGCAAGTAGCGTGGGAAAGATGAAAAAATATTTTTTTCAAGTGGCTCAGGTGGGAGGGGGGGGTGTTCAAAGTGAAGGCCCCTTCAGAATTGGGGCCTCAGCCCATCCTGACCTCCCTCCTGATGCTGGAATCCTGTAATCGCTCTCTTCCAGAGCCACCAGTGTGTCCCGAAACGGTGTCCTGCTGAGGTCTCCCAGACGCAGCCATTGAATCTCGTGCCCTGGGAAAATCCTGAGTCCAATGGCTCATTTAAGTATGCTGATCTGGATCTCGCCCAGCATGTCTCGCGAGGTCCAGTTGAATCTGCTGAGGCATCTCGAGCGTCGCGAATCTCACGAGATTCAATGGCCTTGTCAAAACACCAAGTCAGGCATGACTGAGGCCGTTAAATCATACCCATAATCTTGAATGAAGAAAACACTTTGAATAAAGGGGGTTGTCTCTCTCGTTGTCTCCCTGATGCGGTGGGCTGTGGGCCAGTGGATCTTTTTGCATTAAAAAGTCTGCTATACAATCTGTTTCATCTGTTACACCATGGTTGTGCATTTCCCATTCCTCTCATTAGTCTGATGTGGGAAACAAGGCTTATTCACCTTGTAGATAGTAACGGTGCAACAATTATGTCGTGATAATTGACTGCAAATGTGACATGCAACAGTAGGGAATGCCTAACTATTCATAATTATCAACACTTCTCAAAAATAATATGTCCATTGGCTTTTATCCAGCGTATGCCTCACTGCCTCTTTCATTCTTTAAAAGCACCTTCATCGGGGTTTAATAAGACACTCAAGGTGTCATAATATCCACTCATGTATATCATGAGATGCAGACAGGCAGTGATTGACACACAGGATAACCAATGAACACACACGACACAGAACAACCAATCACCAGACAGGACACCACCACTATAAAGCCCACAGGGCATTAAGGCTCCCTCTCTCTCTCACAGGACATGGCTAGGGAGATAGTCACAGTGCACAGGCCAATGATCATCATCACCATGTGATAGAGAGCTAGTCTGGTCAAGCCAGTAGGAGGTTATCAGTTAGGTTAATAGAGTGTCAACCCACAGCAGATTATGTACAGCAATCAACAGGGTTCAATAAAACAGTGTTGGACCATCTCCTGTGTCGGAAGCCTGTTTCTCGTTTTACTGCATTCAGTTGCAGTCGATGTTAGACCAGCACAGATAACACATCACAAGGGAGGAAATTCAGCAATGTCGCATCCATTTTACACTATAGTTCACAGCACAAGCTGTCATTACATTTACCTCAGTGTCAAGCCAGGAGTAGAAGGTATTTCTGTCCTGCTTCCAGATGAATACTGTTATCGGGTCCACTCCTCTTTCCAATTGTTCCCTTCCCCAACCACCCCCTTCCCCAATCACCTCCTCCACCACCGCCTCTCTCATCTACTCAGGCCTGAGGTTAAAACTGTAGTCGCTCCCCCGTGGCCTCATTGAAGTTCAATCACCATATTTAAAAAGGACCCCACTGGTTTCCAGCATGTGACCTGTTCACCTGCTGAAATGAAAAAGGGGCAATTGCTACCCACAGAAAAACTGCCGGGGCCCGGCCCGGGAGGCGGGGGGGGGGGGGGGGGGGGGGGGGGGGGGGAGGTTGAGGGGAGGGAGGTGCAGTAAGTTTCCATGGCAACCAGATGCCTAGTTTCCCTTGGGATTAAAATCAGATCTTTTATGTGACAAACAATAGAGTAAAATAGACTAAATCGGATATAAGATGGAGTTAAGGGAAAGGTGGAGGACAGGAGGGTAGCGAGGACAGCCTCGGAGTAAACGAGTCTGGAAGTGGCAACGTTGGACGAGAGTTTGACTTTGGAAAGACTGAGTAGGTGTGAAGGCAGGCCAGGGAACAGAGGTGATGGGAGCCTGAATTAATGGCTTCAGCTGAGCTGGAGGAGCTTGTAGCCTTGTCTGCTGTTGTAGTTCATCCATGACTTAATCTCATAAAGTCTGACAGTACAGATAAGGCAATGGGGTCAAAGGAAGCAGTGAATAGATAAAGCTGACCCATACCTATGGATGATACTTCTGCGTTGGCAGAAGGCCACTGAGGATGGAAAGAGGCATGCAGTTTTTTGACAGATTCCAGATTTGGCGGTGCAGGAGCATGAGGAGAAGCCATTACTGGAGATGCAGTGACTACATTTGCACGCATTCATGTTACAATTCCCATGGAGACTGCTAGCTTTTTTCTAAGTGATATTAATTTCCCAGTGACCTATTCAAAGGATTCTCCACAATGTTTCACATTTTAAGACTTTTACTTTAACAAGCACACTAAAATCAACATAGGCTAAACATTACTTAGTTGTCAACTAATACAGCATGCTATACAGTAGTCCCCCGTTATACCGCGCTCCGCAATACCGCGGTTCGCGATATACCGCGGGGGGGCTTATGGACCCCAACTGTCAGTTGTGTCAATTTCAGCGGCCAGCTCACTTTGATCCGGAGAGGGAAGCTGCTCTCTCACTGAAACAATCAGCCGGCCGCTGAAATTGACACTGCCGGCTGCTCTCTCCCTCCAATCAGAAACATTAAAACTTAAAAGTTGGATTGGAGGGAGAGAGCAGCGGGCAGTGTCAATTTCAGCGGCCGGCTGATTGTTTCAGTGAGAGAGCAGCTTCCCTCTCCGGCCGCTGAAATTGACACTGTTTTAATTAGATCCACGATGGGGGTTTTAAATTTATTTAAAAATCTATGCTAGCGCTTCCCATTGTGAGTCTACGGGGGTCTGACCTCTCCCCCCGCCCCCCGTAGACTCACAATGGGAAGCACTAGCATAGATTTTAAAATAAATTTAAAACCCCCATCGTGGATATCCGCGGCTCGGTTGCAACGCGGGTGGCTGTCTTGGACCCCAACACCCGCGTTATAAAGGGGGACTACTGTATTACAGAAAAGATATTCCCCATTAAACCCACTGTCACATACACATTACACTGCACTCTCCTTTTGTGCGAAGTGCCAAGCTCCTTCCAGCTTCTCTTCACCTTGTCCCACCGGGATGAATCTTTTTGTGTCATTTTAAATAAAGTCACCTACATTCAACCCTATAATTGTGTTCAAATGGACTTCCAGTACTAAAAGGTACCCTCTGGTGAATATATAGCCCTTAACTCTTCACAGGCCCCATTTCACTGAACTGGGAAACCATCCTCAACAGCATTCTGCATGGTGGCTAACCCCAAACCAGTCCATTTTTTCGACCTGATCACATCAGCACCTGTTTTGCGTCTTCTTCCCCAAAATCTGAGAGTCTGGGCAGTAGTAAAACCATGTGCCTCCATTGATGTGTCCAGGTGTTAAAGCTCATGCCCAATTTTGAATAAGTTTCAATTTGAGCTTCTGCCTCCATAACAAGCAGGTCACATGGAGTTGTGTCCATGATTTAGTGTGAAGTCAATTATTTTGTTTATTCATTTGTGGGATGTGGGCTTCACTGGTTAGCCCGGTATTTATTGCCCATCCCTAATTGCCCTTGAGAAGGTGGTGATGAGTCTCCTTCCTGAACTGCTGGCACCTATGTGTTGCAGGAACATCCACACACTGTTAGGATGGAAGTTCTAGGACTTTGATCCAGACGCATTGAAGGAATGATGATATAGGTCAAAGACAGGCTGGGAGGGGACTTTGAAGGTGCTGGTGGTACCATGCATCTGCTACCCTTGATGGAGGTTGTGGGTTTGGAAGGTGCTGTCGAAGGACCCTTTGTGAGTTACTGCATGGGCTTTTCTCTGGGCAGGTTTAGTCGGTAACCTCGTCTCTCCATACTACTTTAAATTAAATGAGATGGTTCAAAACATAACCTGTTTATAAAGTCCAGCAGCCATAACATTAAGAATGGAACCATGAAAGAGTGATCCATTGGAACTGGACAATAGAAATGGAGGATCGTGCCACATGATCCACCTGATCAAATGTTGCAGAGAGGCTGAGGGGGGCAAGGATTGATAAATCACCACAAGAGGGTGATCCTCTTGTCTTTGGGCTGCCAGTGCTTTGTTGGATTGGAGGAATTTAGGCACTTTGAATTACATGGAATGGGAGGTCACTGACAGGAGCTGTGCACAGAATCGATATTTCCTGACAAGAAGGGAGTGCCTCCCTTCACAGCACCAAAGGCACTTCCTGCCAGACAATTACTAAGCGGACGGATACAGGCTGCCTGCCAGACTACTTGAGTTGAACGCAAATTAAAGGGGCGTAAAGAATAAATAAGAAAAAAATAAAGAAATGTTTGGGAAAAAACAAGGAAAACGATATCACTTAGCAACCAGCGCAGTTATCTCAGAGAGAATTTAAACTGCAACAATAGCATTTGTGTTTCCAATGTTAAAAGGGGCCCCAGCGGGAAACGTGCAGTACAGCCCCGTTTTGTACACCGGGGAGCTCCATGCGCCAGAACTTCCCAGTGTAGCGAGAGATCATTTTTAAATGGCGCCCTGATCTCCAAGGCCCCCGAAGCGACCCCCAGACGAAATGGCCCCACCCACACATCCCCAACACCCACGCAGGGCACCCCCGCCCGATCGCACGCACGCAGAAAATGCTAGCCTGGCACCTTGGGGGTGCCAACCTGGTACCCTGGCAGTGCCCATGCCAGCTGGCAATGCCACCTGGGCACCTTGGCATCCATAGCATAGCACGGAGTTTTGGAGCTTCGAGGAATGGCCATCCTCAATGTAGGGAATGTCACTCGTGGGGAAGCCTGCCAACCCGCCATTATATCCCTGGTGACCGTCCCAGATGATGGTCCCATTTCGCAGACGGCAAGGTAGAGGGGACCCATCACCTTTACTGTATCTCGGACCCAAGGGTGGCACCCATTCAGTGACAGTCAGATCAACGGTTTCCATATAGAGATGGAGCTCGATACTGGGACCGTGGGCTCAGTAATCAGCTACCGCACTTGGTGGTAGTGAAAGGTTTGGGCTCCAGTTTACTGGGGTGGGATTGGCTGAAGCATCTCCGGCTGGATTGGCAACAAGGGTTGTTGTACCCCCATGGGCCGGACGCGATATTGGTGTGTTTTCTGGGGGTCTTTCATGACGGACCCGGTACCATCCGAGGACCCTCCACCAAGATTTTAGTGGACCCTAAGGCCCAGCCCGGTATTTTCGGACCCATCCCATTTCCTAAGCACTGAAGCCTAAGGCAAATACAGAATTGGACTGCCTGGAGCACTTAGGGATCATCCACCTGGTGCGATTCGCAGATTGGGCTGTATCGGTTGTTCTAGTTATGAAGCTTGTTGGCTCCGTCTATCTCTACAAGTATTATAAGATGATGGTCAATTGGGCATCTGGTGTAGACCATTACCCAATGCCCAGGATTGAGGACCTATATGCACGGCTCAGTAGAAAGAGTACAATCACCACGTCCGACATGAACCACGCTTATCTACAATTAGTTTTAGATCTGGCTTCATGGAAATACATGACAAACTAACACAGGGTTTGTATGAGTACACCAGTTTGCCTTTCAGAGTTTCTTCGACATCTGCCATATTTAGGTGAGTAATGGGGATTATTCTCCAAAGATTGCCGCAGATAGCAGTTTACCTGGATGACATGTTGATCACTGGTTTGCCTGACCAGGAGCACATGAAGAACCTAGAGGATGTACTACACGGTTTCCTACAGTGCGAGCAGTGTGTATTCCACGTGAAAGAAGTGGTCTACTTAGATTTCAGGTGGATAGGAATGGCTTGCACCCGTGGACGACAAGCTACAAGCAATCCAGCAGGTCCCCCGTGCCCAAGGATCCTACGAAACTCGGTTCTTTCTTGGGCCTCATAAATTATTACGGCAAGTTCATCCCAAATTTGGCAACAGTGTTGGTCCCGCTGCACCTGTTATTAAAGCAGGGCCATCAATGGTTTTAGGACCCACCGCAACAGATGGCCTTCGACCATCTATCATCATCGCATCTGCTGACTCATTTTGACCCGTCCAAGTCCTTGTTAACCTGTGATGCCCCACCCAACGGCTTCGGGGTTGTTCTGGTGCATCGAGTGGATGATGGGGCGGAGCGGTCCATTGTCTTTGCTTCACGCACCCTGGTGGTGGCAGAGCGGAACTCCGCACAAATCAGAGAGGAAGGTTTGCCGCTGGTTTTTGGGGTGAAGCGATTCCACCATAAGGTCTACAGACATTCACGGCTTATACGAACCATAAACCCCTGTTGAGTTTTTCAAGGAAGATAGGACGATTTCAATGTGACATCTGCCTGCATTCAGCGTTGGACACTGGTCCTGGTGATGTATTAATACATATTGGAACATTTCCCAGGACAAGGATTTTGCATGCAGACACCTTCAGCTGCCTTCCGTTGCCCACCAGCAGGCTGACGCCTGCCACATCAGACAGGGTAATTGCTGCCTTACATTTATTAACTCTTTGCCAGTTACTGTGGCCCAGGTGAAGGCATGGACAGAGGACTGATCCATTATTGGCCAGGGACCGCATTATAATGCAATACGGGGCCGAGCATCGCACTCTCCCAGAGGATCTGCGCACGTTAACCGCAAAAGTGGCAGAATTCAGTGTGGTGGATGGCATCCAGCTGTGGGCTCCCAGGTGTCATCCCTGAGCACAGCCAAAGAGCAATCCTGCACGACCTCCACAATGGACACCTGGCGGTCTCTAAAATGAAGATGTTGGCCAGGATTATGTGTGGTGGCCCGGAATAGACACAGATGTCGAGATTTTACTAAAAGTACTTACAGAGTGCCAAGAGCACCAGAAGTTCCCCACTGCAGCTCCATTCCATCCATGGGAGTGGCCAGGCTGACCATGGTCCCGCCTCCACATAGATTTCACAGGGCCTTTATCTAATTATCATGGACGCACATTTGAAAAGGATGAATGTCCACCAAATGACCTCGACGACATCACGAGTCACAACTAAGCGACTCAGGCAAACCTTTAGTGTTCACGGGTGTTGCTGAGGTATTGACATTGGGACAATAGCACCGCCTTTACGAGTTCGAAATTCGCCAACTTTAAAAAGCAAAATGGAGTCCGTCATGTACGAACTGCACCTTACCCCACCTCCTCCAACGGCTTGGGCAAACAGGCAGTGCAGACATTTAAGCTCGGCATGTAGGAGCAGGCCTCCTGTTCCCCAGAGACCTGCCTCGCCTATTTCCTTTTCTACCACACCACACACTACCACCACCGGGGTGGCACCCTCGGAACGGTTCATGGGACGCTGGCTGCACACGCAGCTGAGCCTCGTCTTGCCAAACATCGGGGGAAAGATCCGCGACCAGCAGGAACAAGTTGAGATGAGACGAACCAGACCCATCGGAAATTTTAGAGAGCGATGCCGTTTACATCCGAAATTTCACTGTCGGGGCTTTGTAGATTCCAAGAACGGTAGTAAAACGATCAGGGCCAATCTCATACTCACAGGTACAGGATAAAGAATAAAACAGGCACATGGATCACCTCCGCAGCCAAATCCTACAGGTCCCAAGGACAGACCAAAGCCCCCATAACCGATGGTGCCCCTTCCTCCGGAGCAGCCACCTGTGATACCCAATGAGGCAGATGACACCCTCGCTTCAGCGATGTGGGAGGTCAACTCTTCCAACCTAGTCTGACATAGAAACTTTACCTACAGTAGTCGAAACAGGCCCAGTAGTGACCACTGGGCCGAGCACCGCAGAACCGCCCAGGCGTTCAGCCCGAAAACGGCACTCCACAGTCCATCATACCATTCCGGACCCGGAAAGCGGGCATTCCAAAGACAGCCTCAGGCAAAGCATAAAAAAGGATCCGCCCCATCCTGCTGTCGAGATGGAAGCTGTAACGGACTTGGGCTAGGGGAGGGGTGTTATAACGCAACTGGAGGCCAAGGCATCTGCAACCTCAGAGTCCCTGTGGCCTCATCTGAGTTTGATCTCCCTAGAAGAGGGGGGCAAAGCCACCCCCTTAAGCCAGGGACTTCTGGGACATAAATACCCCTGCCTAAGTGTGGGCCGAGCACGGGAAACCCTTCGCTGAGCAGGAGTGTAACATAATAGGTATTGGAGCTTTTCTTACAATCATCGCTTCCGAGTGGTCGCTTGCCGGAGACTCTACACTTAACATTATGTGAATAAACATATAAAAGGATTAAAGTTTGAAGGTGTACACCCTATGGATATCGAAAAGAAAGACTTGCATTTATATGACACCGTTTGTGGCCACGGCACTTCACCGCCAATTAAGCACTTTTGAACTGTAGGGGCTGTTTGAATGTGGGAAACATGACAGCCAACTTGTGCAGAGCAAGATCCCACAAATAACAACATGATAATATGACACAATTTCTGTGATGTTGCTTGAGAGTAACCAGGGCACCGGGGAGCACACCCCTGCTCTTCTCCGAAATGGTGCCACAGGATTCCCATTGCAGGCAGAGGGGCCTCAGCCTGACATTTCACCTGAAGTTCCCTCTCAGTACTGCACTGGAGTTTTAGCCTTGGCTTTTGCACTCAGCTTCTGGAATAGGACTTGAATCAACCACCTCCTCACTCAGGCCTGGGTGCTGAAACCTTATATGAGTGCGGAGCTCATTAACCTGGCAGTATCTATTATTCATTTTTATTTGCAAATCAAAAAATAGCCACATCTGTATTCCCCATTGAACAATCCTGCTATAGAATGCATGTATTGTGTGTTATCCCATGAGCATTTCTTTCTTGCTACCTGTACTGCAATGGAGCTCACTACCTCCCTCTTGTGACTCACTCAGGTTATTGCACTTTCCCATTCATTTCATTGTTACACTTGTTGCTATGCGGAGAACTTTCACGTACAGCAATGGGACATTTTCCGGTTGTCACATCACCCTGCCTGATGGTGTTTGAATTCCAACTCCCAGATCCATCCAGAAAAGGCTGAAAATGGTCAGCAGGTCAGGAAGCAACTCAAGAGAGAATTGGGCGCGATTCTCCACAAATGCGGAGAGTCGTAAAGGCTGCCGTGAAACTGGCCGTGTTTCACGGCAGCCTCCGTGCCCCCTCCCGGGACCCGATTCTCCCCCCCGGGCGGGGTTAGCAGCGCGGCCCCGCGAAGCACGGCATCGCGGCTGACGGCGGCTGACGCGCACGATGACGTCAGCCGCGCATGCGCGGGTTGGATGGCTCCAACCCGCGCATGCGCGGATGATGTCATCACGCATATGCGTCAAACCCGCACATGCGCGGGCCGTCATGCCCCTCAGCCGCCCCGCGGACTGATCCTGCGGGGCGGCGGAGGAACAAAGAGTGCGCGGGTACCGGACCCGCTGCCCGCGATCGGTGCCCACTGATCGCGGGCCCATGCCACCCTTGGCACGGCCGTGGTGCGGCCGTGCCAATCGGTGCCATGGTTGTCCGGAACGGCACTTTGCGGCTGTTTTCACGAATGGTGAGAGCAGGTGTGTTTACGTTCGTGGCCCATCGGCCAGGGGAGAATCGCTGTACGCCGTAAAAAACGGCGAGCAGCGATTCGTGTCGTGGGGCGGCCGTGGCGGGGGGAGAATAGCGGGAGGTCGGGAAAAATGTCGGGAAGGCCCTCCCGCTATTCTCCGACCCGTCGTGGGCAGCGGAGAATCGCGCCTGTTTCTAAGCAAGCATAGAACTTTGGAAAGGAGCTTTCAGTTCTGCCAAAGCAGATTGGCCTGAAATGGTAACACTGTTTCTCCACCTGTACTGTATTTAAAGTTGTATTGTGCATTTTGTCCACTTGAGAGTGATTGACCTGAAATGGTAACTCTGTTTTCTGTCTGTAGTGTACTGAAAGTTGCATTGTGCATTTTATCCACTTGAGGCTATTTACATACATGTACCAGCAGAGGGGGTCTGCTCGGAAGAGAACAATAAAATAATCCATGATTGACAGCTCGTGCAGTTCTAATTCTAAATGTCTGGCTGAATATGTAATTATTTCTTCCCCAAGAACTTCACATTGTCCACAGATGCAGGCAGATCTACTGAGTATTCACAACCTTTTTGTCTGTTTATTTCTGATTTCCCATTTTCTGCATCTGATTTTGTTGTAGGCTCAAAATCTGAGTCCCCTTCACAATGCGACAGCCTGTCTAAGCATCAAATAAGCACCAGGGGGATTGGTGACACATCAGAGTGTGACGATTCAGTGTGTGTTTGTAATCCAGTCGGGGAGTTGCAGGCGCAAGTTTAACTGAACGGGTCAGACAGGAAATTGATAGGATGAGATGGAATGTCAATTTCATATCCCCCCAATATTCGAAATGACGACTGAAAGTGGTTTAGCTCACTGAGCTAAATCGCTGGCTTTTAAAGCAGACCAAGCAGGCCAGCAACACGGTTCGATTCCTGTACCAGCCTCCCCGGGCAGGCGCCGGAATGTGGCGACTAGGGACTTTTCACAGTAACTTCATTGAAGCCTGCTCGTGACAATAAGCGATTTTCATTTTTCATTTTCCAATTGACCAATTGACGCCCATGTGACCACTTGTTGGGGAGATGGTTAGATCACGAGAGTCCTTTAGATGGGGATTTGTTCCCATTAATTGTCTGTAGAATGGCCTTAAGTGGTGATTATTAGTTTCTCGCCATGGTAAGATCCTGATTTCACCAACGTGAGCGGGCCGGATAGATCGCAAATCGATTGACACCTGGTGCGGTTTTCAATTTCTACCTCTCCTGCGATCTAACGGCCGCATCTTCTTCTTGCTCAAGTGCAAGGTAGCCATAAAATCACACTCAATGTATTTTCCGAGCACTCAAATCTTCAGTTGTCCTTTTTTTTACCCATTTCCTACTGTGCAGAATGTGTTCAGTGGTGAATCTAGATTTTTGGGTTGGCTGTTTACAATCAAGATAAAGCAAAAGATTACCACCAATTGGGGAACTGTGAGAAAATCTATTGGATTTTTTTTCTACTGCAGACACTTTGGAAGATCTCTAAGTTACAGGAAAACAAAACCTTTGCTTCGACCATCCAGATAATGAAACCTGAAGATCCCCCGTCATAGTATCCAATTGGCTCTTGAAGGATCGGAAGGCTTTTGCTTCTGCTAGCTTATCTGTAAATCCAATCCAAGTGTTGGTTCATGGTTATGTGAAGAAATTTTTCCTGACATTCGTCCTAAATTTACTTTTGTCCCAGCACGAATAAATGGATCTTTGTCCTGTGCTACACAAGCCTCCAGATCTCTTGCGACAAGTCCCATTTCATTGGTTTGCAATTCAAGGTGTTAACTTTGCCTTGGTGGCTTGCACTTTCAGCTCTGAGTAGGAAAGGTTGTCAATTCAAGACTTCCGCTCCAGGATTCAATCACATGATTGAGGCTGAAACCCACGAGCACTGCCCTGTCAGAGGTGACATCATTTGGAAGAGATGTTAACCAAAGCACCCCCAGCAACCCCCCCCTCCCCTCCCAAAAGGTGACATTAAAGATCCGATGCCACTATTTGTGGAAAGACAAATATGTACCGATGGTATCCTAACTCTTATTTTATCCCTCATGTGGTATCAGTACACCAGATTGGGCCACAGTATTTGGGGGGGGGGGGAGAAATGCAATTTAAACATCAGAGTGTGACGATTCAGTGTGTGTTTGTAATCCAGTCGGGGAGTTGCAGGCGCAAGTTTAACTGAACGGGTCAGACAGGAAATTGATAGGATGAGATGGAATGTCAATTTCATATCCCCCCAATATTCGAAATGACGACTGAAAGTGGTTTAGCTCACTGAGCTAAATCGCTGGCTTTTAAAGCAGACCAAGCAGGCCAGCAACACGGTTCGATTCCTGTACCAGCCTCCCCGGGCAGGCGCCGGAATGTGGCGACTAGGGACTTTTCACAGTAACTTCATTGAAGCCTGCTCGTGACAATAAGCGATTTTCATTTTTCATTTTCATTTCAAAATGTGGTGGCTTTGATCAAAATTATGTTGAGAAGAGTTGGGGGGGAAATTGAAGATTGAAAAATGGAACAAAACCGCACTCGCAAAAAGATTTTGCGCAGTTATTTTGTTGTCCAGCTATTCTTTGATCAAAATTATGTTGAGAAGAGTTTGGGGGAAATTGAAGGTTGAAAAATGGAACAAAACCGCACTCGCAAACAAATTTTGCGCAGTTATTTTGTTGTCCAGTTATTTTCTGCTATGGATTCATAGTCTCTGTAAATCGGACTAAGATTCCCTTTTTAACTCCCCTTGATTCTTTCACACCTGATAAAGGCAAAAGAAGATATGGAGAAGGGGAAGGGAAGTCATTCTGCTATGAACAGGAAAGGAATTTAAAAATTCCACGTGAATCCTGGCACCAAACATTGCACGAAAGTGAGTGAAATCCAGGTTTAAGATTTGATGACTACAATAGTCAGCACTCTCCATGAGTAAACTTGTAAAAGGTAATGAAGGAGAGAGAGAGGGAGACAGAAGGAGGTAATTCACAGCTTTGGATAAAAGAATATTTACATTCTTACAGTTACGGAGTGATTCGCAATTTCAAATTCAGTATAATATTGTGAAATACTTCGCTTATTACATGGCAAATAAAATTAAAAGAAAAATGAAAAAAAATGGGGTGGCACCATGGCACACTGGTTAGCACAGCTGCCTCACACGCCAGGGACCCGGGTTCAATTCCCTTGGATCACTGTCTGTGTGGCGTTTGCACATTATTTCCCGTGTCTGCATGGGTTTCCTCCAGTGCCCCAGTTTCCTCCCACAGTCAAAGATGTGCAGGTTAGGTAGATTAGTCATGATCAATGCACAAGGTTACGGGAATAAGGGCCGGGATTCTCCCCTACCTTTTCTCCGCACCTTTAGGGGCTAGGCCCACGCCGGAGTGGCTCCCGCTCCGCCGACCGACGCGAACGGTCTTTGGCGCCCCGCCAGCTGGCGCGAATGGCTGGCCGAAAGGCCTTCGCCGGTCGGCGTTAGGTTGAGAATGCGCCGGTGCATCAGCGGCCACTGACGTCACCCCAGCGCATGCGCGGTGGAGGGGGTCTCTTCCGCCTCTGCCATGGTGGAGGCCGTGGCGGCGGCAGAAGAAAAAGAGTGCCCTCACGGCACAGGCCCGCCCGCCGATCGCGGACCAGGCCACCGTGGAGGCACCCTCCGGGATCCGATAACCTAATTGAATGGTGGATCAGGCTGGACAGGATGAATGACCTACTCCCCCCCCCCTCCCCCCAAGGATCCCGGGGTCCGCTCCCGCCGCCTGCTCCCGCCGGCACCAGAGGTGGTTTAAACCACATCGGCGGGATTGGCCTGACAGCGGCGGGACTTCGGCCCATCGCGGGCCGGAGAATCGTCGTGGGGGGCCCGTCAACTGGCGGGGCGCGATTCCTGCCCCTGCCGATTCCCCGGTGGCAGAGAATTCTGGCCACGGCGGGGGCGGGATTTACGAAGGCCCCGGGTGATCCCCCGACCCTGCGGGGGGTCGGAGAATTCCGCCCAAGGTGAGGGAATGGGCCTCGGTAGAGTGCTCTCTCAGAAGTTCAGTGTGAACTCGATGGGCCGAATGGCCTCCTTCTGCACTGTAGGGATTCTATGGTTCTATGAAGTCAGATTCATGCTGCAATTCAAATTCTTAATTACACCGCGAGCCTGTGCTTTTATCTCAGTATCTCGGTCTGCTTCAGGTCAAAATCCCTACACCCGCTTTCTCCTGCATTCAAGCCCCCCTCATGCCTGCTCATTGCCGAAACACAGTTAATTAAGAATTGTTAATATGCATGCCCTGTCAGTTTGAGTGCACAGATTTTAAAAATATTTAACAATATTCAGGCAAGCACAGGAGGAAATGATATTAGTCTGGCGGGGGATATCGAACTTCATATTTTAAAATGAGTAACTACAAGCAAAAAAAGTTCAAAGAATCACCTCAGGTAACATCAGAACCCAGCTTTAATTAAGCGCGACCACGGAATACCTCACGATTTTGCTCTATCTCTCTCATTTGGGGTTCAAACCCCAGAGGTGGAAAAGAGATATTCAAATCCATTCTGTACCTTTTTCCGAAATTGATACTTTAGGAACGGGAGTGGGTCGTTCATCCTGTCCAGCCTGTTCCACCATTCAGTTAGGTTATGACTGATCTGTGTTTCACTCCCTTTCCTCTGCACTTTTGCTCCAAACTCCCGGAACCCTTTCCGAACAAAATTACATCAACGTCAGTTTTGAAAGTTCCAATCGTCTCAAAGCTTCAAATTCCATGGACCATATCAGGAGATTAATGAAGGAATCGTTGTACCGAAATATAAGTTGAAATTTGGGACTTTGTTATCAAATATTCGCAACGGTTGGAAGTTTCTCACAAAGAACATGGAAAATCCCTAATTGTACTTTATAATCCACCATCTACTGACAAAATTGCATGAGGGTGTGGCTTTGAAATTTGTGAGGGGAGACACATTGGTGTAATGGTAATGTCACTGAGCTGGGGGTAGTAGGGGCGGCCAAGAGGTGGGCTGTGGGATCAGGGGGTGGACGAGCATGGAACATCATTGCCGCAGCCGGCAAGACAGCCATACAGCTGCACACACACTAACAGCCCACTTTTTTGAACCTAGTGCTACGGGTCGTATAGGTGACCCCCCCCCCCCCCCCCCCCCCAGGGCTCCCCCGGGTGCCCACTGGCCCCAGCCGACCCATCAGCTGTATGGGTGCACCAACACAACCAGTGCCACCTTCTTGACTGGGATAAGTGTGTGTGTGTATGTGTGTGTGTGTGTGTGTAGGGAGTGTAATGTGTATGTGCAGCTGCAGCTTGTCAGCCTCCCGAGTTTCAATCACAGACCCGACGATCCCGCACGGTTTTTCATTGGAATCAATTGTATTCCACGTGGCACCAGTGTTAACCCTTCAGTGGTAGCGGAATCGGTCCAGGTGTGGTGCTGATCTTTCTGTCGTAAAAGTCCACGGATTCTGGGTTGGCGTCAACACTTAGGGCTGAATTCTCAGATCCTGCGGCTATGCCCGCAGAATCCATCTGGTCTTACTACTAGAAAATCTGCTCCGCCCCTGCACCAATCCTCTAGGGGGGGGGGGGGGGCTAGCAGCCATGCAGCATAAAGCCCCCAGCTTTACCTGCGGATACAGCTGGAGAGTGGCTTCGCGCATGCGCACGGCCACGGCCAGTGGTGGCCGCGCTGTGCAACATGGAGCCGGACACGCGCGGACCTGGCCACTGAACCACCACTGAAGCCGCCTCTGCCAGCGGAACAGCTCCCCCCCCCCACTGTGGCTACGCTAGACTCAGTCCGCAGCTGCTACCCGAAGGTGTGAGCTCACGTGTCCCACGCCATCGGGGACTCGGCCCATCAGGGGTGGAGCATCGGGAGAGTGCCTCAGGTGACGTCCTGAGGCCGTCGATACGACGTGCGGCATATTCTTTGAGTACGCCATTTTGAGGGGTCGGAGCATCGCAAAAGCGGCACTGCCCCTGATTCCGGCGTAAACAGAGATTCTCCGGTCAATTGGCGAACGCGATGTCGGCGATCGGAAAATCTCGCCCTTTGAGAAACGGAGAATCCCGCCCCCATTCTTCATAAAGCGAGCCTTACTTTTTTTAAACATTCTCAATACTTTATCAAAAGCTTTGCCGTGAATCGAAGTGGCCTGACGGCCAAAAACCAGAAAATGTTTACTTCTGCTGCAAGCTGTTAGAGTATTTGTTTTCGGGATGTTTGCTTGTGAGGCGTACATTGTGGAGAACAATTTTGTACAATATGAACGGGGATCTACTTTGGAGCTGCAAAGTGTTCACTTAACTATGATTGCCAATTCCCTATTGACAATAGCCTTCAGCCACATAGCCAGAGGCCGACACGGTCAGTGGTAGTTATGGGTGGTCGGTTGGGTTCTCCCAGTGTTCCTCTGGACTCATTGCCAGCAGCGAAGGTGGCTACTCACCTCCTCAGATCCCCACAGCAGCCATTCCGCCAGCTTCACGTTTTAAAATGGAGCACCAATTGACGCCCATGTGACCACTTGTTGGGGAGATGGTTAGATCACGAGAGTCCTTTAGATGGGGATTTGTTCCCATTAATTGTCTGTAGAATGGCCTTAAGTGGTGATTATTAGTTTCTCGCCATGGTAAGATCCTGATTTCACCAACGTGAGCGGGCCGGATAGATCGCAAATCGATTGACACCTGGTGCGGTTTTCAATTTCTACCTCTCCTGCGATCTAACGGCCGCATCTTCTTCTTGCTCAAGTGCAAGGTAGCCATAAAATCACACTCAATGTATTTTCCGAGCACTCAAATCTTCAGTTGTCCTTTTTTTTACCCATTTCCTACTGTGCAGAATGTGTTCAGTGGTGAATCTAGATTTTTGGGTTGGCTGTTTACAATCAAGATAAAGCAAAAGATTACCACCAATTGGGGAACTGTGAGAAAATCTATTGGATTTTTTTTCTACTGCAGACACTTTGGAAGATCTCTAAGTTACAGGAAAACAAAACCTTTGCTTCGACCATCCAGATAATGAAACCTGAAGATCCCCCGTCATAGTATCCAATTGGCTCTTGAAGGATCGGAAGGCTTTTGCTTCTGCTAGCTTATCTGTAAATCCAATCCAAGTGTTGGTTCATGGTTATGTGAAGAAATTTTTCCTGACATTCGTCCTAAATTTACTTTTGTCCCAGCACGAATAAATGGATCTTTGTCCTGTGCTACACAAGCCTCCAGATCTCTTGCGACAAGTCCCATTTCATTGGTTTGCAATTCAAGGTGTTAACTTTGCCTTGGTGGCTTGCACTTTCAGCTCTGAGTAGGAAAGGTTGTCAATTCAAGACTTCCGCTCCAGGATTCAATCACATGATTGAGGCTGAAACCCACGAGCACTGCCCTGTCAGAGGTGACATCATTTGGAAGAGATGTTAACCAAAGCACCCCCAGCAACCCCCCCCTCCCCTCCCAAAAGGTGACATTAAAGATCCGATGCCACTATTTGTGGAAAGACAAATATGTACCGATGGTATCCTAACTCTTATTTTATCCCTCATGTGGTATCAGTACACCAGATTGGGCCACAGTATTTGGGGGGGGGGGGAGAAATGCAATTTAAATTGCAAACCTCAAATGGTTCCAACTATCTTCCTTCAATCAATACCCAGAAGAACTTTGACGAATTAAAACAACTACTAGCTTCTGGGTAGCTATTGTATACACCCACTCTGACCCCCATGGGACTCCCCCCATCCCCACAGGACTGGACTCCCCGGCACCAGCCTGACCCATGCAACCGGACTTACCCAATCTCCCGACGGGGAACCCCAAACCCCTCCTCTGTCCCCCAGCAAGGTCAACCCCTCACCCCCACATCTCCACAATGCCCCAAGGAATCCCCCATCCCCTCTAACTCCCAACCATCCCCCCCCCCCCCCCCTCCCTCGCCCGACCTCCTGAGTCGGAAGCTTCTTGCGAGAGATGTGCGCCAGGTAACTAATTTTGAGTGGAGTGACAATCCGACTCGATTGCCACTCGATTGGAAGGTATGGCCCATTATCTGGCACCTCAGTTCTGTTGTGGGTCGGTATTGTGTTCAGGTTGGCTGCCATGTTTTCCTCGATTCCAAAATGTCTTTGCTACACTTTAAAATTAATTTGTTAGCTGCCAAGTATTTTGGGACACCTGGACATTGCGGAAAATGCAACTTAAATATTGAGTTTATTCTTTCATTCCCATTTATTCTTTCCACATTGAAACAGAAGCTATTGGAAATACTGAGCAGTTCAGGCAACACCTGTGGAGAGCAAAATTGAGAGTGCTAATTGTATACTTGTATATCTCTACCATATCACCTCTCAGTAATTTATGGAGGATACATTTGATTAAAGGTGCCACTCTCTGCCGGTCTTATTGTAATTATAATTTCCTAAGTACATGTAAGGAAGTGTGGATCAGCTTGTGCCAAGAGTCTTGCTGCATCTCTTAATTTTCTACCATCTGCAGCTGAACCTGGCAAGGTTCAAAGTGTTGGCCGCACATCACTGGACATAGTTTTATCATCAATTGAAAGCTAACAAAGCATCCCCACTGATACAGGATCTCAGAACAAAAAACACATGCACCCATGTCAAATCCGGAAGTCTTCACTGGAATGCACCTCACAGCTTAGAAACTGGCAACAGCCCCACCTCTCAATAGCACACCCCCTGATTGGCTGCAAGCATCACTAACTTGCAACCTGGTTGCTGACCAGAGCAGTGAAGTCTCTTACAGTGAAGTCAACCTTACACAGAAAACCTAGAAAGCCCTCAGCAGCTTGAGGTCATGCTCGGAATGATGTGGACCCTTGCGTCACAAGTGGAACATGATGAACAGTTCAAATTGTGTCCAAGGCAGACCACAGGCCAGATACTGAACCCTTGCCCCAAGAGATCGAATTCTGGTCCATTCACACTGCACCATTAAATAGAACTGTCTCCCCAGCCGTACAAACATATATTTTACCTTGCAAAATTATTGATTGACCATTGCAGAGATAAATATTAGGGCTGAAAGCAAAGTAGGATGGCAGAAGAGGCTTATTGCAGCTGTGCCTGGATTCCCAGTGAACATTTGGCATTCAAATGAAAGGCTGTTGATTGAGAGCCGCACATCTATTGTGACAGCACCAACAGATACAGCACAGGACCTGGTGTAGAGCAGGGGATAGAAGACAAACTGTCATCATTCTATCACTCTCTTGTTAACAGCACTGCATATGAATTGTACCTTTGTAGTCTGTAATCGGTTTCGATATTTTGTTGTAACAGATTTGACCTTTCCAGAGGCACAGCAACTTAACAGACCCAGATAACGTATGTACAGTTGTGATGATACATGGTCATCTCACAATTACACAGTGACTGAGAGAAATTAATAGAATTTAAGTAAACAAAGTGTTTCACAGCCTTTCATCATCATAGAATTTACAGTGCAGAAGAAGGCCATTCAGCCCATCGAGTCTGCACCAGCTCTTGGAAAGAGCACCCTACCCAAGGTTAACACCTCCACCCTATCCCCATAACCCACTAACCCCACCCAACACTAAGGGCAATTTTGGACACTAAGGGCAATTTATCATGGCCAATCCACCTAACCTGCACATCTTTGGACTGTGGGAGGAAACCGGAGCACCCGGAAGAAACCCACGCACACACGGGGAGGATGTGCAGACTCCGCACAGACAGTGACCCGAGCCAGAATCGAACCTGGGACATTGGAGCTGTGAAGCGATTGTGCTATCCACAATGCTACCGTGCTGCCGTGTGTTAATCATGTGTTAATTCTGATTCTGATTTGATAATTACACTCGCAAAATGTTATATCACAGTAACAAATTATACCTGTCTTAAACAAATACCAGGAAAGGTCTACCTTTTTGGTTTTCTGATGTTTCACCACTCAATCTCATGAACATTTTTATATCTCCCCTTTAACAGGACATTCATGTTCCAAGTTTTCGATGTTTACCAGGATGTTGCCTGGTATGGAGGAAAGATCTTATGAGAAAAGACTAAGGGACTTGAGGCTGTTTTCGTTAGAGAGAAGGTTAAGAGGTGACTTAATAGAGGCATACTAGATGATCAGAGGATTAGATAGGGTGGACAGTGAGAGCCTTTTTCTTCGGATGGTGATGGCTAGCATGAGGGGACATAGCTTTAAATTGAGGGGATATAGATATAGGACAGATGTCAGAGGTAGGTTCTTTACTCAGAGAGTAGTAGGGGTGTGGAATGCCCTGCCTGCAACAGCAGTGGACTCGCCAACATTAAGGGCATTTAAGTGGTCATGGGATAAACAAATAGATGATAATGGAATAGTGTAGATGGGCTTTAGATTGGTTTCACAGGTTGACGCAACATTGAGGGCCAAAAGGTCTGTACTGCGCTGTAATGTTCTAATGTAATGCTCTAAAAAAAGTTTAATGTTAGCAGGAAGCTGTTTTGCTTCGTCCTGGTGCTAAACTTGGCAAGAAATTGTGGGTGGGATTCTCCGTTGTCCGATGCCAGAATCATATTCGGCGATCAGGTGGAGAATCCCCGTTTGTTACTGAATTGGGGCCGGTGCCGTTTTTCAGATGCTCTGCCCATGCCAAATCGGTGTCATCGGAGGAGCACGCCACACGCCGCTGTGACGGCATCAGTGCGTCGCTGTGAGGCGCTCCCTCGATGCTCCGCCCTCAATAGGCCGGGTTCCTGACCGCACAGGTCGCGTGTGATCTGTGTTTTCGTAAACCTGGCGTGGTGGCTGCAGACTGTGTCCAGCGCCGCCACAGTCAGAGCGGAGCCGTGCTAATGGCAGGGGGGGCTTCAAAGAGGGCTTGGGGGATTGGTGGGTCCAGGGGGACACTATTTGGCTGGCCGGGTCCGCGCGGCCGCGCCATGTTGTACGGCGTGACCGCTGCAGGTCGTCTCCGTGTGCATGCCCGGCCGCGGACCCGGCAGTTCTCCGGTCGTTTATGTTGGGAATGCCAGGAGCTTTACCCTGATTTTATTCATTATAAAACTAGACACTTCCTCTGGACATTGCCTCAAAATCGGAGAATCCAACCTTGTGTCTCACTGGAAATGAAAAACACTGGGCAGGGTACTCCGGTCTCCCAGCCGTGTGTTTCTTGACAGCGCACCGTTCACTGGCGGTGGGATTCTCTACTCCCGGTGTTTGTCAATGGGATTCCCCACACCGCTGGGGAACCCATGGGCAGGGTGCGCTGCTGGGGGGAAGATAGAATCCCAACGGCTGGAAAATTCCAGCCAATATTAATTTGTGTTTATTTACAGTCTGAACTCAGCAAACACAAAGAACCAGTACTGCTCCAGCAGCACTCGGTCTCCACAGGCAATGTCAGGACCTGTGTGATGCAAAGATTGTGACTCGGTGCAAGAACAAAGGCGACCGCATGAGGCATCTCCTGGCTGAGTATCATCGGAAAAACATTTGCCCGTCTTGCCCTTGTCAGACTGCAGTTCCTGGCTGAACCCATCTACCCAAATCGTAGTGTGATTTCAGAACTGGAAGATGTATAATCGGTCTGATTGTCTCAGTCCAGCAGCTGCAAGAAAAACAAAGTGCCAAATATTGCCTTTGGTTGATCTCACCAAGGCATTTGACCATGAGAGCAGTGACGGCCTATTTAAGTCGCTGGAGAAAACTGGCTGCCCACTGAAGCTGCTCAATGTGATCTCCTCTTTCCATGACAATATGATGGGTAAGATCAGCTATGACGGGGTTACACCAAAACTCTTTGAGCTCCACAGTGGGGTCAAATAGTGTGAGGTACCAGCATCGACGCTCTTTAGCATATTCTTCTCTTTATTGTTCCCCTATGACTTCAGAGGATTCAGAGGACTGACATCGAAAACTGACTGAAAACTGTTCAGCCTCATTCGACTGAGATCCAAGACCAAGAGAAAGTCCTCATTAGAGAGTTGCTCTACGCGAATGATGCCGGACTGACATTCCATACCAAGGAATGCTCTATCACCTGGTACGGAATTCTCCGACCCCCGCAGGGTTGGGGAATCGCCCGGGGTCTTCATAAATCCCACCCCCGCCGTGGCCGGAATTCTCTGCCACCCGGGAATCGGCGGGGGCGGGAATCGCGCCCCGCCAGTCGGCGGGCCCCCTGCGGCGATTCTCCAGCCCACGATGGGCCGAAGTCCCGCCGCTGTCAGGCCTCCCCGCCGACGTGGTTTAAACCATCTCTGTGCTGGCGGGAGCAGGCGGCGCGAGCGGGCCTGTGCCGTGGGGGCACTCTTTTTCTTCCAACGCCGCCACGGCCTCCACCACGGCGGAGGCGGAAGAGACTCCCTCCACCGCGCATGCACCGGTGGTGACGTCAGCGACTGCTGACGCTCCGGCGCATGCGCAAATTCACGCCGACCGGCAAAGGCCTTTCGGCCAGCCCCGACGCTGGTCAGCTTGGCGCCAAAGGCCGTTGGCGCCAGTCAGCGGAGCGGGAGCCACTCCAGCGCGGGCCTAGCCCCGAGAGGTGCGGAGAATTCCGCACCTTTGGGGAGGCCCGACGCCGGAGTGGTTGGCGCCACTCCGCTATGCGGGGACCCCCCGCCCCACCGGGTAGGGGAGAATACCGCCCCTGTAAAGAGTTATGTTTGACCATCGGCATCGGGACAACAAACGTCATGGTCCAGGAACTTGCTATCTATCAGCATTGACAATGTGACATTGGGGGTTGTTAACAGCTTCAAGCAGTTCCACAATCATCAACAATCTATCACTTGATGCTGAAACCAACATGTGCTTTGCATGTCTGAGCTGATTAAGAATGCTGAACAATAGCAAGCTGACTGAAACACCAGACTCTCAGCCTACTAAGCCTGCATTTTCAGTGCCGTTCTCTGCAGTAGTGAGACCTGGACAAAGTATCCTGGGCAGGAGAAAAGAATGAAGAGTTTCCACCTTTGCTGTCTCAGACGTAACCTTCGCATCTCTTAGCAGGACAAGGTGAATAACCAAACATTCTGGAGCATGCTGATTCCATTGGCATTCCCTCCTTACTGAAGCACCAATGTTTTTATAGACTCTGCCTCATTAATCGGAGGGATGTTGACTGTATAACCCAAAGTCTTTCTAAACCGTGAAGTGGGCACTGGGTTACAATCTCTTGGGTGTCCATTCCTCTGGTCAAGAGCGCCTGCAAGCAAGGTATGAAGATGGTGGACATTGACATTCACAACTGGAAGTTAGCTGTGACCTCTGTATGCTGATTGTTTGGAAAGGCATTGAAAGAAGTAAGCAGAAATGAAAATCCCAGAGGGCCGAGAAAAGGACCCAGAGAATATAGAGGACAGTAAATTATTCATCTTCTCAGTCGTTTTCCTCTTCTGCAGAAAATGGAGCAGAGGCTATCATAGCAGAGTAGGGCCACTGAGCCACAACAGGTGATTCTTAACACACAGTTGACCCCCCACAGCACAAACCATCACTTTATGAGACAGAAAGCTGATAATTTATACAGTGATTTTAATTAAATAAATGTCCAGAGCCGTTTCACAGAAGTATTTTAAAACAACATTTAGGGCAGTTGTACAGAAACCCAGGTTGTAAAGTGTGTCTCAAAAGTTGTTAGAGAGGTTTTAAGCAGTGAATTCCGGAATTTAGGACGAGGCCAATGGTGGCACAATTAACATTGGAGATGCCAAGTGGGCAGATTTAACGGAGTGCAGAAATTTCAGAGGGTTTGGGGGCTGAAGGAGATCCGTGAGATAGGGAGCAGGGAACTCAGAGAGGATTTCAAAAACAAGGATGAGAAATTGAAAGTTTTATATATTGCTTGACTGGGAGCCAATGTAGGTCAAATGAGCAAGAAGGCCAAAGGGAGGTGGGATTTACTGCGCGTCAAGACACAGGCAGCAGAATTTTGGATGGCTTCAAGTTTGCAGTGGGTGAAATGTAGTTGTTGGTACAACCTGAGCTGACGCTGAGCCAGCCTATCAGCACTTTTTTCTCCTGCAGTACAAATAGTTGTGATCATTTAAAATTTGGTATTCTTACATTTGTCCTGATGAGTACAAGATGAAAAGCTTCCGCAACGTTTGTCTTTTCAGCAAGTTCCAAATTCTTTACTACCATGCAGAATGTTATCTGAAATTGTTCCATCCTAAAATAAAACTGTTTTATTCCATGAACAATATCTTCAGCCGAGCATGAAACCTTTTGATTAGGTACCAAGTCCTACTCAAGGAAGCAATGGTCTGTGCCCGATTTCAGCGTCAGATATTATTTATTTCCTCCTCCAGCTTTTCCTCGGTGTCCACATGAAATACGTGTGATGATACCAAGCTCAGGATTAGCTCAGGTTAGTTTTTCCTCCATTTTTTGTTCAATCGGATAGTGAAGCAGCACTCGGGGATTTTACTGCTCTCTCCCATTTTCACCCGACTCCTTCTCAGGTTTGTCTTTCAGAACAAAAGTATTTTGCTTCCTTTATCTGCAATTACTCCGCATCCGTCCTTCTCTAATGCATTCCTTGTTTTGTGTTTTCATAATAATTTTGGTTATCACTGATCTTTCCTCCATAGAATCCCTACTGTGCAGAAGGAAGCCATTTGGCCCATCGAGTATACACCGATCCTCCGAAAGAGTACCCTACCTCGGCCCACGCTCCCGCTCTATCCCTACCTAACCCTTTGGACATTAAGGGGCAATTTAGCATGGCCAATCCACATAACCTGCACATCAAGGACCCGGGTTCAATTGCGGCCTTGGATCATTGTCTGTGTGGCATTTGCACTTTCCCCCGTGTCTGCATTGGTTTCCTGCGTGTTCTCCGGTTTCCTCCGACAGTCTAAAGATTTGCGGGTTTGGTGGATTGACCATGCTAAATTGCCCCTTAGTGTTCAAAAAAGATGTGCAGGTTAGGTAAAGGGGTTATTGGGTAGGGTAGGGGAGTGAACTTGGGCGAAGTGCTCTTTCAGAGAGTCAGTGCAGAACTCATGGGCTGAATGGCCTCCTTCTGCACTGCAGGGATTCTATGATCTTTGGACCGTGGGAGGAAACCGGAGCATCTGGAGAAAAACCTACGCAGACACGGGGAGAACATGCAAACTCCACACAGTCACCCAAGGAATTGAACCTGGATCCCTCGCGCTGGGAGGCAGCAGTGCTAACCACTGTGCCACTTTGCCACCCAGATCACATCACTTTAATTTTCCCTTCCTTAATGGTTCTATTCTTCCATTTCTAGTTGTGAGTTGGAGAAGCAAAAGAGGCAATAAAAACACAATTGTGCGAGATAAGTCTTAAAATAGAAGTATTTTACAGCTTTATACAGCTTTAAGTTTTAAGTTTTACAGCTATATAATTAAGCTTTATAACCAAGTAAAAACTACTCATCCACTTCCTCAATGAATGATACATTAAAAGACAGCATAAATACTGCTTGCAAAGTAAATACAGTATTAGAAACAGAATCTGATTTCATCCAGCTCAAAGGGCAAGGGTATTTCAGCACTTTTAAAAAATTCATGATGTGGAGATGCCGGCGTTGGACTGGGGTGAGCACAGTAAGAAGTCTTACAACGCCAGGTTAAAGTCCAACATGTTCGTTTCAAACACTAGCTTTTGGAGCACTGCCCCTTCCTCAGGTGAATGAAGAGGTAGGTTCCAGAAACATATATATAGACAAATTCAAAGATGCCAGACAATACTTAGAATGCGAGCATTTGCAGGTAATTCAGTCTTTACAGATCCAGAGATAGGGATAACCCCAGGTTAAAGAGGTGTGAATTGTCTCAAGCAGGACAGTTAGTAGGATTTCGCAAGCCCAGGCCAGATGGTGGGGGATGAATGTAATGCGACATGAATCCCAGGTCCCGGTTGAGGCCGCACTCGTGTGCAGAACTTGGCTACAGGCTTCTGCCCGGCGATTCTGCGTTGTCGCGTGTCCTGAAGGCCGCCTTGGAGAACGCTTATCCGGAGATCAGAGGCTGAATGCCCTTGACTGCTGAAGTATTCCCCGACTGGAAGGGAACATTCCTGCCTGGTGATTGTCGCGTGATGTCCATTCATTCGTTGTCGCAGCGTTTGCATGGTCTCGCCAATGTCCCACGCTTCGGGACATCCTTTCCTGATATCCCTTCAGGAAGCACGACAACGCAGAATCGCCGAGCAGAAGCTTATAGCCAAGTTCCACACACATGAGTGCGGCCTCAACCGGGACCTGGGATTCATGTCGCATTACATCCACCCCCCACCATCTGGCCTGGGCTTGCGAAATCCTACCAACTGTCCTGTCTTGAGACAATTCCCACCTCTTTAACCTGGGGTTACCCCTATCTCTGGATCTGTAAAGACTGAATTACCTGCAAATGCTCACATTCTAAGCATTGTCTGGCATCTTTGAATTTGTCTATATATATGTTTCTGGAACATACCTCTTCATTCATCTAAGGAAGGAGCAGTGCTCCGAATGCTAGTGTTTGAAACGAACATGTTGGACTTTAACCTGGTGTTTTAAAAATTCATTCATGGGATGTGGGCATCGCTGGCTGGGCCAGCTTTTATTGCTCATTCCTAGTTGCTCTCAACCACATTGATACATTGGCCAGACCAGGTAAGGATGGCAGACCTACTGCCCTAAATGAAGATGGGATTTTATAACAATTAACATGGTCATCTTGAGACTTTTAATCTTTTAATTCCAGATTAATTTGAACTTGGGGCATTTCCCTGGGTCTCTTGGTTACCACTCCAGTGACAATAGCACCATGCCGTCATGTCCCTATGAATAACGCCGGTTGTTCTCGTTGGTGTCAGACCCGAATTGCACGAAGGAAAGTAACTGATTTCGCCAGACTGTAGTCAATTGGTTGGCTGTTGAGCCATCTTTAAAGTAAGTAATGTTATTATACTGCTGGCGAGAAGCAGAGCACAGGAACATTTACATTTTCAATGCCCTGTATTCTTGGGTTTCTCCCAGTCTATGCCTTTCCTCTGTTTCTAAGATAAATCTGAGCTTTGGGTGTTGCTATGTCAAGTCCTCTTCACCTCACCTTTTGAAAGCATTTTTCAAATTTATTCATCCATGGGATCTTGGCAACACTGGCAAGACCTGCATTTATTGTCATCATTAATTACCCATAGGAAGGTTGCAGTCAGTTAGTGAAAGAATCATAGTGCAACAGGAGGCCATTTGACCAATTGAGTCTTCACCGACCCTTCGAAAGAGCATCCTACCTTGGCCCACTCCTCCGCCCTCTCCCCATAACCCCTTTACCCCACCTAACCTATGGGCACGAAAGGGAAATTTTAGCACGGCCAATCCACCTAACCTGCACATCTTTGATGTGGAGATGCCGGCGTTGGACTGGAGTGAGCACAGTAAGAAGTCTTACAACACCAGGTTAAAGTCCAACAGATTTGTTTCAAACCTCATTCACCTGAGGAAGGAGCTGCGCTCCGAAAGCTCGTGTTTGAAACAAACCTGTTGGACTTTAACCTGGTGTTGTAAGACTTCTTAATGTGCACATCTTTGGACTGTGTGAGGAAACCGGAGCACCCAGAGGAAACCCACACAGACATAGGGAGAACATGTAAACTCCATACAGACAGTCATCCGAGACCGGAATTGAACCCAGGTCCCTTGCACTGTGAGGCAGCAGTGCTAACCATTGTGCTAAGTGCCATCCCAAGTGCTTTTATAGTTTTGTTAGGTACTGGATTCGAGGATATAACCCAGTGAGACTGAAGGAATAATGATATAGAAGGTCCATGGCTTGAAGGGAACATGGAGATGGAGGTGTTCCCCGTGTGCCTGTTACTTTGATCTTTCTAGGAGTTTGGGGGTAAAATGAAGCCTTGGTGCATTGCTACAGTGAATCTTATAGATGGTACGCACTGCAGTCACGGTGCAACAGTGGTGGAGGGAGTGACAGATAGTGGATGGGGTGCAGATCAAGCAGGCTGATTTGTCCTTAATGGCCTTGAGGTTGATCTTAACCTTGTTATATAGGATTAGGGATAGGATTGTGGAGCAGGCTGAGTGAGCTGATAGCCGAATCCTGCTCCACCATTCAATGAGATTCAGTAATGCCTGTAACCCCCCCCCTCCCCCCCACCATCCCCCCCCCCCCCCCCCCCCCCAAACACCCCCCCCCCCCCCCCCCCCCCCCAACTCTTAACTACTTTGTAGGTCAAAAACCTCAGTCTTGAGTATATCCGATAACCAGCCTCCACTGCTCTCTGGAAGAAAACTCCACAGCTAGCAAACTTCTGAGGAAGGAAATCCCTCTGCATCTCTGTCTTGAATGGGAGACCCCTTATTTTTCAATATGCCCCATTTTCTCTGGATCCTCCCAGTGGGGAGACATCTTCTCAGTATCTAACCGGTCAAGTCCCCTCAGTAGAGTTTTTTAAGTTTCAATCAGATCACCTCTCATTCTTCTAAAACTCCAATGTGTATAGGGTCTGAACTGCTCAATCTTTCCTCAGAAGTCAGACCTGTCCATCCCAGCCATCAGCCGAGTCAACATTTTCTTGTGTACACTGGGTGACAACGTGAGGTCACCAGGTTTCTGAAAAAGAGTCGCATGCACTCGAAACGTTAACTCTAGTTTCTCTTTCCACAGATGCTGCCAGACCTGCTGAGTTTATCCAGCATTTTCTGTTTCTATTTCAGGTTTCTGCGGTATTTGCCTTTTATTTACAGCTCTGATGATTTGTATTTCCTTCAACACGCAGATCTCTCCCTGAGTGCCTTTTTTGGTCTGTCAAAGTGCTGGTACCTATTCTGCAACCACCTTTCTTTCCACCTGTCATCCAAACTCTCGGTTTAGTTTTGTTCCGGCTCTTCAAGGCTTTAAAAGGATTTAAATTTCTGTTCAAAGTTGTCACTGCTCCAATATTATTAGAAGTCCGTCCTCTTGATGCAGCCATTGTTTCGGATGTACATTAGTCATCCGTGAAGACACCAACACAGCAATTTTGAATTTATGGCTTCTTTATCAGATTATCTCCAAACAGATTTCTTTAAGACAACTGAATTAGATCTGTGTGGGCAATGCATCACCATGACATCTCGTATTTGAGTTGCTCGTGGGATTTAATCGCGTACACTGTGTAACACAAAAATCTCTCAGCATCATACAATTTAACGGCAGCCTCACAAATTCAAAGCGTTAAATTATGTAACCCTGAAAATTTGTCCTTTTTAATTCCAAGGTGCTGAAAGTAATCCTGATAAAACAGAAGCAGTTTCCATTCCATGTGGTGTAGGAGAGCAGTGAATAGGTGTTGTTGGCTCTATTTGTTGGAAACTTGCATTTCTAAAGAACTTTCCACAACCTCAGAATGCCCCAAAGCACTTTTTAAGTGTAACCATTGTTGTAATATAGCAAATGAGGCAGTTCCATTGTGCCCAGCAAGCTGCCACATTCTGCAATTTGATAATGACCATGTAGTCTGTTTTTTTGTGAGGGAACCACTGTTTGCCAAAACATCAGGAAGAACTCCCCTTCAAAGTAATGCAGCGGGGCGGGGGGTGGGGTGGGGTAATGTCTTCCACCTGAGCAAGAAGATAGGGCATTGGTTTAAGATTTCATCTGAAAGCTGGCACCTCTGACAGTGCAGCGCTCCTTCAGTGCTGCACTGAAGCACCAGCCTAGATTATGGGTGGGATTCTCCTTCCGATCATGGCAGTGGGATTTTCCGGTCCCGCTGCAGTGAATGGGAGATACAGATGAGCACCGAATTCTTTGTCCTCGCTAGTAGTGGTAGCGGGGCGGTCTCGCAATGGAGAATGCCAGCCTATGTGCTTAAGTCTGTCAAATGGGATTTGAGCTCCCCAAGTCGAAGTGAGGGTGCTACCACTAAGCCATGGTTGGTGCAGGAGTCTGACAGCTTAAAAGCAAGGCAAAACTTTACCTCACAGTTCTCCCAGCGTTTTCTTTCCCATTGCAACTGGAGAAAAATGTGCTCTTTACCTCAAAATCTAATAGATAATTAAGTACTTACAAATGTGCTTTAAGACTTTTAACCCTGCAACATCGCGGTATAAATAATGTAGAAAAGACTTCTAAAAACAAAGTTCAGAATTATCTGTGAAATGTATGCTAGTACGTGCATTGATTGTTCTCTTTAACCCATGCTTTTATCATTCAAACTTGGTGTATCAATAATAATTGAAAAAATAATTGATTAAGGATGGTTTATTAGAAGTCAACATTCCAGGTCAGATCTTTGCCATGCCATGGCAAGTGTTCTGGGAAAGTGATGATAGAAATAGAAGTCAGTTTTGTGATATGACTTCTTCTGCCTCCTCAGTTATGAGGTCTTGAGACTTGTATTTTTAAACTTGAACACTTTGTTGGCAGTTGTTAACTGTTTACAGCTCTTAGTTACTGCCTTACTTGATGCAGCTCCTGTGCAAGTTAGTCCCTTCTAGATTGTCCTCCCAGTCCATTACCATGCATAGAATTTTACAGTGCAGAAGGAGGCCATTCGGCCCATCGAGTCTGCACCGGCTCCTGGAAAGAGCAACCTACCCAAGGTTAACACCTCCACCCTATCCCCATAACCCAGTAACCCCACCCAACACTAAGGGCAATTTTGGACACTAAGGGCAATTTAGCATGGCCAATCCACCTAACCTGCACATCTTTGGACTGTGGGAGGAAACCGGAGCACCCGGAGGAAACCCACGCACACACGGGGAGGATGTGCAGACTCCGCACAGACAGTGACCCAAGCCGGGAATCGAACCTGGGACCCTGGAGCTGTGAAGCGATTGCGCTATCCACAATGCTACCGTGCTGCGACTCTATACATCCTGCCATGGGTGCTACTATTTTCCAGTCCCACATTAACCCTTGTTCTGCCGAGCACCTTTACGTTAAAATGGCATTCAGGCACGTACAACATCATGCAACAGTCAGCTATGGAGCAACATGCTATTCATTGCTAAGAAGAAGAGGACTTGAAGCTTTATTAGTTAACTTCAGTCTCAGTTGGCCTAGAATTGCACAAAAGTGAAAGGCATCCTTTCACTTCTTGAATGTATAAGTCGATGAAATGAAGTGCAACTGTACCACATGTAACATCTTAGCCCAGCTTTCTTTGGTGCGTTGCTAAGCAATGATGTATTTCCAGGCAGACTCTGTTCCTGACCCTGTTGTGGCTATCATTTTGATAGACGTCACTCGTGCTACACAGTGAGTTATTCCAATGCCACTGTGATATTCTTTTCCCTTCACTTGCACTACTTGCCACTGCAATTTTAGAAGCGCTTTTAACGCGAGGTCTAAAACTTTGGGGAAATCAAGCAAATAACTCACGGGGAAAGGGGCAACTTGGGGATTGGGGAGGGTGGCAATTGTGAAGATGCCATGAGCCACAAGAACAAACCTTCAACATTTATAAACCCAAAAAATCATTGGAGATTAAAATGTTGCCTTAATCTCATTGCGGATTTTTATTATTATTTACATAACTGCCTATAGATTTGATATTCAGTTTTAAACAGCAGTTTTTAGCTGACGAGCATGTTTATGTGGTGGTGTGTGCAGATGAAGGTTAATGTGTTGCAAGGGTGATTGTAATATGGGACCTGAGGGTTTGTGTTATATACTAATAGACGATTGGTAACATCATGTTTCAGCAAACAATGGCTGTCAGGAAATGTACGTTAATATATTTTTCTTTTTTCGACTTGATATATTTTTCGGCTTGAAGAAAATTCACCATTTATATTGCTGTAATTAGTTTTTTTCATAAGGCAGTTTCATTACTACTTGTAACATTTTGATTGTGATTTAAATCTCACGTCCCTGCTTTTCTTTATTATTTCTTGAGCCATGGGCTACACTGGCTAGGTCAGCATTTGTTCCCATCCTTAATGGCCCTTGAGAAGGTGGGGTGGTCTGCCTTCTTGAGCCACTACAGTGCATACGGTGTACGTACACCCACAGTGCTGTTAGGGAGGGAGTTCCAGGATTTTGACACATCGACAGTGAAGGAGCAGCGATATATTTCCAAGTCAGGAGGGTGTGCGACTTGGAGGGGAACCTGAATGATTCACAAGTCATGTTCTGCTGATCTTCGGGAATAACACGTAAATTATTATGACTTCAGCCTAATCTCCAAATAATCCAGACAAGTTACATGCAACATTTGGCAAATAACAGTTTTGCTCTGTCAGATACAAACCAGAAGTGATCTTAATAGTGGGTGACCTTTCAGCTTCTCCACAGTTTGAGTGAGGATGCATTCGTGATTTAACTTCCTCAACATCCTCCTTACTCACTATGTCACTTGTAAAATGCTTGATAATTCTGGTTGTTTTTTTGACATTTCTTTGTATTTGTATGGATTTAAGCCAGTGCGGAAACAGAAGACACCTAACATTGCTCCTTTCCCAATGGTTTTTTAAAAATTCATTCGTGAGATGTGGGCATTGTTGGCTAGGCCAGCATTTATTGCCCATCTCTAATTGCCCTTAAGAAGGTGGTGGTGAGCAGCCTTCTTGAATTACTATAGTCCCTGTTGTGTAGGTAGGAAGTGCTGTTAGGAAGGGAGTTCCAGGATTTTTACCCAGTGACAGTGAAGACACGGTGATATATTTCCAAGTCAGGTGAGTAGTTTGGAGGGGTACTTGCAGGTGATGGTGTTCGCATGCCTCTTCTGCCCGCTTGCCCTTCCAGGTGACAGATGGCACAGCATTGGATGGTGCACCTATTTCCAACTTCCACACCTCCAGCTCTGAACGTTCCTGGCTCTGTATATCCTACCATCAGTGGCAGAGCCTTAACACAGCTCAGTCCCACACTCTGCAACTCTACCCCTAAACCCCAGTGTTTGCTAAATCCCTCTCCAACTGTGAAAGCTTCTTTAAAACAAATCTCTTTGATTCTACCTTCATCCATCTCCCATCATCTCCTTTGCCCTGTTGCTCTGTTTTCTGAGGACAGGATCGAGGCCAGTGATGGGCAACACAGGCTAGTGAGCAGGGAGATGCCTTCTTTCCAATGGGAAGTTCCCCTTGTTCTCTCAGGTGAACAGAAGAATTCTATGGCACGGTTTGAAGAAGAGCCCTGGAATTATCTGTAGAGTGCTGGGAAATATCTATCCTTTTACTGCTAAAAGGGATTATTGGGTAAAATTCTTTTTTACATGTATTTGATTATAAACATGATCAAATTCTTACATACAAAGACATAACTAGATAATACAAACAGTTTGCCAGTTTTATTTTAACAAAGTAACAGTAACGACCCTAACCCCTCTGCCCAACCATTCCCTCTCCCTCTTCCCGCCCTTCCTACCATCATCCCCCCTCCCACCATCCCCCCACCCACCCCCCAACTGCAGGCCATGAACAGGTCCTTAAAGAAATTGATAAATGGCCTATATCTGGAATAGAACCTTCCCTCCAACCCTCTCAAGCATATTTAAACTTTCCCAATCTCAGGAATTCCGCCAAGTCTCCCAACCATCCTGAGGCCTTGGTTGGCATTGCCAACCTCCATCCATGCTGGACTCGTCTATAACTCCGGGGGGGGGGGGGGGGGGGGGGGCAAAGGCTAAGACATCAGCCCTTCTGCCCTCAAGAAGTTCCGGTGAGTCTGAAAACTCAAAGATCGCCACGAGTAACCACTGCTCCAGCTTGACCGCAGTGATTCCGACATGATCTCAAAACGAGACCCAGAACACAGCCAATTTAGGGCAGGTCCAGCACATGTGTGAGTGGTTCGCTGGTACCTTTAGACACCGTTCACACCTGTCCTCCAGCCCAGTGAAAAAACCCCTCATGCGCGGCTTGGTCAAGTGCATCCTATGTAGTCCTTTAAACTGTATCAGGATCAGCCTGGCGCAAGAGGAGATAAAATTCACCCGATGCAAGATCTCACTCCACACCCCTCCCTCTAGCCCATTACCCAGTTCCTCTTCCCACTTTCCCCTTCTCCAGAAAACATCCATATATATTGGAGACCTTCCCTTCCCTTATCTCATCCTGTGCTAATATACTGTCTAACAGTGTAAGTCTCGGCAACTATCACACAAATATTTATATGTATTCCCCCTCGGGAGTTGAAAATTTTCCTCCATCTCCTCCAGTCCCACAAACCTACCTTCCACAAACAAATCCCGAAATCTCTCGAACCCTTCTCTCCTCCAGATTTTATATATTGCATCCCTCTCCAATGGTGCAAACTTATGATTCGCACAAATTGGCGACAGTAATGACATGTACCCCAGTCCAAAACATTGCCTAAATTGGTTACAAACTTTTAAAGATGCCACTAGCACCGGGCTCATTGAGAAAAATTGCATTGTTGTTTGTTGGAACATCCAGTGTGCAAATTGGCTGCCACTTTGCCTAGAAATGGATTTTACAGCTCCTCCCGCCCGATGGATTATTATGGTCCCGCTGAAGTAAACGGTATTTTAGGTGGTCTGCCACATTGGCTGGTGGAAGACACAGCATGGCAGGGCTGAAAAATCCTCGCCCTACTTCAAAAGCAGATCATTGGCTGTACAGTTCTTTGAGACACTCTGAGACTGTGAAAGATGCTGGGCGGGATTCTCCATTGCCCGATGCCGACATCATAATCGGCAATCAGGTGGAGAATCTCTTCCGATGCCCAAATCGGGTTGGCGCCGGTTAGACGCGGTTTTGAATCTTTTCCCCCGCCAAAATGGCGTTATCACATCGCGTGCCGCACACTGTTGAAATGGCATTGCCGTGTCATCGGCGGGCACTCCCGTGATGCTCCGCCCCCAATGGGCTGAGTTCCCGACTGCGCGGTCAACATGTGGTCTGAACGGTCGGGAACCTGGCGTGGCGGCTGCGGACCGTGTCCAGCACCGCCACACTCGGCCAGGATCCATGCTGCTGGCCGAGGATGACTCCACAAGGGCTGGGAGTCTGGTAGGGGGTGGCCTGTGGGATCGCATTTGTCATGGTGCACGGCCGACGCCATGTCGTACGGCGCGACCACTGCAGATTGTCACCATGTGCATGGGCGACCAGAGACTCGGCCATTCTACGACCAATTTGGTGCAGGAGCTGGGAGTTTCGCTAGCCCCTCACCGGTCCCGGAATCGGTGGGGGTTCGCCATCGATTTTGGCATCGTAAAACACAAGCAAATTCTCCGTTTCTTTCCACTTAGCCGCTGAAATGGAAAATGCAGCCCCATCCATCAATACAAGTCTTTTTATTACATTGAGCTGTGAAGCAGCTACAATTTGCTGAGTCTGTGGCAGTGATTGGCAACCTAGGCTAGGGAGTGGGCTGCATGAGTGGCCCTCCTTTATCTCAGGGGTCTGCAAGATTGAAATCAGGCTTGTTCACTAGAATAGGATTAAATACATTTAACCCACGCTGAACATTTCATAACCAGTTATAGAAAATGCATAATAATGTATATATTAATAGAACTGGCAATTTCAAATGGTTAAAACAAAATAAATATTTTCACTTTGGATCACTTACGGCTCTCACAGTCAATGCTGTGTACATTCAGCATGCCCTTGCTTTACATGCATATCAATGCAGTCATACCGGTAGGAAAAAAAACCACGCCGATGGAAATCCGCAGAATGTGGCAACCCTGCGCTTGATCAACAAAATGTTTCGTGGGCTGTATTCACAACCCAGGTGGGCCGCATGTGGCCCCTAGGCCGCAGGCTGCCCATCACTGATCGAAGGCGCTCTGTAAATATAGGTTCTTGCTGTAGCAAAGGTTTAATGCGCTTGATTGCGAGGGAGTTTAGGAAGTTGATTTGTTCTGGTGAGTAAAGTTAAGGCTGGATTCTGGCTTTGCCATTCGCAGAAAGTTCAGGGTAATGCACAGCGCCTCTCCTCAAATCTATCCAATTAACTTTGGTGAACTAGACAAGTGAATGCAAGCAGTCTGAATAATGAGTAATGAGCAATTTTATTGGAGCTGATAAGGTCAAGTAGAATGGTTCTTTAGTTAATTAGATGCTGCTTTTTAGTACAAGCCAACAATGCCTTCAGCATGGAACCGTTCAGTCAGGTCCTTTCCATTTTCAAAGGATATTTGAAAGTGAAGTGTGTTGCACCGCATTTGGAATAAATAAAGATTCATTGCAGTTCTGACATCTGAACTTTGCTAAGCAAGAGGATCACTGATGCAGGTTGACACGTAGGAAGCATTGAAATCAAATGAATTATTATTCAAACTCTAATTGTACATTATGATTGTTATGCTTGTCTGTATTCCTTGCGGCAGTGCAGAGTACTGATATATGTCCAATTTGGAACATTTAACGTTTCAAACTATGAAAAATCGCCCAAAAGAATCACTAAGGCAGTTCTTGAAAGTCTGAATACATCATCATAAATTGGTGCATGTCTACAAGTATTGGAGAGTGTGTGTATCTGTAAGTCGAAAAAGGTGCAGACCAAAACCATATATTTTGATGACTCGTACAATATCTTTTGCAGTTGCTTCCTTGAGATTAATAGTCCCATCGTAATAACTCCCATCTGTTGAACTTATTTCTTTTAATAAGAAAATTAGCAAGGACCGAATATCGACTCTGTCATTGAACTTAACAGTGCTGGAACCTTGTTTAAAAATGTACTTCGATGTAAGCTCATTAAAATGTACTTAAAAGCCTCTGAATGAACAAGTTCAGCACAGGGCATATTAGTGAGCCATGAGTAGACGTCTTCAGGTTTGATCTCAAATCTTCAATCAGGACAGTTACTCTCCATGCTGTCCCCAAAATGTGGAAGATGTGTTCCCTATCACTGCTCAGTATCACCTACTGGAAAGTGCATTGAGTAAATGTTAGGTGAGTGCGAGGTGTGGGATCAGCTTAGCTGTGGTCCAATAGTGCCATCAAGTATCAACGTCCATGTGTGAGAAACTCACACTTGGACGAGTTCTGAATAGGAGTTGGCATCTGCGGAGTATGCCCCGGATGAATCATCCCCTTCAGGAAAGAGGAGAGAAAAGGGAAAAAGATCAAAATCATTTTGAAGAACAAATGCTATGGATATTCACTTTGAGATTTGCCTTGAATGGGCGAGAATATCAAATTTGAGGCTAACGCAGGTCTTTGTGGTGCTGCATGTTCATAGGCATTGCCTGGCATTTTGTACTACAATTCATGGCTTCAGATGCCAATTAGTGAATTACAGAATTAGACATATAATCAAGGTACTGGCCAAGGAAATTGCAAAACATAACAAGTTGGTAATTTGCCACTATTTGGATTGCAAGTTATTTTGGTTTTCCTAGTTTGCTGTGTGTGCATATATGTGCGTGTGTGTTTGTGTGTATGTGCATGTGTGAGTGTACGTGTGTATGTGTATGCATGAGTGCACATGTGTGCGCATGTGTGTGTCTTGTGTGCATGTGCATATGTATATGCGTCTGTGTCATACAATTCAACTGGTGTGCATGTGAAGGGCAGCACGGTAGCATTGTGGATAGCACAATTGCTTCACAGCTCCAGGGTCCCAGGTTCGATTCTGGCTTGGGTCACTGTCTGTGCGGAGTCTGCACATCCTCCCCGTGTGTGCGTGGGTTTCCTCCGGGTGCTCCGGTTTCCTCCCACAGTCCAAAGATGTGCAGGTTAGGTGGATTGGCCATGCTAAATTTCCCTTAGTGTCCTTTAGTGTTGGGTGGGGTTACTGGGTTATGGGGATAGGGTGGAGGTGTTAACCTTGGGTAGGGTGCTCTTTCCAGGAGCCAGTGCAGACTCGAATGGCCTCCTTCTGCACTGTAAATTCTATGATCTATGTGCATACGTGTGTGTGTATGTGTGTGTATTGTGCACATGTGCATGCTTGTCAGTGTGCATGCACTTACGCATGTGTTCTGCTGATTCATCCTTGGGATGTGGGCGTCGCTGGCTAGGCCAGCATTTATTGTCCATTCCAAATTACCCTTGAGATGGAGGTGATCAGCTGCCTTCTTGAACCGCCACAGTACATGTGGTGTAGGTACACCCACAGTACTGTTCGGAAGGGACGGAACAGCAAGATATTTCCAAGACAAGCTGGTGGGTGGCTTGGAGGGTAACTTCCAAGTGGTGGTGTTTCCATTTGTCTGCCACTCTTGTCCTTCTAGATGATAGTTGCCATGGACTTTGAAGGTGCTGTCTGAGGAGGCTTGATGTGTTCCTGCAGTGCATCTTGTAGATGGTGCACACTGCTGCCACAGTGTGTCGGTGGTGGAGGTAGCAAATGTTCATGGAGGAAGTGCATTGTCCCAGATGGTGCCAAGCTTATTGAGTGTTGGGTCTCATCCAGGCGAGTGAGTGAGTGGCAGTCAGTCAATCAGTTAGCTAGTCAGTCAATCTGCATGAAGTCAGCCAGTCAGTCAATCTGCATGAAGTCAGTCAGTCAGTCAGTCTGAAGTCAGTCAGTCAACCTTCACTGCTCTAAGGAGAATAACCATAGCTTCTCGTCTCTCCAGGTAACCGAAGAACACCGTCCTCGATATTATTTCGGTAAATCTCCCCTGCACTCTATCTAAAGACTTAATGCAATTTTTTATATGTGGGACGGGTTTCTGTCAGCCCAAGCCGGGTTGGAGAATCGCTGGGCCGGGCGCGATTCGCGCCACGCCGGTCCGCCGATTCTCCGGTGGCCAGATGATTGGCGCGACGCTAGTCGGGGGTGCTCTACGTGCCCCCCCCCCCCGCTCCCCGGCAATTCTCTGCCCGGGATGGGCCGAGTGACTGCCCAAAAAAGCCCAAGTCCTGCCGGCGTCTTTCACATCTGGTCTTATCCAGCGGGACCTCGGCATCCATCCTGTCTGGGACGGCCGGGGGAGGGGGGGGTTAGGGAGCGGGGGGGGGGGGGGGGGGGGGGCGGGTCCAACCCTGGGGTGGGCCTCCACCGTGGCCTTCCAATCGGCGGGCTGGCCTCTCCTGGTGGGGGCCTCTTTTGCTCCGCGCCGGGCCCTGTAGTCCTATGCTATGTTGCATCGGGGCCGGCGCGGAGAAGGACGTTCTCGTGGGGCGGTGGGTAGGACTCCTGTTCGGCCAACACGTCCCACAGCCATTTTTAATAGGCTTAACGCAGGACTTATGCCCCCAAACTGAACAGGAAGTCCCCTTTCCGAGAGCTGCCAGTCTTTTGATCTGTGACGTACTATTCAACTGGTGATGAATGCAAGAAATTGTTGTATAGAACATACACTGCAGAAGGAGGCCATTCGGCCCATCGAGTCTGCACCGAACCACTTAAGCCCTCACTTCCACCCTATCCCCGTAACCCAATTACCTCTCCTAACCTTTTTGGACACTAAGTATATTATATGTATATTATATGTTATGTTTTGTTGTAATAATGTTGTTAAAACCCTGATTTAAGATACACAGGTAGTGGGTCTGCTAAAGCTGTAACTATGGTGCTGTAAAAGTGAGTTAATTATTGATTCTAGATATTCACTTGTTTACTTATAGATCCCTACAGTGCAGAAGAAGGCCATGTGGCCCAGTGAGTCTGCACCAACCCTCGGGAAGAGCACCCCACTGAGGACTAGTCCATTTCCCCAACGTCGTAACCCCACCTAACCATTGGACACTAAGGGGCAATTTAGCATGACCAATCCACCTAACCTGCACATCTGTGGACTGTGGGAGGAAACCCACACAAACACGGGGAGAACGTGTAAATTCCACACAGTCACCGAAGGTTCAAATTAAGCCATGGTCCCTGCCACTGTGAGACAGCTGTGCTAACTGCTAAAAGTGCTGACAATAGATAATAGAATATTATTTATATTTGGACTGTTTCCTTGGTTAGATAATTTAATGTATGGTATTTAGTCCTAGCTAAGCAGGTCATGTGGGGATACAGATCGTGTAATTAATGGGAGGAGCCAGGACTGTCTGTAGTTTTGCCATAGGATTTGAGTCTGACAAGACCAAAGGATTTTCAGGTTGTTCCTGAAAGGGTCACTTCCAAAGTAACTTCATGGAGGACAGAAAGTAAACCTGTTTTGTTAACTTTATTTATAAGTAGCATTTGAATTGTATTGGGTTTTAAGTTTAGAATATTTATATTAAAGGCGTAGGCCATAGGTTAAAGCTTTTCCTTTTATTTACAAACTGTTTAACTATTAATTGTAAAGCTATTTCTTTGCTGTTAATGTGTCTAAATTAATGTTTGTTTCAACATAAAAAGATACCAACAGGTCAGTGTAATCACTCCTGTGGTGATGTACCCTTTCTTGATAGTTTTACAAATTGCAAATTATTTGGAGTCTGGTCCGGTATCCTAACAAACATTTCCATGATGAGGCAGATTGTCTTTAGCTGTTGCCCGCAATTTAATACAATCAACTCAGCATGGAGCCTCCTTTAATGTTTGCCTCTGTATCTTAACTTTCAACGGCAGATTTGGAAGGGCTTCGAAGTGTGGGCACTTTTGCCCGTTGTCTTAATTGTAGTAGCATTGTAAGTGAGTGAGTGTGTAGGGTGAAGAATGGGAATTATCTTCCATTGTCGTCTCTTCCTCTGTTAACTATGCCTACTTCTCCATTTATAACTTCAGTCACGTCATGTTGGTGCTGAATTTCAGAACTGATCTCATCAGACTCTGCAGTTCTGATTACATTAGTGAGAACATTTCTCTTTCTTGTGCAGAATGGTAAGGGATTGGGGGCACTGTGTATCACTGATGTGTTATCTATTAATCTCCCAGTAATCCAGAAGCAGTTTAGCAGAACTGCCAGTTTTCAGTCTGTTTGCGAGCAGTATAGGATCCAGGGTCTCAATGACACCCACTCGCATTCATTGATGGTTATTTTTGCAAGAAGAAATGTAATTGTGTCCTGCACAGAGGCATAGAATAATGTGTGACTCTTTGCATTCGGATTTTGTTGCTGTCATTTTTAAGTAACTAAGTATTGAGATAAGCAGCAATTTTACTGGCATTTGATCATTTGCATTTGAGAATGCTTTCTGATGTCAAGAAAGCAAAGATTAGAAAGAGCACATTGAATCACTGGCCTTCTCTCGGCTAATTCTAGAGAGGAGGAGACTCTCATTGTTAACATACAATTTTTTGCACTTAACTGGCTATTTACCCTGGTACAAAGAGTATCCCAGGAGACTACTACTCTCTAGCTTAGATTCTACCTACATTTGGTGTCGGTTGAGGAAATGGTGATCGCAGCAGGAGATTCCCAGGAGGACAACAAAAATAGGGACATCCTCAATCCTACCTGAAGGGGGTCAAACATTTGTGCTGACTCATGGGAGATCCTGGCTTGTGACTGACCAAAATAGAGAAGGTCCATTGAGGAAAAATAATGGGTGGAGCATTGGGTGAAACTGAAAGCAGTAGAACACTTTTCGAAGCTTGCAAAAAAGGTTTGGAGAATTGGGGAGAGGTTTGTGAATCAGTTGCTCAAATCAGGAAGCATGTGGGCACTAAGTGAAGGATGGAGCGGCTTGCAGACGAGAAACTTTGTCAGGAACGTGCGGAGACAACATCACGACATCAGAGGAAGCGCACAAACATCCAAACAACCCAGCCCCTCAAGCACTGAGGCAGAGTCTGCGAATTACGTGTTGGATGTATCGGTGACTCATCAAACAGGAGTGGAAGAAAGTCATCCTCGATCTCGAGAGACTGACTAAGAAGATGGAGGAGACATTCTACTATCAATCACCATGGGACATGGCCTGGGAATATATTCTAGGATTCTGCTCTGTTTAGGGATCTCAAACTGTACCATTTTAACATGGGAAATGGAAAAGTATGCGGGACAAATACTCAGCAGGAACGCCAAATTTCATATAAAAACACATTCTTGTATTTGTGCTGATGAGTGCATGGCAAAAAGCTTTGACAACATGTCTCTCTTTTCAGCAACATCCAAATTCTGTACTACCAGTTAACAGTTAAACATTAATACACACAGCAACTAAAAGCGATCTTTCAGTTGGTGGCGAACCCATGTTTCTTTGTCAGCCATGCCCACAGGAAGTGTGCATCCATGAACCAAGGCTGCTGGGGCAGCACGGTGGCACAGTGGTTAGCACTGTGGCCTTGCGACACCGAGGTCCCAGGTTCGATCCCGGCTCTGGGTCACTGTCCGTGTGGAGTTTGCACATTCTCCCCGTGTTTGCGTGGGTTTCGCCCCCACAACCCAAAGATGTGCAGGGTAGGTGGGTTGACCATGCTAAATAGCCCCTTAATTGGAAAAAATGAATTGGGTACTCTAAAAAAAATTTTTAATGAATCAAGGTTGCAGTCTCGCGGCCCATCTCCAATATTCCCCAGCTCGGACCAAGTTCATCAGTGTGACCCTGTGATTATGGGAGTGTCTCTATGTTGAATTAGTGATCGCATGTGAAGTGAAAATGTTGCTGCCATTTTGTGCACGGCATGTTCATTACAGGAAATTAATATCCACATTTTTCCTTGGGCTTCTGAATGTCCACCTGAATCACTAGAACAAGTTGGTTGGATCTTGATTCAACATCCCATCCAGAAGATGGTGTTGTATTATTGGGTCCAGTAATACGTATCATTACTTTTTTTTTTAAAATAATTTTTATTGGAATTTTTTACAGAAAATATAAAAATATAACAACAAGTATAGCAAAAAGCAGTAATATGCAACTAACAGCCCCATAACACCCACAATTCCCCCCATACCGTAACATCACATATATCACACTCCCCCCACCCCCAACAAGAGAACTTAACCATAAATTAAAATTAAACAAATCAAATTTAATTAAAATAAGCCAACATAATCAACGCCCCCCCCCCCCCCCCCCCCCCCGGGTTGCTGCCGCTACTGTCCCAGTACCCTATCGTTGAGCCAGAAAGTCGAGAAAAGGTTGCCACCGTTTAAAGAACCCTTGCACCGATCCTCTCAGGGCGAATTTAACCTTCTCAAGCTTAATGAAACCCGCCATGTCATTGATCCAGGTCTCCACGCTTGGGGGCCTCGCGTCCTTCCACTGTAGCAAAATCCTTCGCCGGGCTACTAGGGACACAAAGGCCAGCACACCGGCCTCTTTCGCCTCCTGCACTCCCGGCTCTACCCCAACCCCAAAGATCACGAGTCCCCATCCTGGCATACGTATCATTACTAGTTGCTATTGATGCCGATGGTCTGATGGTGTGACCCTGAAGAAACCACAAGTCTTCAACTTAAGCAAACTAATTTATTAAAGCAACAATTGATTATATCTGAGTTCGACACTCTATCGTACAATCTCTAGAAATCAAGTAATTAAATATGATTGAATTAACTGATTCACAACTATAAATACTAATTATACTGAGAGCTGTCTATTATACACTACTGCTTACTAAACACTCCTGGGTTGAAAGAGACCAAGATCCTCTGGGACCTGATACTTCTAGGTGGATCTAGTGGTGCCCTCTAGTGGTAGTGGCACAGCGAGATGTTATAATTAACCCTTTAGTTATGTACACATATACACATCATTACCGGAATGGCAGTCAAGGTTCTGTAGTCCGTTCTGAAATGGCAGAAGGCCTTGCAGCTTCAGACTTACAAAAACATAGTCATTTCTGCCTGTACGCCTGAACATAAATTTATAATTCAGGAACAAGGCTGTCATACAATTCCAACATCAATTTGCTCTGGACAGCTGAGTTAATGCAGTATGATATTCAGTTTGCTGGAGTGCCTGCAAATTACTGAAGTTTCTTCACTTAGTTGACCTTAAAGACTTCTGTTCAATCAGTAAATTTGTTTTCTATCGATTTTGTGACGGCAAATGTAAGCTATCGCACTTTCAACTTAATAGTAGCTTGACCTAGTCTCTTTGATTGAGTTGTAGAATCTAGACATTGCGCAGCAGATTACTGCTGTGAAGGATGAAACATGAAAGTATCTACCTCATTTACGCTTAAGGCTGGATTGGTTATCAGTCTGAGGCTCTTTTATGTGACTGCTGATCATCTCCAATGTCAATAAGTCACTGCCCTGTTGGCTGTTTCCATACGGCAGGCAGCAAAGATTATCGTGGGATTCTCCGGTACCCGGAGGGTGGGCCGTACTGGCGCCAAAGAATGGCGTGAACCACTCCGGCATCGGGCCACCCGGAAAGCGCAGAATCCTCCGCACCTTCGGGGGCTAGGCCGGCGCTGGAGTGATTGGCGCCGCACCAACCGCCGCCGAAGGGCCTCCGGCGATCGGCGCGAGTTGGCGCATGCACAGGAGTGCCTGCATGTTCCCAGAATTGCTGGCGTGATTCCTGCGATTGCGCAGGGGGTTTCTTCTCCATGCCGGCCATGGCAGAGCCTTACAGCGCCCGGCACGGAGGGAAAGAGTGCCACACGGCACAGGCCTGCCTGAAAATCGGTGGGCCTCGATCAAACCGACACCGGAGAATTTGGCAGCCGCCACGCCGCCCCCCGCCGATTCTCCGGCCCGGCGGGAGGTCAGAGAATCCCGCCCTATATGCTAGTTATTTAACTGGAAAAAGTTTGCACTATTAGTTTTTAATTCATGCTTTTGCAATTTCTAGATCGAAAGACAAAACTGACATCAATAATTATCAGCAAGGCACATTCACCCAGTGTGGTTAAAGCACAAAGTTAGGCGCCAGCTACATTTTTGCAATTGTCAACAATATCCAAATTTAATCCTTTTCTTTTCTGTAGTAATAATTGCATTATATACCAACCCCATTCCTGTACTATAATGGGTTTTGATCAATGTGTGTGTTAAGCTTATTGGAAATCAAAGCCTTTGGTACCGGCTAAAATAAGTCACAGTATGTTGACGCTGCATTTCCCAATTCTTTCTGAACAAGTAACAATACTTCAGACAACGTAACAGGTCAGTTTATCAGCATATGGGGTGGCAATCTCATTCTCATCCCAATGTCTCTGACTGTGTGGAACAGCTCCCTTTAGAGCAGCCTAGATCTTTCCAGCTGTCAACAGGGAAAAAATCTTCTTATAGAAATTGATAAATTCTTGATTTCTCGAGGAATTAAGGGCTATGGGGAGAGAGCGGGTAAATGGAGTTGAAATCAACCATGATTGAATGGTGGAGTGGACTCGATGGGCCGAATGGCCTTACTTCCACTCCTATGTCTTATGGTCTAAAAGAAATAGCAATGGGGTTGCTGGAAGGATTTGACCATAAGAGGAATTTCGAATTAAATGCTAGTTTTGTTCAACATTTGAGTAGTATGCATCTAAAACAGGACTCCAATTGTTGACCAACTCTATTTTTCCTCAGGTAATAAGACATTTCATTCATCCTGTATGTTCCTACATTTTTCATGAAGTATCCATACAATTATGTCTAGTCATGCCACACATCAGAATGGTATCCTAATGGTACTCCAATGAACCACATTTGGGGATGCACAGAATCCATAGAATCCCTACAGAGCAGAACGAGGCCATTCGGACCATCAAGTCTACACTGGCCCTCTGAAAGAGCACCCCACCCATGCCCATCCCACCCCAGTCCTATCCCCATCACCCCACATAACCTGCATTAAGGGGCAATTTAGCATGGCCAATCCACTTCACTGCACACCTTTGGACTGTGGTAGGAAACCAGAGCACCTGGAGGAAACCCACGCAGACACAGGGAGAACTAGATGATGTACCATCAATGACCACGAGACGAGAATGGTGAAACTATTGAGGCTTTATTGCGCAAGATGTTAAGCCTCCTGCAGCTGCAACCAGAATGGAAGCAGCGCAGGAGAGCATACACTTTTATACAGCGCCTGCTGGGAAGGGCCAGCAGTCTGGGATGTACCGTATTAACTGTAGTACAGTGGCAGTACTGTAATACACGTAGTGTGTTACCAGTGGTGTTTACCACATTCACCCCCTGTTTAAAAAAAAGTCCAGCGGGGATGAAAACAATGTTACAGGTTGAGTCTGTCGGAGGCTTTGACCCTCCACCGCAATCGTCTCAGTCCAGGTTGTGGTGTGGATGCCAACATGGGTACCTGCGACTCTGGAAGCATGTTGTCCTCCTTCTTCACCCAGTAGTGGATCCGGTGAAGGGACGGATGCTGCTGGGGTGGGGGATGCAGTGAGGGTCGCTGGTGGGAGAGTGAAAGGCGCAGAGGCGGGGGAGGCAACCGGAGGGGGAGAGGACGGTACCAGGTCGGGGGTGGTGGTGGTTATGGATGGGGAACTAGCGGGTGCCAGGTCCCGGAGGGAGACTGTGTCCTGCCGCCCGTCATGGTGTGCCATGTAGGCGTATTGTGGGTTCGCATGAAGGAGGACTTTTTCGATAAGGGGATCCAATTTATGACTCCTCGCATGATTCCGGAGGAGGACAGGCCCAGGAACTGTCAGCCAGGTTGGGAGCGAGATCCCGGAGGTGGACTTCCTAGGGAAGGCAAACACATGTTCGTGAGGGGTCTCATTAGTGGCAGTGTACAGGATTGACCGGATAGAGTGGAGTGCATCAGGGAGGACCTCCTACCAGTGGGAGACTGGAGATTCCTAGACCGAAGGGCCAGCAGGACAGCTTTCCAGACCGTTGCGTTCTCCCTCTCCACCTGCCCGTTTCCCCGGGGGTTGTAACTGGTCGTCCTGCTCGAGGCGATGCACTTGCTGAGCAGGAACTGACACAGCTCATCACTCATGAAGTAGGATCCCCGATCGCTGTGGATGTAGGTGGGGAAACCAAACAAGGTGAAGATACTGTGTAGGGCCTTGATGACCGTGGCAGACGTCATGTCGGGGCATGGGATGGCGAAAGGGAAACGGGAGTACTCATCAATGATATTGAGAAAGTATACGTTGCAGTCAGTGGAGGGGATTGACTCTTTGAAGTCCATGCTGAGGCGCTCAAAGGGGCGAGGGCCCTTTACCAGGTGCGCTGGATCTGGCCGGTAGAAGTGCGGCTTGCACTCCGCGCCGACTTGGCAGTCCCTGGTCACGGTCCTGACCTCCTCGATGGAGTAAGGCAGGTTGCAGGCCTTGATAAAATGGAAGAACCGGGTGACCCCCAGGTGGCAGAGGTCATTGTGGAGGGCCCGGAGTCGGTCCACTTGTGCACTGGCAGATGTACCGCGGGATAGGGCACCTGGGGGCTCATTGAGCTTCCCCGGTCGATACAAGATCTCGTAATTATAGGTGGAGAACTCGATCCTCCACCTCAAGATCTTGTCATTCTTGATCTTGCCCCGCTGTGTATTGCTAAACATGAAGGTAACCGACCGTTGGTCAGTGAGGAGAGTGAATCTCCTGCCGGCAAGGTAATGCCTTCAATGTCGCACTGCTTCCACAATGGCTTTTCGACAGAGGAGTGCCGAATTTTGGAGGCATGAAGGGTGAGGGAGAAGAAAGCCATGGGTCTGCCCGCCTGGTTGAGGGTGGCGGCCAGAGCCACGTCCGGTGCATTGCTCTCCACCTGAAAGGGGAGGGTCTCGTCGACCGTGTGCATCATGGCTTTGGCGATATGCAGCTTGATGTGGTTGAAGGCCCGGCAGGCCGTAGCCGTCAGGGGAAAAACTGTGGACTTGATGGGCGGGTCTTGTCCGCATAATTAGGGACCCACTGGGCGTAATAGGGGAAAAACCCCAGGCATCATTTCAGGGCAGTGGGGGAGGGGGAGTTCCAGGAGGGGACGCATGCAGTCAGGGTCGGGCCCTAGGACTCCATTTTCCACAACATAGCCAAGAATGGCTAAGCGGGTGGTGCGGAAAACGCATTTCTCCTTATTGTCGGTGAGGTTAAGGAGTTTGGCGGTATGGAGGAATTTCTGGAGATTCGTGTCATGGTCCTGCTGGTCGTAGCCGCAGATAGTGACATTATCTAGGTACGGGAACATGGCCCGCAGCCCGTACTGGTCAACCATTCGGTCCATCTCTCGCTGGATGACCGAAACCCCATTGGTGACGCCGAAGTGAACTCTAAGGAAGTGATAGAGGCGGCCAAATGCTTCAAATGCAGTGTATTGGTGGTCCTCTGGGCGGATGGGGAGCTGGCGATAGGCAGACTTCAAGTCAACTGTGGAGAAGACTCAATACTGCGCAATCTGATTGACCATGTCAGATATGCATGGGAGGGGGTACGCATCGAGCTGCGTGTACCGGTTGATGGTCTGACTGTAGTCGATGACCATCCGGTGTTTCTCCCCAGTCTTAACTACCACCACTTGAGCTCTCCAGGGGCTGTTACTGGCCTCAATGACCCCCTCCCGCAGAAGCCGTTGGACTTCCGACCTGATAAAGGTCCTGTCCTGTGCACTGTACCGTCTGCTTCTCGTGGTGATGGGCTTACAGTCCGGGGTGAGTTTTGCGCAATCAACCGTAAGGGTCGTGGGGTCACAGGCGGTGAGAGCGGGTAGGGGTCCGCCGAACTTCAGAGTAAGGCTCTGGAGGTAGCTCTGAAAATCGAGACCTAGTAACAGAGCAGCGCAGAGGTAGGGGAGGACGTAGAGTCTGAAGTTACTGTACTCTACGCCCTGTATGGAGAGGGTCGCGATGCAGTACCCCTGGATCTGTACAGAATGGGATCCGGAGGCCAGGGAGATTTTTTGAGTGACGTGCAGGACCGGGAGGGAGCAGCGCCTTACCGTAGCAGGGTGGATGAAACTCTCTGGGCGCGATTCTCCGCTGCCCACGACGGGTCAGAGAATAGCGGGAGGGCCTTCCTGACATTTTTCCCGACCTCCTGCTATTCTCCCCCCCCCCCCCCCCCCCCCCACGGCTGCCCCACGACACGAATCGCTGCTCGCCGTTTTTTACGGCAAACAGCGATTCTCCCCTGGCCGATGGGCCGAGTTCCCAGGCCTTTACGGCCGTTTTCACGAACGCAAACACACCTGCTCTCACCGTTCGTGAAAACGGCCGCAAAGTGCCGTCCCGGACAAACTTAGCGACGGTCGCTAAGCCCGCTATGCCGTGCTTCACGGGGCCGCGCTGCTAGCCCCGACCGGGGGACAGAATTGGGTCCCGGGAGGGGGCGCGGAGGCTGCCGTGAAACACGGCCAGTTTCACGGCAGCCTTTACGACTCTCCGCATTTGCGGAGAATTGCGCCCTCTGTGCTCCAGGAGTCAAAGAGGCAGGTCGTCTCGTCCCCGTTGATCCGTACAGTCATCGTAGCGGTTGTGAGGTTGCGGGGCCGAGACTGATCGAGGGTGATGGAGGCGAGCTGCGGAAGATATTGGGAGTTGTTGGGCTGGTCGGCGGTGGCGGACGTATCGGCGGGCCGCGAGTGGCCAGGCGAGCAGAGGTCCTGGGATGCCTTCCAAGATGGCGGTGCTGAAGATGGCGGCACCAACGGGGCACACATGGCGGACGACATCCAAGATGGCAGTGCCCACGGGCTGCAGGTGGGGGGTGTAGCAATGCTGAGCCTGGAAACGGCAGCGACTGATTGGGCCTGGAAAACGGAGACGAAGTGGCCCTTCCTGCCACACCCATTGCAGGCCACGGTCCGTGCTGGACAGCGTTGTCGGGGGTGCTTGCTCTGGCCACAGAAGTAGCATTTGGGGCCCCCTGAGTTAGCTGGCTGCCGCGCGGCACAGGCTTGCGGCGTACCCAGGTCAGAAGACGGTGGGGCCCATGACGCCTACGAGGGTGCCGTGCGGTCGGAGGTGTAGGACTCTAGATTGCGGGAGGCCACTTTCGGGAGTTAGCGAGCTGTACAGTCTCTGTATGGTCGAGCATACCCCCTTCCAATAATCGCTGGCGAACATAATTGGACTTAATGCCCGTGACATAGGCATTTCTGATCAGCAGTTCTGTGTGTTGGACTGCCGACACTGCCTGGCAATTACAGTTCCTACCAAGTATTCGCAGGGCACGTAAGAAACTGTCCTGAGACTCCCTTGAGAGTTGCCGTCTCATGGCCAGGAGGTGCCTGGCAAACACCTGATTCACAGTCTTGATATCGTGTCCTTTTTGTGATGCCATCGCTTCGGTATGGGTGGGCACGTCCCGAATGAGGGGGAAAACTTGTGGGCTCACCCGTGAGTAGAGGATCTGGCGCTTCTGCGAGCCTGAGAGGGCTTCTGTGGATGCTCCGAGGTATCCTTCAAAGCAGGCTAGCCAGTGCTCAAAGGTGGCTGTGGCGTCGGCTGCGTGAGAGTTCAGCTCCAGGCAATCAGGCTTGATTAAGACGTTCATTTCTAAAATTCTAGTGCAATAAATTGATGTACCATCAATGACCAGGAGACGAGAATGGTGAAACTATTGAGGCTTTATTGCACTAGATGTTAAGCCTCCTGCAGCTGGAATCAGAATGGAAGCAGTGCAGGAGAAGCAGTGGGAGGTGCCAGCAGGCTGGGATGTACCGTATTAATTGTAGTACAGTGGCAGTACCGTAATACACGTAGTGTGTTACCAGTGGTGTTTACCACACTAGAACGTGCAAAATCCTGCGTTTCTGGCACAGTGAGGCAGCAGTGCTAACCATTGTGCCAGCGTGCCGCCCTCTGAGGGCAATATCACTGTGCGTAAGTATGTTCCTCAATGGGCAGGTGTCAAGGCAATAGTCGTCTCTTACATTTGCAGCTGCATTACTAAAATGTATCTATGTGCAGCCACATCCCATATTCGGATGGTATTAATGCAGTATCCCTGTCTGCATGTAACCATGTCCTATTCTGGTAATGTATCCATCTTCTAACTAGGAAATGATCTCTCCTGTGTTATCTACAAAAGTAACTCTTACTAAGGTTCTTTAGAAAGAATAGTTGACCTTTTGGAACCTCCATTATTGTCATAAATCTTCTTGCTGTCAGTACTTCATTGATTAATAAAGTGAAAGACGAACCTAAGTAGATCTAGATTGCAGTGATGTTATTGAAGATGAATGCTGGAGGAAAGATGAAGTGACTCTTCCTTTTGTTACATGGAATTATGATTTGGGAGCTGAATCTGGCGGCTGTATACTCCCAGACAAATTGATAAATGTTTTCCAGCAATGGACTTTCCTTGGTCCGATCTTAATTCAATCAGGTGTCAGCATAATTACCATGGAGCAGTCAAGCTAAATACAGTAAAGACCTTTAAATTTAACATGGGAAATAACCAAAAGAATGTTCTAAAACACACTGTTATCATTTGTGATATATATGCGTTGAGATTGGGTAGCCCGCTGGGGCTGTGGGGTCGCCTTCGGTGGGCCCAGACCATTCTTCTGGCGGGAAGGGCCTGAAAGGCCCACTCATGATTTCCCCATTATTGAGATGTCACGTGGAACAAATAAAGCCATAATCACCTCATAATTTCGTCTTGGTCTTTGCAGTACTTATAATAGCCTCCCGACATCAGACATGTTCCTGAGCAGTGAGACACCTTTTGAACTTTCAACGGGGCCATTATTTGATTCATCTGTGAAGTTGATCTCTGAGATTAATTCATAGAACAGGCAACACGGTGACACAATGTTTCGCATTGCTGCCTCACAGTGCCAGGGACCCGGGTTCATTTCCGGCCTGGGGTTGCTGTCTGTGCGGAGTTGTACATTCTACCCGGATCTACGTGGGTTTCCTCCGGATGCAAAGATGTGCGGATTTGGTGGATTGGCCATGCTAAATTTCCCCTTAGGTTCCAGGGATGGGCAGATTAGATTATGGGATCATGGGGATAAGTAGGGGTGGGCAGAGTGCTCTTTTGAAGGGTTGGTGCAGACTAGATGGGCCAAATGGCCTCTTTCTGTACTGTAGGGATTCTGTGGAAATGAGAATAGAATTGCTACAGTCTAGACGGAGGCCATTCGGCCCATTTAGTCTGCACCGACATTTCAAAAGAGCACCCTACCCCGGCCCAGTCCCCTGCCCTATCTCTGGAACCCCTTAACCCCACCTAACCTCTGGACACTAAGGGGCAATTTAACAGGGCCAATCTAGCTAACCTCTCCATATTTGAACTGTGAGTGGAAACTGGAGCACCCAGAGGAAACGCATGCAGACACGGGGAGAAAGTGCAAACTCCACACAAGTTTGGAATGGAATGTGGGTCCGCAGCGCTGGTTAGTCCTGATTGATTAGTATTCCTGGTGAATGAATTAACACATGATAAATACTTATGAGCGAGCTGTTGTTCATCTTGATGTGAGTGTTAGCCTTAAAAAGCTTCAGTTTAACTTCCCCAATTGCTTTTAGGTGGGTCCTTAAGGGCTCAGTAGGTGTTAAGACATGCAGTACTGGAATATGTCTGCATCGAACAGTCTAGTGACATACATCTGTATGACATGTTAGAGGGTTGCAGGCTCTCGTGGGGCTGTATTTAAGTGTGATTAAGCATCTTCAGATGAGGAGAGCATTTTCACGAGAAAATCAAACAGAATAATTTATTACTTTTATTTTAATTAAGAAAAGAGCAAAGATTTGATGTTCTGTTTCTCTGCATGTTCTAAAATTGATATCGTTCTTCTACTCAAAGCCCAAGTATGAAGCATTCCACACATCCCAAGTTGATTCCTGTGGGAGGATGTGCCATGTTGCATGTGGGGGTTACTGCCTGGCTTCCAAATCAAACCAAAATGCGTGGATTGTGCCTGAACACTGGGAGTCAAATCTACGGCTTCAGAAGCCAACATCCAAACACCTGGGGGCTGGACCCCAGCACTGGGGACATTTCCGTGACCAGAGGGTGGCTGAGTGCACCGGGGAGGGGACCAGCACCCGGTCCAGGTAACATTATGTGCGAGTGTCGGGATACAGGGTCTGGAGTCCAGTGACCAGGGGCCCCGGTGCAGCCAGGGAACCCGCGGAGACTGCCCTCACAGTGCTGCTGGCAGGCCAGATGGCCTGACGCTGGAGGAGGCAGTGGCAGCATCATCGACAGAGACAGAGGCAGCGGCCCACGTGCTGGGCCTTAAACTACACCCTAAGCATCCGGCCACCCTTCAGGCCAGGAAGGGATCCGAAAGGGGAGGCCAGCGATGGCCTAAGCTGTACAGGCGTGGCTGAACATGACAGCACGTGGAGGAGGAGGACACCAAGCTCTCGGTCGTGATCAAGGTCATCGCCTGAACTTCTACGCCTCAGGATTATTCCACTGCTCGAAAGAGGATTCTTAGGGCATCTCACAGGCTACAGCCTACAGGTGTATCCAACAGGCGATGGATGCGCTGTTTGCCCAGGCAGCCGACTATGTAAACTTCGACACGGACCAACAAGATGCCCTGGCAGCAGGATTCTCCGCCATCGGCGGAATGCCCTAGGTCCAGGAGCTAATAGATGGCACGTATGTCGCCTTGAGCTCACCAGCCTGTCGAGGATTGCCCTACGCCAACAGGAAGGGGTTCCATTCCCTGAACATCCAGCTCATGTGCAACCACCGCCATAAGATCATGTACGTCTGTGCACGCTTCCCAGGGAGTGTGCACAACAGTTACATCCTGGGGCAGTCGGACATCCTCGGCCTCTTCGAGGACCACCCTCGATGGCCGGTTGGCTTTTGGGGGACAAGGAGTATCCGCTGAGGACCTGGCTAATGACACCAGTATGGAGGCCAGTTACTGCTGCGGAGACCCCATGCAACGAGGCCCATGCAGCCGCCCGGTCTGTCATTGAGCAGTGCATCACACTGCTGAAAATGCGATACCAATGCCTTGGACACTCGGGTGGTTGCCCGCTTTATGGTGGGCTGCTGTGTCCTCCACAACCTGGCACAGCAGAGAGACGACATGCTGGCGGTGGAAGGGGAGGAACATGTGGCCACCTCCGTGTAGGAGGAGGAGGACGAGGAGGAGGAGCTGGGCCAGGAGAGGCTGGATGATGATTCAGTGGAGGAACTGGAGGATCAGCCGGAGGCTGAATTTGAGGCAGCAGCGTCAAGGGTTCAGCAAGCCTGGAGAGCCAGGGAGGCCCTCCTTATCGCCCACTTCACATAGGACATGGCCTAGTCCATCATTGCACCCCCTCCCTGCCCTCCTTCCCCTTCCCCCTACCTCACCCCATCCCTCTGCAGCCCTTATCACCATCCCCCCTCCATCCAACCCCCTTTTCCACCTTCAGGGTCTGAGTTACATCACTCCAGGGTGCTGAGACTGTCGGCACTGTCGAATGCAGTGGGGTAATGATGACCCACAGAGAGCTGATTGCTGGTGCTCCTCAATCTATGCCATAGTCTGTCCCTTAGCAGTCTGCTGCGTGCTTGATCACACCCACCGCCTGCACGCAGTGTGCCCGGAGAGGTGGGGGTGGTGCAGTTGGTCAGGACCCCCATGCCTCGGGAGATGGGGCAAGAGTTTGGTGGCATCGGTGGCCAGGGCACAGCACGGTGCTGGGCAGGATTGGTGCCAGGCTCATGTCCGGTGGGGGGGGGGGAGGGTCCAGTGCCAAATCACCTGTGTGGCCTGATGTACGTTGTTGGCCTTCTTGTGGCACTGGGTGCCCGTCCTCCTGGTCAGGTTGCCCAAGCTGACAGCCGCTGCCACTTCCTCCCAGTTGCCACTGGCTGCCCTGTGTCTGAGCCTCCAGCGCGAAGGCTGGAAAATTCTGGCTCATGTTTCAGGTTGATGACCCTAAGCTCTGGGACTCTCGGGGAACAGGACATCCATACTGGCTCAAACCGCCTCGAGGAGCCTCCCCGGGTCTGCATCCCCAAATCGTGGTTGGCTGTCTCGGAGAATGGCTGTGAGTTGAGTGGGGTTGGCTGTGCAATAGCAGTTTAAGTGCTACTCTACCTTGTTAGCGGGGGTTTGGCGAGCGCGGTCCTTGCGAATCGGCGGGCAAGCCACGATTTGCTGCGTGAAGCCCGCGGGGGCCTTCTTAGGTAGACCAATTAATGTTGGATTGCAGTAACAGTCTCGCAGGCCCGGGTGCCGGGAAGCTCGCAGCAGTTGTCGCTCAGTATGACACTTGGAAACCTTTTCATTGAATTGCGCCTGCAGAGTTAATGACCAGAATCTTCCTGTCTCACGTCATCCACCACAGGTTTCCCCACTGTGGGGCCAGTGAGCCACTAAAATCTCTGTTCACATCAGCAGGACTGGTAGATCCCACCAGTGTGAAGGCTGGAAAATTCTGGCTCGTGTTTCAGGTTGATGGCCCTAAGCTCTGGAATTACCTCCCAAAACATCTCCACCTCTCACTGAAAAACGCTCCCATTTTTAGCAAGTGTTTGATCGCCTGTTCTAAGATCTCTTTAAGTGGATTGGTTTTATTTGGTAATGCTCCATTGACATACTTAGGGGGGAAATACTATATTAAACACGGGTGGCAATGATCTTACGGGTTGTAAACACCATGGGGCAGCAGTGCCTGGGGCCCGGGTTCATTTCCAGCCTCTGTGTGGAGAGTGTACATGCTCCCCGTGTCTGCGCGGGTTTCCTCCAGGTGCTCCGGTTTCCTCCCACAGTCCAAAGATGAGCAGGTTAGGTGGGGTTAGGGGTTATGGCATAGATCGGTTTCTCTTTCAGAGGATCGATGCAGACATGATGGGCCTCCTTTCTTAGGTTTAATAAGGTCACGGGGAGTCCACGGGTAAAATAGGAACATAATTTTATTTGCACAAATGATATGTACACTACCCAGTAGATCCCCACTGGGTTCCACTCTCGCTCTCTGTCGGTCCCTTACTGGCCAACCTTATATACACGGGTCAATTGAGATACCTGCCCCAAGCAGGGGAGCTCGTACTCCCACAGGGAAGACCAGCATTTCCACCCCATAGGTTCCGTGCGGGATATTGCAGTAGGAATTCTATGATTCTGTGCTATGCAAATATAAGTGCTGTTGAATCTTCAACCTTGGCTCTCTCTCCTTCCCCCCCCCCCCCCCCCCCCCCCCCCCCCATCCATCCCTTGACATCCCCCACAACTCACCCCACTGGTAGTTTATTAGCTTCGGATGATCCCAAGGACAGAGTATACTTTGATGACAGTCTATCAACACAAAGCATTATGGGAAAGATCTTTTGGCTGTTCACAGGATCTTTCACCGCGGGTTTCCCTGCGACATGGGATGAATGGGAAATCACATTGACAGTGGCAGGACCAGAATATTCCATCACCAGCCAATGGCGAGCCGGCACCCTCCAGCGAGAAACACGCCGCAGGGAGGCCGGAGAATTATCGGCAGTAGCTCAGTTTCTCTGACCACAGATGCTGCCAAACCTGCTGAATATTTCCAATTTTTTCCATGTTGATTTTAATCAGGACCTCCCTGAGGTATATACCACTATCATATTCTTAATATTTGTCATTCATTTTGCATCACTTGTAACTAACTGCCTAAAAGGGTAGTCAAAGCAGATTCAGCAGTAACATTCGAAAGAGATATGCATAAATACTTGAAGGGGAATATATTTTTCCAGGGCTGTGAAGAAAACTCAGGGGATCCATAGGACTAATTGGTTGGCTCTTTCAAAGAGCTGGCACAGACTAATGGGCTGAACGACCTCCTTCTCTGCTGTATGATTATATGCCTTTGTAAGGCATTTTAATAGCAATATACGATACAGTCTCATTGGACTTTTTTAAAGCCAGTTTATTTTTAATTCCATCAATCTCAGAATGATCACCGTTTCAAATGGAATGTATTGCAGTGACATGCTTTGTGCCTCTAATCGAAAGAACATCTCTGCCATTTTGCACAGTCTAGTTCACACACAAAGCCTATTTCTCCTGGACCGGATTAAACAGTGTGGGGCTGTCCAATTTTGAAGCATGTTTGCAACGCAGTCAGGACCACGTTAGACGCCTTGCTGATCGGTGGTAGCGTGCAGTCTATTTAGCTTTGTATCGAAAGTCATAAATTGTTTCAATGATTATGCACCGTGAAGTGCCTTATATTGTGTCCCAGCATGGTCTCGGAGAAAGCTCCAGCATTCATCATTTCCATTATGAAATCCTCTTCACCCTTTTAGATGGTGAGCAGCAGATAAAGATGCTTGTGGGGTTTTTTTTTTCCAAAGTATTCTTCAACAGCAAACTGATTTTTCGCTTCCATCAGCTTCTGATTTCCATGGTAATTAAGTTCTCGGTGTTAATTGTGATGGTGGCTATTGACCGGAGATTCACTCGTCCCTCTGTAAAAAGGAACAGACTGACACTGGTTGTTGCGTGAGGAAGTGTATGTTTGTGATATTTATCCCTGCAGATAACTGCTTCTTAAAGTTGTGGTATTATCATACATGAAGGTAATGTAAGGGTTAATAAAATGTATACAGGCAGCCACGAGAGGGAGCTAATTCTAGAAGTATATAAGGGATTATGCTGAGCCTTGTGGGGCAGAAGCTTGGAGAAGGTGGTAGGAGCAGGAACTGGCTCGGAAGACTGAAGATAGTGAGAGACAAGAGAGTAGTTCAATCTGTTAGTGAATTAGGTGTAGATGAGTGCAGTGAGTATAGTTTATGTGTGATCAATCAACTGTTTGTTTCTTAGGGATAAGTGTCGAATCCAATTAGTAGTGTTTAATAAAATAGTTTTGTTGGTTTACGAGACTCATGGTTCTCTGATCAACACTACACATCAAAGCCATCCTGATAGAGCAAGGCAGCGAACAACACAAAATTGGGTGAAAATTGGCTCCATTTCCCTCGTTCACCAGCTTGCTTTCTGGAGTTTAAAACTTGGGACATGTGAACAATGCAGGTTTTCTCATTAACAGTCATCCAGCCATGAAAATTCAGAAGTTAGAAGATCATCATTAAGCTCAGAGAGACGCAGAAGATGTATACAGATGTCAACCCTGGCTCAATGAGTCTCTTGCCCCGAGTCAAAACGTTCAAGACTTTGAGCCGGAGATTTTAGCACAACTCCTTGGCTGACACTCCTGGCAAAGTTGCTCCAGCCTCTGTCACATACAATGTGTCTGGATACTCACGCTGGGACCTCTTTGTCTTCCAAGAATATGCATTAAGCAGGCGCTTGTGTATGTCATCTCTCAAACTTGTATCGTTAAGTAATTGATATACCCTCAATTAAGACACAAGAGAGTGTACTTGTAAAACGAAGGCTTTAATAAACAGAAAACTTTGCTTGCCGAGGAGATGAGTGCTCACTGAGCGCCGCCCACAGGACATCACCTTATATCCGGCCCCTGGAAGATGGAGCCGGAGGCGGAGTCCCTCAGGGTTCCAAACCCAGTCTTAAAGGGACATTACGTGCATGGTCTTAAAGGCACATTACTCATTCATCACAGTAATTTTATGTGCTCATGCACGGATGATGCAGTGTAAGGATGAGCCAAAAATTATTCCTCGGCTTGTAGAGTGATACAGGGCAGAAGGAAGCTATTCGGCCCTTCGAGCCTCAGCCTGTTCTTTGAAAGATTTCCCATTAGTCACGGTCCCCTGTTCTTTCTCCAAAGCCCTGTGAATATTTTCAAGTGTTTATCCAGTTGTTTTTTGAAAGTTATGACCGAATTCACTTCCGCCAGCCTTTCAGGCAATGCATTCCAGATCCTAACAATTCCGTGTGTAAACTACATTTCCCTCGTTGCACCTTTGGTTCTCCTCCAATTACATGCAATCCATGTCCCTCTGGTTATGGATGCACCTGCCACTGGGAACAGTTTCCTCTGATTTGTTCTATCAAAATGCAATTGGTGGCAGATCAGGACTCGGGATTAAGTGAGACTGCACTGGCTTCAACTGAACAGCTGGCTGTAAGTTTACCTTTTTTGGTAATTTGAGGAGCCAGCAACTCGGTAACCACAGCAAAGACACCTCATTGTGTTGAAATGAATTTCACGCTCACCTGTATCCCATTCAGATGCTGTTTCCTATTTCCTAAAGAATGCTGCCCCAGGCATCTCCCCTCCCCACACCCCATTCCCCAACTCCCTGCCCCACCACCAACACCACCACCCCATACTGTACTGAAATAAATTGCTGTCGCCTCTCTCCACCATCTGTTCTGCGGGATTCTCTGTCAGCGCATCCACTTGCATGTTTCCCGACAACGTGGTATAGGCCACAATGGGAAACCCCATTGGCCGGATGCGGGAATGGAGAATCTCGCTGCCGGCCAAGGTGCGCCGTGCAGGAAAACGGGGCTGGTGGACCGGGGAATCTCACCCATTATGTTTCTCCAGTCCTGACCCCCTCACCCCCATCACATCGCAGAAGCAAAGCAAGAAAAGATTGATTTAACACAGCTAGAGAAGATGTAGAAAGGCTGATTCTATGGATAAGTATATATGAAAATCACTGGCCGGCAATGTCAGATTTCAGTCCATTTAAACGAGTGGTTGGAAAATCAGGCCCTGTAAGTTTGCAGTTTCCCAGCCAATGCTCCCTTCGAGAACCATTCCACAACCACACACTGCTCAACTACTGTGTTAGTCCTTCAACAAAAAGATGGTCAATTTAACCTGCTTCTTCTGACGAGTACACAATTTTTCTTTACATAGTATTTTATTGAAATGTTCACTAATTAAGAAACATGATCGAAACTGAATCACAGCTCCGAAAAACTGTTCAAACATGGAAGTACACAATTCCTGACTGAAATTTCACTGACTTTGTTGAACCTCCATCGAGAGTTGAATAATAATGGTTATTAGCACTCAGGGGGGGGGGGGGGGGGGGGGGGGGGGGGGGGGGGAATCCATCAAGTTCCTTATGAATTTCTCCAGAGGCATTTGACCAGCACATATGTAGTTCCCTCATTTACTTTGGCAGGATCAGATTCAGCTGTGTAATCTCAGAGGCCTAAATCATGAATTTGGCCCTCCTGGAATCCAAACAAAACAAGTGCCAGTGTAGAAGCACCAAAAAACTGTTCACGTGAGGAACTTAAAGGTCCAGGAGTACTTCAGTCTTTCCCTCTTTGGCAAAGAGTCAGCCAGACTAGAAATGTCAACTCCCTGCCGTGATATGTATATTGACTTGAATATAAAGAGTTAACAAGTTAATGATAATGCTTCTTACTACTAGAGGGTACCACAGAACAGTCATATATATATCATGTGACTTCAGGGATTCTGGGTAGAAGAAAGTAGAAGATGGTTAGGCATGAAGGAGATCAGTTTTTATTTGAGAATTCTGTAATTAGAGATAGCATAGTTTAATATAGTAACATTGTACTTTAAGAGTATGTTCAAATTATTTAGTAGTGTTAATAAATTTGTTTGATTTGTAAACAAAGCTTGTTGTTCTTTGTTCGACACTATGCATCCAAGTCATCCAGGTAAAGCAAAGCAGAGAACAACACGCTCCCTTATCTCTCCACAGATGCTGTCAGATCTGCTGAGATTGAAATGAAATGAAAAATGAAATGAAATGAAAATCGCTTATTATCACAAGTAGGCTTCAAATAAAGTTACTGTGAAAAGCCACATTGTCACCACATCCGGCACCTGTTCGGGGAGGCTGGTACGGGAATTGAACCGTGCTGCTGGCCTGCCTTGGTTTGCTTTAATAGCCAGCGATTTAGCCCTGTGCTAAACCATCCCCAGATGGGGCTGATTGTCCAGTATTTTCTGTTTTTGTTTCATATGTAAACATTGGCTGTCATTATTCAAGTGAAGTGGACAGCTACCGAGAATTAAATAGAATTTACAGCACAGCAACCATGTCTATGCCGATGTTTATAAAGTCATAAGATCATAGGAAATAGAAGCAGGAGCAGGTCATTCAGCCCAGCAAGCCTGCTCTGCCATTCAATAAGATCATGGTTGATCTGAGTGTGGCCTTAACCCCACTTTGTTGACTGCCCCCTTAACCGTTAACTTGCTTGTCGATCCCGTGCTCCACATGAGCTTCCTCTCACTTTAATTCATCCAATACTATTGCCATGACCTTGTAATCCTCTCTCCCTTATAGGCTCCTCTAACTTTTACCTAAAGGCATCTACGCTATTTGGAGTTCCTCATTCTAACCACTATGTGAGTGAAGAGGTTTCTCCCACATTCCTTCTGGGATTTATCAGCAGCTATCTTATATTTATCACCATCTAGTTTTAGAATCCCACAATATGGAAACATTTTCTCTATATCTAGCCCACTGAGCCCCTTCTTAATTTTAAAGAAATCTATCTTGTTGGGTTTTCCAGAGAAAAGAGTCCCAGACTGTCCAACATTTCCTGATAGTTCAACCTCCAGAGTTCTGGAATCATCCTTGCAAATCTCTTGTTGTACTTTCTCCAGTGTTACTGTGACCAAAATTTTGCGCTGATCAGGCAGGCCGCACCCGACCCGTTAAGGGGCCAATTGAATGCAATTGCATGTAGCCCATCTGCTTTTACAGTTGGTGAGAGCGGTCATATTGGTCAGTAAGCCTTTACGTTTCAGCAGCAACATCGATCCAGCGCGGGATGAACTGTTAAGGCTGAAAAAAAGTTATTGAATGTGCCTGGGGACTGAAGTCTGTGTATGATGGTGCTGCCTCGACACTCGCGACATAGTTTTAGCATTGATATTATTTATTTTTCACTTATGGCATTGGTTCAACATCAATATTTATTTTTCACCGGTCAGCAGCTCCCTGAGGTGACTCCGCAGAGGCTGTCCCGTTGATGGAGCACATTCGAAGCACCAGCCCGCACTTCCCTTGTTCTTGGTGCACGCCCTCCCCGGCAGCGCTCATCTTTTTCCAGCATATGTTTCTCGCTGGATGGCAGTTAATTGGCCAGTCGATGTGAAATTATGCTCCAGGCTTAATCACGACCAGAAATGCATTTTGTGTCCCCTTCCAGGTCCGCAAAATGTGCACGTCCAAGGGGCTAAAAATTCAAGCCTGTGGCCGGAATTTCCCACCTGTTCTCGCCGGCGGTAATTTCCAGGCCCAGAAAAGAACAAAGAAAAGTACAGCATAGGAACAGGCCTTTCAGCCCCCCAAGCCTGCGCTGACCATGCTGCCCGTCTAAACTAAAATCTTCTGCACTTCCGGGGTCCTTATCCCTCTATTCCCATCCGATCCATGTATTTGTCAAGGTGCTCCTTAAACGTCACTATCGTCCTGCTTCCAACACTTCCTCTGGCATGGAGTTCCAGACACCCACTACCCTCTGTGTAAAATAACTTACCTCGTACATCTCCTCTAAACCTTGCCCCTCGCACCTAAAACCAATGCCCCCTAGTAATTGACCCCTCTACCTGGAAAAAGTCTCTGACTATCCACTCTGTCTATGCCCCTCATAATTTTGTAGACCGACTTCCGGTTGCGGTGATGCGGAGCTAAGCCGCACGTTCGGTAGCCCCCATTATTTTTGGTCTTTTGGGCTCTTTTAAGGGCTCGTAGCGGTACTGGTTGGATTTTTCCCCGAGTGGGAACACTTCCTCTAAGATTCTCCGCCGGTGGATGGCCTGGACCAGGAGCGGAGCGGTCAAAAAATCGGCTTTGGAGCAGAGAAAGGTGTGAGGCAGGAAAGGCAAGATGGCGGCGGGCGGGGAATCAGCAGCGTGGCAGCAGTGGGCACGGGAGCACATGAGCTGCTTCAGCGCTCCTTCAGGGAGCTGAAGGCAGAGATCCTGGAACCGCTTACGGCCTCCCTGGACAAGCTCATAGCGACCCAGACGGCTCAGGGTGCAGAGATCCGAGAGCTTCGGCAAAAAGCCTCGGAGAGTGAGGACAAACTCCTGGGCCTGGCAGTGAAGGTGGAGTCGCACGAGGCGCTCCACAAGAAGTGGTCAGCGAGGATGGAAGAAATGGAGAACCGCGCCCGTCGGAAGAACCTGCGGATTCTGGGCCTCCCAGAGGGGCTGGAAGGTTCAGATTTGGGGGCCTATGTGTCTATGATGCTGAACTCGCTAATGGGCGAGGGGTCATTCCAGGGACCCTTGGAGCTGGACGGTGCCCATCGGGTGCTGCTGAGGAAACCCAAACCAAACGAGCCGCCTCGGGCAGTGCTGGTCCGTTTTCACCGCTTAGCCGACCGTGAGTGTGTGCTGAGATGGGCGAAGAAGGAGAGGAGTAGTAAGTGGGAGAATGCGGAGGTCAGGATTTACCGGGACTGGAGTGCAGAGGTGGCAAAGAGAAGGGCTGGTTTTAATCGGACGAAGGCAGTGCTCCACAAGAAGGGGGACAAGTCTGGCCTGTTACAGCCGGCACGCCTCTGGGTCACTTATAAGGACCGCCAGGTCTACTTTGACTCTCCGGAGGAGGCCTGGGCTTTCGTCCAGGCAGAGAAGCTGGACTTGAACTGAGGACTGGGGGCTGGGGAACGGTGTGCACAGCCCGGAGGCTTTGTCCTCCTTGGTATCCTTTCGCTTTTATCGGTTCTATTTGATGATATCTTTTTGCTGTTCTGCTTTTTCGCTTTTTCGGGACTGTTATCTGTTTACTTGGGCGTTTTGTCACATCTGTTTTTTTTTTCACTGGTTGAGAGTTTGGGAGTGGTTCGCGGTCCTGTTGGGTCATGTGCCCGTCTTTTCCCGTGTGTTGGGTCGGGGGGGGGGGGGGGGGGGGGGGGCTTGGGATGGAAGCGCGGGCTTCTCTCCCGCGCTGGAGGAGCAGTGGGCGGGGCCGGCACTCGGGGAGGGGGGCGCGGTGGTTGTGTTGCACTGGGGAGGGTCTTTGGGTTGGCGGGATCAGCCGGGGTCAGCAGGAGTCAGCTGACTTACGGAAATACAATGGAAGGGGTTACGCAGCTAGGGGCAGCCCTAGCCTGGGGGGGTGGGGGGGGGGGGGGGGAGGCTTGGGGGGGGTGGAATAGGGGGAGGTACCGGGTTGCTGCTGGAATGGCTGAGAAGGAGCTGGAGCATGTAGAGTGGGTCGGGATGGGGATCTGTCGACGTGGGGAACGGGCTCAGCGGGGGGCGCGGGCACGTGGCGGACTGAGGAAGGGTAATGGCTAGTCGACGGGGGAGTGGGGCAGGTAGCCCCCTGATCCGGCTGGTAACTTGGAATGTGAGGGGACTGAATGGGCCGGTCAAACGGGCCCGTGTGTTTACGCACCTGAAGGGGCTGAAGGCGAACGTGGCCATGCTTCAGGAGACGCACCTGAAGGTGGTGGACCAGGTAAGATTGAGGAAGGGATGGGTAGGCCAAGTATTTCATTCGGGGCTGGATGCAAAAAATCGGGGGGTGGCGATCCTGGTGGGGAAGAGGGTGTCGTTTGAGGCGTTGAATGTGGTGGCAGACAGCGGTGGGAGGTATGTGATGGTAAGCGGCAAGCTGCAGGGGGAGCGGGTGGTGCTGGTCAATGTATACGTCCCAAATTGGGACGATGCGGGTTTCATGCGGCGTATGTTGGGCCGGATTCCAGATTTGGAGGCGGGGGGCCTGATAATGGGGGGGGGGGATTTCAACATGGTGCTGGATCCGCTACTGGATCGATCCAGTTCCAGGACGGGTAGTTGGCCTGCGGCGGCTAAGGTGTTGAGGGGGTTTATGGACCAGATGGGAGGGGTGGATCCATGGAGGTTTGCGAGGCCGAGGGCCAGGGAATTTTCATACTTCTCCCATGTGCATAAGGCCTATTCCCGGATTGATTTTTTCATTATGAGTAGGGCGCTGATTGCGAGGGTGGAGGATGCTGAGTATTCGGCGATAGCCATTTCTGACCACGCCCCGCACTGGGTGGACCTCGAGCTGGGGGAGGAGAGAGACCAGCGCCCGCTTTGGCGCTTGGAGGTGGGGCTGCTGGCGGACGAGGAGGTGGGCGGGCGGGTTCGAGGATGTACCGAGAGGTACCTGGAGGCCAATGACAATGGGGAGGTCCGAGTGGGGATGGTCTGGGAGGCGCTGAAGGCGGTGGTTAGGGGGGAGCTGATCTCCATTCGAGCCCACAAGGAGAGGAGAGAGCAGAGAGAGAGGGAGAGACTGGTGGGGAAGATGGTGAGGGTGGACAGGAGATACACGGAGGCTCCGGAGGAGGGATTGTTGAAGGAGCGGCGTAGTCTCCAGTCTGAGTTCGACTTGCCAACCACCAGAAAGGCGGAAGCTCAGACCTTCAACGAGGCAAGGGAAGGGGGGGCTCTGCCTCCAACGATGTCTCGGGCGCTGATTTCCTTGATCCTTAAGCGGGACAAGGATCCCCTGCAGTGTGGGTCATACAGGCCGATCTCACTCTTAAATGTAGACGCCAAGTTGTTGGCGAAGATTTTAGTCACGAGAATAGAGGACTGTGTGCCACAGGTTATCCACGAGTATCAAACGCGGTTCGTGAAGGGGAGGCAGCTGAACACTAACATACGGAGGCTCTTGAATGTTATAATGATGCCAGCGGTAGAAGGGGAGGTGGAGATAGTGGTGGCGTTGGATGTGGAGAAGGTCTTTGAGAAGGTTGAGTGGGGATACTTGTGGGAGGTGCTGGAAAGGTTTGGGTTTGGGGAGGGGTTTGTCAGGTGGGTGAGGCTGTTATATGAGGTCCCGATGGCGAGCGTGGCCACGAATAGGAGGAGGTCGGAGTATTTTCGGTTATACCGAGGGCGCTGGCAATTGAACCCCTGGCCATGGCGCTGAGGGAGTCGAAGAACTGGAGGGGGCTGGTGCGGGGTGGGGAGGAGCACCGAGTGTCGCTCTATGCGGATGACCTATTGCTGTATGTGGCGGTCCCGGTGGGAGGAATGCCGGAGGTGATGAGGATTCTCAGGGAATTTGGAGATTTCTCAGGGTACAAGCTCAACTTGGGGAAGAGCGAGCTGTTCGTTGTACACCCGGGGGACCAGGAGAGGGGGATTGGTAGGCTCCCACTAAAAAGGGCAAAGAGGAGCTTCAGGTACTTGGGGGTCCAGGTGGCCAGGAGCTGGGGGGCCTTGCATAAGCTTAACCTCACAAGGCTGGTGGAGCAGATGGAGGAGGAGTTCAAGAGATGGGACATGTTGCCGCTGCCTCTGGCGGGTAGGGTGCAATCAGTCAAGATGACGGTGCTCCCGAGATTTCTGTTCCTGTTCCAGTGCCTCCCCATCCTTATCCCGAAGGCCTTTTTCAGGCGAGTTAACAGGAGCATTACGGGGTTTGTGTGGGCGCACGGGACCCCGAGGGTGAGAAGGGTGTTCTTGGAGCGGGGCAGGGATGGGGGGGCTGGCGCTGCCCAACCTCTGTGGGTATTATTGGGCTGCCAATGCAGCGATGGTGCGTAAGTGGGTAATGGATGGGGAAGGGGCAGCATGGAAGAGGATGGAGATGGCGTCCTGTGTGGGCACGAGCCTGGAGGCGTTGGTAATGGCGCTGCTGCCGCTCCCTCCAACGAGGTATACCACGAGCCCGGTGGTGGCGGCTACCCTCAGAATTTGGGGGCAATGGAGACAGCACAGGGGGGAGGTGGGGGCTTCGATGGGGTCCCCGATACGGGGGAACCACCGGTTTGTCCCAGGGAGAATTGATGGCGGGTTCCTGAGTTGGCACAGGGCAGGTGTTAGGAGGTTGAGGGACCTGTTTGTAGATGGGAAGTTTGCGAGCCTGGATGAGCTGGAAGGGAAGTTCGGGCTCCTCCCGGGGAACACCTTTAGGTACATGCAGGTAAGGGCGTTTGTCAGGCGGCAGGTGGCTGAGTTCCCTCTGTTGCCGCCGCGTGGGGTTCAGGACAGGGTGCTCTCGGGGGTGTGGGTTGGTGAGGGGAGGATCTCGGCGGCGTACCAAGTGATGCAGGAGGTAGACGAGGCCTCGGTGGAGGAGCTGAAGGGTAAATGGGAGGAGGAGCTGGGTGAGGAGATTGAGGAGGGGACGTGGGCGGACGCCCTAGGAAGGGTGAACTCTTCTTGTGCGAGGCTTAGCCTCATACAGTTTCAGGTGCTGCATAAGGCTCACATGACCGTGACAAGGATGAGCCGGTTCTTTGGGAGCGAGGACAGGTGTATTAGGTGGTCAGGGGGCCCAGCAAACCATGCCCATATATTCTGGGCATGCCCAGTGCTGGGGGAAGTTTGGAAGGGCGTAGCAAGGACGGTGTCGAGGGTGGTAGGATCCAGGGTCAAACCGGGCTCGGGGCTCGCAATATTTGGGGTAGCAGAAAAGCCAGGAGTGCAGGAGGCGAAAGAGGCCTGTGTTCTGGCCTTTGCGTCCCTAGTAGCCAGGCGGAGGATTCTTCTTCAGTGGAAGGATGCGAGACCCCCAAGCATGGAGGCCTGGATCAATGATATGGCGGGGTTTATTAAATTGGAGAGGGTGAAATTTGCCCTAAGGGGATCAGTGCAGGGGTTCTTCAGGAGGTGGCAACCATTCCTGGATTTCCTGGCAGAACGGTAGAAAGAAGGCCGGCAGCAGCAGCAACCCGGGGGGGGGTCATCTCTTTGTTTTGGGCAGAAGTGACGTGTCTATTTGTTTTTTGCTAATGTTGGGCGTTAATTTATTTCTTCTTTTTTGTATGCGGGGGGAGGGTTTGTTCTTTCTGTTCTTAGTATTTTCAGTTAATTATATTTTGTGAAAATGTGAGTAACAATTATTTTTTTAAAAAATAATTTTGTTGACCTCTATCAGGTCGCCCCTCAACTTCCTTCGTTCCAGTGAGAACAAACCAAGTTTATTCAACCTCTCCTCATAGCTAATGCCCGCCATAGCAGGCAACATCCTGGTAAATCTCTTCTGCACCCTCTCCAAAGCCTCCACATCCTTCCACATGTGGCAACCAGAATTGAACACTATACTCCAAGCGTGGCCTAAGGTTCTATACAGCTGCAACATGACTTGCCAATTTTTATATTCAGTGCCCCGGCCAATGAAGGCAAGCATGCCGTATGCCTTCTTGACTACCTTCTCCACCTATGTTGCCCCTTTCAGTGACCTGTGGACCTGCACACCAAGATCTCTATGACTGTCAATCTCTTGAGGGTTCTACCATTCACTGTATATTCCCTCCCTGTATTAGACCTTCAAAAATGCAACACCTCACTTTTGTCCGGATTAAACTCCATCTGCCATCTCGCCGCCCAAGTCTCCAAACGATCGAAATCCTGCTGGATCCTCTGGCAGTCCTCATCGCCATCCGCAATTCCACCAACCTTTGTGTCGTCTGCAAACTTGCTAATCAGACCAGTTACATTTTCCTCCAAATCATTTATGTATACTATGAACAGCAAAGGTCCCAGCACTGATCCCTGCGGAACACGACTAGTCACAGCCCTCCAATCAGAAAAGCACCCTTCCATTGCTACTCTCTGCCTTCTATGACCTGGCCAGTTCCGTATCCAGTTCTGCAGCCGAAGGCAAGCTCCCACTGTGGGTTTCCTGGTGGCAGGGAGTGCATTGAATGGGACAATCCAAATGGAAGGCCTCCTCTACCACCGTGAAATACACTGCGGGGTGGTTGGGGGGGGGGGGGGGGGGGGGGGGGGGCGGGGAGCATGGAAAATCCCAATATCTTTTTTACAATATACTGATCAGAACTATGCATAGTGCAGTCTAACCAAGATGACAGTATCGCAGGGTTATGTGATGAATCGCTGTTTTCCATTGTTTCTCATTGCACAAATTGCCACAGTGTTAAAAGTTAGCACTTTTCTCTTCGATATGTATGTCTCGGTGATAGCTCCCTTTTGAAATAATGTGAAGACTTATGCCTCAACAGCAGTCTGCGACACGGAATTCCACATTTCTTTGTGAAGAATTTTAATTTATCCTCCCCTCTAATTCTTTTCATGATTACAATTTTGTTCCCCCTCTTATCCATATTTCCAATGACCAATGTAAACAGCGTATTAATATTGTGAAGTGTTTGGTGAGCCCCGAGTTCATGAAAAACATATCAAAGCCTTCAGAATCTTGGTGACCTTCAACAGATCATCCCTTAATCTTCACAGTATTCCTGAACAAAGCCCTAATTACTCAAGTCTCTCTTTATAAATGTAAGCCTGTGTAGCAACATCATAAAATAACATGTTTACATGTTAGCAACCAGAGCAGTTATTCCGGCACCCTCCCTCATCGTCTTGTTTATATTTAGCTTCTCTAACATCTTGTATTCAGTCTCTTCATTCAGTCACTCTTTTCCTTTCCCACATTGCTCCCTGAAAAGCATTTCTAACACTTGTTCCAGTTTTGGTTGTGTAATTTCTGAATTGTTTAATTTGCAATCCTCGTGTTTGCACCGTGTGCCACATTGTACCTTACACTGTCAGATTGTCACTTACACAATCTCAACATACTCTAGAAAATGCCTTCTATCCTGAGGGTTCCCATTATAGTCATCCCCTATGCTGTAATGATGTGTCATACCAGCAAATGAACTACCTCCATATGACACATCTCTGTGAAAGTACAAACAGCTGGAAATGAAGGACACATGACGAGGAACAATCAAAATAACAGGTTATTAAGTAACACCAAGGTCACTGGAAGTGGAAGCTGTCTCTTATCTCGAGGGTCGCCTCTTTTCAGGGTCACGGGTTTCTGTCATGTGCCTTCATGGTTAATTCTCGGCCCACAAACCTTTGGGCACATGGGGTAGGATACCAGCGAGGTAGTGTCCGGAGTGTAGGATTTGGTTCCTTTTCTTTCCGTTCCTGCTACAGCTCTGCCTCATTATTAAGACTCAAAACATAATAGAGCCTGATGGACAAGCCATTGCCATTTTGAGTGATCATTAATGTCAATGATACTATACTTCAGGGAGAGCTTCAAAGTGCCTTTGAAGCGTCTTGGTTGTCCTCCTCTGGCCATTTGAGAGTTCAGTATAACAGGACCTGGCGGGGAGATGCTTTTCGGACATCCCAGTGTCCAGTTCATCGAAGTTGATTTTGCAGGCGTTTTGTCTGAATGCCTGTGGAGCTGGTTTCAGGAAAGATGCTAATGTTTGTTCAATGGTCCTCCCATTGAATTAGATCGATGCAGCAGAGGCATTGCTGACAGCTGCTCTGTACACGAGGACTTCTTGCTGTTGGCTTGCTGAGGTATCTTTCGTCAAAAACTTGCTGCTATACTTTAAACAAGGCTGAGCTTGCACAACTGATCTGCTGTTCAATCTCCTCATTACTGTCTTGAGTGGGAGGTCTGAATCATGCACCTTCAAAATCTGAACTGGGGTCAAGTAAGGTTATGTGACAATATCCATACTATTTATAATCGATCTGATAGTGACTATTCCCCTCATCAAAGATCAGCTGTCCTCTGGTGTCAGCATTAAATAGTTCCCAAATGGAAAACTCTTTAACCTCAGCTGCCTCCCTGCCAACACTAAACTGACCACCATAGGCGTACTTGACCTACAAGCTTGCAGATGGCTGCAGTGGTGTTGACCACTCTACGCCAGATTTGCCAGCCACTCTCGACCTCTTCAATTCTGCAGAGCAGAAAGCCACCCTGTTAAGTAGAACATAGAACATACAGTGCAGAAGGAGGCCATTCGGCTCATCGGGTCTGCACCGGCCCACTTAAGCCCTCACTTCCACCCTATCCCCACAACCCTTCCTGACACTTTTTGGTCCCTAAGGATAATTTATGATGGCCAATCCACCTAACCTGCACGTCTTTGGACTGTGGGAGGAAATTGGAACACCCAGAGGAAACCCACGCAGACACGGGGAGAACGTGCAGACTCCGCACAGACAGTGACCCAGCAGGGAATCAAACCTGGGACCCTGGTGCTGTGAAGCCACAGTGCTAACCGCTTGTGCTACCCTGCTGCCCGTATTCTTGAATGTTGCCAAACAAAATTAAAGTATAAACCGGAATTGGTCAGCCAGATATTCCACCTTCGCTACAGGCTGAGGGAGAGTCCCTGGAATATGTTGAGCTTTGACATCGGCAAATGTTGTTCTTATGGTTGAGGATGAAGCTGATCCAGTTTTTTACTGTGTATTCTGTTGATGTAGTGTGCCATGGTTTTCTCCTCAAAATGATTAACGAATACATTTCAAGTATAAGTTCCTCCCTCTAATGGAGGAAAGCACTACTGCAGAAATTGAGGCTGGAGTACACAGTAGGAAACTCATCAGCATACAAAGTGTTCTAAAGTGATGCTTTAAATGCACTCTACCGTCAATAGGGACTCCTGAAAAGCCCAAATCACAATGCCAGGCAGCCAGTTATTACAGATAATGTATCATTTGCTACAAGGCAACTCCATCACTATAAGGAACATAATGAACTACTCGAGTACCTGACACCAGCGGCGTAATAATATGTTTTAATTGTCACTCTGGAACATTTGAAGTACCAAAGATATTATTCATCTCAGTAAATATACTCTCAAGTCTATATATAGAGCATTGTCCTGTGATTGGTTTTGTGCTCAAAAGTATAGTAAGCAGCTTGTCAACAAAGGAACAATACGAGCGTGATTGCAAATGCACACCTATCTGTTTTGGTTTCTATAGTTTTATGTTTTCCGAGAGCACAGCTAAATATATTTTGCAACTCTCCGAGCAAAATTATCTACAAAAAGTCCGGGCCTTGACAAATGGTCATCTGGCCTCGAAATGTGAGCTCTTTTCTCTCCCTACAGATGCAGCCAGACCTTTTCTCTTTGGTTTCAGATTCCAGCATCCGCAGCAATTTGCTTTTATCTACAAAAGGTCATTGCAGTTTAATTATATGTTACCCAGCTTAGGTTCACCAACCTTCAAAACAAATTTGAGGTTTTTCAGATATCCCTCACATACCAGCCCCGATAACATGTACCATCAGGGTACGGTATCATCTCACGTGCACATGTATCCAGCGCACTTTATATTGGTGCCATTTGGCATTTATCTGAAGTGGACTCGCTAGGATAAAAGCAAAATATCTGTGATCCTCGGATTCTGAAACAATAACAGAAAGAGCTGAAAATACTCAGCAGGTCTGACAGCATCTGTGGAGAGAGAAACAGAGTTGATGGACGCATTTTTCCCATCCCTTCCCGTCGGAGGGATCATCCAGTCCTGCCAAAGGTACCATTTACCCCATAACCCACTGCAGCAGGTTCCCCAGCGACGTGCAGGTGAGCTATTCAAAACGCCACAGACCTCGACGGGACCGGAAGATCCCGCCGACAGGCAAGATGAGCAGCCTCCACTGCTGAAAACCACGTCGTGGGGTGCGGGGGCAGGGCTGCGACGATCCCAGCCAAAGGGGCTGGTTTAGCACAGGACTAAATCGCTGGCTTTGAAAGCAGGCCAGCAGCACGGTTCGATTCCCGTACCAGCCTCTCCGAACAGGTGCCAGAATGTGGCGACTAGGGGCTTTTCACAGTAACTTCATATGAAGCCTACTTGTGACAATAAGCGATTTTCATTTAATTTCATTTCAATATTTTGAATCAATTTTCTTCCAAAAGCCAATTACTGAAAATCTGAAATAAAACAGGGAGAGCTGACAATCATGTCAGTCAGCATCTGGGGAGAGAGAAACAAAGTTAACCTTTCAAGTCAAGTACAGCTCTTCTTCCAAAGAGTCATATTCAACTTGAAAACTTAACTCTTTTTTTTCTTCTCTCCACAGTTGCTACCTGACCAGCTGAGTATTGTCAGCTCTTTCAGTTTTTATTATTGAAGTAGAAGCACATTAGCCTGTATTTAAAACATTTCTTTCCTTCTTTATCTTGACAACACTAAAGTCAACTCTGAAGTAACTCAGCACCAAGCAGAATTACGCCTGAAAGGATTTTGGAATCTGATTCGGCAATAACTTTCAACAAGGAAGTGGATAAATATTCGAAGGGCTAAATATTCCAGCCCTTCCCGCTGGTGGAATCTTCCGGTCCCGTCGATGGCAATCCGCAATCCCGCATTGCGGCAGAGAATGCAAGACACGCAAAAGGCCGTCGACATCAGGAGGACCAGATGATCTCACTGGTGGCTAATAGCCGGCTGCCTCTGCCACTGGGAAACATGTGAATTTGCTGGGTTTTGGGAAAAGAGCAAGGGAGTGCGACTAATTCAATAAATCCTTCAAAGAGCCAGAACAGGCACAGTGGACTGAATGGCCTCATTCTGACTCTATGATTCTATTGGACTCTTGTTCGAGTGAGTTTGGTTAGAACAGAACTTGTGGAACAATAATTACTCCAAATATGTCGCCCTCATTTGAGGTTTACTGAATAATGACAAGTTCCCTTAAAGATTGACAGCTGTTGCATTGATTTTTAAACAGTTTCCAATTTAATTTTAACCTCTTAAATGTTGGAACTCCCTCTATTCGGCAATGTATGTGGCAGCAGGTCTTGTAAGAACTGATATTCCTTCAGGCACTGAATGCTTTTGGCTTTTCTACAGATGTCGCTTGAGATTTGTAAAAGCTGCAACATTCGGTCATCCGTGTATTTTTAGGGCTGATCTCAGAAAGACCATTTCAGCGTTTCTGTTCATGAATTCTGATTGATTCATTCCAGTAAGCATGCTTATCTGATAGCAGTAGGGCAAGTGATTATTTTGCAGCACAACATCTCATGTTAGATCCCTGAAATTTCTAAACTTGCCACATGTAACATGTCCCGTTGCCTGATTGTTTGTATTTTGCTTCAAGAAATCCTGAAAACAACAGTAATGGCAGCTCGAACAGATGTGAGCAACATATTCCTTGGTGCAATGAATCGTTTGCCCTACCTATCGGTACTCCATTTATTAGTACAAGCCACACAGCATGAGATCTCTTGATTGAATCCCTTAAGCGACATTGCATTTTAATTTAATGGCACAACTTGTCAAATTCATGAGAACATTTGAAGTACACGGTCAGGAATTGTGCATAATTTAAGTATGATGTAATCCATAAAATGCTACAAGCAAAATGTTTGCGTTACCCTTGTCCTTGAACAAACCTTCTATCGTGAAGTCAGTTGTCTATATTAGACCGAGTTTCAGTCGCTCCTGTTAATCTTTTGGCTCAAAACAAGGAGGACTAGATAAATAAACATGAAACGAAGATGTGATTTATTGCAAGTGGGTCTGAAAAATTTAGACATTAAATGACAGCTTCTGAGGAAACTCATATAGCTTAAACTTTTTCATGCCAGCTGCATTGTAAAATTACAACTCGTCTGTTCACATTGGCGAATTGGTTCATCATTATGATGATTTTACAGACATTTTTTGCACCATTATTCTTTTATTTGTCGGTGGTGATCTATTGCGACATTATCAATAAATGTTTCTTATGATCAGTATCATCCAATTTTATGAAATAATCTGCCATTGAAATAAAGGCATAAATGAACCCACTGTACAGTAAGGGTCACTGCAGATAGCATCTAATGATGGGGATTTTCTTCTATCTTCCCAGTTCTTTCTTAATAATAACCCTATCCTGGGTGAGTTCATCAAACTCAGCACAGAACAGTGCTAAAACCTGGAATCCTTCCGATGTGGTGTTGCTCAACTGCTCACTGTCTTTGTGAAAACAAAAATATTAATCCATTGTTAGCACATTTACAGCATTATTCTAATTCTTCCGTCCTTGTACAATTGCTACCTAACCATTTGTTATCTTCAGAAATTAAACTTCAGTTTGTCATATGGTTCGTTGATCTATTGAACTTGAAAAACTTGTTAAAAATACCACTTTTAAATTTCTTTCAAGATAATAAACACACCAAGCTCTTTCAAGTCTGCATTCTGAATATACTTTCAGGTTTACTTTCATTATCAATCATGGATCTGACTCATTGTCCTCAAGAGCTGGAAAGTCTATTCTATTTTTCCTGTTGGATTTGCCCTTGTGGCGGAATGGGTGGTGTCCCTGTCTCAGGGTCAGAAGCTCTAGGTTCAATTCCCACTCCAGGACTTGATGGCCACAGAATGTATGTTCACAAAACAGCCGAACAGGATGAATGTCAACATGTAAATTCTTCCAACATATGGGAAGAATGGGAGAGATTCCCAGTCAGCCATGTGATGGAAAGAAATTGAAGCCTCTACATCATTATCCATAGCTCCAGGCGAGAACATGCATGTAAAAGTATATGTTGTCAAAGCAACTCGGACTCCTTGGGGTCAGTTGGCTTGACGGTCCGTGTGGATCAGACTATTTGCAACAGTACGGGGTTCAATTCCCATCCTGGCTGGGGTGGTTTTAGGACCTGCCTCTGTGCCCTACCCATGGTTGAGGTTGTGGAGCTGGGGTCACACCTGCCTCCAGGCAGAGCACTCAAGAACATTTGTCCTGTGGCCTTTTGTTAGGTTGCCCAACATATCGGCTTCTCAATATTTGGAGAATCATGTATATGGTCCCATTAGCTGCAACTCAGTTGATGGCGCTGTCATCTCTGAGTCAGGCAGGTTGTGGGTTCAAGTCCCAGTTCAGGACTTGAGCATAATAATCAAACTTGACACACAACCATAGTAGAGAGAGGACCACACTGTTGGAAGCACCGTCTTAAAAATAAGAACTTCAAGCAAGGTCCTCTCCAATCGATGTAACTGATCCCATGGTATTTTAAGTGTTACCTACCTCACCCTTCCAAACCTTACATCAAAAGCTTATGAATTTTGCCTTTTCAGTCACCCAGCAAGGTGCTTTGAATAGATTATCCTATTTACCTAATAAATGGGACTGTAATATCGGTGTCAGTTCAACTAAATCCATTTCCCTCGTATTCAATCCAGTCTCAGTAAACAGATACATTTTTCAACCAACCACCCTGTCAACCACCAAGTAGCATTGTGGAAAGCTTAGCAGCAAAACTTGTGACAGCACATCAGAGAAAATTGAGCAAGCCTAAGTTAAGTAACAGTACCAGTGACTGTCCTTTAAAAAGCCAAAGTGACAATGCGTAAGTTAAAGCTTATTTTTCTCAATATTGTCCTGCCTTGGAGAGTACAGAAGCGCAAATTAGTTCCAACTGTATTGCCTTGATTTTGCAGGATGTCAGATACGGCCTTTGAGGATCTGTTTGGCTGCAATCTGTTCTCTAGAAAGAGTTCGGGCTGGAGGAGCAGTTTTAGTGTTTGGCTCTGCACCAAATCAGTGCTTGAGGAGCTAACATTGCACACTGTCAGGTGTGAAATCTTTCCTGACATTGCCTGGGAATTCAACCAGTTGTAGATGATTTGAATGTAGCAATAATGGCTTTGTGCCACAGGTCACTACCTGCTTGACCTGCTTCCTTGTTTCATATGGCCTGCCTCTTCACGCTATTGTGTGCCACATTAGGAAACATCAGATTAACTCTGGGTTTTCATAGAATTTACAGTACAGAAGGAGGCCATTCGGCCCATCGAGTCTGCACCGGCTCCTGGAAAGAGCACCCTACCCAAGGTCAACACCTCCATCCTATCCCCACAACCCAGTAACCCCACCCGACACTAAGGGCAATTTTGGACACTAAGGGAAATTTATCATGGCCAATCCACCTAACCTGCACATCTTTGGACTGTGGGAGGAAACTGGAGCACCTGGAGGAAACCCACGCACACACGGGGAGGAGGCCCCATATTAATGTAACCAATGTACTGCAGAAGTCTTCAACTGCATTCAACTGTGACCATGACTAAAATTCATATAAAATGCTACCTGGGTAATTTTTTCAATGTGTAGACCAGCAGAGACTAGCTCAGACCAATTGACCCACTGAACTGATTTGAACAGCTATGAGTTTGGAGTTAAAGTAAAAATCAGCTAGCTGACTAGGCCAGTCAACCTTGGGGTGCTTTACAACCAAGCCCACCCATTCCTTCACCAACGGCTACACTTTTCAGCACAGTGCAACACACAGGAACATCCATGGGACCTTAATCAGGACAAGACTAGCCCATTACATTTCGGGTGGGCTGACCCTTGCAATTTCCCAAAATTCAGGACACTTGACTGCAAAATCAGTTGTACGATCAGGAACTCTGGCTAATTCTAGGCCAATCATTGTTATCCTAACCTGCTGTCCTTATCCGGTCTGGTCTACATGCAACTCCAGACCCACAGCAATGCGGTTGACTCTGGCATTAACAAGCCCTTGAGTTCAATAGGCAATAAGGGCTTGTGATGTAGACATGCTGACACTGATATCCAATGAATAAAACAAAAAAATGACCATGACAATTATTCTGCACATTCATGATAATTTTCCTGTGTTGCTGTATGTTCCATGTGGCGAGTGTTGAAAGTGCTCTTCCCCGTATGTATCTCCTTTTGAATCAGTAACTTTCACCACCATGCAAAACACCTTTTCCAATTGTGATTTTCATGCCAGAACACTCTATCCAAGCCCAATGCAAAACAAATTAAATCTCCGGCATGTATTTAAAAACAGACCACTGGATTGAAACCACATCAGCTGGTTGAAAGGCACACTGAGGAGGTTATAGAACACTGGTGACCAAACCATGACTTGCGAGACAGTCGTGGCTCTCTGAAACCCATGAAATCATGAATTGGAGGGAAGTAAACAGCCAGGTGCAGCGTTGGCCATGAACCTCACGGTGGGAGGGAGCAAGAGGGCAGGCAACAGCACTGGGAGGAGGGAGGGAAGAGGGTTAAGATCAAGGATTCATTCCAGAACTGTCACAAGAACTTTTTTTATAGTCTTACATGGGGTCGTGTGACTGTCAGTGCCATTTTCTCTGCCTAACCCACCTAACTATAATCAATCTCCCCATTGGGCTTCCCAGTAGTAGGCAAAGGTCCACTGAGCTGAGGCTCATTAGAACTGAGCACAAAAGCTGGCCCGAACAGGGGCCAGCATGTTGATTGTACCTAGGAAAACTGTGATTATAGATAGTTGCGATCACTGACAAACTTGTTCAGTTAAATAAATCCTTTGTCATTCCTACCGCTGGCTTCCTAGCGATTAAACAATTTCTGTCTGAAAAGTGAGGAAACAGCTTCGGCAGAATTCTCCCAAAGGGAGAAAAAAAGCCGACGCCGGAGTGAAACCCAGAGTGTTTCACTCCGGCGTCGGAGGCCGCTCCTCGCCCCCTATTCTCTCCCCCCCCCCCCCCCCCCCCCCCCCGAGGGGCCTAGGAGCGGCGGCGCGTGAATTTCAGGCGCCGGGCCTTGACGCCTAAGTGACGACAGCGGCGCATGCGCAGGTTGGCCGGCGCCAACCCGCGCATGCACGGTTGCCGTCTTCCCCTCTGCTGCCCCGCAAGACATGGCGGCTTGACCTTGCGGGGCAGAGGAGGGAAAAGAGTGCGTCTTTTAGAGACGCCGGCCCGACGATCGGTGGGCACCGATCACGGGCCAGACATCTCCTGAGCACGCCCGTGGTGCTCGATCCTCCCTCCTCCCCCCACAGGCCCCAAACACAGAGGTCGCGCGCTGTTCACGCCGGCAGCGACCAGGTGTGGTTGGCGCTGGTGTGAATCGGTCAGGTTCAGCAGGCCGCTTGGCCCATCTGGGCCGGAGTATTCTCCGAACGGCCTGTCAAAAAACACGACACGCCATTTTGGCGGGGGGGGGTGGGAGAATCGCGGGGGGTGGGAGAATCGCGGGGGGTGCCAGGGCGGCATGTCGTGATTCGCCCAGCCCTCCCGCGATTTTCCCACCCGGCGTGGGGTGCGGAGAATCGCGCCCCTTATTCCAGAACAGGAATGTTAAATCTACTGTAATGTGACACAGGGGTTTAAATCTTCCAGCCCTGGCCGCCGTGGGACTGGTCACAGGTGGGACGTAGAATTTGACGGACAAGTAAAATATTCATTAACCTTCAGCAAGAATTTCCAGTCCTGGAATGTGCAGGCAGGACTAAAGAATCCCGCCCAAGGACTCTGATTCAAATAAAATCTATTTTTTTCCCAACTATTTGGTGGTTGAGCATGTGCTGGTTCTGTCACAATCTGAATTGTGTGTGAAAGAAGCCTGGAATATAAGAGAGGTGTTGTAATCCAGGAGACACAAAGATAAAGGTGAAACCAAATTTATTTTAATTCAAAAGTAAAGCCGCGCCCACAGCTTACAACCCTAGTGACCCAGTCCGGGACAAGTCCCAGCTGGACGAACCTCAGGCCATTACCATGGGAACACATACTCAATGAGACCCACAGGGAGTTCAATGAGTGATTCCTCATGAACCTCATGAGGATTATCACAGGAGGAAAAAGCTGAAGGTTGAAATGAAAGCCATATCCTACACATATGAACAGATGAAGATCTTTTGGTTTCAAAAAGGACCCATTCAATTCGGGAATGTCTTTGGATAGTCTCAGGATATGTGTAGTTGACACCTTCTTGTCTGGGATGTTCCCTTTGCTCTCCATTATACAGCTGAATACACAGGAAAGGTCACCAGACCTCCGGCAGCCATATTTCCAGCACATTGTCCCCTTTTTAAAGGAAAAGTCAATTTCAAAAGAGTCAACGTTGAATGAAGCTTGCATCCTAAATGTTAGGAATCTGAAATGCCTTTCCGGGGCATAAGAGAGAATAGGGATGAGCTTTTTGATGTAATGGTGTTGGTAGACTCGGAATAGATCAGGGATGATGAGTGAATTGGACTTGTTCCCTTCCAAGTCTCTACCATCCTGACTTGGAAATACATCGCCGTTCCTTCACCATCGCTGGGTCAAAATCCTGGAACACCCTCCCTAACAGCACAGTGGGTGTACCTACACTACATGGTTCGCAGCGGTTCAAGAAGGCAACTCACCACCGCCTTCTTAAGGGCAATTAAGGATGGGTAACAAATGCTGACCTAGCCAGTAACATCAACATCCAGGAAAAATAAATTTTAAAAATATAACAAAAGCACGGATCAGGTTTACCATTGTAGTTAAGCTGCAGAGGAAGTTGTGAAAGCCAATGTCATGCAGCAGACATTTATAATTTATCACCTACTCTACTTTCATTCATTCATTCAAAAGTAGGACCATGCAATTGTCACACAGAACCAGTTATTTCATATCATTCAACTTTCACTGCCCTTTATCTCCCCCAACATGTTGTAGTTATTTATCATCATTTGATTTGTGGTTGTAGTTTTTTCCTCTTTAAAAAAATTAGAGATTGTCACAAGGGTTACTGTAAAAGCATTTTAGAAATCATGCTGGGTTTCAACATCAAAACCGATCTCCTTTTTGATAACTTTGTATTTTTTTAAAGATAAAGTTGCAGTGTTTTTAATCCTTCTGAAATTCCATAATTATGTGCAATTATGTAGGTGTGGTGATTGTAGATCTGTGTAGATGCAATACAACTGAGCAAGCACTAGAGGGAGCACGGGAGAGCTATAAATACAGAGGAACAGGAAGTGAGGACACACTTCACAGAAGGGAGAACTCGTAGCAAGACACAGGCAGGCAGCATTTGAGGTAGCTGTAAGTTAAGCACTGAAGACAGACCAAACTCACCATAAAACATCTACTCCACCTTTGAGACTACGAGCTTTATTAAGACACAAGGAACAACACAGTAGGTAGATGAGTTAATTAACTAATTAGTTCTGATTAATTTTTATCAAATTTTTCATATAAAATCAGTTACATTTTACAATGAGTTCATGGGTCTACCCCCGGGCACGTACTGAGGCCAGGTTGGGGTGTGGAAGGGTGGTGGTGGGGGGTGGGGGGAGGGGGGGACAGCATTAAATGGCATTGATGGGATTTCCTCAGGGATCCTGCCCCAACCTGGAAGCAATTTTACGATGGGGGACGGGGAGCGCAGGGTCTCAGAATGGGGGCCAGGGAGCTGCAGTCAAAGCCCTTAAGTGGTGACTTAATGACCACTTAAGGGCCTTTCCCCACCCAACCTCATTTTTTAGGCTGATGGATGGATGACAGAACTGGGGAGTGGGGTAACATAGAAAAATTTTAAAACCTACATCTTGGATGGTAAAGGTGAGAAGGAAGGCAGTGCCTCCATTTGAAGCCCCCCTCTGATGACTCTCCGGGTCTGCAACGTTTGGGCCATTAACACATTATAACACAATTAGATGTTTTGGGGATTATCATACATTGTCATTTATTTTACAATATTAGTAAAATATAACTTTTTTAAATAGAACACTTTTTTAACATAACAAGGGACAAGAGTGAATGAATAATAAATATTGCTTAAGGCGAGGGTGAGAGACACACACAATGTTATTGCTGTATGTGTTCATGGGAATAGTCTGCCTGAGGGGAACACATTTATATATTTATATACACATTCAGTTATTTCTGCTTCCAATGTATGTTCCTGAATGCTGCTCACAGAATATTATTAAATATGACTTACCGTCTTTAGTCTGGCATTCAATGTTTTTCAAAGTGCCACTTCTCTGCACCCTGATTTAAGATACTATAGTCAGCCAATATGTCCCATCTTGATTGGATAATCAGAATAGCTTTCCCAGATGCAAGCTTGGAAATGGAACTTTGACCCAGTCGGTAAATAAAGCTTCCCAAACTGTTACCATCACAATTCCTACGTCTTCTTTCATTCAGCAGAGTAAGAAGTCTTACAACACCAGGTTAAAGTCCAACATGTTTGTTTCAAACACTAGCTTTCGGAGCACTGTTCCTTCCTCAGGTGAATTCCTCATTCATTCAGCAGGTAAGCAGCTAGTTTTCTTGAGGGCAATTTCCATACCCTACTCTACTTGGCTCTTAATGATCACTGCGGTCTGTGGCCTCATCCCCACTGTGCTTTGTTTCCCTGCTAAGAAGAGAGCGCTGCTCAAATCGACAATCACAATCCGGATAACTGGCTGTGCCAAATCGTAGAAACCAGCAGTACGAAAGGGGGCCATTCAGCTCACCAGGTCTGTGCAGGTTCTATGAAAAAGCTGTCGTGCTTATTCCTACTCCACCAGCTAACGCGATCTCACAAGGCGTCCCGATCTGAATGCTGCCCATTGCAGACGGGATTACAATTTTGCAAGTCTGCATATTAGAGCAAGACGGTCGGTCTCACACTCTAATGTGCACTCCCATGACCTACCTGAGGCGTTGGGTTCTAATCCCTTCCCGCGGAGACCTCGGGCAAGCGCAGTTCAGTGCTGGTCTCCACAAACAGGGACCAGACAAAATGGCACTCGTGGGGGTCTCTCAAAGGGATCGGTGGCCTCCAGGTGCTTGTTCTCTGGGCAGGGTCGCTGCTGGTGCTGCCTGGACATCATGGCACTGCCAGCCTGGCACCCTGGCAGTGCCACCTGGCAGGCTGGCATTTTCCCCGCAAGGGGGATCGAGCCAGGGGAATGCCCTGCATGTGTGCATCCTGCGCTGATGAATTCCGGCGAGCGGAGATCCTTAGGGCAGGAAACGGGATTAAGTATAGCCTCATTGGGGTGTTCCCCCCTTCGTCCCGAATAGAACCAGAGTCCGGGTAGACAGCATGTTTTTTCTCGGCACCGCAAGCACCAGAAAACACCCGACTAAATGCACTCGTTATGGGACTCTGTTCCCATTCGGTTAATTCACGCCCTAAACTTTTGAATGGAGAGCAGGTCGACAGCAAGGGTAAGGGGTTCCTCTCATTGGGCCCTCCATCCCAGTGTGGTCCATGGACCAGGGACTGAGTGCCTTTGAATGAGGGACAGTCCCCAAGGACCACTGGAATCATCCAAACTTTAAAAAGTACCTAATTCGCTGTAACAAGGGCCGGGATTCTCCCCTACCCAGCGGGGCGGGGGTTCCCGGCGTGATGGAGTGGTTTGAACCACTCCAGTGTTGGGCCGCCCCAAAGGTGCGGAAGTCTCCACACCTTTCGGGGCCAAGCTCTCACATTGAGGGGCTATCCCGCGCTGGAGTGGTTCCCGCTCCGCCGGCTGGCGTGAACGGCCTTTGGCACCACGCCAGCCGGGGCCGAAAGGACTTCGCCTGCCGGCGTAAGTCCGCGAATGCGCCGGAGCGCAGCGGCTGCTGACTTGATCCCGGCGCATGCGCAGGGGAGGGGGTCTCTTCCGCCTCCGCCATGGTGAAGACCATGCCGGTAAGGTAGGTGGTTTAATCCATGCCGGCGGGAGAGGCTTGTCAGCGGCATGACATCGGTCCATCGCGGGCTGGAGAATCGCCGCGGGGGGCCCGCCGACCAGCGCGGCGCGATTCCGGCCCCCGCCGAATCCCGGGTGGCGGAGAATTCCGGACACGGCGGGAGCGGGATTGACACCAGCCCCGGGCGATTCTCCAACCCGGCGGGGGTCGGAGAATCCCGCCCAAGGTTTTGGGATGACTGATGGCTGTGAAAGGGACTGTATGAATGTAAATCTTTTTCTATTTTAGTACTTTAGTTCTGAGTCATTCACATCCATAACTAGGTGAAAAATTCTTCAATCTGCCGAATAATGCAGGCGCTGGGGGTAAAATTACATGTTTGTGTTTTTACTGCTCTGGCGAATGAATTGGTATCATTCTCCTGTATAAATTCACGAACCAGTGCACAGAAGTCATACAAATAGAAACTGCAATCTGTGGATTATTCTCCCTCTGTTTACAAATTTAAATGACACTGAACATCCTTTTATAATGTCACTGGTTTTCACTTTAAGGCAATCTTGAGGGCTTCATTAACAGTGATGTCATTGACTATACATACATCTGATTTAGCTAATATAAGCTTGCTGGAGTATTTATTGAAAAGCACGTGGATTCCAAATTAAATAAACTAGAGTAAATGAGGCTGACATATATCTTGTCAATTATGTAGCCCATTTTTTTCCTGAGTAAGTCAACAGTCCTGGTCCTCTATATAATGTACACCAACCTAATGATTAATGATTGATTCTCAATAAGCTTCCTCTGATTATGATGAATCACTTCTTCATCAATGAGCTCATTATCCTATATCAGTGATATGGAGCACATGGCACTTACAACATGTAAGATGTTGGCAGTGAAACATTCCTATTGCAAGCTGTCTCACATGCCTTTTAGCTGTAGTGGTTTTTTTCTTTATCCAGAAAGTATGGTGAGGTGGTGGCATAGTGGTATTGTCATTGGACTAGTAATCCAGAGACCAGGGTAATGCTCTGGAGACCTGGGTTTGAACCCCACCATGGCAGATGGTGAAATCTGAATGCAATAAAATTTGACCCATGATGTCTATTGTTAGTTGGCAGGGAGAAGGGAAGGAAATCTACCATCCTTACCTGGTATGGCCTGTGTGTGACTACAGACCCACAGCAATGTGGTTAACTATTAACTGCCTTCTGCATTGGCCGAGCAAGCAGGCTGGGCAATACATTCTGACTGAGCCAACAACGCAACGCCCACATCAAATTGATAAAATAAAATGTGACATTATGTATTGTATCCAATTGGGTCTGGGGAAACTTCTGAGTTCACTTTGTATAGGATCTGTGCTTGATTTACTGCACTGTTCCGTCTGGTTTTGCATCATTATTTACGGCTAGAATCTAATAATGTTGGCCTCCTGATTTACACTCACTGTCACGTTCAAGCACCCTGCAACTATCTGATTTGAAACGATATACTGATATAAGCTTGAGGTTACAAAACAGACACTGTGGCCGTCTGAATTCATACTGTCTACTTCACAAATTACCCAATAACGGTTTGGTCCTATTTTTCAATGTAGCCAGATGGATTCTTATCCTCATAAGAAAAGAAGTTCCATTTTATGAAGCATTTTGTTATGATGATTCCCTCTACAGTAAAGTTAAATTGTAAATAATCTCCAGAGTTCAGATTTGTTGAAAGCATTGGAATAAAACTAAACCTGGGAAGGAAAATTTAATTTTCATGCACGGTAGCATTGTGGATAGCACAATTGCTTCACAGCTCCAGGGTCCCAGGTTCGGTTCCGGCTTGGGTTACTGTCTGTGCAGAGTCTGCACATCCTCCCCGTGTGTGCGTGGGTTTCCTCCGGGTGCTCCGGTTTCCTCCCACAGTCCAAAGATGTGAAGGTTAGGTGGATTGGCCATGATAAATTGCCCTTGGTGTCCAAAATTGCCCTTAGTGTTGGGTGGGGTTACTGGGTTATGGGGGTAGGGTGGAGGTGTTGACCTTTGGTAGGGTGCTCTTTCCAAGAGCCAGTGCAGACTCGATGGGCCAAATGGCCTCCTTTCTGCACTGTAAATTCTATGACAATAATACAGGCATTTAAGGAAAAGTAAACATTTCATAGAGGAATCATAGAATTCATACAGTGCAGAAGTAGACTATTCGGCCCATCGAGTCTGCACCACCCCTCCGAAAGAGCACCCCAACTAGGCCCACTTCCCTGCCCCATCCCTGTAACCTCACCTAATCTTTGGACATAATGGGGAATTTAGATGGCCAATCCACCTAACCTTCACATCTTTGGACTCACAGAAATCTTTCTGTTTTACTTTTATGATCTAGACAGATAGAAACTATATCATAAAGGGGAAGATTTTCCCAAAAATCTTTACCTGTCAGAGAAACTCCACTAAGTTCTCAAAATTACTTGTTTTATATACATGCCTGTGGCGGGATCTTCTGATCCTACTGATATCTAAGGGGTTTTGTATGCCCTGCACTCTCTGTCACTGTGCAATGCATCATGGGGGTTGCTATTGGCGAGCCCAGAAAATCCAGTGGAAAGAGCCAGAAAAATTTGGCCCATGTATTAAATATTTAAGGTAGCTGAAAATAAAAATCTGGTATATAAGTCACTGTGAGGTTGTCCGATAGTCATACCTTTGTGCAGTTACTATGGTAAAGTGGAAATATGGCGGTCAATTGTACATAATGAGGTCCCTCTATAGCAATGAAGTTTTGCGTCGATCATTTGCTTTTGTGATGTTGGTTGTGGGATAAGAATTAGTTGGGATACCAGGAATAATTCCCCTGCTTTTATTCAAAATTGTGCCATGGCATCCTTTACATCAGATTGAGAGGGCAGGTGGGGGACTGGACTTACCATTTCAGCTGAAATTTGGCATCTCTGACAATGCAGCTCTCCCTCAGCATTGCACTCGGAATTCCAGGCTCAATTTTGTGCTCAAGTCTCCAGAGTGGGGCGTAAACTCCCAACTTTCTGACTCAGAGGGAAGGGCACTACCCATTGGGCCACAGCTCGACACATTGAAATGACTGTTAGATATTCACTTTTTCACTTGTTGCTCAATAACTTGACTCACTTGTTCTCCCTTACCCTTTGACCTCTCAATCTGCATCTCATACAGTGATAGCCCGCAGAAGGTAAACCCCAAAAGCTTGTTAAAATAGAAAACCTTCATGTGAGTTCAGTGGTGACTTGTTGACCCCCTGGGGTATTACCGTTAAGTCCATCCCGCCCTCAGCAAATATCGGTACATGCACATGTTTTGAGCAGACAGTGAGTGCATGGCTGCAGTGGCGAATCAGGTTGCCTTCCCCACCTTAGAGGTGGAGGGAGTGGTGGGACAAACCACAATGTCCCCCTGCCTCCTTATTCAGGGGCTGGTTTAGCACAGGGCTAAATAGCTGCCTTTTAAAGCAGACCAAGGCAGGGCAGCAGCATGGTTCAATTCCCGTACCAGCCTCCCCGAACAGGTGCCAGAATGTGGCAACTAGGGGCTTTTCACAGTAACTTCATTTGAAGTCTACTTGTGACAATAAGTGATTTTCATTTCATTTTTCATTTTTCCATTCAAGATGGAGCTTAACCCAGCACAAGCTGTGCCTCCCTCGTTAAATCAAATTACCGGTAGGCACAATTAACCAAAGTCAGGTGAAGTAATCAAAGGGCAGATACCTGATATGGCAGAAAGTGGGAAGGCTCTGAGAGGATGCACGTGAACATCTCAAACGCGAAACTGAATGTAAGAGCAAAGGTAATGGACTTTTCGCATTCCTAAATTCTTCCACATCTTCAAATGCATACTAAGCTCTTCAATTCTTACTTCCCATGAGAGTGAGTACCATGATTGGAATACAAATCGGCAGCTTAGCCTTGGAAAGAAAACTGACTGTACACATCCACATTGTCATAGATTATTCTATCTCTAACACTCAAGTGGACAGAAATGCCATTTTCTATCCATTACTTTTATTCACCTTTCCTTTGTAACTCACTTTAATGAGCACTCTAGTGAGCATGTAGGGCACTCTTAACAATTCTCATTAGGCCAATTGAGCTGCTTTTCACCTCTACAATACTGGCTGGTGCCATCGTGAAAATCTGCTAAGCAGAACTAAAGTACAACTTCACAGGGCTGCTGCTGTCTCCAAAGCACCTTGATTCCGAATTGAATTATAAATGCTGGCGTGAAATTTATTGCAATCACATCCCACAACTCAAGTAGCAAATGTACTGTGCAGTCATGCCAATCACAGCCAGGCACTCGTTCATATTATTTGACTTATTAACCCTTTCATTCTTATTCCAATTTCCTCTCTCTTCACTACTGACTTGTGCAAAGATAGAGTTTTGCCAGTGCTATCAGCTCCCCAGAATCTCATCCCATTGACTATTCTTCATGCTGAAGTCAAGACATCAGCATGAACTACAGTGAAAATAAAATACCTTGGCCGTTCATCAAGAATAATCTTTCTTTGAAGTGCACAAGACACTATTAACTTTATGTGGCTGGTTTCTCAAGTGATTACAACTCAAAACACACGACAGAAGGAGTGACAATTCTGGGGAGACCTTTTGTCCAACTGGTTGGATACCGAGGGCAGTATGATCCAGTTAAGTGTTGATCCTACAATGAGATGGCAGAATAGCATTTTTAGTCTCACAAAGTGTCACATGAATGATTGAATAAGCCAACTGAACCAGATACAGTGGAACCTTAGAAAGTAGCATCTCAACAATCTCACTACGAAACATCACTGTTAACGAAGGATATAACCGTCTCTGTGGTGCCATCGACAAAGCAGCCTGCATGGCAATTGGCCGAGGCTACCAACCCATCTGTATCCTGTGAAGAGAGTTTTGCCCTCCTGAAGGCAGATGAAGCATCAGTGGACCCAGTGGGAGATCATCTGATCGGGCCACTCAATGCTGCGCGCTTCACCAAGTGGGGAGTGAACTGCAGCAAAGCTAAACTTCACACACTCCAGCATGAAGTGCTAGAGCATAATCCATCTCCTTGGAGGAGCCCAAAAGCCACCCACTCAACACTCCCCCTCAGTTACACCTAACCATGTTTCCAGCCACCTGCTTGCAAAGGCACCCCTGGACAAAAACACCAAAGAAAATATAAAGAGCTTAACATCCAAATGAATGGCTAAAAGTTACAGCACCAGCCAGCTCCAACATACCTTAGATAGTATTGAATAGAACATAGAAATGAAAGTGAAAATGAAAATCGCTTATTGTCACGAGTAGGCTTCAATGAAGTTACTTTGAAAAGCCCCTAGTCGCCACATTCCGGCGCCTGTCCGGGGAGGCTGGTACGGGTATCGAACCGTGCTGCTGGCCTGCTTGGTCTGCTTTAAAAGCCAGCGATTTAGCCTGGTGAGCTAAACCAGCCCCTAATAGAAACCCTGCAGTGCAGAAGGAGGCCATTCAGCCCATTGAGTCTGCACCAACCCGAAAGAGCACCCCACCCAGGCACAATTCCCACCCAATCTCTGTAAGCCTATAACCCCACCTCACCTTTCGACATGAAGGGGTAATTTAGCAGAACAAATCCACCTAACCTGCACAACTTTGGCTGTTTGAGGCAACTGGAATACACAAAGGAGACCCAAGCACACACCTGAATGTGCAAACTCCACACAGACAGTCACCCAAGGTCGAAATCAAACCCAATTCCCTGACGCCTTGAAGCAGCAGTGTGGCACTGTGCCACTATACCGTGCTGACCTTCCGGAAACATCTAAAAACAACTGCAGCCAAGGTCAAGTCCGGGAACAACTTGATTGCCAAACTAGCTGGCTCAACGTGGGGTACTGCTACCATGGGGTCCTCCGAACCTCAGCACTCGCACTCTCACACTCAGTAGCAGAATACTGCACCTCTGTTTGGTTAAGATCATCTGACACACACAGAGTTGACACCCAGCTGAATGCTACCATGCGTATCATTACTGGAAAACCTGGCTCCATTCTGGAAAACATCACTCCTCCACATATCCACTGACCTGCAACAACCACAAAATGATAGAAAATGTTCACAATGCGCCCACCTACCACTCCAAGCCGATCTATTCAGCCCACCCAAGGTATGACTCCCACCAAGAAGGCTGATCTGGAAAATCACTCCCACACAGGACTTCAACACACAAATCAATGGGAATCATTGAACATGACAAACAAGTACCTGGTCTCAAACCCAACCCAACAACTGCCTGGTTTTAACCTTCCAAGAAAAGAGTGGTCCACCCTTAACAGATTCAGGACTGGCCACGGCCCCTGCTTGGCCAACCTCCACAGATGGGGCATGAGTGCCAACCCACATGCACCTGTGGGAGAGAGTAAACTATCATTGAAGAATATACAATCCACAGACTCATCTACACTCAACACAGTAGGACTAGAAGAAACTGCTTGGTTTAGGGACTTTGCATTTGCGCAATCAAATAAATAATTCAAGGTGAAAATACATTTCCCCGGAATTGTGAATAAAATAGTTAAATTACAAATTGGGCTTCGACATGCTTTGGAGATAATCCAACCTGCGTAAGTTCTGTTTGAATTATTTTGTACCCTGTACAAATCAGAATACTCATGTGAGTCACCTTCAATTCCATCTGAGTCGGAAACTTCGCCATTTGCCTTTCAGATTCTCACATTACATTTGATTACATCTCTTATTAAGCACAGGGCATGAATAAATTGCTCTTAAGTCAATGAGGCCGGGGAAAATTAGCTGGAAATTGATGTGGTGAATATACTTCTTTGACTCAGAGGTGACTTCCAAAAGGACAAAAGTGGATATTTTGAAATTGCGTGTCAGAATTCAATAAATTCAGCCTTTGAAAGTCTTAGCACCCGATGACAGATAATCAATGTTTTGAACAGAGAGGCAAAGTGCTCATTCTTCACTTCCGACGAATCATTTCTTACCTGATGCTTCTGATTTCACCTCCACCACACAATGAACATTAATTTTTAAATTGCAGCATGAGTATATGCCAGCATTGCTTTTCAATCACACTGTGAGCAGTGGTACCATATTCCCAGTAAGGTAGGTTTGACAACTGTCTCCCCATGTCCGCATGGGTTTCCTACCGGTGTTCCGGTTTCCACCCACAATCCAAAGATGTGCAGGTTAGGTGGGGTCTTGAGGGTAGGACGAGGGAGTGGGCCAGGGTGGGGTGCTTTTTCAGAGAGTCAATGCAGACTAGATGGGCTAAATGGTTTCATTCTGCACTGTAAAGATTCTATGGTTCAATGGTCCTGATAATTTTTCTCCAGGGTTGCACACAGCAGTGTTCTGGAGATTGATCTTCGATTCTTGGCCACTCCAAGCCAATCTTGAAGGGTTGAAAACCCTACAATAAGAGCAAGGGTGATACTCCATTAAATAATGAATAATCTACTTGACCCTGCTCTCTGATGCATACATTGCCTGAACATCTGTTGGTTGTCATTTCATAGAAAGCTGTGCGTATCACAATTTGGTACAATGCCTAAGGACTTGTATGCATTAGGGAGCCATTTTACAAATGCAGTTTACTGTTAACTGTGGTGCAATCTCTTCCAGTATTCCTACATTGGCAATACAGTTCAACAGGAACATCTGGGCAGCTAAATATTTATGGGCTTTAAATAGGAATTGAGAACAGCAGAAAATTAACATGGCACTTGTAAATAAGAGATGCTCATCTGATTTAATAGCATACAAGGAATTTTGTATCCAACATGGCTTTGAAATGTTCAAAGTAGAAGTTTTTTTCTGCATCGACATTCTGCACCTTGATGAGCACATGGAATAACGTACATTATTGTTCGCAGACTGCGTTGTCCAATACATTCTCGATTTTATCCTATATGTTCCCACAAGGGTATTCAGATGTAACTAATTAAAATAAATTAAAAATTAACAAGGCAACGACAATGGGACGTGACTTTTGCATGGTGTGCACAATTATAGGTTAATTTCCCTGTGCAATTTTAAAATAAATTAGTAAGACAAAACATCTTACATTGTTTGAACATCACGGGTGCGAATCTCTCGCCTCCCAACCGTACGTTGGCAGCGGGGAGGTGGCGCACCATTTGCTGGTGACGGGTTTCTCTGATCCCACCGCTGTCAACGGGAATTCCACTGAAGCCATCTCACTCTTCCCGGAGACCTGTGGGCCGTGGCCAGCTATTGGTAGGATCAGAGAATCCCACTGCCAACGAACAGCCAAAGAATTCCGGCCCACAGCCGCTTTATTTCCTTATTGACCAATAGGGGCTGGTTTAGCTCTCTATAGGGGCTGGTTTAGCTCTCTCAGCTAAATCGCTGGCTTATAAAGCAGACCAAGCAGGCCAGCAGCACGGTTCGATTCCCGTACCAGCCTCCCCGGACAGGCGCCGGAATGTGGCGACTAGGGGCTTTTCACAGTAACTTCATTGAAGCCTACTCGTGACAATAAGCGATTTTCAAATGGCAGTGGATAACATTAAGTAAGTATATATGTAGCATTTACTCTAAAAATTATTGCATATTTTAGCCTGGCCGCACATCGGTTGCTTAAAAATCTTCCCAACGGTAGATTTATATTCTTTCTCCTTGAGCTGGTCACGATAAAGAGAGACATGTTGCTGAAGCTTTTCAACTTGCACTCAATGGAACAAATGCAAGAACACCAAATTTCAAATGTTCACAACAATTCATACTACAAGGGAAAAGGGTGTTCATGGGTCAACTCTGGTTGGCCAGGGCATTGCCATAGAGAAAGCAACAGGGAACTATAATCTCCCAAACTTCAAGAACAGTTTATTACCTAGGATTACTGAACATTTTTCACAACAGCTTTGGAAAAAAGGATAGCAAGTCAAAATTGGACTGGAATGCCCTCTGTGTAAAATTAGGGAGGGGTTTCAACTGCTGGATGTTTTTGGGCACGTTTCAGTTTGTTTCCAGCCCATCTGTTGCCATGGTGATCATAACTGCCAGACCTCATTAGCATGCAGTCGTTCCATCTCTTGCCCCAAATAGTTAGGAAGGAGGTAGGATGTGTTTGTGAGACAACTGACAAGTTAGGTAAGTACGAAGAAGGGGAATTTTGGTGGCACGCGCTTTGGGCTGAGATGTGGGGCTGCTGAAGGGCAGTTGTTGGGGGCTGGATATGCCTCAACCGTCCTTATTAACCCCACAATGGAGAGTAAGAAAACTTACCTGAAGGTTCTCTTCAGCTTCCTGATGCTTTGAATAGGGCTAATTTACAGCGTTATGGGGGGAAATGGCTAAGGCATGGCACAACAGACTGCAGTTCCTTCAAAGAGCCAGTACAGACATGACAGCCTCAATGGTCCAGTCCGTGCTTTAAGATGTTCTGGTTCCACGATGCTTCATACCGGCCTTCATCCATTGGGAGAGGTACCCAGGTTGGAATTGAAATCGTCAAGACCTGATGGTGCCATCAGACCCTGATTAAACTATGTGATTTAGGGCATTGGTAGTTTTGGCTGGTCAGTTAGTAATCTGTCCAACAGGCCTCCATTAAAAATGAAAATGGTGGGATCAGGAATTAGCTTTGAGGTCCATCGTCGTCAATGCCCTCTCTGAATATGATATTGGAAGAGAGACAGAGAGAGGGATCAGAGAAGCTAATGGTTGGTAAATGATCCAGGGTGTTTTATTTGTGCACTGACCTGGTTTCAGCTATGTGGGCTGGGTTAAATATCCCCTTCGCCCATGATTTAATTCTGGCCAATGATTCACGTTGCATTCTCTCATAAATCTGGACAGAACCATCCTGGATGCTACTTCTGTGGTTTTTAGCCTGTACAAAAAGTGGATAATGTCATCTGTGCTCCCAATAATCATGTTCCATCTTGCTCTCTCTACCCTAAACTGACAGTTTTTATGCCAACCTTCATTTATTTTCCTATTTAACTATTTGTGCCCCATCTCTTGCTGTATGTCACCTCCGTCACAAGCAGTACTCAGTAATTGACACTCGCGTTTCATCTGCTGTGCAGCTGAAAGTAGTTGCTCATGCCTCAAATAGTATGGCATATCCTAAGCCAACAACTCCACTCCTCTCTGCTTAATACTCTAACTGCTTAGGTCATCTTGCACAGTGTGTATTGGACTGAACGCTTGTTGCATCTTCTGCCACATATCCCAAACTGATATCCCATACGTGTACCGTATCATGCGTTATGGACTGTAAGCTTCATGAACCACGTGCCATCTTCTCTTGTGTACTACTGAGCACTCACATCCCCACCTTGGCTGTGGGCTCCCCATTCCTGCTGAATAACCCAAGGCTAAAATTGGAAGCTATATCCTCTCTGAATTTGTTTAATGGGGCAATTTTGGATTCCTTCCTCCTGAGTTCTAATCTCCTTGCTGCAGCTGTCCGTCACCAGATCCTGATCAATGCGATATATAATATGGTGAGAACATCGCCTTTTCAAACTCGTGTAGAATGTCACAGATTTAAATGGAAAGATTACAAAACTCTCTAAATATTATTGACAGTTCAATTAATCAGAATTCCCTCAAGCCAATAAATGAAATGGCAAGTCTCAATCTTAATCATAATAATGTCTCACTTTACCCTGCTATTGATCTCAAAGGTAGAAACTAGAGGTGTAATCTGTTTCCAGTGCTATTTTTAGTGCATTACTCAACGGACGATTGTAAAGTTCCAATCTGTGCTATTTTAATGTAGTTGAACTGTTCAATTTAAATGGCTTAAGGCTTCCATTAGAACATTGTGGACAGAATTCAACCTGAGCATATTAGCTCAGCTACTGAAAATAGTGCAAAGAGCAAATTGAACCATTTAGCATTTTAATCCAATATTTGAAATGGAATATAACAAACAGACTTATTTTTATGAAAATGCCTTTTGGTTTAAACTGCAAGGAATCAGATGAGGAATCTGAGCAACCCTTTCACTTTTGTTCACAGATTCTATCTAATCGAGGTATCGCGATAAAATAATTTAGCAAATGCGTTTCTTTTCTCGGTATATCCCGCAGATGCAATATGCCGTTTGAAATCATTCCTCCTGTTTCCCGCCCCGCACAGTTCAAAAGGCCACACTCACTAAACAGTAAATGTCAGCATGTTACTCACTCCCTTTTCGATTCAGGTTGAACCGTTTTGAGGGACTGTCCCAGAGTCACGGGCACTAGCATAGCAATGTAAAGACAAAGAGGCCATTTAATCTCTCGAGCTTATTCCACCATTCAATGAGATCCTGACTGATCTGTGACTCAACTCCAAGGTATTTAAAAATGGCGTCCCGATCTCTCCCTGCACTGAGCAGTTTGGGCGAGTAGGGTCCCCAGTGCAGGAAACGGGACTAAGTGCGGTCTCGGTCGTGTGTTCCCTGCTGTGGCTCTGTTTCTAGCTGGAGTCATGTTAGATAGCGTTGTGTGATTTTTGGCACTGCGAGTGCCCCCGGGAAACACGCAGCTAAATGCACTCGCTATGGGACAATATTCCCATTTGGTTAAATCGGGCATCGCAAGTTCAGCGACGATGAGCACATTCTAAGGCATAATAATTAAAATATTGTGATGGCAAATACATTCATTATAACTCCAGGGAACATGTCAGGGTTTGTTCAAGGTAAACCTAATAATTCTGTATTTGAATATTGCACATGCCAAGATTTGGTGGAAATTGCGTTATTTTAATTGTCCCCTTTAATCATCCCCTTTTTCTTTGTACTCATTGCCCCTTTTGTGACTTTATGACTCTTGCCTTTCACTCTATCACTGCCCTCCCTTGTTGTCTTTTCCTCCTTTATCCTCCTCTGGACCTTTTTAAAAATGAATTTATGGGATGTGGGCATCGATCGCCAAGCCCTTGAGAAGGTGATGGTGAGCTGCCACCTTGAATAGGTACAGTCCAGCTGGTGTTGGTAAACTCACAGTGCTGCTCGGGCTGGAATTCCAGGATTTTGACCCAGCGACAGGATGATGTGTGACTTGGAGAGGAACTTCCAGGTGATAGGTACCTCCTGCCCATGTCCTTCTAGATGGTCATAGTCATGGGTTTGGAATGTACTACCTAAGGAGTCCCAGTGTGTTCCTGCAGTGCATCTTGTAGATTGTACACAAGGCTGCCTCTGTTCGTTGGTGGTGGAGGGATTGAATATTTGTGGAAAGGATGCCAATCAAGTTGGCTGCTTTGTCCTGGATGGTGTCAACTTCTTGAGTGTTGTTGGAGCTGCATTCATCCAGGCAAGTATTCCATCATATTCCTGACTTGTACCTTGCAGATGGTGGACAGGCTTTGGGGAGACGGGAGATGAGTTACTCACACAGAATTCTCAGCCTCTGACCTGGTCTTGTAGCCACAGTATTTATCAATTCAGCTTCTGGTCAATGGTAACCCTCAGGATGTTGATTTGTAGGAGATTCAGTCATGCTAATGCCATTGAATGCCAAGGGGAAATAGTTAATTCTCCTCTTGTTGGAGATGGTCATTGCCGGGCACTTGTGTGGCACAAACGTTACTTACCACTTGCCAGCCCAAGCCTGGATATTACTCAGGCCTTGCTGTCTTTGGACATAGACTGCTTCAGTATCTGAGATGTCACAAATGTTGCAATTATCAGAGGCCATCCCCACTTCTGACCTTACGATGGAAAGAGGGTCATTGATGAAGGAGCTGAAGATGGTTGGGTCTAGGAAACCCTGTAGTGATGTTCCAGAACTGAAATGATTGACTCCAACAACCATGGCCATCTTTCTGTATGCTTGGTATGGTTCCAACCAACAGAGAATTTTCCCCCTAATTCCCATTGACTCCAGTTTTGATGGGGCTTCTTGATGCCATACTTGCAAGAATTCTGCCTTGATGTCAAGGGCAGTCACTGTCACCTCACCTCTGGAATTCAGCTCTTCTTTCCATAGAACATAGAACGATACAGCGCAGTACAGGCCCTTCGGCCCTCGATGTTGCACCGACATGGAAAAAACTAAAGGCCATCTAACCTACACTATGCCCTTATCATCCATATGCTTATCCAATAAACTTTTAAATGCCCTCAATGTTGGCGAGTTCACTACTGTTGCAGGTAGGGCATTCCACGGCCTCACCACTCTTTGTGTAAAAAACCCACCTCTGACCTCTGTCCTATATCTATTACCCCTCAATTTAAGGCTATGTCCCCTCGTGCTAGCCACCTCCATCCGCGGGAGAAGGCTCTCGCTGTCCACCCTATCTAACCCTCTGATCATTTTGTATGCCTCTATTAAGTCACCTCTTAACCTTCTTCTCTCTAACGAGAACAACCTCAAGTCCATCAGCCTTTCCTCATAAGATTTTCCCTCCATACCAGGCAACATCCTGGTAAATCTCCTCTGCACCCGTTCCAAAGCTTCCACGTCCTTCCTATAATGAGGCGACCAGAACTATACGCAATACTCCAAATGCGGCCGTACTAGAGTTTTGTACAACTGCAACATGAACTCATGGCTCCGGAACTCTATCCCTCTACCAATAAAGGCCATCACACCATAGGCCTTCTTCACAACCCTATCAACCTGGGTGGCAACTTTCAGGGATCTATGTACATGGACACCGAAATCCCTCTGCTCATCCACACTACCAAGAATTTTACCATTAGCCAAATATTCCTCATTCCTGTTATTCTTTCCAAAGTGAATCACCTCACACGTCTCCACATTAAACTCCATTTGCTACCTCTCAGCCCAGCTCTGCAGCTTATCTATGTCCCTCTGTAACCTGCAACATCCTTCCGCACTGTCTACAACTCCACCGACTTTAGTGTCGTCTGCAAATTTACTCACCCATCCTTCTGCGTCCTCCTCTAGGTCATTTATAAAAATGACAAAAAGCAACGGCCCCAGAACAGATCCTTGTGGTACGCCACTCGTAACTGAACTCCATTCTGAACATTTCCCATCAACCACCACTCTCTGTCTTCTTTCAACTAGCCAATTTCTGATCCACACCTCTAAATCACCCTCAATCCTCAGCCTCCGTATTTTCTGCAATAGCCGACCGTGGGGAACCTTATCAAACGCTTTACTGAAATCCATATACACTACATCAACTGCTCTACCCTCGTCCACCTGTTCAGTCACCTTCTCAAAGAACTCGATAAGGTTTGTGAGGCATGACCTACCCTTCACAAAACCATGCTGACTATCCCTAATCATATTATTCCTATCTAGATGATTATAAATCGTATCTTTTATAATCCTCTCCAAGACTTTACCCACCACAGACGTTAGGCTCACCGGCCTATAGTTACCGGGGTTATCTCTACTCCCCTTCTTGAACAAAGGGACCACATTTGCTATCCTCCAGTCCTCTGGCACTATTACTGTAGCCAATGATGACCTAAAAATCAAAGCCAAAGGCTCAGCAATCTCTTCCCTGGCTTCCCAGAGAATCCTAGGATAAATCCCATCAGGCCCCGGGGACTTATCTATTTTCACCTTGTCCAGAATTGCCAACACTTCTTCCCTACGCACCTCAATGCCATCTATTCTAATAGCCTGGGTCTCAGCATTCTCCTCCACAATATTATCTTTTTCCTGAGTGAATACTGACGAAAAGTATTCATTTAGTATCTCGCTTATCTCCTCAGCCTCCACACACAACTTCCCACCACTGTCCTTGACTGGCCCTACTCTTACCCTAGTCATTCTTTTATTCCTGACATACCTATAGAAAGTTTTTGGGTTTTCCTTGATCCTACCTGCCAAAGACTTCTCATGTCCCCTCCTTGCTCGTCTTAGCTCTCTCTTTAGATCCTTCCTCGCTTCCCTGTAACTATCAAGCGCCCCAACTGAAACTTCACGCCTCATCTTCACAAAGGCCTCTTTTTTCCTCTTAACAAGAGATTCCACTTCTTTGGTAAACCACGGTTCCCTCGCTCTACCCTTTCCTCCCTGTCTGACTGGTACGTACTGATCAAGAACACGCAATAGCTGTTCCTTGAACAAGCTCCACATATCCAGTGTGCCCAACCCTTGCAGCCTACTTCTCCAACCTACACATCCTACGTCATGTCTAATGGCATCATAATTGCCCTTCCCCCAGCAATAACTCTTGCCCTGCGGGGTATACTTATCCCTTTCCATCACTAATGTAAAGGTCACCGAATTGTGGTCACTGTCTCCAAAGTGTTCACCTACCTCCAGATCTAACACCTGGCCTGGTTCATTACCCAAAACCAAATCCAATGTGGCCTCACCTCTTGTTGGCCTGTCAACATATTGTGTCAGAAAACCCTCCTGCATACATTGTACAAAGAACGACCCATCCAATGTACTCGAACTATATCTTTTCCAGTCAATATTAGGAAAGTTAAAGTCTCCCATAACAACTACCCTGTTACTTTCGCTCTTTTCCAGAATCATCTTCGCCATCCTTTCCTCTACATCTCTAGAACTATTAGGTGGCCTATAGAAAACTCCCAGCAGTGTGACCTCTCCTTTCCTGTTTCTAACCTCAGCCCATACTACCTCGGAAGAAGAGTCCCCATCTTGCATCCTTTCTGTCACCGTAATACTGTCCTTGACTAGCAGCGCCACACCTCCCCCTCTTTTGCCCCCTTCTCTGACCTTACTAAAGCACCTAAACCCCGGAACCTGCAACAACCATTTCTGTCCCTGCTCTATCCATGTCTCTGAAATGGCCACAACATCGAAGTTCCAGGTACCAACCCATGCTGCCAGTTCCCCTACCTTATTTCGTAAACTCCTGGCATTGAAATAGACACACTTCAAACCACCGACCTGAACACTGGCGCCCTCCTGCGAAGTCAAATCTGTGCTCCTGACCTCTCTACTCTCAATCACCCGTACCCCAAAACTACAATCCAGGTTCCCATGCCCCTGCTGAATTAGTTTAAACCCCCCCAAAGAGTACTAACAAATCTCCCCCCCCAGGATATTGGTGCCCCTTAGGTTCAGATGTAGACCATCCTGTCTATAGAGGTCCCACCTTCCCCAGAAAGAGCCCCAGTTATCCAGAAATCTGAATCCCTCCCGCCTGCACCATCCATGTTTGAACCAAGGCTGTAATAAGGTCAGAAGCTGAGTGGCCCTGGCGGAAACCAAACTGAGCATCAGTGAACAGGTTATTGCTAAGTAAGTACAGTTTGATAGCACTATTGATGACCCTTTCCATCATTGAGTGTCGGACGATAATTGACCAGGTTGGATTTTTCCTGCTTTTTGTGCACAGATCATAACTGGGTACCATTTCACTTTGCCGGGGAGATTCCAGTGTTATAGCTGTCGTAGAACAGCTTAGCTAAGGGTGCGGCTAGTTCTGGAGCACGAGTCTTCAGTACTATTGTTGGTATAATGTCAGGGCCCATAGCCTTTACAGTATCCAATACCTTCAATTGTTTCCTGATATTACGTGGAGTGGATCAAGTTGGCTGAAGACTGGCATCTGTGATGCTGGGGACAACTGGAAGAGACTGAGATGAATCATCTACTCAGTACCTCAGGCTGAAGATTGTTGCGAATGCCTCAGCCTTGTCTTTTGCACATATGTGCGGGGCTCCTCCATCATTGAGGATGCGGATATTTGTGGAGCCTCCTCCTCCAGGGAGTTGTTTAATTGCCCACCACCATTCACGGCTGGATGTGACAGGATTGCAGAGCTTGGTTGTGGAATTTATTTGCTCTGTGTATCGGTGGCATTTATGCTGTTTGGTATGCAAGTAGTCCTGTGTAGTAGCGTCACCAAGTTGGCACCTCATTTTTAGGTGCTGCTCTTGGCATGTACTCCTGCACTCTACATTGAAACAGGGTTGATCCCCTGACTTGGTGGAAATGGTCGAATGGGGATATGCCGGTCCATGAGGTTACAGATGGTATCTGGCCCACAGCCCCTCATGGATACCTAGTCTGAATTGCTGGACCTGTTCGAAATTTATCACATTTAGCATGGTGATGGTGCGGTGGTCACTCATACAGATACTGTCAAGGATAGATACATCTGCAACAGTCAGGTTGGTGAGGGTGAGGCCAAGTATGATTTTCCCTCTTGTAGGTTCCCCCACCACCTGCCACAATCCCAGTCGAGCGGCTTGGTCAGCAGTGGTGCTACCCAGCCACTCTTCATGATGGACATTTGTGGTGAATTATAAACCTAGTAATTCACACTGTGTTCTATTATATGTATTGTGCCCTTGTGGGCTCTGTATACGAGCCGTTGCGCCGCTCCGCCCATGGCTCCTCCCACTAACTGGAATTATAAAGCTCTGCAGTCGTGAGCCTGCTGCCAGTTCATCTCGTTGCAGGCAGGCTCTGTTGTAAGATTATTAAAATCACTGTTCACTTCCATTCACGTGTCTTGTGAATTGATGGTCACATCAACATTGGAGTACATTATGTGCCCTTGCCATCCTCAGTGCTTCCTCCATGGGGTATTCAAAATGGAGGAGTACTGATACATCAGCTGAGGGCGGGGGTGAGGCTTGATGTTAGTATGTGGTAATCTGCAGGAGGTTTCCTTGCTCATGCTTGATCTGAAACTATGAGACTTCATGGGGATCGGAGTCGAAGTGAATGACCCAGGGTCCTCCTGACTGTATACCACTGTGCCACAGCCTCTTCTGGGTGTGTCTTTCCCGTAGTTCAGGACATACATATCCACGGTTGGTGGTGTCTGGGACACATTCTGTAAGGCATGATTCCATTAGTATGGCTGTTGCTCGCCCAACTTTGGCACAAGCCCCCAGATGTTAGGACAGGTTTGAGTATTCTATTGTCACTCCTGTTGCCTAGATTAGTGTCAGGTCCATCCAGTTAAGAGTCAACCGCATGTAGGCCAGACCAGGTTGGATTTCCTACCCTGAAGGTCATTTATGAACCAGATACTTTTTTTAACGACAATGGTGTGGACTTTATTCATCATTAGAGTTTTAATTCCAGATTTTTATCAAAGCCAAATTCCACCGGCTGCTGTGATGAGATTCCAACCCTAGTCCTCAGAGCATGTTCCTAAATCTCTGGATTAAGGGCCGGGATTCTCCCCTACCCGGCGGGGCGGGGGGGTCCCGGCGTACCGGAGTGGCACCTTTAGGGACTAGGCCCGCGATGGAGTGGCTCCAGCTCCGCCGACCGGCGCGAACGGCCTTTGGTGCCCCACTGACCGGTGACATGGCTGGACGAAAGGCCTTTGCCAGCCGGCATGAGTCCACGCATGCGCCGGAGCGTCAGCGCCCACTGACGTCACTCCAGCGCATGCGCGTTGGAGGGGGTCTCTTCCGCCTCCGCCATGGTGGAGGCTGTGGCGGCGGCGGAAGAAAAAGAGTGCCCTCACGGCACAGGCCCGCCCGCCGATCAGTGGGCCCCGATCGCGGGTTAGGCGACTGGGGGGGCACCCCCGGGGTCAGATCGCCCCGCGCCCCCTCCAGGACACCAGGGCCCACTCCCACCGACACCAGAGGTGGATTAAACCACGTCGGCGGGTGAGGCCTGACAGCGGCGGGACATCGGCCCATCGCGGGCCAGATAATCGCCGCGGGGGGCCCGCCGACCGGCGCAGCATGATTACCGCCTAGCCGATTCTCGGGTGGCGGAGAATTCCGGCCACGGCGGGGGCTGGATATACACCGGCCCCGGGCGATTCTCCAACCCTGTGGGGGGTCGGAGAATTCCACCCAAGATGTCCAAGAATGTGTAAATTAGTTGCATTGGCCATGCTAAATTGCCCCTTAAAGTCCAAAGGTTATAAGGGGTTATAGGGATAGGGCGGTGGAATGTGTCCAGGTGGGTGCTCTTTCAAAGGGTCGGTACAGACTCAATGAGCCGAATGACCTCCTTTTGCACTGTAGGGATTCTATAATTCTATGGTTCTATGATTACTAGTCTAGTACCAATACCACTAGGCAACTTCCCGAATGTTTCCATCAATTTTTGCTCCTGTTAGAAGTCTCTGAACTGCCGTCTCTTCATCACAAGCCTTGCATCGGATTAGGGCTTGATCAACACGGGGCCATGTCAGTGTGGCTGCCCCCATGTGACGGTGACATCAAGAGCTGAGAGTCGAGGTGCCAACTCGGGTTGAAAATATTCCTAAAGGTTTGATTAAGTGACCTTCCTCCTCCAAACGCACCGCCTGGCCTTTCAACCCTTTTCTTCCTCCTGCTCCCTTCTCTAATATTCTTTATTGGTCATTAAAAAAAAAATGAGACAATTAAAAATAAGGAAGGGTCTAGAGTTCTTGGTTTGTGTGAGAAGTGTTAATAATTTCTCTTTGACAAAACCTGGCATGATTCCTCTGGCTATAATTAATGTATTTGTCACCGCAAGATTTCCATATTCTGCTGCAGTGTGGTCATCCTTGCTGAGCTCCTATGTTCTGCCTTGCTGCAGAACCTTGAGCAGGAGTAGTTGTGATGTGATTGCATTGCACGTTCAGGAACTCAACAAACAGTTGATTGACGTATTTATTATATTTTCTGCCATTCTCTGGAGTAAGTGCATACGCGCCGGACTCTCTCATGACAAAGATGAATAGAGTATTTTTAGTTGCTCAACAGACAATGGCGAAAACCTCTGTCAGTCACACTCTGGGTTTTTAAACATGTGAAATATCCCATTTGCTGTTCATAGCCCAAAGACTTGGCGCAAAATTGCAGTTCTCACAGGAACAATTATTGGAAGAGGGGGTGAGAACCAGAGGTCTTCAGTTTTGCCAACAGCTACTTAATGGGGGGGGGGGGGGGCAGGGTGCGGGAGGTACTATGGTTACAATGTGGGGTACCATAACTGGGCTTAAATCAGACCCGCTCAAAACAGGCTGGCTGAGAATCAATGTCCTTCCTTATCCAGATGATTCCTGTTGCATTTGCCAATTTTGACAGACAGCAGCCAGAATTTCTGTTAAGGTATCTCCTACTCATTGTCAGCCTCAGTCTTCACATTAAATTATTTGTGGAATATTTAATTGGCATTTTGAAATTGCTGACTCTATTTATCAACACCTATGACTCTATTTATTAATCCACCCCTCCCCTCCCCCTTCCAACCTTTCCTCCAAGTATTTATCCCATTCTCTTTTGAAGGCTTCCAATAAATCCATTTACCCTATCAGGTAATGTATTCAAGATCCTACCACTTATTGACGTGAAAATAAAATTCCTCTTGTCGCCTCATGCTCTTTTGTCAATCGTTTTAAATTTGTGGCCACTGGCTATCAATCCTGTTGTATTGGCGGCTTCTTTTTAATTGCTTTTGTTAAGGTGATGTCGATTTTCACAGTAACTTCATTGCAGTGTTAATGTAAGCCAACTTGTGACACTAATAAAGATTATTATTATTGCGGCAACTGGCGAGTAGCATACCCGGAGGCATGATCGTGGCATGGTTGATCACATCCCAATTGATCACGAGGTGATTGGCCAGTGGGTAGCTCCATGTTGTGTGGTGTTGCGCTAACAGAAACAAGCACAGCAAGTGTCCGTGTTCACAGGGAGAGGATAGAAGACCCTTGGGCCCAACAGTAATGAACAGTATAAAATAGCTATTTTGTTTCAAACTGCACATCTGTGGCACTTTCAGATAGAATTCTTGGAATGGTCTATTTTTATTCGAAGCTTATTTAATCTTGATCATGGAAAGCCAACAACCCTCCCAATACAAACTTAGAATAGCACTTGGACAGGCAATTATCAAAAATAATTTTTTTCCCAATAACATTTTATAAGTGGGTCTGGCTTTAATGAAAATGCTGGTACAAATGGATTATCCAATAAACGAAATGGCTGAGTCCATAAACCATCTGAAATTCCAGGTGAATTAGATTTCGAGTGTGTTATTTGGCGGTATAAATAGAAGATATTCGGTGCATTGATTTACCCTGAGCTTTTCTGAAACTCATCATCTTTGTTGATTGGATCTTTCTGTGAAATGTTCTCTGATGTGCTATTTTTCTCTGTTGTGAGCGGCCCAGTAAATGCAATTTGCTCCCTCTGCCTGCTCCTTTCCCTGGTCCGTTGGACATGCCAGGAAAAGAAATTACTTACGAAGCTGGTGTACCTGCCTCTCACCCTGGCCATTCACAAAGGTTGGATCTCCCTTTAACGGGGCAGATCACACCATGTGATTTTTGCCATCAATGGGATAAGTGACAGGTCAGCCAATTGAACCACGTAAATGGCCAATTAAAGATCACTTTCCGCCTCTGCGGGTATTTTGTCCATTTGGGGAGGGGCCATCCAGCAATGAAACCTTGTGGCCTCCCAGCGGGCTCCAGAGGTGCATCGGCACTCCTCGGCCCATGGAGGGATCGCCCTGGAGCAATGGTGCCAGTGGCCCCAAGCATGCTTTTATCCTTCTGCCATTGAGATACTCTCTCCATGCAGCTGCACCCTCAGCAATGGCCACCTGCCAGCAGTGACGCTGTTGAGCTGCCAGCCTTCTGACTGCATGGCATCCTCAGTGACGGCCACTGAAATGGCAGTCACCAGCAACATGTGCCCCTAGGTCCCACCACTGGTTGAAGCGGGGTCAATTCCCATTCACAGTGCCAGGCCAGCAGCAGGACTTCAGCCTCGATCAGAAAATTCAATCTACTCTCTCTGAACTAAATTACTAGTTTAGGGATAATTTGTGCCAATTTGTGCAGTTCTTTGTGCTGTCAGCTCAAACTGACAGGAACCTGGTTGAGGCCATTATTGTGTTTTATACCTTGGAGATAAGGAAAAACTGGGCAAAATTCTCCATTTGGGAGACCTTTTGTTCTCCTGCCGGAGCTGGGCTGTGATTGACAGCTTCCACACACACGCAGCTGTCAACTTTGCTCCATTTTGATTTGATTTTTTGACTTTGATTTGATTTATTGTCACATGTACCGAAGTACAATGAAAAGTATTTTTCTGCGGCCAAGGGAACGTACACAGCATGTACATAGTAGCCAAAAGAATAATCAACAGAGAACATTGACAAATGGTACATCAACAAACATTCATCTTCCTTCACGGTTGGGTAACTCTGAAGTCCTCTAACTGCAATGTTTAGAAACATCAATCTTTGATTGACAGATCCTGGGCTACTTCAAACAGGATTAAGTGCTTTTCAATCACCTCTCTTCATGCTTGTGTGATTTTGAAGTGGTCAGCTGGAAATTGACAGCACTTAATATGGTGCCAGGCCCACTAAAATCCATTTGCATCCTCCTGCTAGCGCGGGGGCACGTACCTCGATCCCGATGCCAGCGGGGGGCCAGAGCATTAGAAACGGAGTCCAGCGCCCATCCTGTTTTCTCCCCGATGCTGAATTCTCCGCCTCACCAGAAACTCTGCTACTGGCAGCGCAAGGCAGAGAATTTCACCCACTGTGTCAAATCAGTGGGAGGGTTTCAAAGGTGAGATGCGACAGGCACAGTTTAGACATGACCCCAGCAAGAAAAAGGGTGGAACTATCAAATCTAGAGCCCTCCCTGGTTATCCAGAAGCATGCAAGGTAAGATAAAGCAGTAAAAGAAAGCTTATGACAGTCACAAAAATGTAATACTGTAGAAAGCCGAGAGGAATATAGAAAGTGCAGGAGTGAAGTAAAAATGGGAATTGGGAAAGCGAAGAGAGGATATGAAAAAATATTGTCACGTATAATCAAAGAAAATCCTAAAATGGTTTACCAGTACATTAAGAGCAAGAGAATAACTCAGGAAAAGATGGGGCCTATCAGTGTTGTACCTGATAACTTATGCGTTGATGCAGAAGATGTGGGCAGGGTTCTCAATGAGTGCTTTGTCTCTGTCTTCATTAAGGAGAGGGATGATGCAGACATTCTAGTTAAAGAGGAGGAGTGTGAAACATTAAACATAATAAGCATAATGAGAGAGGAAGCACTCGAGGGACTGGTACCCTTGAAGGTGGATAAATCCCCAAGGCTAGGTGGATTGTATCCCAGGCTGTAAAGGAAACCTGGAGGAAATGATGATTCTCTGAGGATCATTTTCCAATCCCTATAGATGCAGTCGAGTTCCCAGGGGATTAAGGTCTGTTAACGTTGTACCATTATTTAAAAAGGGTGCAAGGGTTAAGCCAGAAAATTATCGGCAAGACTTCAGTGGTGGGCAAATTATTAGAAACAACTCTGAAGGACAGGATAAAATGCCAAACAGAAAGGTCCGGATTGATCAAGGCTAGGTACCATAGAAGAAAATTGTGCCCTACTAATTTAATAGAATTTTTTTGAGGAAGTAACAAGGAGGATAGATGAGAGTAATGCAGCGGATGTTGGCGCCATGGATTTCAGTAAAGCATTTGACAAGGTCCCACATGTCAGACTGGTCAGAAAAGTGAGGTCTTGTGGGATACAGGGAAAGGTGGCAGGTTGGATCCAAAGTTTGCTCAATGACGGGAAGCAAAGGGCAAGAGTCGATGGATGGTTTTGCAAATGGAAATCTATTTCCAGTCATGTTCAACAGGGCTCAATGTTGGGACCCTTGCTGTTTGTTGTAGATATTAATTATTTGCACTTAAATGTGGGAGGCATGATTGGGGAATTTGGAAATGACACAAAAATTGGCCATGTAGTTGATAGTGAAGAGAATAGCTGTCAACTCCAGAATGATATCAATGGTTTGGTTGAGTGGGCAGAGAAGTGGCAAATGGAATTCAATCCGGAAAAGTGTAAGGTAATGCATTTGGAAAGGGAAAACAAAGCAAGGGAATACTCAATAAATGGGAAGCTATTGGGAGGGGTTGAGGAAGTAAGACCTTGGAGTGCATATCCACAGATCCATGAAGGTGGCGGGACAGGTGGATAAGGTGGTGAAGAAAGAAGATGGAATGCTTTCCTTTATTGGGCGAGGTATTGAATACAGATGCAGGAATGTAATGCTGGAACTGTATAGCACGCTGGTTAGCCCACAGCTGCAATTTTGTGCGCAGTTCTGGTCACCACTTCACAGGAAGGACATAATTGTTCTGGAGAGAGTGCAGAGGAGATTTACAAGAATGTTGGCAGGGCTAGAAAATTGTAGCTATGAGGCGAGAACTAGTTTATAGTTCTTTCCCTTATAACAGAAGAGGCGAAGGAGTGACCTAATTGAGTTATAAAATATTCTTTGGAGCCTAAATAGGGTAGACAAGAAAAAACTGGTTTCCCTTAGCAATCATCAGGGGACATAGATTTAAGGTAGAAAGATTAGAGGAGACATGAGCAAAATGTTTTGTCAGCCAGAGAATGGTGGAATTCACTGCCTGAATTGATGGTTGAGAATGAAACAGTCAACTCATTTAAACGGTTCCTGGGTCTGTACCTGAAGTTCTGTAGCCTGCAAGGCTATGGCCTAGGTGTTGGAAGGTGGGACTAAAATGAGCAACCAATTTATTTTTTATATTTTGTGGCCAGCGTAGACTCGATGGGCTGAATGGTTCTATGGCATACAAGGTTTTATGTGTGAACAGGACTTTACTCCCAAAGTTTTTTTTAAAATGTCTAAAATCAAAAGTTTCTAACTTACTTTTAGTTTCTCTTTCTTTAACCACGCCCACCATGCAGCACAAGGAGCAGTCAAAGATCAAACAATTAAACACAGTGACTGTTTAAGCTCATTCCATTTGTTTCGTTCATGAAGGAGGAGGTTTTCATCCACTTACTCTTGGGGCAGCACGGTAGCATGGTGGTTAGCATAAATGCTTCACAGCTCCAGGGTCCCAGGTTCGATTCCCGGCTGGGTCACTGTCTGTGCGGAGTCTGCACATCCTCCCCGTGTGTGCGTGGGTTTCCTCCGGGTGCTCCGGTTTCCTCCCACAATCCAAAGATGTGCGGGTTAGGTGGATTGGCCATGCTAAATTGCCCGTAGTGTCCTAAAAAGTAGGGTTGGGGGGGGGTTGTTGGGTTACGGGTATAGGGTGGATACGTGGGTTTGAGTAGAGTGATCATTGCTCGGCACAACATCGAGGGCCGAAGGGCCTGTTCTGTGCTGTACTGTTCTATGTACTCTGAGCTGGATTTGATCTTAATTTTTTTAAATCATTCAGGAAATACCCATCCCTAATTGCCCTTGAATGGAGTGACTTGATAGGCCATTTCACGAGTCAAACACATAGCTGTAGGTCTGGAATCTCATGTAGGCCAGACCAGGTAAGATTGGCAAATCTCAATGGTTTTTTTATTGAATTCAAATTTCACCATCTGCTGTGGTGTGATTGGAACCGGGGTCCCCGGAGCATTATCCTGGGTCTCTGGATTAGTAGTCCAGTGACAATGCCATTATGTCACCACCTTCGACAGGTACCCAATCTGCTGTGGGACCCACCCAACTTCTTTATCTTACTGGCTACTTAATTCATGGAGAAGGAGGCGTCTTTCGGCCGCATGTCAAAATAGATCACACTTTGCCTACTCTAAGGGCTAAATGTGAACATTAAAAACGTGGCACGTTTGGATCTTCCCAGCCCAGCTTTAACCTGCTCCTGCTCAATACAATTGCATACAACAAGGTGTAACTGCTTAGCCTGTGCAGTACATCGGCCTATTAAGAACCATTTTGTAACTCGGAAATTAGCTGCCTCAGCAAAGCAACTCATTTTGCCAGACCAGTCATTGCTTAATGACAATAATTGATTATATCGAGCATTCTGTTATTTTTGCAAAAAATGGGGCGCCACCCAGATTTTAATAGAGTGCAATTAAAAGCACTATATCAGTGCAGGTTGTGATTCTGCACCGGCACAAGTGACCTTTTACCGATCAGCTTAATAGCCACAGAAGGTCCGAGGAATGGTCGGTATTTGAAACATCAACAGATTTGTGTTCACTCAGCTGAGGCAGCTCCGAGGCACTACTGCGCGTCTTGAACGATTTGTACCGTTGACTGATTCACACGGATTTAGCCAACATAACTAAATTTGCGATACATATAATTAACTATGGAAGTTTCAAGGCAGCGTCTTGTTTTAAAATGAGATCAGAGTTGACAGGAATCGCGACTATCCTTAAATTCTGCTGTGCCTCCAATGAAGGGAATGTTCTGACTTGTGCTGATTTATTGGCACAGCAGAGTCCTTTACAAAGCAAAGCAAAAGAAGGTGAAAGGTGAACAATCCTTCATGTGTCTGCAGCCTGCGTGGAGTGGGAAGGGGGTGGGGTGGAAGGGTGAAGCTTTAGCCTTTTATCTGCATCTTTTAATTCCACCAGTTCAATTTGTAAGATGTCTTCTGGTGTTGGCTGGGAGGTTTTATTGGTTGATAAACTGTAGATGCTTTTGACTTGTTAGCATAATGGAAAAGGAAAGAAGCAACAAAACAAAACGCTCTTGGCGGATAAGGTGAAATGAAAATGACAGTTAAATTAGAGGAATTAGACCCCGGTGCAAATCATTGGTTCACAACAGGAATATGAAAACGTGGCACACACACAGCAGTGACGCATATAGAATTTTTGCTGGGTCCAAAAAAGATTGCAATTTAACCTTCAATTAAGAGTTGTAAAAGAGGAATTTGTTCCAGTTTGATTCGTAATCTGTTGATCTCAGTGAGAAATTCAGCTACGACTGTGACAGAGGACAGCACGTCAGGCGGTGTGGATGGTGGATGTGGGGGTGGGGTCCGGTTCGCACATAAAGGTGTTTGAGGAGAACAATGCTTCATACTGAAGGTGCAGCAGTTGTTCCTTTACACGAAGGCTGAAGCAGAATTGATGATAACGTTTGCAGTAATCGAAAATGTGTGCAGCGTTTTCATTTAAACCAAGACTGCTCTCTCCCTCAGATTGTCCTTGTCGGAGCGATGTTATTATTCAGAATTCATATACCTGTTGGTAACTCATCAGCTGAGACAGTCAATTTTTCCTTGCAGTGAAATCTGTAATTTTATGCTGAGCCCTAAAGTAGCCCAAGCAATTAGACTTCATTCGGACGTCTGTCTGATGTTAAGAGGAGAACGCAACCTCGATAAATTATACAAGTTACATTATTCAAAAGTATAGATTGGTTTAAGTTATAATAAACAATCATCCTTTCATTTTAAGGTGGCAGAACAAGATCCGAGATTCCTGATCGCCTTCCTTTTTGTGGTGCTAATCCGCCCCCCCTTCCTTTTCCTGGTGCTAATCCCCACCCCACTGCCCCATCACAACCCCTTTATTGACCCACCTAAGCACACTGGTGGTGAGGCAGTGGCCTGGAATCCATGGCCCTGAGGTTGTGAACAGCGCTATATGAATGCAAGTCTTGCTGTTCTTTCTTTGACTCATGCTCCAGTAAGGTTGGGTGTTGGATTTCACGAGGATTTTAACTGTTGGCCACCCTAATTTTTTGCAGCCGATCTATGGAAACCCCAGGGAAACTTTTCCACTCAGGATACAGTAGGCCACCAGGAGAACAAACCCCCCACTGCAAATTCCATCTCCAAATTCTCATTTCCTGGCAGTATCTTCTGAGGGGAAAGAGCTGAAAACAGACGCCTATTGATGTACCATCAATTGGACTCGAGACACGATGAAGATCCAAACTGTGGCTTTAATCAGCTAGTTGTTAGCCCGGTGGTCGACTACAGAGAAAAGGCCGACCGCCAGGAACTCTGGGTACTTATACCCCGCCTCGGAAGGGGGGTCTACTTGCCTCTCAACCAATTGGTGAGCAGTCACTTGACTAGTCCCAGCCAATCGGACGAGAGGCACATGACCAGCCAGAGCCAATGGGAAACGCATGCTCTGCACCAATGGCAGTGCTCACATTCATACCACTACACCTATCATCTCCGCTGTCTTGTTAGCTTGTTTTGATGGAATCATGCACATGTGATGCACATGCACCCAATGTGCTGTTTTCCAAGCAGCCAGTTTGTACAGCAACAATGAGAGCAATGGAATTCCAACAAAACACTGTGGATGCTGTAATTCTGACATTGAAACAGACGATGCTGGAAAATGTTCAGCTGGTTAACCAGCAGCAGTGGAGAGAGAAACAGAATTAAACATTTCAGCTTGATGCCCGTTTAGTCAAAACTTGGATTGTGATGCCCTCTACAAAGGGAAAATTGTCCAGCAATGTTTTTATTATATATTTATTCATGAGATGTGGGTGTTGCTGGGCTAGGTCAGCATTTATTACCCATCCCTAATTGCCCTTGGGAAGATGGTGGTGAGCTTCCTTTTTGAATCCTACTGGTGTGTGGGCTAGTTTGAAAGGAGCATTGTAAAGGTACAGTTGCAGTTTATTGAATTATTTCCATTTTCTTTGAGACACGATGAGACCTTGCTTTCCCTGTAGGTTCAGTGCAGAGAGTTCGACAGTGCTGTGCTTTAATGTACAAACCAGGTTGAATGCCACTTTTGGGCATTCTGGAACAAAAAAATAATGGCCAGAATTAGTTTTTAAAATTTGAAGATCTGTCTCAGGCCCATTTCTCATTGGCTGCAGCGCCGAGATTCACCCCGCTAGTCACCGACACTTTTTTTGCCATTTCTTTGGGCATCGGGGTGTCTTCCCTTTTTAAAAAAATAAATTTAGAGAACCCAATTCATTTTTTCCTATTAAGGGGCTATTTAGCATGGCCAATCCACCTACCTTGCACATCTTCAGGTTGTGGGGGTGAAACCCACGCAAACACGGGGAGAATGTGCAAACTCCACACGGACAGTGACCCAGAGCCGGGATCGAACCTGGGACCTCGGCGCCGTGAGGCAGCAGGGCGAACCCACTGGGCCACCGTGCTGCCCTGTCTTTCCCCTTTTGAGGCCAGATTTTAGTTGATTACCTGCTGGCAGGCTGAGAGCAGCTCCTCACAGATTAGGGTGCCATTTTGAAAGGCTGCCCTGATCTCTGGATCCACCCTTTCAGCCCCCTCCCCCAGCTTTCAGGAACCCCCCTTCACCCCTACCCCAACCTTCTCATGGCCCCATCACCCCCCCTCACCCTCCTGAAATGGAAAATCCCCCCCCCCAGGGCTGACCCCTGGCAGTGCCAACCTGCCACCTGGGCACCTTCACACTGTTCGCCTGGCATCATCACTCAGGCATCTTGGCAGTGCCAAGGTAGTTATTCTGGCAGTGCCAAGGTGTCCAGGTGCGAGGGGAAGTATCAGGGTGCTACCCTGCCTGGCCCCAATCACTTGGGAGTCTCTAACAGCATTTGAGACCCCCTCCCCACCTAAGGTGCCATCATGCCTGGTCCACATTTGTGGGAACCAGTGCTAAACGATGCCCTGTGGAGGTCTTGCAGGTCTGACCGTTGATTCCTGGGCGCCGGGTGAAAGCAGTGTCCAGATATTGAAATGAAGAGCCAAATGGATAATTATAAATATGCAGATTTGGAAGGGCAGATCGTGGCCGGCAAAGAGGGTTCGGTGACCCGTGATCGGCCCAGTGTCCGGTGCAGAGCCCGATTTAAGGCTGTCATGCGATTCACGCATTGCGCCGGATCAGCACCAGGCACCAGGCGCAACGCAGTTGCTGAATCGCGGCCTCAGTAAATATTGTAAAGTGCATTGTATTCTAGTAAAATACTAATTTGCAACACTTTTTCATCAGGAATATATTAGGTAAAGGGTGAAGTGACAGACTGCAGTCACGTTCATCTTATTACCTGTCACCCCCACACTCGCCCTCAGTATACAATTTTGCACATGGTAAGACACCATTGCCTATTGTGATACTTTACAGAGCCATTACTTAAATTACAGAAATTTCCTTGGCTTTTGTCCTTGAAATGGATTTGTGAGGTTGTATTCAAGGCAAGAACTCTCTCAGATTAATGTACAAAGCTTTTGACTTAAGAGTTTGGAGCAAGAGCGGTTTGATTGGTGATGTTTGATGAGACCAGCATTCAAATTGGTGAAACCTTGATCTTAATTGACTTGCGCGCAACAAACCATTATTTTTATCTCGGTAATTACACAAATGTTTTTTGTTTTATTCAGCACTGGGTGTGTACAGTTAACAATTGACAATTTTTGTAACCGAGCCGAAGCACTCCAATTACATAAAAGCAGCAAAGTGAAACATTGGATCATAAATCCTGGTTTTGTACTTTGTGCCATGGTGTGATTAATTTTGAGGCCCTAAAGCAGCATTTAAGCAGCAGCAACAATAATTTGCATTCATATAGCAACTTTAACATTCAAATCCCACCATAGCAGCTGGTGGAACTTAAATTCAACTAATTCAGTTGCAATATAATCTAGTCGCAGGAATGATGAGCATAACAATTATCATCAATTGTTTGTAAAAAATCTACCTGGTTCACTCAGAGAAGGAAATCTGCCATCATCACCTGGTCTGACTCCAGATCCACCTGGTCTGACTCCAGATCCACCTGGTCTGACTCCAGACCCACAGTTTATGTGTTTGCCTATGGCTCTGCTATGGCCAGTTCAGCAAGCCACTCAGTTCAAGGGCAATTCAGAATGGACAACAAATGTGGTTGGGTGGAGGTATTAGCGTAGTCACTGGACTGGCAATCCAGAGATCTAGTGCAACTCCCCAGGGATTTGGGTTTGGATCCCTCCCACCCCCACCCCACAGCCAATGGTGAAATTTGGATTCAATAAAAATCTGGAATGAAAAGTCCAACAATGGCCAGGAGACATTGTTGTAAAAAGAAAGCATTCTTGTCTCACGACAGACTGAGGAAACAAAAAGCCCCTGGGTAACAAGCGTCCATACGAGCATCCTGTTCTGTCACTACGGCGACCGGATTGTAAGTCTGACTAGTAATGGTAAACTATACCTATCCTCACTTTGCTGACTAAGAATCCTTTGTAAAAGGAGTTGAGGTTTGAGAAATCTCAGTCCCTTAGCCTAACATTTTAGGCTCATGATAAAGCTGCACACAGTCCAGACATAATTTGATACAAAGTTGGCAACTCACTGAGGAAAGCCTTACAGGTGAGCACTGTGCAGTTAAACAATTCTTAAATATGCAGCAGGTGCTGTTCTTATTGTTTTTGGACACAGGCATGTTGCCAAGAATAGAAATAGCTTTATTCTGTGTTTGATACAAGGAGGACTTGATGTTCAGCCCAGAATCAGAATATGCTCCAGCCCCCAGGATTCGCATCTCTAAACTTGATAGGGGTGAAAAAAAAATATTTTAAGGATAAAATGTCCATGAATCTTTTTCAAAATAAATTTAGAGTAGCCAATTATTTTTCTTTGCCAATTTAGCATGGCCGATCCACTTAACCAGCACATCTTTGGTTTGTAGGGATGAAACCCACACAGACATGGGGAAAATGTGGAAACTCCACACGCACAGTCATCCAGGGCCAGGATTTGAACCCGGGTCCTCAGCGCCGCAGTCCCAGTGCTAACCACAGCGCCACATGTCACCCATGAATCTTAATCAGTATCCATTACATGATAAGATGAGTTAAATCTCTTTGAAAAAAAATAATGATTTTAATCACATCTGCCTGCAGTTGAATAATCATTTTTTTTAAACAGGAGCAGAACAGACATTTTGAACAAACACCAACTTTCTCTCTGTTTTTGTTTTTGACCAGGATGGCAAGCTCCGAGAACTGTTGGATGTTGGAAGTCAGGGAAATCGCTTGGAGACCAGGATGGTTACCGTGGTTTATGGCCCAGACTTGGTCAACATTTCCTATCTCAACTTCATGGCCTTCCAGGAAGATGTAGCGAAGGTACTTGCACATTCCAAAATTCTCATGCTCCATCGCAGTCAGCCATGTTTGGAATGGTGGCATTGTATTTCTGTGGCTCCTGAATACAAGCAGTTGCTATTATCACTGTTGGCTTAAAGTGAATTGAAAGACAGCTTGCCTAGCGTCAGACCTTTCAAACCTCAACATGATGCCGCAAAATCAGTTCCAAATTTGAAGAGTCCATTTTGTTTTAAAAAAAGGATATCATCATATATTATTTCCAATTCTTATTTTCTATTATTATTATTTTTTGATTGGGTAAGATAGTTTGCTTTCAACTTGAATGCACTCCCTGAAATGTTGGTGATGCAGATTCAGTGACATTAACAGTCCAGTGGTAATGAAGGCTAAGCTGTTAACTTTCACTGTTAATATTCCACTGGCACTGGCAGCAACTTCGGGAGTTTGCACATGCACAGAATAATATGGAGATACAGAAATTTCCACCACTGATTCTACCCTCGACCAGCGATTGTGCTGTTGATGTCCCTCCTTATCTCAATCCCTGAACAATTAGGAGATGACAGAAACTGACATTGTTTCCATTATTAGTCTCACTGAAAAAGTTACAACTTGTTGAATGAGGTGTTACTGGGTTTATAATAGTGATGTAGCATCGCAATTACTGCTAAACACCCACATTCACCCTGGAATGCAAATCTCTCCTTTTATAAGATTGGATAATTTTGAAATAAAAACTATATTTTAAAGTATTTTAAAATTATATTTGAGTTTATATCTTAATCCAATCAAAATTAATTATTTATTATTTTATTCTCTGAAAATATAGATTAAAAGTGCAAGGTTATTTTTAACTTCCTGGTTTGCTGTCTGTGTGAATAATTCAAAGTGATTGGCTGCTTTCCCTATTGAGAGTCATAAAGGTCACAGCATTAAAACAGGCCCTTCGGCCCAAATTGTCTATGCAGGCCAGTTTTTACCACTAAGCTAGTCCCAATCGCCCGCATTTGGCCCATATCCGTCTATATCCAGCTTTCCCATATAACTGTCTAAATGCTTTTTAAAAGACAAAATAGTACCCTCCTGTACTACTGCCTCTGGCAGCTCGTTCCAGACACTTACTACCCACTGTGTGAACAATTTGCCCCTCTGGACCCGTTTGTATCTCTCCCTTCTAACCTTAAACCTATGCCCTCTAGTTTTAGACTCCTCTACCTTTGGGAAAAGATGTTGACTATTTACTCTATCTATGCCCCTCATTATTTTATAGACCTCTATAAGATCACCACAAAGTCTCCTACGCTCCAGGAAAAAAATCCCAGACTATCCAGCATCTCCTTATAACTCAAATCACCAAGTCTCCCGGTATCATTCTCGTAAATCTTGTCTGCACCCTTTCTCGTTTAACAATATCCTTTCTATAACAGGGTGACCAGAACTGTACACAGTATTCCAAGTGTGGCCTTACTGATGTCTTGTACAACTTCAGCAAGACATCCCAACTCCTGTTTTTAATGTTCTGACCAATTGAACCAAGCATGCCGAATGCCTTCTTCACCACCCTGTCCACATGTGACTCCACTTTCAAGGAGCTATGAACCTGTACCTCTAAATCTCTTTGTTCGATAACTCTCCCCAACACCTTACCATTAACTGAGTAGGTTCTGCCTCGATTCAATCAACAAAATGCATCACCTCACATTTATCTAAATTAAACTCCATCTGCCAACCCAAACGGGGCGTGACATGGCCAGAAGATGCCAGAAGAGGTCTTCCTGGGCTTCCCGACAGCCATTGCGCCTCTCGAGATCTAACCAGATCTCGCAAGACGTTGTGAACTGGATCCCACCCACAGTGAGGTGTCTGATCGCATGGCCACCTGGCACCTACTGGCCTTGCCAATGAGACCCCAACCAGGTGCCATTCAGTACTGATCCCCATAAATGGGAACCAGGCAGAATGGTACTTGGGGGGAGGGGGAGTCTCCCAGGCAATCTGAGGCCCCCGGGTGATTGGCCTCTGGCCAGGTTGGCACTGCTGGTGCCATCTGGGAACCTGGTAGTGCCACCAGTGTGCCAGGCTGGCAGTGCAAACATGCCAAGCTGGCATTGTGCCCGCAACACAGATTGGGCCGGGGTCTGCCCTGCCCATACGTGGGGGGTGGGGGGTGTGAGGGGCTCAATTTGGGGCATTGCTGGAGTCCGGGGGTTGCAGTGGGGGATCTTGAGATTGGGGAACCATTTTAAAATCGTGTCCCAAACCCTTCCTACACTGAGCAGTTTCCACTCATCGGATGTCCTCAGTGCAGGAAATACGGCAAAGTGCGACCCAGAACAGAACTCTGTTTTATTTTGGTTAGATTGCGCCCTATAAATGCACACTACCAACAGAAAGAAGTACCACTGCTAAAATGGTATAGAGGTAGAAGTTTTCATGTTGCCACAGTTAATTGTCCTTTTTTTAAAATGTTTTTATTGATTTTAAATTTTATGATACATAATTCCGTCATCACTGAAAAAGTCAAAGTTTGTACATTTGCATGGTTCCTTCTGGGGTTTTGACCCCCTACCCCCTCCAAACACAGGGTGAGGCAAGTGTACATATGTATGTGTCTGTCCATGGGTCCTGTACGCACTTAAAGTACTCCCCCATGATGAGCCAGTGTTTTTCTATGTCGGGGATTTCTCCGTGGTCTTCTTTATGAACTCTGCGTGTGCATCATCCCAGTTGGGAGCGTACAATCAGCAAGAACTACTGGTGCCCCTTCCAGGACACTGATGACCAGGATATACAGCCCCCAACCCCCGGCCTTCAACAAACCCCACTGCTGCAAACACCACACTCGCATTAAGTAGCATGGCCACCACCCCTAGCTCTGGTCCCGTAGCACAAAGAATACGTCTGTCCCACCCACAGTTCATCCCCCTCTCCCAGGCACGCATCCCAGAGAAAGACTATGTCAGCTTTCATACTTTTCAAGTGGGCACAGACTCTGGATCTTTTCACTGAGCCGTCACGTCTCCCGACGCTCCAAGAAACCACCCCGATGGGGGATGTCTGTCTCTCCCCCCCCACCCCCCAAATCTCCTGTGGGACCAACCACACCCATCCTGTGGACACGCCCTGCACTCTGGGGCTGCCTTCTGCCAGCGGGCCGTCCAAAGTGGCCACCACACACACCATAAGGCTTGGTCCCTGTGCTCTGGGGTTTACGTTTGCCCAGGGGCCACCAACTTTGTGTACGCCATGTGGGTGAGCTTCTGCACTATGGGGTTTCCCTTTATTTCGGGACCCTCCAAAGTGGCTGTTTACAGTGCTTTTGTGTTCCTTACTTCCATGTACGATCCGTCGTATCAGCCTAGAGCCCTTGTCCTTTTGTTCCTCTTTGAGTCTTTCCTCCCCCTTCCCCTTAACTCTATTGTTGTAGGGCAGCACGGTGGCCTAGTGGTTAGCACAACCGCCTCACGGCGCTGAGGTCCCAGGTTCGATCCCGGCTCTGGGTCACTGTCCGTGTGGAGTTTGCACGTTCTCCCCGTGTCTGCGTGGGTTTCGCCCCCACAACCCAAAATGTGCAAAGTAGGTGGATTGGCCACGCTAAATTGCCCCTTAATTGGAAAAAATAATTGGCTAATCTAAATTTAAAAAAAAAAACTCTATTGTTGTTCACTCCCCCTTCCTGTTATCCACTCCGCTCCTGTTCACCCCCTAACTACCCCCCCCCCATTGGTGGTGTTCATCACCGCAGTTACCAGGCACTCTCGCCCCAGCTGAAAATGCGGTGCAGTCCATCACTCGTACCTCCAGGCGCTAGTTTTTCCACAAGCGTGGTGGCGGCCTAAGCCTCTCCTTCTCCCACTACCTGTCTTTTCACTCTTCCTCCTCCTCACTCCTAATGTTCTGCATCCTAATGTTCTCGTCCCCACCTATCTGAGCCTTCGCACCCACATGCACTCCCGCACAAATCGTCCTTTAAAGTCTCAGTTTGCCAGGATGTCCACTTCATCTCTGGCTTTGCTGTTGCCTTTCCAGCCGTCTTCATGGAGGAATTTGTCCGCCTCTGTAGGAACAGTGAAATAATGTTCGCTCCCCTGGAAGGTGACCCATAGTTTGGCTGCGTACAGCATTCTGAACTTCACCGCGTTTTTTGTACAGGTCTGGCTTTGTTCTACTAAATTCCCCCCAGCGCTTGGCCAGGTCTGCCCCAATGTCCTGATAGATCCTGATCAGGTGCCCCTCCCATTTGCAGCATCCTGTTTGCCTGGTCTAGTTCAGGATTCTTTGCTGGTCTCTGTACTGCTCAGTAATTATGGCACTCAGCTGTTCCCTGACCCCGGCTTTGGCCCGAGTAATCTGTGGGCCCTGTCTATTTTTTGTCTTGGGAAAGCTGTCTCTCCCCACCAGGTTTCCCAGCATCGGGCCACGTATTCCGTGGGGTTCCTGCCCTCGTTTCCCTCCGGTAGGCCTACTATCCGCATATTCTGCCGCCTCGGCCGATTCTCCTGGTCCTATATTTTTCCTTTTAGGGTCGCCTGTGCTGCCGCCAAACTTGCCACCTCCGATTCCAGTGCAACGATCCCGTCGCTCTGGTCCATTGAGGCTTTCTCCGGCCACTTTATGGCATTTCCCTGGGCCTCCAGCCTTCATTTAAAAAAAAAAGATTTTTATTCAAATTTTTTAACAACAAATTTTCTCCCAACAATAAAATAAAGAAGGCATAGAAACCACCCCCCCCCCCCCCCCCCCCCCCCTCCCGGGTTGCTGCTGAGATTGACCACCCTCTATCACTCCACCAGGAAATCGGGAAAGGGCTGCTGTGGTGAATCACAATCCTAATAATTCACACTGTGTGTTGTGTCTCTGTAAGCTCGGTATACGAGCAGTTGTGCGGCTCTGCCCATAGGGGGAGATGAGGAGTTTGTACTGGGCTCCACCCATGGTTCCGCCCATGGCTCCTCCCACTAACTGGAAGTATAAAGATCTGCAGTTGTGAGCCTGCTGCCAGTTCATCTCGTCACAGGCAGGCTCAATTGTAAGACTATTAAAACCACTGTTCACTTCCAACCACGTGTCTTGTGAATTGATGGTCACGTCAGCTGCCACCGCCGGAAGAACCCTTGTACCGACCCCCTCAGGGCAAACTTGACCCTCTCCAGTTTGATGAACCCGGCCATGTCGTTAATCCAGGATTCCAGGCTCAGGGTCTTTGCGGCCCTCCACTGTAAAAGAATCCTACGCCGGGCTACTAGAGACGCAAAAGCCAGGATACCGGCCGCTCTCGCCTCCTGTACTCCCGGCTCTGATGCTACCCCAAAGATCGCGAGCCCCCAGCCTGGTTCCACCCTGGAACCGACCACCTTGGACAAGGTCCCCGCCACCTCCTTCCAGAAGCCCTCCAACGCCAGACACGCCCAGAACATGTGGGTGTGGTTCGCCGGGCCTCCCGAACACCTGTCACATCTGTCCTCTCCCCCAAAGAACCGGCTCATCCTAGCCCCAGTCATGTGCGCCCTATGCAGCACCTTCAGCTGAATTAAGCTGAGCCGTGCGCAAGAAGAGGACGAGTTCACCCTCCATGGGGCGTCCGCCACGTCCCCTCATCGATCTCCTCCCCTAGCTCCTCCTCCCACTTCGCTTTCAGCTCTTCCACCGAGGCCTCCTCCCCCTCCTGCATCACCTGATAAATTACCGAGATCCTACCCTCACCGACCCACGTCCCCGAGAGCACCCTATCCTGCACCCCCCTTGGCGGCAATAGCGGAAACTCTGCCACCTGCCGCTTAACAAACGCCCTAATGAAATGAAAAATGAAAATCGCTTATTGTCACGAGTAGGCTTCAATGAAGTTACTGTGAAAAGCCCCTAGTCGCCACATTCCGGCACCTGTCCGGGGAGGCTGGTACGGGAATCGGACCGTGCTGCTGGCCTGCTTGGTCTGCTTTAAAAGCCAGCGATTTAGCCGAGTGAGCTAAACCAACCCCTAATCTGCATATACCTGAAAGTATTCCCGGGGAGAGACCCCACTTCCCCTCCAACTCCTCTAAAGTCGCAAACTTCCCGTCGAGGAAAAGGTCCCCCATCTGCCTGATGCCTGCCGTATGCCAACTCAAAAACCCACCATCTATTCTCCCTGGTGCAAACTGGTGATTGCCCCGTATCAGGGCCCACACTGAGGCCTTCACTTCCCCCCTATGCCGCCTCCACTGCCCCCAAATTTTGAGGGAAGCCACCACTACTGGACTCGTAGAATACCTTGCTGGGGGGGAGTGGGAGCAGGGTCATCACCAATGCCGCCTCCAGCCTTCGTGGCCATCAGTGCCTCCGCCACTGCCACCTTGACCGTTGTCCTCATGTCAGCCTTGATGGCCTCTTTGAGTTCTTGTAATTCCTTCATGAGGAACTCCCTCCACCCGCCCACCAGCGATGGGGGGCTCCTTGCGCGGCCTGGTGGTCCTTTTCTGTCTGTCAGGCATCGTTGGGTCCTCATTGCCTTGTGCGTTCGCCATTTCCTCTGTTCGCTTCTCTCGGATTTTGTTACCTTTCACCTCTTTTAAGACCTTGGGACCTTCAACTGCTAGGCATTGTTAGTTCTGCTGTTGTTTGAAGAGGTGAGGGGATGTTTTTTTTTCCAATTCTGGCACGTTATTTTCAATTGAAACTGACTAAATCCAAATTCTCAGGAGGATGAAGTCCATGGTTAATTTTCGTGAAGCCACAAGCGCCAGTTAAAAATATTTTATTTCAACAATAATTATCTTGAAAATTTGCTCCAGTTGAGATACTAAACTGTACAATTTACTGAATTATATTTTTCAGTTTTTAGGATCGAAGAAACGCGTCTATGTTCCTCTCAGGGTTAGGGAGCCTCCTGTAATTGGCTCCCAGTCGGTCATTCAGTGTTGTCATAAGAAACTGGACACATCTCTCTTATTTTAGCCTCCATTCTGACTTTGTTGTCAAAATAACTTCAGGTTTTTGAGTTGAACTTTGTCCTCTCCTGTCCTGGGGCGAAATTCTCTGCAGACCGTCGTAACGCCGATTTCCGGCGAGCAAAATTGGTGTAGATGACTCCGGCGTGGGGGCCTTCTTTAAGGCCGCTATTCTCAGTTCCCGGAGGGGCCAGCAGCGGACTGACGCGATACGCGTCAGTTTCACCAGCTGCGGAAGTGGTGAGACCCGGCGTTTTGGGGGGGGGGGGGAGGAGGAGGAGGAGAGAGACAGCCCGGCATTTGGGGGGGGGGGAGGAGGGGAGGAGGAGAGAGACAGACCGGCATTCGGGGGGGCGGGGGGGAGGAGAGAGACAGACCGGCATTTTGGGGGGGGGGGGGGGGAGGAGAGAGTAATATCGGCATTTTGGGGGGGGGGAGGAGGAGAGAGACAGACCCGGCATTTGGGGGGGGGGGGGGGGAGGAGAGAGACAGACCCGGCGTTGGGGGGGGGGAGGAGGAGGAGAGAGACAGACCGGCATTTGGGGGGGGGGGGGGGAGGAGAGAGACAGACCCGGCGGTGGGGGGTTTGCGGCGTTGAGGTGAGAGGAGAGGGGGGGGGGTTTGCGGCGTTGAGTTGAGGGGGGGGGTTTGCGGCGTTGAGTTGAGGGGGGGTTGCGGTGTTGAGTTGAGAGAGGGGGGGTGGCGTTGGAGGGGGGGCGGCGTTGGAGGGGGTAGGGGTGGTGAAGGGGGTAGGGGTGGTGAGGGGGGGTTGGGGTAGGGGCAGCGGCGTCCAGAGGAGGGGGGCGACGGATGCCCGGGGCCAACGCACCGTCGCCCCTCCTCTGCACGCCGCTGCCCCTACCCCAACCCCCTCCCCTCACCACCCCTACCCCCTTCACCACCCCTACCCCACTCCAACGCCGCACCCCCCCACTAACGCCACACCCCCCCCCCCACTAACGGAGGAAGGAAGGGGGGAGGAGGAAGGAAGGGTGGAGGAGGAAGGAAGGGGGGAGGAGGAAGGAAGGGGGGAGGAGGAAGGAAGGGGGGAGGAGGAGAGAGGGGGGGTGTGTGGGTACCGGCCTTCAGAGGGAGGGGGACGGGGTGTGGGTAGCGGCGTTGGGGGGGGGGGGACCCGGCGTTGAGAGGGGGGGGACCCGGCGTTGAGAGGGGGGGACCCGGCGTTGAGAGGGGGGGTTGCGGCGATGAGGGGGGGTTGCGGCGTTGAGGGTGGGGGGTTGCGGCGTTGCGAGAGATGGGGGGGCGGCATTGGAGGGGGTAGGGGTGGTGGGGAGGGGGGTAGGGGTGGTGGGGAGGGGGGGTAGGGGCGTTGGAGGGAGGTAGGGGTGGTGAGGGGGGGGTGGTTGGGGTAGGGGGCAGCGGCGTACAGGGGGGGGGGCGACGGTGCATTGGCCCCGGGCATTCGTCGCCCCCCTCTCTGCACGCCGCTTCCCCCCGCAACCCCCCCCCCGATGCTGCAACCCGCCCCCCCGATGCCGCAACCCCCCCCATGCCGCAACCCCCCCCCCCCGATGCCGCAACCCCCCCCCCCCCCCCCCCCCCCCCCCGACACTGAACGGCGTCAACCATCATCAATGGTTGACGCAGTTTTAAAGCAACTGTGATTTTCGCCGACGTGACCCGTGGCCACGTCGGCGGGACTTCGGCCCATCCGGGCCGGAGATTTGTGGAAACAAAAATATAATGAAATCCCGCCGGCGCCAGCTGTTTTCAGAGGCTGCCGGCGGGATTTGCACAGCGCCGGTTTTTGGCCGGTCACAGAATTAAAAACCCTGCGGGAGCGGGATTAACGCCGCTGCCGGCCGATTCTCCAACCCTACGTGGGGTCGGAGAATTTCGCCCCTGGTGTCCTGGTGAGCCAAACAGCCCACATGATATGAAACAGAATTGTGTTTTAATACTGCCCTGTTCACAGCCTATCTGCATCATAGAAATAAAAATAGGCAATGCTGGAAGCATTTAGACAATCAGGCAACATTGTTGGAGAGAGAAACAGAGTTGGCGTTGTAGTGATCTTTACATGGCTATGTAAAGAAGGGGCTGATGGGACATGGAAAGACCACTAGGGGGCAGCACTGGCGGGTATAAAGGGGGAAGCAAGCCGCCCTCAAGCTTCTTTGGCTGATTAGACTTGAGGAGAACAAAGGCAGAGATGTAGCTCAAGACTGCTTGTGTGGTCAGGCCTAGTTGTAGTGTATAGAAAAGTTGTAACCTTTCTACTGGTACAGTTCTTAAAGTAAGAGCTCGAGCAGTTATTTAAGTTGTGTTACTGAATAAACTTTATGTAAAACTTCTGGACGACTTTGAGCCTTCTTCCGAAAGCCTTTGCTGTAACTGAATTGAGTAGCACATGTTACCTGCCATACAGGTAACAAAACAGGTGTCACAGGTCAGCAACATTCTTGCCTCTATTTCTCTCTCCATGGATACTATCCTGACCTGGTGTTTCCTGCATTATATGTATTTTTATTTCAGATTTCCATTATTTGGTTTCCCTGTTGCAGGGGACAGTTGAAATTTGTTTTTCTTAATTATTCAGAGCAATTATGTCTCTGAATATCCACTTACTGATGGGGAGGGGGGGGGGGGGGAGTAGTGGGGGAAGTGGTTTTCGAACTGATTATCAGTCCGTTGAACTGTGTTGAATGCTCTTTCATTGACCAACAGTCCTGTTGTTGGATTCGAACCCGGGGCTTCGCTTAACGTCCCAGTGTTTGAGGCGCTACCATTGCACCACAAGGCCTTCTACAGCAGGAACACTTACTTGAGAAGCAAGTAAACAAAGCCTTGCTGCAACTAATCTTTGAAATATGTGCTTTAGACCATTTTCAATGTCAGTGGTGATTTATGTTAATAATGGTTTTTATCTCTTCATCCTGATTTCAACAAATCACAAATTATTCACTGCAAATTATGCAGTTTTCTGAATCTCTTTTTAAATCTCCATGAAGTAATCTCATTTTTCAATGCGACCAACATTCTCAATCCAATACCTTTGAACCATCTGTGCTGCTATTGAGGTAACTGCTTTACACTGAATGGGATGTCCTCATTAATAAAGACTATGAGCAATGCCATTTTAATGTTCCAGTCATGAAGACAATAATAATAATAATAATCGCTTATTGTCACGAGTAGACTTCAACGAAGTTACAGTGAAAAGCCCCTGGTCGCCACATTCCGGCACCTGTTCAGGGAGGCTGGTACAGGAATTGAACCCGCGCTGCTAGCATTGTTCTGTATTACAAGCCAACGATTTAGCCCACTGTGTTAAACCAGCCCCTATACAGCGAGAGTAAGAATACAGTAAGAAAAAATAAAATGATTACATTTATATGGCACCTTGGGGTAAACTCTCTACATCTATTTGTAAAGTTAAAGATCCACAATTGTTTTTAACAGCTTTATCAATTTGGTCCTGCCGCTTTTAGAAATGTCATTATGTGGTCCCTTGGGTCACCCTGCTCTTGCACACCCTTTAAAACGGTGTGTTTGGTTTATATCGCCTTCTTCCTCCCAAAATGCATCACTTCACACAACTCTGCCATAAACTCCAGCTGCCAGTCCCCCAGTTTGCCAAACTACTCCTTTTTCGGTGATCACTTGCTAACGAGTATGATTGTCCACCTAAGAAACTCCATGTCACCGGTCATGAGTTCTGTGGGTCCTTGCGTGGCTGATGATCCCGATCCTAGAGCAGCATCTCCGTCTGTACATTTGGAGGGGTTTCCAGGAGATGGGATTGGTTCTTGGACTCGAGATTGCTGGTATTCCTTTCTCAGACTCCCTTTCTGGATCTCCTCTTGTTGATAGATGTTCTCAAAGAATTGTCCCTTCGTCAGGAGGTCTCCAAGTAGGTCTCTTCTAACAAAGGTCTCTCAGACGTTAATGTCTATGTTGCATTTCTTGAAGTAAGCCATCAGAGTCACTTTGAAGTGCTTCCTTAGTCCTCCTCTTGTTCAGGAGCCTTCTTTGAGCTGGGCAAAGAAAATTTGCTTTGGCATTCGGGACTCTGGTATCCTAAGCAATGACTGGATTCTCCAGTCCCCCAGCCACATGCTTCTTGATGGCGCGCTTTTCACTGGTGGTGGGATTCTATTCTCACGCAGCTTGTCAATGGGATTTCCCATTATAGCCTCCCCACACCAGCGAGAAACCTGCTGGTGAGGGGGGAGGAGGGGTTAGGTGAAAAGTGAATCACAACGGCTGGAGAATTCCACCCCACATGGCATGCCCATCGGATTTGGTCATGGATGATCGTGGCCTCGATGCTGGTGTTCTTGGCTGCTAGAAGGACACTGATGTTAGTACGCCTGTCTTCCCAGTTGATACAGAGAATGCATCTCAGACAGCATTGATGGTACCTCTGCAGGGCCTTGAGATGGCGTCTGTATGTAGTCCACTTTTCTGAGACGTATAGAAGAGTTGGGAGGACAACTGCCTTGAACACGAAGGTTTGAGTATCAGAATGATCATCAAAGACTCTCATCATTAGGTGTCCGAAGGTGGCACTTGTGGATTAGATACGACATTGGATCTCTGCATCAATGTCAGCCTTAGAAGAGAGATGATATTTTCTGTCTCTCAAAGGAGTTCTGTCCTTACTCTGCATAGGTTTATGGCCCAGGTATTGGGTCCATATATTGACTTGGTGGCAGTGAAGAAGCCCATGTGTCGTGCTTATCAGCGAGGAGTTGCAGCTCCTTACCTTTCTCAGTCCACCATTTGTTTCTTGATTTCCCTTGTTCTTCTTTCTTGTTCTCCACCATTGTTGTTTGATGAGCTCTCCTCTTTGCCTTGCTGGTGATGTTTTTTTGCCAGGTGTGGAGAGCTTTCCTCCTCTTGTTGATGAGGTTTTGGATGATACAGTCGTTCTTGTTAAATAGGTCGAGGTGTTTCCTGATCTTGTAGTCGGTGGTTTCTTCATAGCTTGAGATGATGGCCATCTTCAGCTCTCTCCAGTTTTCCTCCACTCCACTAGAATGGACACGTTAAAGATTTTGGAGAAGACATTGTTGGACATTCAGTAGCATGCTTGGCTCTTGAAGCCACTCAACGTTAAACATTTTCTGACCTGTTTCTTCATCTTCCATTGCTTCTGGTGGAGTTTGATGAACATAGAGGAGTGGATGAGCTAGTGGTCTCTCCAGCAGTTACCTGCACTGGTGATGAGGGCATCTTTTGGTCTCGGGATCGGACAATTACATTGTCGATGATGTGTCAATGCTTTGATCGTGCTGATCCTCGGGTTTCCTCCCCAGAAGAAAGTATAACCACGGCCATCTTCCTTTGGCTGCCTTTCGCCTGCTCTTCGACCCTCTTGCAGACCGTGACATTAATGTTGAAGTGCCTGAGTTCACAGGAAACAAGGGCAGTTTTCCCTTCCGGTCAACTGTTTTGCTTGTTATCCATGAGGGTTCGTATATTCCAGCTTCTGAAATTGAGTTTAACTTTGATTTTATGACTGCAGGCAGAAGAGCCGACTGGATTCAGCTTTCCAGTCAGGTTCGAGATGGAAAAGACTATTTTTAGGGCCTCTTTCCTAGTCCCAGGTGCCTCTCTCTGATCACCACAGGGTTTGTTTGTGTGGTGATGCGTTGATTTTCTCTCGGTAGACACTTGGTGCAGAATAGATTTTAACATGGGATGCCATTGCACATAAGCAGACACATGTTCCTTGACAGAGGGTTGGTCCAGTTCCAGTGGCAAGGAAACCTTGACAACCGGGTATCTCTCTACTGCTGCAGCCTTCATCTGCCATCACAGCCGTACGAGTATCTTCCACCTGATGCACTGTTGAGGGCTTATTTTAGATTATGCTTTATCTGGTTCTTCCCCTCCAATGTTACCATCATGGATTCCCTGCCAGGTGTTTAAGACTCCTGCTGGCATCACACTCGGTGTCAACAGGACGCTCAAGCCTCTCCACTATTGGCAAGATGGCAATCCATGGTAGGCCCAGTCTGCCTATGTCTTCTTGAAGTCTTGCTATCCTCCTCACTATCATCTGATTGCAACTTTTGGTTCATCAATAACTATTGGTTGGAACAACGGAAAGGGCTCTCAAGTTCTTGCGCACATATCATGGAAGACCTTAAATCCACCTGACAGCAAATATGGTTTAAAGTTTCATCCAGAAGACAGCAGCTCCGACAGCGCTGCACTCCTTTAGTGCTGCACAGAAGTGTGAATCTAGATTGCGTGCAAAAGTCTTGGGGGCAGGATTTGAACCCACAATCTTCTGACGCAGATGTGGGAATGCAACCGATTGCTGATATTCTGAGCCTACTTCCTGCTACACCTGGTGAACTATGGGGCTTCGAACAGGTGAATCATTGGCACTACCAGGGAATGGGAAGAACACAATGTCTTCTCACCAAGGGATTGGATGGGCACGTTAACAGCCCAAGACTAACTTTCTCTCTGTTTACTGAACTAATGAGAATTGATTAATGCATTTCATTATAAAGCCGTATATGTTAATTGTATATTAAGTATGTTTAAATGAGGGTAGGTGGTGGGCAGTAAACGTCTCGATAAATAGACATTGACTTGAACTGTGGTTTCTGGATAAGGAGGTGCTTCTTATCATTTGTAACTATGTAAATAAATTCTTAAAAACATGTGCAAAGGTGGGCTCCAGTTGTATCATATTAACAATGCCATTCAGCCCCTCAAGCCTGCACCGCTATTCAATTAAATTGTGGCTGGTCTGCTTGTGTTTCAAATTTCACATTCCCATCCATCCCTCGACAACCTTTGATTCCTTTGCCTAACAAGAATCTTATCTACCCCCACCTTATAAATATTCAGTGGCCCCTGACCTCCACCGCCTTCTGAGATAGAGTTCTAAAGTGGCACAATCCTCTGAGAGAAAATAATTCTCCTCATCTGTGTCCTAAAGGGCGGCCCCTAATTTTAAAGCAGTGCCCTCTAGTTCAGGACTCACCCACAAGAGGAAACATCTTTTCCACATCCACCTTGTCGAGATCATTCAGGATCTTACATTCTTCAATCAGGTCACCCCTCAATCTTGTAAACTCCAGTGGAAACACGCCCAGCCTGTCCAACATTTCCTCATGAGGCAACCCATTCAATCCACGTATCAAACAGCTGCCAATGTATTTAAATCCTTCCTTAAATAAGGAGACCAAAACTGCTCATGGTATTCAAGATGTGGTCTCACCAATGCCATGAATAACTGAAGTACAACATCCTTACTTTTATGTTTAATTCTTCTTATAATAAAGGATATCATTCCATTAACCTTCTTAATCACTTGCTGTGCCTGCATACTAACTTTTAGTGACTCATGCACAAGAACACCTAGATCCCTCTGCAGCTCTGAATTCTCTGTTTAAGTTACACTCTGCTTTTATTCTTCCTGCCAAAGTGAACAACTTCACATTTTCCCACATTATAAACCATCGGCAAGGTTTCTTGCCCACTCATTCGATCTGTCTGCAACTGTCTTTTTCACAACATACTTCCCTACCTATCTGTGTCATCTGCAAATTTAGCAACCATGCCTTCACTCCGCTCAACTAAATCAATGAAATAAATTATAAAAAATTGAGGCTCCCGCACAGATTCCTGCGGGACTCCACTCGTCACAATTTGAAAATCAGAAAGAGACCCATTCATTATCCACTATCCACTGTTTTCCGCCAGCCAGCCAATCCATGCTAATATGAGCTTTTATTTTCCACAATAGCCTTTGATGTGGCCTGTTACCATTTGCCTTTTGGAAATCAACTGGCTTTCTGGAATAGAACATTGTACCCCGAGCAGGTGAAATATTTTGTATCACCCATTTCACCAAAGCAAGTTAGGTTTTTAACAGTTTTACTCGTTTCCCCTTAAAAAATTAGGAATGTATAAAATCTAGGCTGTCATAAACCTACGTCTCTTATGCAATGCAGCATTGAGGATAGAGCAAACACATCATTGTTACTGAGCTATCCACAATGCTACCGTGCTGCCCCAACTAATTGGGTACAATTCAGGTCTTTTGATGGATTGATGCATGAAGTGTTGGATAGTGTAGGCTTGCGAGGTGAACATATACCACCAACACTGAGGAAGGTTCAACTTTATTTTATTAACTAACTATTAACTAATCGACATACGAGAACTGCGGGTTTAAACAATGCTAGTTTAAACTGGAGACCTAAGCCTGTCCGAACCACTTGAATCTCTCAGCATGTAGTGTGAGTCTGTGCTAGACTTGATGAGTTCTTGTTGATTGGTCCCAGTGTATGTCCATCAGTATGTGTCTGCACCATGATATGCTGGTGTATATTATGACATCCCCTCCCCTTTTAAAAAAAATGTTGATGTGAATATGTAACAATAAATAGTGTGGGTGTGTGAAGAATGTGCCTAACTAAGTGTGAGGTGCGAAGACATATGTACAAATCTATGTACAGGAAACAAGGCTATGTACAAAGGAAGGTGCCTGGTGCAGATGATTAATATGCAGGAACTTGAACAAAAAACAATGCTATTTACAGATCACTGGAGAACGAATTTGACAGGGAAGGAAAAAATAGCTCAAAGTCCACTTATTTGCAGAGTTCATAAGTTCAGTCTCTGAGGTGGGCGACGAACTCTGGTTGACCGTAAGGGTGGCACACCACTCATCATCCGGGTCAATGCTGTGAATGTGGACGGGTTTGGTGCCATACTTGGGAGACATCCTGTTCGTGGTTATGATGCCAACTTGGAATGGGGCCTGTGGGTCATCGCAGGCAAAGTCGGAAGAGAGATCTGGAGCAGGTTCTTTGATGGCAGGCTGAATGGCCCTGGCATCTCTGCGGGACTGGGTGGACCTCCTAAAAGCAGCAGGTAGGAAGGTCCTGCACAGAGCAGCATAGTGGCCGAGCTTGCCACACTGCAGACAGCGTCGGGTCTTCGCGGGACATTGCCGCTTTAAGTGGGCGGAGCCACAGTTGCCCCACGCCGGTGTGTCGGCACGTTTGTTGCGCCACCGCACATGCACGGGACGATCCAGCGAGGAGTGCGCCTGCGCAAAACGGTCCGCGACATCACCACGTTCGTTGCGTATCAGTGCGGGAGTTTGCAAAAAGCGCGCGAAGTGGCTGCCATCGTCCAGATCCAGACCCTGGAAAGATTTTATTATTTGGACCCGTTGTGCTTCGTAGGGAGCTTGCCGCGCCGTTTCAGCGGCCTGGATGCGGGAGTAGCGCGTGGAGGCGTGTTCATGGAGCACACAGGTCTCAATGGCCGTGGACAGGGTGAGCTGCTTCACTTTTAGTAGCTGCTGGCGCAGGGGCTCAGATTGGACACCAAAAACTATCCGGTCACGGATCATGGAGTCAGAGGTGGACCCGTAGTTGCAGGACTGCGCAAGGACGCGGAGGTGGGTGATGAAGGACTGGAAAGGTACGTCCTTACCCTGAATTCGCTGTTGAAACACGTATCGCTCGAAGCTCTCGTTTATCTCGACCTCGCAGTGGGTGTTGAACTTTAAGAGGACTGTTTTGCACTTGGATTTGTCCTCCCCTCAGCGAAGGTGAGCGAGTTGACGATGTGGAGAGCATGGTCCCCGGCTGTGGAGAGGAAGAGAGCAATCTTCCGTGCGCCCGAGGCAGTTTACCGGTCCATGGCCTCGAGGTACAGCTGGAAGCGCTGTTTAAACATTTTCCAATTTGAGCCCAGGTTCCCGGCAATGCGGAGGGGCGGCAGCAGGCAAACGGAGTCCATTCTGCAGGATGGCGTGAGACTGGTGGAAGGCTGATCACTGGTAGGTAGGTCACAGAAGTACTAAAATCCCTCAACTACTGGTACCATGAAGTGTTGGATAGTGTAGGCTTGCGAGGTGAACTTATACCACCAACACTGAGGAAGGTTCAACTTTATTTTATTAACTAACTATTAACTAATCGACATACGAGAACTGCGGGTTTAAACAATGCTAGTTTAAACTAGAGACCTAAGCCCGTCCGAACCAGTTGAATCTCTCAGAATGTGGTGTGTGTCTGTGCTAGACTTGATAAGTTCTTGTTCAACTGAGAGGCAGCACCCAGAATGAGCGGGAACCGTGGTGCCCTCTGCCTTTATAGTGTGTGTATTCTAACTGGTAATTGGCTGCGGTGTTTGTGCATGTTGATTGGTCCCAGTGTATGTCCATCAGTATGTGGCTGCACCATGATATACTGGTGTATATTATGACAATGCGGATGCCCCAAATTGAATCACTTTAATGTTAGGGGGCTTTGGATAAGTGCTTCAAAGAGGAACTAAGTACAACTAGAACTGTGATCTTTCTAAAACCATCAATGACTTCTGTTCAAAGACGAATGAAGAATAAACAGTTTTGTCACCATTATGCACCATGAAAATACTGCGACAAAGCGATGATGAGCTTCGGCAGATTAGATTGCGTTCAATGCACTCTCCCTTTTCATATCATAAGTTAATCTGTATCTTAAACATCTTGGGTTTTTCTTTCTCCAAAGACGCCAATGTTGTTGCTGATCTGGAAGTGCTTGAGTTAGATTCCCTTCCTGCTGCACTTCTCTGGTCTAATTGTGTAGTTCATGGGGAGAGAGGTCTGAAGTGGTTCCAATGTGAGCAGTGAGGGCTGTGACCACCGACAGTTCTAAGGGCCCTTATGAAGCCTGCAAGCGACACCATGAGACCGCGTTAAAAGATGAGAAATTCATCCAAACTCAGTTATTGCAAAACTTTCTTTGGATATTTTAAGCACTATATATTATTAGTCGTAACTCAAGCGAAAGTTGGCAAGACCTCAATATAGAGTAGAGCCACTTAATGATTGGAAATTGAAAGCAGCCAACGCATAAAATGCAAGCTTGACTTCAACTATTGTACGTTGAAGTGGCTAATTAAGCAATTGCACTAAACACAATGCTTTATGCTCCTGTATTCAGTGCATTGCATTAGTTTATTGCAAAGTCATTCAACAGATCAAGTGCTGACAGTTGCGATTATACAATTACTTACTGGTACTTATTTAATGTTTCAGGAACAAGTTTCAGAACTCACGAAGAGTGGTAAATGCTTTGTCGTCAGGTCCTTGGCAAGTAATTTGGCTGTAGTTCACCGATCGGAACTCAAGTTGATACTTTTTATTAAATATTATTTAAATTATTTTTGCCTCTCAATTTTTCCTCCTCCTCATCTCCAAGTACACACTTGGATACAGCTAATAAGTGCTGGTGGACCATTCTGCATATCTGCAGCAAATAGAGAGTCCCAGTAGGTTATTCATGGGGCAGCGACTTCAGAGTGGAGACCGACCCTGTACTAATCTGATAGCCTCATGAGTTCCTTTCCCCCTGCAGCCACTAGCAGGATAAAGTCTTTCATTGCATCCGAAGAGCCACTGCATTCAGTTGCTGTGGCCCCATTGGTACTGGGCCTGAGATGAACTAGCTTAGCATAGGCCAAGGGTGAAACTGGTGGTCATGATGTTCTCTGTGAGCCGCAGATCTACCAACTGTGTCACTGAGGGAGCTGGTAAAGTACGGTTTTAAAACCTGGAAAAGGCTCCTGATGCGGGCACAGTTCATGCATGTACCATCAGTATGGATGGCAGGCGAAACATGGTCCCAGGGTTAATCTGGCTTGCTTTAAATTACCTGATCGTGACTGGATTCCCAGCTGAGAAGCTAACACCAGCCTCAGTACTATCAGTGAAAGCAAAAAATAATCCACCAGCATTCCGGTGACCCCTGCTGGAAAATATGAAGATGTCATTCAAGGATAGTACTGGACCCAGCTGTGACTTTTTAAAAAAATATTTTGCAGGATGTTGCGGGCATCACTGCCAGGGCCAATATTTATTGCCCATCCCTAATTGCCTTTGAAAAGGTGATGCTCAGCCACCTTCTTGAACCGCTGTGGTCCATCTAGGTACACCAACAGTGCTGCTGTGAAGGGTGTTCCAAGTTTGATTCAGCGAGGGCAGCACGGTGGCACAGTGGTTAGCATTGCTGCCTACGGCGCTGAGGACCTGGGTTCGAATCCCAGCCCTGGGTCATTGTCCGTGAGGAGTTTGCACATTCTCCCCGTGTCTGTGTGGGTTTCACCCCCACAACCCAAAGATGTGCAGGGTAGGCAGATTGGCCACGCTCAATTGCCCCTTAATTGGAAAAAAGAATTGTGTACTCTTAAATTTATTTTTTTTTAAATTGATTCAGCGACAGTGAAGGAATGGTGGAGTGCCAAGTCAGGATGATGACTTGGAGGGGAACTTACAGGTGATGATTTTCCCATGCATCTGCTGCCCTTGTACATCTAAATGGTGGAGGTTTGTGGGTTTCAAAAGTGCTGTCAAAGGAGCCTTGGTGATTTGCTGCTGTGCATCTTGCTAATTGTACACATTGCTACCAATGTGCATCTATGGTGGAGGGAGTGAATGTTTAAGGTAGTGGATGGTGTGCCAACCAAGTGGGTTGCTTTGTCCTGGATGGTGTTGAATTTCTTGAGTGTTGTTGGAGCTGCACTCACCCAGGCAAGTGGAGTGTATTCCATCGCACTGCTAATTTGTGCCTTGTAGATAGTGGACAGGATTTGAGGAGATCAGGAGTTGAGTTACACACTGCGGAATTCCCAGCATCTGACCTGCTTTTGCAGCCATGGTATTGCTATGGCTGGTCTATTTCCATTTCTGATCAATGGTAACCCCCAGGATGTTAATGTTCATACAGTCAGCCACTTCAGGTAATGATGGGAGAAAACTGGTTAGAAAAGATAATCTAAAATTTATATATCTTTGAAGACCATGATAACTATCAGGGACAGTTCGTAATCTCAATCAGACTTCTGGGATGAGGCAAGACAGGGGATTGCTAAGTAACCAAAACTTCATTCAGATAAAAAGTAGTTTTATTTTTAAATAGAGGGGCTGCATATCTATTTTAATTGGAGAGCGAAAGTTAACCGATTGCACATTTGCTTCAAGTTAATTAAACTTTAGAAAGGCCATTAAACACAGAGAGGCAATGCCCTTTCTCATGGTACTTGAATCAAAACAAAAATGCTCCAATCATTCAGCAGGCCAGTCCGTATCTGAGAGAAAACAGATAAGTTAATAACTTCACATGTGGAGCCTTCTTCAGAACTGGTCAATGTTACTGGTGAACAGAAAGAAGATATAGGAAGAAGCAGAATAAAGGACAGTAGGGGAGCCATGCACGCACACATACGTAAAATACTTTAGTGGGAACTGGAGAGAATTAAATAGTTCCAGTTATATTAATGTGAGCGGCAACATGCAACAGCCCCTTATTTTACTTCTGAACACACTTCAGATCTGTAGCTTTAAATAGTATAAGCCCATAACATCCGGGTTCTCCAGCATTGCATTTAGGGGGTATCTCTATTATTGTAACTCTCTCCAAAGGAAGGAGTCCACATCGGGTGGCAGGATAAACAGGTTTATTTAAATTTGTTACAGAGACTTTTGTACAAACTGCTCTTCCGAGTGAGTGCGACCAGCTTTATACTGAAAGTTTCATTTGGTAAAACTGTGAGGTGGTGTTACTGCACCACATGAGTGATAACACTGATCAGTAGACAGCTTTTATATTAAAGCAATCTTTAGTTTGAACACAGAATTAAGCATTTAACAACAAGGAATAGCTTCAAAGTTAATAGTTACAACATCCTAACTTGCTTCCTGAAACCTGCCTCTACATTCCAATTAAGGAAACCCATATATTTCAAGGTTTGATTCCCGACTTGGGTCACTGTCTGCGGAGTCAGCACGTTCTCCCCGTGTCTGCGTGGGTTTCCTCCGAGTGCTCCAGTTTCCTACCACAAGTCCCAAAAGATGTGCTGTTAGGTAATTTGGACGTTCTGAATTCTCCCTCTGTGTACTGGAATGTGGCGACTAGGGGCTTTTCACAGCAACTTCATTGCAGTGTTAATGTGATCTTACTTGTGACAGTAAAGATTATTATTATTATTTGTTTATCTTGGTGCAGAGTCGTTGGAGGGAGAAACGTTTAGGAATTAACTGAAAACACTTCTGGCCAGCTTCAAGTCCTGTAGGCAACTGCCTTTTCAGACAGACTAGGCCCTTCCCAGTATTCTTCTGCTCACTGTTACAAAACACGCCTTGACCTGTCTCGCCAGGATCAAACACAATACCTCACTTTTACTCACAGCTCTAGTGGTCATGCTATCTGTAACCCAGGTTTTAATAACATCACTGTAAAAATACAAACTACTAAAATATGACGCTTTCTGATATCCATCACACAGCCATGAAATCTGCTATCTTGTTAGCAACCTCCAGCATGCTTGTAATTGACCGTTTAATATTCCTCCTAGTTTGTCCCTGACCGGTCCTTCGACACATAAGGATATCCTTCTGAGCTTGATATAACAGTACTACAATTGTCATATTTTTCCCCATTACCCAATGTAAAACATGTAGACATGTAATTGAATTCAGATAATTTCGTTGGACATAGAATTTACAGCGTTTGTACACAATTTAAGCATGTCAGAATCAGTTCTTCACTCCGTTGTATATTGTTTGATGCATTTGGTGTTATATTAATTTTGTCGCCATATCAAAAACGTATACATTATCTTTGACAGATATTATGTCTATATTGATCTACATGATAGTACAGGTGGCAGAAAGGTGCGACAGTTTCAAACCTTCAAAAGTTGGCATAAGAACTTCTAACACTTGGAAAATACCTTTCTTTATTTGTCTTTCCAGGAATGGACTGATGCATTATTCAGCCTGGCAACAAACCTACTGGCACAGAACAGGTCGAGGGACACTTTACTGCACAAAGTGTAAGTTTGGACACTGTGCTTTGGTTTTGCTTTTATTTCACTGGTTTCAACATTTACTAAAACCCGGATGCAAGCATCACAAGTGTAAAGGTTTGGTACCTTTATTCCCATACGAGCTTGTGGTGCCGTGGGTCGCATCCCTGCCTCTGAGCGAGAAGCTCCGAGATTGAGTCCCACCTCAGGACTTGGTGGCCAAGGAAGGTGGTTCATAACGCGCTCAAACGGGTTCAGTATCAACCTGCTAAATCCTTCCAACACACACACACCAATGGTTGGCAGTAAAAATGGGAGAGGCTCCTGGTCAGCCACTTTTGATGTGGAGTGGCACGCCTCAAGTTATAAGCCTTTGGCGACAGACTAGCGACCTGTTCCAGGAGTAACTGGCAACAGAAACAAATGAAGGTTTGTCTTAGTGCACCATGAGGTGTAGGAAGAGAATCGGAATTTCCACAACGGACTCAATACCCTGGGGTGTAAGTTAACCTATATCATGGTCTAAATTGAATATTGTGGATTTTGGCTCTGTGTGATAGCGTCAAATGAGCAATGACATGTTGCAGCCACTTTACGTCTCTCCTCATCTTTATCTTCATTGACTTTCACTGCTGCCAGTTTGTTATCACATGTTTACACTCGTGACAACCTAATTTCCTTGCCTTGCACTGTGTTTAGGTTTTGTGATCAGTACAAAAGGACCTAAATTAAATATGTTTACTGGAATAATTTGAGGTTCTAGATAACTCGGGCACTGTTATTAAAAAGTAAACTACCGCAAATGGTGGAGATCTGGACTAAAAGCAGGAAGCACGAGTAATGCCTGTCTGGCAGCATCAGTGACAAGAGAGGAAGAGTTAATGTTTCGAGTCATAAGAGATTTATTGGACTCAAAATGTTAACTCTGTTTCACTCAACTCAGTTGCTGCCAGATCGGCTCAGTCTTTCCAGCACTTCTCGTTTTTACTTCAGGTAACTTGGGCATTGGGTAAAAATATTTCAAATTGACAGATTAGGGGCGAAATTCTCCGACTCCCAGCAGGGTCGGAGAATCGCTTGGGGCCGCAGAAAATCCCGCCCCCGCCGTGGCAGAGATTCTCCGCCACCCAGGAAGTGGCGGTGGCGGGAATCTCGCCACTCCGATCGGCGAGGACCCTGCGGTGATTCTCCGGCCCGGATGGGCCAAAGTCCCGCCGCTGGGAGGCCTCTCCCGCCGCCGAGGTTTGAACCACCTCTGTAACGGCGGGATCGGCGGCGCGAGCGGGCCCCGGGGCTCTGGGGGGGGGGCAGGGGGCGATCGAACCCCGGGGGGTGCCCCCACGGTGGCCTGGCCTGCGATCGGGGCCCCCCGCTCAAGCTCCGGGCCAGTGCCCTGGGTGCACTCTTTCTCCACATCGCGCATGCGCCGGTGGTGACGTCAGCGGCAGCTGGCCGCTGACGTCACTGCCGGCGCATGCGCCGACCAGCGAAAGCCTTTCGGCCAGCCCCGCTGCCGGGGGCGCCGGTTTTTTGCGCCAGTCTTCTGGTGCCGACTGCTCCGGCGCGGGGCTGGCCCCCTTTGGGGAGGCCCGAGCCCTGAGTGGTTGGCGCCACTCCCCTATGCCGGGACCCTCCGTCACGCCGGGTAGGGGACAATCCAGCCCCAGATGTGACCATTCTAACAAAAAAATACTCCCGAGGTGGTAGGCTTTTCGGCGGTGGTGCTGTGTCAGGGAAAGTTGATGTTGGGGAAGGAGGTTGATGGCCTGGTTCGAAAGGTGGATATGTCCCAGTTGACCAACTCTCCTAGTCTTGTAACCACCCTCACGACATCGTTCATGCTCCATTACTAACACACCATCAAGCCTCAAGTTGTTCAGACCTGTTTGCTCTGCTTTTGGTGACTTTGTATTTATGTTGAATTCAGTGTTGACTCCCAAAATTGAGGAGAACTATGATTCATACATTCCATTGTATGAAAGGTCACATTAACATCTGTCAATATAGATTGCTCTAGAGCACATTGGACATTAAATGATTTCAAAACAAGGCAGTAAACCATCGTCTGACCAGAATTTACAGAGGTGGAAGCAGCATGGCATGGCGGCACAAACAACCATGTCAAGAAACCCATCCGGTATTTATGGTAACCAGAGAGCAAACAAAGAACATTTTACTTGATTATGGGCGGGATTCTCCGGTCCCCCAGCTGCGTGTTTCTCGGCAGCGCACCATTCGCTGGCAGTGGGATTGGAGGTGGGCACGGCCAGAGCCCCCTGGTCAGCCATCGTTCACCACCCTGGTACGCGGCTCCACACCATCCCTCTCCACCTTAACAGCAGCTCCCCCCGCACCCCACAAACCATCCCCACCTCTGGCACCCCAAGGTTTGGGTGGAACTGTGTGATGGAATGGCAAAATGGCCACCATAGGCAGGAGTCAGACGTTGTCAAGGAATGCAGAGCACCAGAGCTCATTGCAGAGTGAATCGCCATCATCCCATGGACCAGACCCGCTGCTATTGCCAACCCAGGGCCCGCACCCCATAGTGCGGCAGGTAGGAATCAGAGAGGGGTTTGCAGAGTGTGGGGGGAGATGAAGGGCATTGGTGCAGGGAAGGTGGACATGGGAGGAGGTAGTTAGCTGGGGTTTGAGGGATTGTAGGTGTGGGACGGGATGTACAGGGCACCGTTGGCTAGTACCCCAATTGGCAAAACTGGAGTTTGTTAGAGCACCCATGTGCGCTGGCCCTGGCGCACATGTCGTGCGGCCTCCTGTGCTTGCCCCAGGCCATACCATGCCCATTCTGGCCTTCTCCCGCAACCTCCTCGATGGACAAAGCCTGACATTCATCCCCTTCCTCCAGCAAACCCCCGACACATCTGCTGCACAATGTTGTGGAGGACACAGCAGGTGGCCACGATGTGGGAGACACTCCTAGTGCTATACTGCAGGGCCCCTGCAGAACATTCCAGGCACCTGAACCACATCTTCAGGATGTGGATGCACTGTCCGATCACAGTCCTGGTCGCGGCATCGGTGTAATTGTAGCGGGTCTCCACATTGGTCTGTGGTCTCCAGATATGCGTCATCAGCCATGACAGCAGCGGATAACCCCTGTTTCCCAGGAGCCAATCCTTCACCCGGGGGGGGGGGGGGGGGGGCTTGAAGCTGTCAGGAACCATCGTGCGTGCCAGGATGAAGGCATAATGCACACAGCCTGGGTATCGGACGCAGGCGTGCATGATGTACATCTCGTGGTCACACACCAGTGCATGTTCATGGAGTGGATCCCCTTTCGGTTTGTGAAGACCACCCCCTCAGCGCCTGTGCTCTTTGGTGAAATGCATCCTGTCGATCACCCCCTGAACCTGGGGCATCCTGGCGATGATGGCAAATCCCGCTGCCCGGGCATCCTGTTGGGCTCGGTTCACATTGAAGCCAATATATTGTGCCAACCGGGCATATAGGGCCTCCGATAAGGCCTCTGTTACGGTGCAGATGCACTTCTGCACCGAGGTCTGCCGGATCCCAGTCAGGTCTCCGCTGGGATCCTGGAAGGACCCCATGGCGAAAAGGTTCAGGGCAAGCCTCACCCTGATGGCCACCGGGTGTGGATGTCCTCCCCCATACACCCAAGGTTCCAGGTACGCCATGATCTAGCAGATATGCCGTACGGTCTCCCTGCTCAACCAGAGTCTTCGATGGCATGTCCGGTCCGACAAGTCTTCAAGTGATATGCTGCCGGTACATACAAGGCTTGATGCGGCACCTCCTTCCCACTTCCACCTCGGCCTGTTGGGCAGGGGGCTCCCCATCCTCACCGGCTTGCTCCTATTCCTCTTGTACAGCCTCAGTGCATTCCCCAGGGTTAGGGACGCAGGGCACATGGCAACCATTCCTGGTATGATTCTGAAATCCATTGTCTGCAGGAAGTGAATGGCAGATACGGCAGCACAGTGCGTACCCCCATGCCCAACCAGCCCCCCCCCCCCCCCCCCCCCCCCCCGCTCGCCTTTCCCCTGGTACTCTTCCCTCTGCACTGCACCCCTGGCCAAGTCGGTGTCTGGCACCGCAGGGGCCTCTGGCCCAGCACCCGGTCCTGTCAAAAGGGGTGTCAGTGGCTGCCGCTGCCCATGCCAGCAGTATGCTTCACGGCCCCCGTTCACCGCCCTCCTGTCGGGGCTACCATTCCACTTGGGTGGGCCACTTGATGCCCCGCCAGTGGGTGGCGCCCTGTTGTGGGTAGGGGGGGTTGGGGGTTGGTGGGGTGGAAGGAGAGATTGGGCTGGGGGGTGGGGTGGGTGCACCCATATAGCTGGCATCGCTCTACACATCCACGGCCCTCAGTGGGATGCGCAGCAGGACGGCTGCCTTGTAGGCTGCAGCAATGGCAGGCCGTGCCTGGACAACCCGGTCCCGGGTGGACCCCCTAACCCAACGGCCAATCCCCTGGCCACCCCCTGCTAATTCTGCTGGAACTGGCAGATGCCCCTCTCCCCCCAGCGAGCCATGCTAGTGGCTGGACTGGCAGCCCACGGTTGCGCCTCTGGGAACATGGCCTACTTCTCTATTCCACAGCAGTCACTGCGTCTGTAATGAACTCCAATTGGCTTTATTGGTTGTCCAATTGGAGTATGAGCTCCCTCAATGATAGCTCATTGAGGGGGCCCATATAAGCACCTGTGTAGGCTTTGTGAGCCAGTCTAAAGTTGACTGGCTAGCAGCACTGTTTGTAGCTGCTCCTGTAATATGGTTATTGTAAATAAATATTGGTGTGGTGACGGAACTCCTGCCTCCCGTGGATTACTACAGCGTCTGTTTCTCGATTTTTAAAACCACAAGTGAGTCTCACCATCGGTAATTCCTCCTGGCGGAGGCGGAGCACCTCAGGAGCCCCGGAGAATAATGGGACAGGCCAGTTAATGATATGCCAACGGCGTTTACTGTATGTGCAGCTCAGAACACATTCATGCTGCTGTTGAGGCACCAGAGCATGGCATTCCATCGGGTGCCTGGCGTCAGTCTCGATTTTTCAGCTGACGTGCGATTATCTGCCCAATCGTGCCCCACGATTCCGCCGTCGCTGGATGGAGAATCCCACCCCTTGTTTTAACCAATACAACTACACCACAGGATGTCAGTTTTTCTCAAACAAAACACAAACTTTATTGTACATAGAACACATTAAACAAAGCGAATATGATTAAGTTAACATTATAGCTTAAACCCACTTTTTCTTGTTCCGTTCAAATCCTGCCAAGAATCACCCTAAACCTATGTCCCCTAGTAATTGATCCCTCAGCTAGGGGGAGCAAGTCTTTCCGGTCTAGGCGCCTCATCATTTTGTTCACCTCAATTAGGTCACCCCCTGCCCCCCTCCCAGCCTCCTCTGTTCTATAAAATAACCCTAGTCTACCCAATATCTCTTCAGCCCTGGCAACATGCTTGTAAATGCCTTCCATATTCCCTCCAGTACAATTATGTTCTTCCTGTAATCTGGTGAATGTGTGCAAAACTCAAGCTGTGGCCCAATCAGCATTTTAGACAGTTACATTACATTCCTGCTTTTGTATTCAATAAAGGAAAGCTTTCCATACATTTTCTTTTCCTCCTTGTCCACCTGTCCTGCCACCTTCAGAGACCTGTGGACATGCACTCCAAGGACTCTCGCTTCCTCAACCCTTCCCAATATCCTCCCGTTTATTGAGTATTTCCTTGCTTTGTTTGCCCTTCCCACTTTCTGTGCTCTGAACTAAACTATTGATATCATTCAGGAGTTGACAGCTATTATCTTTACTATCAACTATACGGCCAATTTCTGTGTCATCTGCAAATTTCCCAATCATGTCTTCCCCATTTAAGTGCAAGTCATTAATATATACAACAAATAGCAACGGTTCCAAGACTGAATCCAATGGAATGCCACTGAAAACCACTCACAAAAACATCCTTCAGCCATTACCTTTTGTTTCCTGTCACTGAGCAAATTTTGTATCCAACTTATCATCTTCCTCTGTAATCTTCTGGTCAAATGCCTAACTAAACTCCATGTAGACAACATCATAAAAGTTATTTGCATCTGTCGGGACACCTATAAGCATATCACAGTCCTCCAGTGACCACTTTAATTCTCCTCAGCTCCAGCCATCCTTGGAGGTAAACCTTGCATTTTCAATCCCTTGACTATAGATAACCCAGTCTCTTATTTTGGTAATGTTTCCAATACTTCCAAGCTAATCTGCTGGTTGCTTTATGTGCCACAAGACTTTGTGAGGACCATTGTAGATGCTTCCACTATTTTCAAACTGAACAATCTTCCAACTTCTGTACACATACACACAATTCAAACTGAGATTAAGCCTCACAGGCGTTGCATGTGGTGAATGATGAAATTATTTATTTTTTTCCTCTGCTTACAGTGTCGGTATTTCTAACTATAATTTATTTTGGCTCTTTTCTCTCGCTGAGTTGCAAACTGAGTTCCAAGCTGGAACTTGAGCTTGGGTGGTTCTGTGGCGCTTTATGTAACCTGAACCACTTTGAGTCTGTCCAACATCTTGGTTTCCAAATCTCAGGTTCAAGTTTGTCTTTCCGCTCCATGTTTAACTTAGCAGTTTACATTTTTAATTTCTGTTTTTGGTCAGATCATGTATTGTTTAAATTTCCCTTCCAGTTGTTTAATAGCTCTATCCCTTCTATTCTGACCTCCTAAGTGTATTAACCTTCCGGGTGGTGAAGATCAAGGAGAAATGGTAAGCGGAGTTGGGAGGGGAGATCAATTGGGGAGTATGGAGTGAGGCACCGCGTAGAGTAAACGGGACCTCCTCTTGTGCAAGGCTGAGCCTGATACAGTTTAAGGTGGTGCACAGGGTGCATATGACTGGGGCGAAAATGAGTGGGTTCTTCAGGAGGAGTGAAGGTGAGTGAGTGCCTTTAAGTTTGCTTACCTTTCAGCGGGATCAGGGTTTGAGGTAATATCAGGTAAGCTCTTCCTTTCTTTTTCTTTTTCTTGTTTTTTTTTAATCTAGAGGGGATGTCAGGGAAGGCAGTACAATGCTCCTCCTGCAGAATGTTTGAGGTGAGGGACGCCGTCAGTGTCCCTGCTGATTTCATCTGTGGGAAGTGCACCCAACTCCAGCTCCTCAAAAACCGTGTTAGGGACCTGGAGCTTGAGCTGGATGAACTTCGGATCATTCGGGAGGCAGAGGGGGTCATAGATAGGAGCTTCAGGGAAGTAGTTACACCAAAGACTGGAGATAGATGGGTAACTGTAAGAGGGACTGGGAAGAAGCAGTCAGTGCAGGGACCCCCTGCGGTCGTTCCCCTGAGTAACAAGTATACCGTTTTGGATACTTGTGGGGGGGACGACTTACCAGGGGTAAGCCATGGGGTACGGGCCTCTGGCACGGAGTCTGTCCCTGTTGCTCAGAAGGGAAGGGGGGAAAGGAGTAGAACATTAGTAATTGGGGACTCAATAGTCAGGGGCACAGATAGGAGATTTTGTGGGAGCGAGAGAGACTCACGTTTGGTATGTTGCCTCCCAGGTGCAAGGGTACGTGATGTCTCGGATCGTGTTTTCCGGGTCCTTAAGGGGGAGGGGGAGCAGCCCCAAGTCGTAGTCCACATTGGCACTAACGACATAGGTAGGAAAGGGGACAAGGATGTCAGGCAGGCCTTTAGGGAGCTAGGATGGAAGCTCAGAGCGAGAACAAACAGAGTTGTTATATCTGGGTTGTTGCCCGTGCCACGTGATAGTGAGATGAGGAATAGGGAGAGACAGCGATTAAACACGTGGCTACAGGGATGGTGCAGGCGGGAGGGATTCAGATTTCTGGATAACTGGGGCTCTTTCTGGGGAAGGTGGGACCTCTATAGACAGGATGGTCTACATCTGAACCTGAGGGGCACCAATATCCTGGGGGGGAGATTTGTTAGTACTCTTTGGGGGGGTTTAAACTAATTCAGCAGGGGCATGGGAACCTGGATTGTAGTTTTGGGGTGCGAGAGATTGAGAGTAGAGAGGTCAGGAGCACAGTTTTGACTTCGCAGGAGGGCGGCAGTGTTCAGGTCTGTGGTTTGAAGTGTGTCTATTTCAATGCCAGGAGTATACGAAATAAGGTAGGGGAACTGGCAGCATGGGTAGGTACCTGGGACTTCGATGTTGTGGCCATTTCAGAGACATGGATAGAGCAGGGACAGGAATGGTTGTTGCAGGTTCCGGGGTTTAGGTGCTTTAGTAAGGTCAGAGAAGGGGGCAAAAGAGGGGGAGGTGTGGCGCTGCTAGTCAAGGACAGTATTACGGTGGTAGAAAGGATGCAAGATGGGGACTCTTCTTCCGAGGTAGTATGGGCTGAGGTTAGAAACAGGAAAGGAGAGGTCACCCTGTTGGGAGTTTTCTATAGGCCACCTAATAGTTCTAGAGATGTAGAGGAAAGGATGGCGAAGATGATTCTGGAAAAGAGCGAAAGTAACAGGGTAGTTGTTATGGGAGACTTTAACTTTCCTAATATTGACTGGAAAAGATATAGTTCGAGTACATTGGATGGGTCGTTCTTTGTACAATGTGTGCAGGAGGGTTTTCTGACACAATATGTTGACAGGCCTACAAGAGGTGAGGCCACTTTGGATTTGGTTTTGGGTAATGAACCAGGCCAGGTGTTAGATCTGGAGGTAGGTGAACACTTTGGAGACAGTGACCACAATTCGGTGACCTTTACGTTAGTGATGGAAAGGGATAAGTATACCCCGCAGAGCAAGAGTTATAGCTGGGGGAAGGGCAATTATGATGCCATTAGACATGACTTAGGATGTGTTGGTTGGAGAAGTAGGCTGCAAGGGTTGGGCACACTGGATATGTGGAGCTTGTTCAAGGAACAGCTATTGCATGTTCTTGATAAGTACGTACCAGTCAGGCAGGGAGGAAGGGGTCGAGCGAGGGAACCGTGGTTTACCAAAGAAGTGGAATCTCTTGTTAAGAGGAAGAAGGAGGCCTATGTGAAGATGAGGCGTGAAGTTTCAGTTGGGGCGCTTGATAGTTACAAGGAAGCGAGGAAGGATCTAAAGAGAGAGCTGAGACGAGCAAGGAGGGGACATGAGAAGTCTTTGGCAGGTAGGATCAAGGAAAACCCAAAAGCTTTCTATAGGTATGTCAGGAATAAAAGAATGACTAGGGTAAGAGTAGGGCCAGTCAAGGACAGTGGTGGGAAGTTGTGTGTGGAGGCTGAGGAGATAAGCGAGATACTAAATGAATACTTTTCGTCAGTATTCACTCAAGAAAAAGATAATATTGTGGAGGAGAATGCTGAGACCCAGGCTATTAGAATAGATGGCATTGAGGTGCGTAGGGAAGAAGTGTTGGCAATTCTGGACAAGGTGAAAATAGATAAGTCCCCGGGGCCGGATGGGATTTATCCTAGGATTCTCTGGGAAGCCAGGGAAGAGATTGCTGAGCCTTTGGCTTTGATTTTTAGGTCATCATTAGCTACAGGAATAGTGCCAGAGGACTGGAGGATAGCAGATGTGGTCCCTTTGTTCAAGAAGGGGAGTAGAGATAACCCCGGTAACTATAGGCCGGTGAGCCTAACGTCTGTGGTGGGTAAAGTCTTGGAGAGGATTATAAAAGATACGATTTATAATCATCTAGATAGGAATAATATGATTAGGGATAGTCAGCATGGTTTTGTGAAGGGTAGGTCATGCCTCACAAACCTTATCGAGTTCTTTGAGAAGGTGACTGAACAGGTAGACGAGGGTAGAGCAGTTGATGTGGTGTATATGGATTTCAGTAAAGCGTTTGATAAGGTTCCCCACGGTCGGCTATTGCAGAAAATACGGAGGCTGGGGATTGAGGGTGATTTAGAGATGTGGATCAGAAATTGGCTAGTTGAAAGAAGACAGAGAGTGGTAGTTGATGGGAAATGTTCAGAATGGAGTTCAGTTACGAGTGGCGTACCACAAGGATCTGTTCTGGGGCCGTTGCTGTTTGTCATTTTTATAAATGACCTAGAGGAGGGCGCAGAAGGATGGGTGAGTAAATTTGCAGACGACACTAAAGTCGGTGGAGTTGTAGACAGTGCGGAAGGATGTTGCAGGTTACAGAGGGACATAGATAAGCTGCAGAGCTGGGCTGAGAGGTGGCAAATGGAGTTTAATGTGGAGAAGTGTGAGGTGATTCACTTTGGAAAGAATAACAGGAATGCGGAATATTTGGCTAATGGTAAAATTCTTGGTAGTGTGGATGAGCAGAGGGATCTCGGTGTCCATGTACATAGATCCCTGAAAGTTGCCACCCAGGTTGATAGGGTTGTGAAGAAGGCCTATGGTGTGTTGGCCTTTATTGGTAGAGGGATTGAGTTCCGGAGCCATGAGGTCATGATGCAGCTGTACCAAACTCTGGTACGGCCGTATTTGGAGTATTGCGTACAGTTCTGGTCGCCTCATTATAGGAAGGACGTGGAAGCTTTGGAACGGGTGCAGAGGAGATTTACCAGGATGTTGCCTGGTATGGAGGGAAAATCTTATGAGGAAAGGCTGATGGACTTGAGGTTGTTTTCGTTAGAGAGAAGAAGGTTAAGAGGTGACTTAATAGAGGCATACAAAATGATCAGAGGGTTAGATAGGGTGGACAGCGAGAGCCTTCTCCCGCGGATGGAGGTGGCTAGCACGAGGGGACATAGCCTTAAATTGAGGGGTAATAGATATAGGACAGAGGTCAGAGGTGGGTTTTTTACGCAAAGAGTGGTGAGGCCGTGGAATGCCCTACCTGCAACAGTAGTGAACTCGCCAACATTGAGGGCATTTAAAAATTTATTGGATAAGCATATGGATGATAAGGGCATAGTGTAGGTTAGATGGCCTTTAGTTTTTTTTTTCCATGTCGGTGCAATATCGAGGGCCGAAGGGCCTGTACTGCGCTGTATCGTTCTATGTTCTATGAGTGTGTGAGGTGTGGGCAGGGGCCAGTGAATCACATGCACATGTTTTGGGGTTGTGAAAAATTGGGAAGATTCTGGGCAGGAGTGTTCGTGGTCTTAGCCAGGATAGTGGAGGAAGAAGTGGACCCGGACCCTTTGGTGGCGATATTTGGGGTTTCAGAGAAGCTGGAGGGGACTGCATAGTTAATTGTTGGGAAGTATGTTTCATAAGACCACAAGACATAGGAGAAGAATTAGACCACTCGGCCCATCGAGTCTGCTCCGCATTCAATCATGGCTGATCTCCTGGGTGGTTTATTCTCTGTAACCTGTTCTGGTACATGTTTGCAATTAAGTGCATTTTTTTCTAAAAAGTGTGTTAATCTTCCAGTTTTGTTACATTGCATGAACATCATTTTCTTGGCTGACAGCTGGGTTGTGATGCAGAGCGATGCGCGGGTTCAATTCACGTACCGATTGAGGTTATTCACGAAAGCCTCACTGTTTCCACTTTTCCCCTCATCTGAGGAGTGGTAACTCAGGTTAAATTATCACCGGTAAGCTCTTTCTCTGGGGAAAAAAGGGGGGAGAGCAGCTCATATTTCACCCATTTTCAACAATTAAAATGATAATTCTTAAAACTAATATTTCTGTTACCATAACATTTCAAAACACATAAACATGAACTAGGTATTCACAATATATTAAATAACAACTCCTTTGACCCATAGAAGAACCATAGAATCCTCACAGTGCAGAAAGAGGCCATTCAGCCCATCGAGCCTGCACAGCCCTTCCCACCCCATCCTATTCCCGGAGCCTAACCTTCACATCCCTGGACACTAAGAAACAATATGGCATGGCCTTTCCACCTAACCTATCTCTGGACAGTGGGAGGAAACCGGAGTCCCTGGAGGAGATCCATACAGACGGGGAGAAAGTGTAAACTCCACACAACAGTCACCCAAGGCTGGAATTGAACCCAGATCCCTGGCTTTGTGAGACGGCAGTGCTAATCATTGTTCCGTTGTGCCATCCTGAATTAGAGCTGAAAACAATGAGTCTATGTCTTGCTTTATTTAATATCTGCCACCCATAATATACACAGATTAGCAAAGTGAGTAAAAACAAATTTACCCCTTCCCTGCATAGTTTGGGAGAGCTTCTATTGTCAGCTTTTACCCCATTTTTAGTATTCAACTATACTGCAGGAAAACTGTGGCCTTGAAGCAATAGTTGAAATCGCTGACTTAATATTGCAATCCCATCAGAGGTTCTCGACGCTGATTAATAAATTTATTCTTGACAACATGCATGCCGATTGACATTGACAGTTATAATTAGCCCTGTTATAGACTGCTGTGATAATATTTCATTATAATTTGAAATAAAAGTAACTGGAATGAAAATATTATGGGATACGTGTCACACAATCTCTTTGCGTTTGTGTGCCTGCTGTGGTGCAAACAGTGATTGTAGATTCAACGCTTAAGTCATATTTTAGTCATCTCCTTTCATATGTAACACCATTGAATTTGCAATCATTTCACTTTAAATTTAACCAGCTAGACCCTTAATAAAACTCCAGCTTGGAGTATTTTTTCCCAGAAATTAGTTCTCATTTAATTTTGCAGGTTGATTACTACCTTGCTGTACTCTTAAGTGTCTCAAATGCTCCAGTCACCTTCTAGATTATTGAAGCAGCTGGTTTTGTAGTTCCTCCTGAACCTTGCAGTAAATGTGTGCTGCCATTATCTATTCCCATGCAATGCAAAGTCAGCTCCTGCAAGCTCAGGCTGTTTAAATATGCCAATAAACAATTCTGGCTGCCATAACTACCGCTGTTGCGATCTTATGTGCCACATTTTTAAACGGAAGGGGACATTGGGTTATCATTCAAAGCTGCAATATGATGCAAGCCATATTTCACACCCAGACCTCCAAGAGCTATTATGAAAATGCTGAATCATTATCATTAGAAATCTGCATACAGCACATTGTGAGCCGCATGCACAAGACACTGAATATATCCAATGCACTTGGCAGATAGAAATAATAATAATAATAAATTGCAGTTATTTGACAAACTATCATACTTTTAATGTTAAACAAAAGGATAAGTTGATGTGAGATTGGCCCAGAGTTTGTAGATAGTGACAAAAGAACAGTCCGTACCGTTCACCTCACTGCAAATTGTCTACTAGATTTGTGCAGTGAAATGAGCCATTTGATCTCATCCAGTGTCTGATCCAGCATGGTGCTCTCTACAGGGCATCTGCGAACAACCACGAGTCTCTCATCAATCAGGTTGGAAAATCATCACTGAGGCCGTGGAGTCTAAAGCACCGGCTTTGGGCACGATTTAACGGAAATGAAACTGAGGTTCATTTTAGGCGCGTTTAGCTGGGTGTTTCCCGGCGCTTGCAGCTCCAAGAATGACCTTGCGATTAAACAGGACTCTGCTTAATTTCTGGGCTTCAGCAAGGAACATTCCCCACCCCCCCCCCCCCCCCCCCTCTCCCCCTGAGGCTGCACTTAGACTAATTTCCTACTCTGGACCCACCACCGCCGCCTGCGGAGCCCCTAACACCCAAACTAATTAATTAGGAGGCCCTCAAACCTCCCGTACCACATCTCATGAGGGAATGGCAACCCCTGGGCCTACTCTCTGGCCCTGACAAGATGCCACCTGGGCATTGCCAGGGTGGAACCCAGGTGGCACTTCCAGGGTGCCAGGCTGGCAGTGAAATGGACCCCAGGTGGTATTGAGGTGCCAGGGGTACCAGCCTGCCTGAGTCCCCTGATTGCCAAGGGGCGGGGGGGGGGGGGGGGGGGGGGTGGGGGCGATTGCAGGGGAGACCCCCCCCCCCAAAGTGCTGGTATGCCTGCTCCACGTTTATGAAAACCAGGGACCCACTCGGGGTCTCCGAGGCGGGTTAACTCCGGCGTGAACATATATAAGTGTGCTTAACTGCACACTTAAATATGCAAATCTGAATTTTAAAATAACGTTCCGATATCCTCCTGCACTGAGGATTTCCGGCAAGTGGAAACGGGAATAAGTGCGGCCTAGTCGGAGCTTTCTCCGCCGAGGCCCCGAACAGAACCAAAGTCCCGATAGGTAGCGTGGCATTTCTTGACACTGAGCGCTGGGAAACACCCGGCTAAACACATTTGTTACGGGTCTCTGTTCCGATTCAGTTAGATTGCACCCCTAGAACAGTTAATTGAGTGTGCAGCAAGGTGACATATTGAATATACAGTAATAAAGGGCTGTACATGACTATTTGTCACAATAATATTATTTAAAAGGTGTGGAACTTAGAATCATAGAATTTACAGTGCAGAAGGAGGCCATTTGGCCCATCGAGTCTGCACTGGCCCTTGGAAAGAGCACCCTACTCAAGCCCACATCCCCACCCTATCCCCATAACCCAACCCAACATTAAGGGCAATTTTGGACACTAAGGACAATTTAGCATGGCCAATCCACCTAACCTGCACATCTTTGGACTGTGGGAGGAAACCAGAGCACCTGGAGGAAACCCACGCGCACACGGGGAGGATGTGCAGACTCCGCACAGACAGTGACCCAGCAAGGAATCAAACCTGGGACCCTGAGCTGTGAAGCAATTGTGCTAACCACTATGCTACTGTGCTGCCCTTGTAGGTGTTGTTATCCTACAACAACTTGTAGGTGTTGTTATCCAGAAAGACATGGGTGCACTCATGCAAGGAATACAAAGTTAGCATTCAGGCACAGCAAGTAGTTAAGAAAGTAATCTCCATGTTAGCCTATTGCAAGGCAATCCATCGAACCTGCACAACCTTGGACTTTGGGAGGAAACCGGAGCACCCAGAGGAAAACTATGCAGACACGGGGAAAATGTACAAACTGCGCCGTCACCCAAAGCTGGAAATGAACCCGGGTCCCTGCTGCTGAGAGGCAGCAGTGCTAACCACTGTGCAACAGTGTGTCACTCAAAAAGTTATGAATCTTTGGAATTATCTACGCCAGTGGGTTGTAGATGTGCCATCGTTGAATATATTTAATGCTGAGAAGATCTTTGTTTTCTCAGGGAATCGAGGGAAATGGCGACTGGGTGGGAATGTGGCGTTGACACCCAAAGTCAATCATGATCATGTTGAATTGCAGAGCAGACTTGATGAGCTTTTTGGTCTACCCCTGCTCCTATTTCTTATGTTGTTATGTTCTAAGTCAGTGGAGGTTCAGGAAATAAAATAAGGTACAGTCACCAGCATTGCAACCCCAGCAGGAAAACCTGAATAGAAAAGTTCAAAATCGGTGAGCTGTCTAAAATACAATTTATGAAGATAATTAAGAGGGTGTTCAAGTCTGTTGCATTCATGTGATACGTTTCAGCTCTGCTCTTTCGACCTCCTGAACATTTAGATTGTGACAGAGCCTTATTATTTACCTATGATTGTTATGTTCTGGGTTATGCATGCTCCTATGTGAGTCACAAAGCGAGACCAATTGCTCGGTGAAGCAGCTAGTTCTGATATTAATTCAATAAAGATCCATCTAGTGCGCAGACTGTGCAATTGTCTTCCTATACATATTTAAATAGCTGCTGTGTCCCTGAGAGCCAGCAAACACTGAACAAATTCAGCAGTGAACTGAGCCAGAGGGATTCTTATTGTAAATAAGGATCTTTGTAATGAGGTCAGATTCTATTTCATTTATCAGATGAGCGAGAAAGGTAAAAACTATTTTCTAACAGCAATATTCCAAATATATGTGTGCGTTTCTATATATTATATTTGCACATGTACTGTATGCATTTGAGTGCCCAAACCTGAATTTGTGTGTGTGATATATCTGTGCTATCATATATATATATATATATATATATATGAATTCAGTGCAAGTTTATACAGGCAAATGTTCCCAAGAGCCCTATCTATAAATCATAGCACACTTTATTATTTGCACAGAAAACGGGAAGAAGTGGCAAATGCAACATTAATTCATTCCATGTCATTTTTGGAACTGCACTAGGTTTTGTTTGGATTTTTCAAATATATGTTTCAAAGAAATGTTTGGCATGGAAAGTAAGCAAGAAATGTGTCCATCCTATTGATTAAATATTGTCCTGTTTTATAGGTACACCAAGCTCAAACTTCAGACAAACCAGGATGCCCGGATTCCCGTGAAAAAGTATGTGCTCCCACATTATCATCTGACTGCTTCATGATCAAATTATCTCCATCTACGTTGTTGTGGCAGAGGCCTGAAAATATATTCCATGGTTTCTGCCAATGGCTCAGTTGTTAAGTGTGAATCTGAACCGGGGGGGGGCATAAGATCCGGAGTGCACCAGACTACTGCATATAGTTCTGGTCAAATGGCAGGAGAGATGTGATCACACTCGAGAGGATAGGAGGAGACTCACGAGGATGTCAATTGGAATGGAAAGTTGTCGGAAAGTTTGGATCGGTGGGACTGTTTTCCGTGGCGCAGAGGAGGCTGTGGGGAGATTTAATTGAGGTGCACAAAATTATGAGAGACTTAGATAGGATCAGCCAATTTCCGTTAGCAGAGAGGTCAATAAGCGGGGGCAGAGAATTAAAGTAATTGGTAGAAGAATTAGAGGGGAATCTGAGAAGTAAATTTTCACACAGATTAAATGGGGATTTGGGATTCTCAGCCTGAAAGGTTGTTGGACACAGAAACCCTCATCACAATTGAAACAAAAACATTTGGATCTGCACTTGAGGTACTGTAGCCAACTGGGCTATTAGTCAAGATCTGGATGGTAGGTTTGGGTGTGATAGCCCTTTTCTGCCTGGCACCAACTTGTTGAGCTGAATGGCCTCCTTCTGTGCTGTAATTTCTTTTCTATATTTCAATGTGAAGTTGTTGGTTTGTGCGGCATCAGACTATCTCAACTAGGGGAACTGGGTGACAGCATCACACTCAGCCTCACAATCTCAGGCCTGGAAAAGCAAGGAATTTGCTATTGTTCCTGCTTCCAGTTGTCATTCAAAGATTCCTGTTGGGTGTGAACTTCGGGCAGAGACAGGGCCAGGTTTCTTTGAGCAACTAGTTTGGTGGATTAGCCTCCTGGCATTCACTGGCTAGGCCTATGCATGAGGAATTGGGGAGATAGCAGCATTGTGACAACGTCACTGGACTAGTAACGCAGAGGCCCAGTGTTACTCTGAGGGCATAGCTTCAAATCCCACCATGGCAGCTGGTGGTATACAAATTTGGTTAATAAATCTGCAGTATAAAGCTAGTCACGGTTATCTAGAAGTTATCATTGAATTCATCTGGTTCACTAAGGAAATCTGCCATCCTTGCCTGGTCTGCCCTACAATGGGACCCACAGCAATGCTGCCCTCTGACGTGGCCTACCAAGGCACTCCATTCAAAGGCGGAGGCAACCAGGGATGGGCAACAAATGCTGGATTTGCCAGTGAAGCCTGAATCCCATGAACAATAAAGGAAAATAAATTGCTGCTTGGACAAGGTACTAGAGAATATTGTGATCACATCCTGGCAAAAACTTGCATCGACAAGAGAGATGGAAATAAATTTGATGGGGAAGCAATATTGTATTCAGAAAATTTGTAGCATGTTAAACAAGTGATAATATGATAATCATAAATGTAAGCAAAATAACCAATTTTCTGGTTTAAAAAATTGTGTCCTCCAGATATTATTTCATTTCCATCTTTTTTTAACGTTACTTAGAAACAAAATATCCCAAGCCTTGGGAGGCCGGTAATATACATTTAGGCCATCCTCCAATAAAGAACATTTTTTCCCCTCAGAGGTTTGTGTACTTTGGAATTCTCCTCCTCAAAAGGTGGTTGAGGCAGAGTCATTGAGTATCTTTAAGGCAGAGTTGATCGATTTCTGATAGGTAAGAGGATGATAGGTTATCAAGGCGGAAGGTGGGAATGTGGAGCAAAGGTTAAAATTAGATCAAAGAACAAAGAAAATTACAGCACAGGAACAGGCCTTTTGGCCCTCCCAGCCTGCGCGATCCAGATCCTTTATCTAAACCTGTCGCCTATTTTCCAAGGATCTATTTCCCTCTGTTCCCCATCCATTCATATATCTGTCCAGATGCAGCTTAAATGATGCTATCGTGCCCGCCTCTACCACCTCCGCTGGCAAAGCGTTCCAGGCACCCACCACCCTCTGCGTACAAAACGTTCCACGCACAACTCCCTTAAACTTTCCCCCTCTCACCTTGAAATCGTGACCCCTTGTAATTGAAACCCCCACTCTTGGAAATGCTTGTTGCTATCCACCCTGTCCATACCTTTCATAATTTTGTAGACCTCAATCAGGTCCCCCCTCAACCTCCGTCTTTCCAACGAAAACAATCCTAATCTACTCAGCCTTTCTTCATAGCTAGCACCCTCCATACCAGGCAACATCATGGTGAACCACCTTTGCACCCTTTCTAAAGCATCCACATCCTTCTGGTAATGTGGCGACCAGAACTGCGTGCAGTATTCCAAATGTGGCCTAACCAAAGTCCTATACAACTGTAACATGACCTGCCGACTCTTGTACTCAACACCCCGTCCGATGAAGGCAAGCGTGCTGTATGCCTTCTTGACCACTCTATCGACCTGTGTTGCCACCTTCAGGATACAATGGACCTGAACCCCCAGATCTCTCTGTCCATCAATTTTCCCCAGGACTCTTCCATTGACCATATAGTCCGCTCTTGGATCGCATTTCCCTGGATTGAACTCCATCTGCCATTTCTCTGCCCAACTCTCCAATCTATCTATATATTGCTGTATTCCCTGACAGTCCCCCTCGCTATCTGCAACTCCACCAATCTTAGTATCATCTGCAAACTTGATAATCAGACCGCCTATACCTTCGTCCAGATCATTTATGTATATCACAAACAACAGTGGTCCGAGCACGGATCCCTGTGGGACACCACTAGTCACCTTTCTCCATTTTGAGACACTCCCTTCCACCACTACTCTCTGTCTCCTGTTGCCCAGCCAGTTCTTTATCCATCTAGCTAGTACACCCTGAACCCCATACGACTTCACTTTTTCCATCAACCTGCCATGAGAAACTTTATCAAACGCCTTACTGAAGTCCATGTATATGATATCTACAGCCCTTCCCTCATCAATTAACATTGTCACTTCCTCAAAGATCGGTCATGATTTTCTTGAATGGGGGAGCAGACTTGAAGAGCCTGCTCCTAATTCCTAAGATCATGGGTGGGATTCTCCGTTGCCCGAATTGGGTGGAGAATGGTCTCTGATGCCCAAATTGGGGAGGACGCCAGTCAGCTATGTTCTGCCCCCACGGAAGTGGCGCAGTTGCATTGCGCGCCGCACACCACTGCAATGGCATTGGTGCGTCAACAGAAGGCCCTCCCGCGATATTCCGCCCCGATGGGTCGAGTTTCTGAACGCGGTTGACGTGTGGTCTCAGCGGTCGGGAACCCAGTGTGGAGGTTGCGGGCTGTGTCCAGGATCTGTGCTGCTGGCCGAGGGGGGGCTTCCACGAGGGCTGGGGGAACTGGGAGGTGGCCAAGGTGTGGCCTGTGGTGTCGCAAATGGCAAGTTGGGTCCGTGCACAGCCGGCACCATGTTGTACGGCACGACCGCTGTAGATCATCGCCATGCGCATGCGCGGCCTTGGACCCGGCCATTTTCCGGCTGATTTAGGCAGGAGAACTGGGAGTTTCACCCAGCGCCACTGCTAGCCCCTCACTGGTCCCGAATTGATGAGGGTTCAGCGCCAATTTTGGCGTTGTAAAACGCCCGCGGATTCTCCGTTTGAGCCGGCACTTAGCCGCTGAAACAGAGAATCCAGTCAGTCCCACATGTCTGTTATTGTGTAGCTAGATGCTAGGAGGTTCTAGAGTAGTGTACATTCTATTTCATTTTGTTGATCCCTGGGCAGTACTTGGTTGCTATTTGTCAGCCAACTGAGGTTGTCAACATAAAAGTAAGCAATTGCTTAAATGTTGATGTCCATGCCTCAAATGTTCTCCCATTTTGAAACTATTTCTTGGCAACCTCATCTTTGCATTTTGTCATTAAAATTCTAAATCTATGCATTTGCACTCAAACTGTCACTATCCATATAGTAGCAGATCGGAGTTGAATAGCAATGGCGAATTGAACAGGCTAGAGTTTGTTTTGTAGCCTTTGGTGAACATTTATGAATACAATATTTATTCTGTGGAATAAGTAAATTAGGTGGATTTGACAAACAATAGATTGTATATGAGATGAGTCACAAGGCATTTTCTCTTACTTTGTTCTTTAATTTATTCAGTAATGGGATGTGGGCATGGTTGGCTGGGCCAGTATTAATTGCCCTTGAACTGATTAGCTTGCGAGGGCCATTTCAGAGGGCATTTTAAGAGTCAAGATTATTGCTGTGAGTCTGGAGTCACATGTAGGTCAGACCAGGTAAGTATGGTAGATTTCCTTCCCGAAAGAGACATTAGTGAACCACGTGAGTTTTTACAACAATCGACAATGGTTTCATGGGCATCGTCAGACTTTTAGTTCCAGACATTTTTTATTGAGTTTAAATGTCAACATCTGCCATGGCGGGATTCGTGCCTCTGTTCCCAAGGATTCCTCTGGATCTGGATTACTCGTACAGCGACAGAAGCACTACACCACCACCTCCCTGCTATGAAATGCATTATTAACATGTCTAAATTTCAACAAATCTTGTTTATTCCTTAATTTTATTTTCTATGCAGCATTTTCCGGATGTTTTCTGCTGACCGAAAGCGTGTAGAAACTGCGTTAGACTCCTGTGGTCTTCCTTCGGGCAGGGTAAGCACCTTTAGCCATCAGTCTCATTTTGAGCTAAATATTGAAGGCATCTGGAGACCTATATATTTGTTCCAGCTAACCACTATAGGGAATTGATTAAAATGTTCATTATATCTTTTTTTTTTATTGAAGATTTTTCTGTTGCCTCTCATCAGTGGAAAGTTCTTTTTAATCTTGAAATCTTGGGCTGAATTTTACGATGAGCTTTGGGACCCCAATGTCTGGTTGAAAAGTGGATCCTCTACATTTACTGACAGCAGGATTGGCACAGCCATTTTACAACAGGCACCTCCTAATTGACTGCCTGCCAGCTTGCTATCCAATGAAGGATGTTTGGCGGGCTCCTAATGTTGCTGGTCTGCCTTTCTTGGTGATGGTCTCCTATTTATGCCATTGAGTCTCTGGCTCTGATGGCCCTTGTGGGCCACCGCGGATAGATCATTACCATGAAGCTTGCAGCTCCCCCTATGACGGGATGGGCCCTTTGGAAAAATGCCTGTGGTCCCCCGTTACAATGGGCCAGAATTGCCGTAGTTGGGCAAATCGGCTGCCCGCCATTGTGGAGTAGTCAGTTGATTCACCTCACAGGCCTCTGCTTGGAAATTTCCTGCCATTTTACCAGCATCCGTTCCTGCCACATGGGGGCCTGGGTAAATTCAACACCTTCTCTGAAATAGCAAGCCATCGTTGAGGAATACATTTTCTTCCGTGTCAATAGAGCTACAGACAAATTGCCTCACCAGGCAGACATAAATTAATCTTTTTTTTAGATATTATTCAGCATTCATTTAAAATTGAATTCCACTTGCATTAAGAAATCTGAAGTATACACTACAAAATGTTTTATTTAGCGTTGCCGAGTCTGAAGTATAGACTACAATTTTATTTAGTATTGCTCAGCAAAGAAACATTTTGCCAAAGCTTTTCATCTTGCACTCATTCGCAAGAATATCAATGGCAGTGGAAACAACAACTTTATGCTGCATGAGAAGATGATGCTGATTGTTTGGTAAGTGGACTCTGATTGGTAGAGGTGTTGCCATGGAGACCCACAATATGGTTTTCAATCAAAATAAAATTTCCATTTCTTTCCAGCTTTACAAACATGATACACCCAATTGCTAAACAAAAGTATAAATACCTTAATAATTATTGCTTTGCATTTAAAGGGAATCTCATAACTACAATGTGAACAAGTGAAGAGGGCACTCATAGAGCACATACCCCGTCAAGCTGTGTTAACCAATGTTATTATGATTATGTAGCTCTCCTGGAGGCTTTCCCCTGCCTGATTGATGCCTTGTAACTATAAAGCTGAAAAAATAAATTGTTTTATTCAGAACTTCCATCTCACTGGGAGGTTTCAGATCAATCCACATCCAACAACATGCTCTGAAAACTCAGCAAACATTTTGTGTGACATATACCACCACAGCAGCATTCTAAAACAATCAACAACATTCTGAATAAGAAAATTTGCAGAATCACAGAATAGTTATAATAATATAATCTTTATTGTCAGACGTCGGCTTACATTAACACTGCAATGAAGTTACTGTGAAAATACCTTAGTCGCCACATTCTGGCACCTGTTCGGGTACACAGAGTGAGAATTCTGAATGTCCAAATTACCTAACAGCACGTCATTCGGGACTTGTGGGAGGAAACTGGAGCACTCAGAGGAAACCCACGCAGACACGGAGAACGTGCAGACCCCGCAGGACCCAAGCTGCGAATCGAACCTGGGACCCTGGTGCTTTGAAGCAACAGTGTTGGTTCAATAGGGGGTCATTTGTTCTGTTGTGTTTGCAATGGCTCTTCAAATTAGTGTTATGACTTAGTGCCATTCTCCTGCCTTTTCTCCATAGCCCTCCAAATTGTTTCTATTTAAATCCTCATCTAATGCCCTCTTGAATGTCTCGATTGAACCTGCTTACACCTCACTTCCAGGCTGTGCATTCCATACTCAAACCACTTGCTGTGTGAAAAAGCTTTTTCTCACATCACATTGGCTTCTTTTCCATGTCACTTAGAATCTGTGCCCTCTCATTCTTCACCCTTTTCCGAGAGGGAACAATTACCCCCATGTACTCTATCCAGCGCTGTCATTATTTAAAATATCTCAATCAAACCCCCACATAGCCAAGGAAAACAGTTCCAACTTCTCCAAGCCCACGTTCAACATAACCTCCTTGCCCCTGTACTCTTTGTCCCTATTAATAAAACCCAAAATACTAAATGCTTTATTAACCGTTCTCTCCAGCTGTCCTGCCACCATTAATGAACTATGCACATATACACCCAGCTCCCTCTGCTCCTACACCCCTTTAAAAATGTTACCCCTTAATTTATATTACCTCTCCATATTCTTCCTACCAGAATGCATCACCTCACACTTCTCCGCATTGAATTTCATCTGCCACCTATCTTCCCACTTTGGCAACTTATCTTTGTTATTTTGAAGTTCTACTGTGTCTTCTTCACAGTTTACAATGCTACCAAGTTTTGCACCATCCACAAACTTTGAAATTATCCCCTGCACACCAAAATCAAAATCATTCATATATGTCAGGGCAACATGGTGGCGAAATGGTTAGCACTGCAGCCTCACAGCGCCAGGGACCAGGATTCGATTCCGACCTTGGTTACTGTGTGGCGTCTGCACGTTCTCCCCGTGTCTGCGCGGGTTTTCTCCGGGTGCTCTGGTTTCCTTCCACAGTCCAAGGATATGCAGGTTAGGTGGATTGGCCATGATAAATTATCCCTTACTGCCCTGATGGTAGGTGAAGTTACGGGGAAAGGGCGGAGGCATGGGACTAGCTAGGGTGCTCTGAGGGTTGGTGCAGACTCGATGGGCCAAATAGCCTCCTTCTGCACGGAAGGTATTCTATGATTCTAAGAGCAAGGGCCCCAATACTGACTCCTGGGGAACCCCACTACAAACCTTCCTCCAGCCTGAAAAATAGCCATTGACCATTACTCTCTGTTTCCTATTACTCCGCCAATTTTGTGTCCAGGTTGATGCTGTACCTTTTATTCCATGAGCTATAATGCTCACTAGTCTGTTGTGTGGCACCGTATTGAGTGCCGTTGAAAGTCCATGTGCACCACATCAACAACATTACCCTCATCAACCCTCTCTGTCACTTCAAAAAACTCCAGCAAGTTAGTAAAACAGGATTTTTCTCTAAGAAATCTGTGCTCACCCACATTTTTCCATGTGACTATTAATTCCATCCCGAATAATTGTTTCTGAAAGCTCCCCCACCACCAAAGTTAACCTGACTGGTTTGTAACTCCTGGGTTTATGCTTACAGTCTTTTTGAATAAGAACGTACGGCTGGCAATTCTCCAGACCTCTGACACCTCCCCAGAGTCCAGAGAAGACTAAAATGTTATGGCTAGCACCCTGAAATTTCTATTCCCACTTACATCCAAGGATATTGAAGGATCTCTCCACTCCTGATGCCATGTCATCTTATAGTACTGACAGTTTATCCAGTACTTCTCTTTATCAATTTTGAACCTTTCTAGTGACAGAGTTTCCTCCACTGTCACCATGACTTGGATAGCACCAGCTTCCTTGGTAAAAACAGATGCAAAATATTTATATAACACCTCAGCCATTCCCCAGCCTCCATGTGGAAATTCCCTTTTCAGTCCCTAATTGGCCCAACTGCTCCTTTTACAAACCTTTCACAATTAAAGGCATATAGAAGCCTTTGGGATTCCCTTTTATGTTGACTGCAGTCTTTTATCATCTTCCCTCTTCATTTCCCTTATTTGCCTTTTCATTCCCCTTCTGAAACTTCTGTATTTCAGGCTGGTTTACTGTTGTATCATTTACCTGATGCCTGTCATAAACACACTTTTTATAGAATCCCTAAATTGCAGACCCTCTGAAACAGCACCCTACCTCGGCCAATCCCCTACCCTATCCCCGTGACCCCACCTAACCTTGGGACACTAAGGGGCAATTTATCATGGCCAATCCACCTAACCCGCACATCTGTGGAATGTAGGCGGAAACCAGAGCACCAGGTGGAAACCCACGCAGACATGGGGAGATGGTGCAAACTCCACACAGACAATTATCCATGCCGGAATTGAACCTGGGTCCCTGGTGCTGTGAGGCAGCAATGCTAACCACTGGGACACCATGCTGCCCTTCTTCTTCATTATCTTGATTTCTATCTCCCTTTTCATCCCGGGTGCTCTGGAGTTGTTTTCCCGACCTTTTCCTTTTGAGTGAACATATCTTAACTGTGCCAGGTCCATTTATTTTTTGATGTTAAAAAGTCAATTTTCTTATCTCCCAATGTTAATGGATCAATTAAAAAAAATTCCCAGATCTGGACCCAGATCTGCACCTTCACCAAAACAAATCCGTTGCTTCTTGGGCCATACCCTATCTATGTATCCAGGTTTTTTAAAAATCTGTTCTTTAGTTTTTGAGATACAAACTGGCTAACAAACAAGGTCAAAAAAATGCCTTTACCCACGTTCAGTGGTACAGACTTTTAAAAAATCGGATCATTCAAAGAAACAATGTTTTTTTTTCCCTCTGTCCAATTCTATTTTATTTCATGTGTTGTTGTGCATTGAGTGATGTGGTTCTGAACAATTATCTAGCTCGGTGCGCTTGAGAGAGTTGAATCCATGGACGCTGCTGCAGTTGATGAGACCTACTGAAGCATCATTGAGTTTAACTTGCTGAATGTCAGGCCTCGTACGCCCACTAATTGTGCACAGAAAGGTAGTCATTTTGTTGCAATTATTGGAGCGGGGACCAACTTTGAACAGGTGGCGCATGAGTTAACACACAGACGCAGTATACACTTTTGTGTTTCTCCTTGATTACTTGATCCCAAGAGCATTAATGAAAAATAAATATGTATCACTTTCACTTTATTGCATTTGAAACCCCTGTCAATACATGGGAGATGCAGGAAATGTTCGAAAGGTGAGAAGAAACCTTCCAAAAATAGTAAAGTGGAGATTTTTAGTGCAGCATGTGTTAGGCTAATTATCTTCAGGTTAGGTCCTGTGGAGGAGAAAAGCAGCTATAGCAAGGCAATGTAGCCTGGGAGGTTAAAGACTATTGATGGTAAAATTTATGAAGTTTATAAAAATTAATTCTTGGGATGGAGATGTTTCTGACCAGGCTGATTTTTATTGTCCATCTCCCTTGTTGCCTTAAGATCATGGTGAGACTTTCTGAACTGTTACATTCCCTGTGGTGAGGGTTCTCCCTCAAGGCTTTTGGGTCAGTAGTGCCACGATTTTGATTTAGTGATGTTGAAGAAAAAGCGATATACATCGCGGCTGGGATAGGCCGTGGCTTAGAGGAGAATTTAGTGATGGTGTTGTTCCCATGGGCCTGTTGCCATTGTCCTTCTCGTTGGTGGAGGTTACAGATGTCTCGGCATTCTGTTACGGTAGTCACTGCAGTCAGCTATGCTAATGGTGGAGGACTTGAATGTTTAGGCTGGTGGATGATGAACTGATCAAGTGGACTGCTTTGTTTTGCATGGTGACAAGCTTCTTGGCTGTTGTTGTGGGGAAGTGATAGTTATTCCCCGACAGGCACAATGGTTAGCACTGCTGCCTCACAGTGCTAGAGAAACGGATTCAATTCCAAACTTGGGTGACTGTGTGGAGTCTATATGTTCTTCCCCGACTACGTGGGTTTCCTCCGGGCAGTGGCAGACTGGGTCTAAAAATATTGGTTGCCAGGAGACAAAGGGGGCCCACCCACAACTACAATGCTATCATATAATTTTCATAACAAATAAATAAAATTTTCAAAAAATACATATGGAAAAAAGGGTACAATTAAATTTTTTGTGGAAAAAATGTGTATTTCTTAGTAATTACAGTGTACATGTACTGTACATATTACTGGCAGTAGATACCAAATGTAAATACAGAATGTTATAATTGAATTTTTTTTTAAAATGTTTAAATTTGTAGTAATTGGTTGATATTTTTAAATAGTTTACTGCCCAATTTACACATTAACAGATAGTTCAAAAGCACAATAGAGCATTGCATGCAGTCCACTATATTAAGGGCAATCGTTTGTGTTTGCTAGATGATTGTGCAAATCTGCCCATAATTGCTTCTGCATCCAATTCATCTAACAATTCCTTTTCAATGGATAGCAACATGGATGATTCCAAATTCTCCTCAGACAGCGAATTTCTTAACCTTGTCTTTATGATCTTTAGCTTTGAAAATGTCCTCTCACATTGGATTTAAGTAACTGATAGTGTGCAGATGACTTTATAAAGTTCATAAAGGTTATCATATGCCTTGTCATGAAGTCTGTTGGATGCCAGAATTTTTAGTACACACGATGGGCAAGTGCTGCAAATTTTACAATTGTTGCAACTGGAATCCATATTCTCACCATCATTAAGCAATAGCTTTAATACATTAAAGTTTGAAGCAAAAGAAAACAATTCCAACATTACTTGATTTTTGCTGATTTGTGGAAACAGCTTAATAATACCTTCCAATGTTTCATCTTCAAGGCCCTTCTCTGCAATAGTTTTAAACTTTGCTGGGTCCAAGCAGGACAAATCTTTATACAACTGTTTGTGTTGTACAAAGCGTTCTAGTGACTGGATAATGCGATCCATTATTAGGTTAAACACATTTACTCGAAAATCAGCTAGAGAATCTGAGGAATTTCTTTCATCATCAATAAGCTCATCTGCGATTCTTTTCTTCTTCCTCTGCCTCTTAACTGGCAATGCTGTTTCCAACGCATCAATTTCCAATGTTTGATTTTCATCCATATTCATCTGTGAATTCCTGTCATTAATTTATTTACAAATTCCAAAGCCTTGCTGTGAATGTTATCAAATGTTCTTGTCTGTTCCTTCAACTTTGTTGTAGCTGAATCTCCCAAACTCCATGCAGTAAACATATCTAAACCACTTGTCTGTAGATAACTTGATGACGGGGTTGTAGTTTCAAATATATACAAGTAAATGCTGTCAATATGGTTTCAAACTTTAGAAGACATTGAAGTAAAACATTTGCTTCATGTTTTGTTTTTGCATCAAACTTTTCTGAATCTTGTATCATTGATAAGCATGTCAATAGATTTACGAAAGTACTGGCAGCGGCATCATCAAAACGTCGAAATATAGTTGTTGCTGCATTGGATTTTCCTGACCATCTGATCTCACCAATTAGCTTTAATTGTTTCATTTTTTCTTGTCCTAGATGTTTTCCAATAACTTCTATCCATACAGCCATTCTCTTGTATGATGCTTTCACAAAAGTTGCTATATTCTGGAGCAAATTGAAAAAAGAAACTGCAGGCACACAACATTTTGTTCTTGCAGTTATTACCAAATTCAAGACATGGGCATAGCACCATATATGAGCATGTTGATCAGCCACATCAGCAATTTTACTTTGTAAACCATTATACTGGCCATGGTAGCTTGCAGCACCATCTGTGCTATCAGATAAACATTTTTGAGGGTCAATTATAAGATGCTGTAATGTTTCAATCAATAGATCAAAAAGTCCCTGTCCTGTACCATCATTACTTGGCACAACTGAAAGTAGTCGCTCACAGATAATACCTTTAAGCACATACTGAATAATAATGCTAAACTGATCAATGAATGAATTATCTTGTGTTGAATCAACCTGAATAGAATAATATTTTGCTTGAGAAACTTCATGACTAATTCTTTCTTGTATCATATTCTTCATAATTTTGATTAACATGTTTATAGTTGTTTTACTCAGGTATGTAACAAGTCCACCACGGCCTTTACTTTGAGCCTTTCCTTGTTGCTCTAATCGTTTGATTCTTTGTTTAGACTTGTTTTGCACTGCAGAAACGTGAGCTGCCATAATGGGGTCATATTTTGCCATCAACTGCACTGTAGCTAAAAAATTGCCATGATTCAGAACCTCATTATCTAGAGTGTAGGCCGATTCATTTCTGTGACCTCGAAAAGGAAGTGCTTGCTTGCCTAACATCTTTATGATGTCTATAACCCTCATGACAATACTTCTCTGCTTCAATACTTCTTCTTTCCTTTTAATTAGTGATGCTGCAAAAAATGTATCTAAGGTGCCATCATTAACCACACTGATATATTGCTGAGCATTTCTGACATGTGTTGTTGTTGATTCATGTAAAGTCAAGCTCTGGCTAATACACCTGTAGTCACTAAAGCCACGTACAAAGGGTGTTGGGAAATTCAAAGGCTAAGCAGTATGAACAATATAAGCATCTATTTTCTTTGTTATATGTTAGCCATTTTCTTGGGACTGAGTCATTCATAATTTTCCTCTCATACAAACGAGCATCAAATGGCAGATCATCAAGTGGCTGAAGTGGATGTTCAGCAAAAAACTGTTTTAGCTTTGCTCGTGATGGATATTGGAAGATTCCAGTAATTGATCTTTCATTTTCTTGCGTAGGTTCATTTACAGGATGTGCTTCAGAAACCAAGTCATTTATGCTTGAAGGAATATCTGATTCTCTGTCACTAGTTGAAACTATGTGTTCAGATGTTGCAACTACTGGCAGTACAGATACCGGAACAAGGAAGCCAGAAAAAATATTGGGCCTGGGTTGATTAGTAATGGATGCACTTGTATTTGTCTCTACATTCATAGTAGCTCTTCTCTGTTCTTGTAACTCGCATGTCATTGCATCATCACCATGAGCATTGTTTCTTGCTTCTTGATTATTTGTTGCAGAACTCGATATTGATGTGGATTGTGCTTGTAGTATTATAAACTCTGTAATAGGCCTGCATTGCTTGGCTGATTCCTTCCTTTCTGCTTCTTTTTGTTCTTTGCGTTTTAGTGACCCAGATTTATGCTTTTGCTTTTCCATGCTGGTAGGGGTAATATTCCTGAAATAAAAACTTAATTAAAAATAGCCCACATTGGGAAAAGTGAATATTGATGATTGCAAGAATAACTTGAAGGAACACCAGATAAACCCCTACTTGATAAAAAAATATAAAATAACTTACTTACACTTCAATAGGCTATGTTCATTAGTTAATACTACTGTGGCCTATGCAGCTTCAGAAGAGGAGACAATCCACTGTCCAGTGTTCACACCAGCAAGCAACTGAGACAACTGTTGAAACTTAGAAGTTTGGTCCGACCATAGTAAGACATTCAGAATGGTCCCACGACCAAAGTTAACACGTCCAGTTTGATACCAGTGTAGTGTTACAAGTCGCAACCCTTTGAGTTTACCGATCATGGCTTATCACTTCAATATCTTTGACGTCATGATTCACGGTCAAAGGTACCGCTTCTCCTTTTCGGTGACCTCACGACCCTATGTACGGCTTGATATCCTTTCAAGTTGCCGACCATCTCAAATCACGAACTGTAACTTTATCTTTAAATTCACACATTCTTGCTGAAAACGTGGATTTCCATCTATGTCCGACCCGGGTGAACCAGCCCCCCCCGCCCCCCCTTCACTCCTTTTCACATCCGTTTAACACTGCTTCGTTCCTTCATACACTGAGTGATTATTTGTTTGTTTCTTTATTGCATTTTTATTTGGTATTGCTCTTTTTAAAAACAATTATATTTTATTAAGTTAGAATACAAATCTCAGGAAAGAAGTTGGAGATTTATTTATCTAATTAATTATAATTTTAAAGGGCCCTTCAGAGATTCACGGTCCCTTTCGTGGCTCTCCGGGCCCCGGACCGATGTACCGGCTGAACCAAGACTACTGCTTGATATCCTTTGAAGTTGCCGACCACCTCAAATCACGAATTGTAACTTTATCTTTAAATTCACACACTCTTGCTGAAAACATGGAATTTCCTTAATTATGCCCGACCCGGGCCCCCCTATTGCACATCCTTCCACTACCTCCCCTGCTTCGTTCCTTTTCATGCAATGCTTATTTGTGTCCTGTTCTCTTTTTTTTCTTATTCCTTTTTATTACTAAAACAGTTGTCTGTGTTTGTTTGTTTATTGCATTTTTATTTGATATAGTGGGCCCACTTCATCAGGGGCCCACTTGCCATCGGGCAAGCTGACCCTGGCAAGTCCGCCACTGCCTCCGGGTGCTCTGGTTTCCTCCACAGTCCAAAGATGAGCAGGTTAGGTGGATTAGCCATGCTCAATTGCCCCTTAGTATCCAAAGGGTGAGGTGAAGTTACAGGGAAACAGCGGTAGCACAGTGGTTAGCATTGTGCCAGAGTCCCAAGTTCGATTCCCGGCTTGGGTCACTCTGTACGGAGTCTGCATGTTCTCCCTGTGTCTGCGTGGGCTTCCTCCGGGTGCTCCAGTTTCCTCCCACAAGTCCCAAAAGATATGCTGTTAGGTAATTTAGACATTCTGAATTCTCCCTCGGTGTACCCGAACAGGTCAGAGTGTGTCGATGAGGGGATTTTCACAGTAACTTCATTGCAGTGTTAATGTAAGCCTACTTGTGACAATAATAAAGATTATGGCCGGGATTCTCTGATCCCGCGGTGGGTCGGAGAATCGCCAGGGGGCATGCGAATCCCGCCATGACGCTCCAACTCGGGGTTGCCATTGCTGCGGTGCCGGTCAGGTACTGTTGAAAGTGGGCCTCGGCGATTCTCCGCGCTCGATGGGCCGGGTGCCCCCGGCGTCGTTTGCGTGTCGTCCTACTCGGCGGAATCTTGGTGTTCTGGGCTGCCGTCCTCGTGGGGGGGCGGGGGGAGCCGACTCGGGGGGGGGGGGGGGGGGGGGGGGGCCTCCACAGTCGCCAGGCCCGCGATCGGGAGTAACCGAAGTGGGCTCAGGCTCATTCTGGGGGGCCTATGTTCCTCCGCACCGAACCCTGTAGGGCGCCGCCATATTGCCAGAGGACGGCACGGAGACGGCTGTGGCGGGCCGGCTTTCGGCACCGGAGCAATGCAGCCCCCTAGCCCCCGAGGAAGGGGTGAATGCCTGGGCCTGGAGGCCTGTTGACGCCGGTCTCGCTCGTGCCGGTTTTGACGCCGGCGTCAACATTTGGCTGGGATTTCAGAGAATCCCGGCCTCTAACTGGGCAGATGGAGTGTTTTATGATTCTGTGAGTATATCTGTGACAGGGTGTTGTTGACGAGGTGGTGGGGCCACCAATACAACTTTGGCATCAGTTCCCAGATAGTAGTGAGAAGGACTTTATACTGTCAATTTTATCATGTTCTGATTTGAAATCTGTCTCTCAGTCAGGTAGTCCATTCTGTTTCTACCTTCCTATCCTTTTTGGCAGTTTGATGTGTCATATACATGGACTTCAGTAAGGCGTTTGATAATGTTTCCCATGGCAGGTTGATGGAAAAAGTGAAGTCGTATGAGGTTCAGGGTGTACTAGCTAGATGGATAAAGGTGGTCAAGAAGGCATACAGCACATTTGCCTTCATCGGACAGGGTATTGAGTACAAGAGTCGGCAGGTCATGTTACAGTTGTATAGGACTTTAGTTAGGCCACATTTTGAATACTGCGTGCAGTTCTGATCGCCACATTACCAGAAGGATGTGGATGCTTTGGAGAGGGTGCAGAGGAGGTTCACCAGGATGTTGCCTGGTACGGAGGGTGCTAACTATGAAGAAAGGTTGAGTAGATTAGGAATGTTTTCGTCGGAAAGACGGAGGTTGAGGGGGGACCTGATTGAGATTTAGAAATTATGAGAGGTATGGACAGAGTGGATAGCAACAAGCTTTTCCCAAAAGTGGGGCTGTCAATTACAAGGGGTCACGATTTCAAGGTGAGAGGGGGAAAGTTTAAGGGAGATGTGCGTGGAAAATTTTTTACGCAGAGGGTGGTAGGTGCCTGGAACACTTTGCCAGCAGAGGTGGTAGAGGCGGGCACGATAGCATAAATTAAGATGCATCTAGACAGATATATGAATGGGCGGGGAACAGTGGGAAGTAGATCCTTGGAAAATAGGCGACAGGTTTAGATAAAGGATCTGGATCGGTGCAGGCTGGGAGGGCCGAAGGGCCTGTTCCTGGGCTGTAATTTTCTTTGTTCTTTGTTCTTTGTTAACTGGGTGACCATTTCAGAGCAAAACTGCATTAATATGGGACTGGAGTCACATGTAGGCCAGAGTTCATATCATATCCCTAGTGAAGAAGGAGGCCATTCGGCCCATCGTGGCTGCACTGACCCTCCAAAAGAGGACCCTACCTGGACCCAATTCCCGCCCACTCCCCGCAGCCCCACCTAACCTTTGGACACCAAGAGGTAATTTTGGCATGGCCAATCCACCTAACCTGCACATCTTTGGACTGTGAGAGGAAACAGGAGCACCCAGAGGAAATCCACCCAGTCACGGGGAAAACGTGCAAACTCCACACACTCACCCGAGGTCAGAATGGAACCGGGGTACCTGGTGCTGTGAGGCAGCAGTGCTAACCATTGTGCCCCCGTGCCATCCCTTCATTGAAACTTATTGCACAGACGTTCCTTTATTTTCTTTCGGCATCATTGCCTCGACAATGGCATCAATGCATTCTACTCCGCAGGTACAGTAAACGGCGATCGTGTATCAATAGTGGGCGTGACCCTGTATCCTCCAGGGCCTCTACTGGGAGGAATTACTGACGGCGTATTTCACTTGTGGCTTCACAAATCGGGAAACAGGCACCATGGCTGATGAGGGAGAGCATGGAGGTAGGACATGCAGAGGCACGTTCGTGGGCTTCCGGACCTGCCTCAGCTGCTGCCTGGGCTGGCTGTGAGGGGCCTCTGCCAGTCCTTGGGAGGGGGGGGGGTGTAGCGGGAAGGGGGGTAACCAGGGGATGGGCTGTGGAGTCAGGGTAATCACCCCATGGGACCAGCTGTCCAGGCACGGTGCGCCATTGCCACGGCCTGCAAGGCAGCCATCTTGCTGGCACCCCAGTGATCACCTTCCATGGCCCTTGGTTGTGCAGGGTGGCACTGGCCATCTAGGTGCACCCCCCCCCCCCCCCCCCCCCACTATCCCCGCATTCCATCACCCATCCTCCACCCCACAAATTACCCCCCTCTTCTACCGGCTACCACCCACCGGCGGGACAGCACGTGGCCCACCCAAGGACAGAAGCCACAGTTGCCCCTTCAGGGATGCACCGGACCAGGGCCGCAGAACGTGTCACTGGCATGGGGAGTGCCAGCCACCAATACCTCTGGCAGCAGGGACGGGTTCCAGGGCCAGAAAGCACAATAAACGCAGTGTTAGGCAGTAAGACTCATGCAACGCAGGGTGTGGGTAACCGGTATGGATGCTGGCAGGTGGTGCAGGATGGGGGTTCGATTGCCCTCCGGGTGGGATGGGGAGGGGGAATGTGTGGCATGACGGGTGTGTGGGATGGAGGTGTTGCCAGGGGCACAGTGCTGCCCACTCACTCTGGCCGCCCTGAGGAGGTCATGCAGTTTTTTCCCCGCTCTGCTGGCCGCTCGTGGCGATGTTGCCCTCGGTGCTCACGACCTCTGCCACCTGCGCCCAGGCCCGGTGATCAGCGGTGCGTGGCAACCTGCTTCCCAAAACAGCCGTAAACTCCGCGGTATTCGGCCCATCGGCCTGCGGTGAATCGCTGTTCACCGTAAAAAACGGCGAGCAGCGATTCGTGTCGGGGGGCGGCCGGAGGGGACGGGGAAGAATAGCGGGAGGCCGTGAAAATTGTCGGGAAGGCCCTCCCGCTATTCTCCGACCCGTCGTGGGCAGCGGAGAATCGCGCCCAATATATACGGTGGTTTATAAAATGCATGAATTAGTCATTTACCCAGGGTACAGGATACAGGGTAGCCTGCCTCTCCTCTACTGCATCCAGCAGGGTCTCGAGTTCAGCGTTAGTGAATCGTGGTGCCGTTCTTTGTGCTGCCATCTTGTTTGCTGAGATGAGCGTGTGTGGGGAGTGGAGTGCTTATATGTGGATGCCCCTTGTCAGCCTCTCGAGTGTCAACCCCGACCCTGGAAAATACATCACCATTTTTCATCAGAATCGATTGTGTTCCACGTGGCGCCAGTGCTAGCCCACTAACAGTTGATGAATTGATCCAGGAGCGGCGCCAATTTTGCTGTCGTAGAAATGAAACGAAATGAAATGAAATGAAAATCGCTTATTGTCACAAGTAGGCTTCAAATGAAGTTACTGTGAAAAGCCCCTAGTCTCCACATTCCGGCACCTGGGAGGCTGGTAAGTCCACCGATTTCGTCCTGGCGTCAACACCTGCTTTCTAAATTGAGAATCCCACCCCAGATCTTTATCCTAGATTTATTTTCAACCAAATTCAATTTATCAAACTTCTATGGACGGATTTGAACTCATGCTCACTAGATTATGAGTCCAGGCCTGTAACCAAACACTCAGCTGTCATTCTTGCTGCCACTGCTGCATTGTGACTGAGTGTCACTGTGTCAGCCATCTGGAACTCACAGAGGAACTATGTTTAAAAACCTGGTGCTTTGCCAGTCATCCAACTCGAGTCCTGGGACAGACTGGTAAGAAACAGCTGGTCAATATCTGGAAAATAAAACAGCCACTGCATTAAACTGCTGCAGCACTCAGTGCTGCCAGGAACCAATAGAATATTCCGCTCATATCAGCCAGTGAGTGGTTGACTGCTGAACGAAGGAGATACCAGATGCTCATTTTTTCCCCCATGTGCCAGCACCTGTCAAGTAGAACATTGGCACACAGCCCTAGCTTGAGAGGCAAACTCAGTGTTCGAAGACATGTTTCATCCCCAAGGGCAAAGGAGATTGTGGATGCAAGCATATCACCCATTATGCTCCTGCAAACAGTGTCATGCCCTTTTGCCAACAAAAGGAGTTTGCGTCTTCCTCTATGTTCGGATGGCATGGCGTCACCAGCAAGTTAAAGTATGCAAATCAACGCCCTCTTTTCCAGAGAGCAGCTCACGATGCAAACATAGAGATCCAAGATGATTGAAGAGTTTAACGACCATTCCTGAGAAAAGACAGCATTCCAACAAGCAGCAATGATCTGAAGCGCATTGTGATGGTGCATTATATAAACAGGTTGAATAACAACATTAAAAAGGAAATTAGACCAATACTTGAAGATGAAAAATGTTCAGGGCCGGAGGGGGCAAGGGCTGGGTAATTGGCCTTTTTGGATAGCTTCTTCCAACAGGCAGCTGAAGCACAGTGGGTTGGAAGACCTCCTTCTGTGCTCTTTGATGATTCTAAGATTGGATTTTGGAATACCAAGGTTATTTGAACCAACTGGCAGAATTCTTAGGTCTCGCAGGAATGAGTCTTTAACAAAATTTTTGCTGTGAGTGTGCGTGTGTGATTTATTCTCTCCTTGGGCATTGTGTATGAACATACTGTATTTTTTTTGCTGTATTGCTTGAAGAATTCCTTGGAGCAACATTAGGATCTATTTCTGACTTAACTGGCAGTTCTCCTTTACTTGCTGCAGATTCATGGTTCTCTATGGACGTTGGAACTGACCTCTAATATCGTGGTTTCATCATGCTTTGCTGTGTTTTGTCTATCATTTGCTTACAAGCGTGTTGCTTGCCAAAGTCAAGCGTTGGCTTGAGAGACAGCTGCCGATGGGTTCCTTTGTGTATCGAGTTGGAGTATCTCTTTGCTCCAAAGATGTGCGATTTTTTGCATCCCTCTGACATGGCTTTTTTCTCGTGTTTCCAAGTAAACCAGCCAACTTCACATTGTGGGGACATTGCTGCAACCTGTGAGTGCCAGTGATGTACAGTGATATAGGATACATCAGGGTATCCTCTGCAAATGCCAATGGTGCTGAAAACAATTCCGTGGCACCTTGCAGGGCAGCTGCCTTGTTGTATGCCTGCCCACAAGTGGATGGCAGAATCCACAATTCTATCCTGTCCGAGTTGCTCAGTTAAGAAGCGACTGGCTCCATCAGTCCAAAGGAATGGTTCTACCAAAGTGGTTCCCGAAGATTTCCCCCACATGACCCCATTTTAATGCCTCAGTTTCATGTGACCCCAGAATAAAGATTTGGAGGTCACGAGAGTTGTAGAGCAAGGGCGGAGGAAGGTTGCAGCTATTGAGCGAGGTGGTGGGAGGGGCTGGTTGATAAGTTCAGCTGTGGGGCCATGACTGCCATTGCTGTCTCTGAGCTCGCAACCCCACAGAGGGTTGTGACCCACAGTTTGGGAAGCCCCATCTGATCAAAGCCTCACAATATGTTAGCTCTCACAGAGCAAACACTAATTTTGTTTTACATTTCACCTCAACCCATTCCTTAGCTGTTCTGCCATGTGCTGTTCAGAAATCCCACCATCAGGCAAATGAGCCCGGCTTCAGCATTTATGGCTGGCGTGCAGGGAGTTGGTTTCCTGCCAAACTTGCTGCTGGCTGCTGAGCTATTGGCCCATTCATAAAGCGCCTTTCACTTCCTCGGGCTGCCCTGCCTTCCCAACCAAAGAAGTACTCGTGAAGTGGAGTCACTGTTCTAATGTACAAGCTGCGCCAGCTAATTCGCGCACAGCAAGCTTTTAGGATGACTCGACAGTCCGTTTTCGGTTGAGGGATGAATATCGGACAGGATATCGATAAGAACTCCATCGCACTTCTTTGCAACAGTGTCGCGGGATCTTTTCTGCCAAACTGAGATGGCAGATATTGACTTCCCGATGGAGCATGATTTCTGTCATCAGGAATCAACTAGTTTGGAAATCCGTTATCACTGTATAATTTGACGACCAGAATCGAGGGAAGCTAACCCGATAGATATTCGTCGTTTTATTGTCCTTATTCCAAAGCCGCTACAGGCTCAGGTCAACAATGGAACAATACGCCAGAAAAAATGGCGTAAAATGGCCACCGATTCCCTGTTTTGCTGGGGGCCAGCATGCCGGCAGCTTAGAGCACCCAGCTCTAGCTGCCGATACGGGCTGGAGAATTGCCGTGTCTGTTGCCACGCCATGCTACATGGTGGAGGCTGCTTGTGGACCTGACCCGCAAAAAAGTGCCCACCCCTTGGCCGGCTTTTGTGCCCAGGACCGCCACCCCACAGTGCCCCCAGCCCCTAATAAATTCCCCCGCCCACGGATCGGCCCTCCCCCAACTGTGGCGGCACTGGACTGAGTCCGCAGCCTCTATGCCGAGTTCCCGATGGATGAGACCACACGTGTCCGACGCCGTTGGCAACTCGGCCGGTCGAGGGCGGAGTATCGGGGGCCATCTCAGACAATGACCTGAGGCTGCCGATACGACGCACGGCATGCTCTGAGTATGCCGCTTTGGAGGGGGCAGAGCATCGCGAAAGCAGCACCGCCCCCGATTTGGTCGGGAACTTTGATTCCCCAGCCGATCCAGCCGACCGGAGAATCCAACCCAATGTGTCAGTATCGAGACTGCCAATTCCCTTAAGAATTTTGAATGTTTCAACGAGATCACCTCTCATTCTTCTCAATTCCAGGGAGTAAAACCCAACATACTCAGCCTCTCACCCCAGGGGTCAATCTAGTCAACCTTCACTGTACTGCCTCCAATGAAAGTATGTTGTTGCATAAATATGGAGACCCAAATTGGTATGAATCATTGAATCGTAGAATTTACAGTGCAGAAGGAGACCATTCAGCCCATCGGGTCTGGACCAGCCCTTGGCCAGAGCACCCTACGCCTCCACCCTATCCCTATAACCCAGTAACCCCACCTAACCTTTTGGACACTAAGAGGCAATTTAGCATGGCCAATCCACCTAACCGGCACATGTTTGGACTGCGGGAGGAAACCGAGCACCCGAAGGAAACCCACGCGGACACGGAAAGTTAAAATTCCACACTAGTCACCCGAGGCCGGAATTGAACCTGGGCCCCTGGAGCTGTGAGGCAGCAGTGCTAACCACTGTGCCACCATGCCATGGTATGGTCTCCCCAAAGCCCCACACAAATGTAGCAAGACTACTTTATTATTGTACTCTTATTCCCTCTGGTAGAGTAAAAATGTTCAGCAGCCTCACTGCTGTAGCTATCTCCAGACATGTCTCCTATGTAAGAGGGCTCCACCCACTGGGGTGATTGTCCACTTTTGATCCCCAATTGGACACCCAAGGCAGATAACACAGCCTTCAGAACTCATGCAGTCTGCTCTTTTGCCCTAACTACACTGTCATGCATTCCTTTTCACTCTTGAATGGACCCCTGTACCATGGTGCTCTTTTCAGTTTATTCATCTTTCATGCAGTCCTGCTCTAGACCACACAAGCTTCAAGAACATTGAACCTCTCGGACAACTGCGGGAACTGAGTCTCCTCCCTTGTCACCACAGGGTCCCCGTACCTACCTCACGTACAGTCATGGCCTACCGTCCCTGGCTTCTGCCATATGTGACAAGTAGAGGAGGGGCATGACTAACCTTAACCATTTACCCCCTCCACTGGTGCACTTTGCCGGCAGCGTGTACCATTTACATGACACATTCGTCAGGGCTTCTTTGACAGTGCTTTCCAAGCATTACCACCCACAAGAACAGGGGCTGCAGATATGTGGAAACAGCACCAGACGCAGGTTCCCACCAAGTCGTTCACCATCCTGACTTGGAACTGTATTACTGTTCCTTCACCGTTGCTGGGTCAAAATCCTGGAACTCGTTTCCTAACGGCACCGTGGGCACACCTACACCAGGTGGACTGCAATGGTTCAACAAAGTGCTTCAGCACTACCTTCTCAAGGGCAATGAGGGATGAGCAATGATTGGCAAAATCAATGGTACCCACATCTCATGAACGACTGATAAATTCTGGCATTTGGATGCTGAGAGGTTGTTTCCTCTCCTGGGATAGTCTAGAACCAGGGGACATAATCTCAGAGTAAGAGGTCTCCCATTTAGTCTCAGAAGGTAGTGAATCTGTGAATTCTTTATTGCAGTGGACTGTAGAGGTTGGGTCGTTAAGTATGCTCAAGGCTGAGATAGACAGATTGTTAATTAGTCAGAGAATCCAGGGTTTATGGGGATAAGGCAGGAAAATGGAGTTGTGAATTATCACACCAGATCAGTCATGATCTCATTGAATGGCGGACTCATTCCACGTTCCAATTGCACATTTTTCTCACAAAAACCACAGTTAATGTACTGCTCCACTGAAAAGTTAATGAGTCACTCATGCCACTCCAATTGACAGAGGACTCTTTGTTTACAAAACCTTTACACTGCATCTCACACAAAATACAATGAGTAGTTCAGAAACAGGTGCTTAAATGTGAGCACTTTCTCATAGCTTTAAGTAGACAATGCCTTGCATTTTTAATAAGCCTTCTTACAAGATTTGCAACTTTAAAGAGGGAAGACTCTTGGTACTGTGGATGGACCCTACACAGTAGAAAATGGAGCATTTAAGTGTACCATTTCTGTGACCAATTATAAGATTAGTGTTTGCAAAGGAAAGGACAATAATCTGTTGTTTGCGGATGCACTGTACATATACAGTAGAAATTTATACTGTTTGACAAATTTTCTCTCACAGTAAATAAAACAGAAAAGACAATATCTGCTCTTAACTAGAACCATCACGGCTTCTCTTGGCCGGGATTCTCCGCGAACTGGCGGGTCGGGCAACTCCAGCGCGAAGGAATGGCGTGAAGCACTCCAGAGTCGGGCCGCCCCGAAGGTGCGGAATCCTCCGCACCTTCAGGGGCTAGGCCAGCACCGGAGTGGTTTGTGCCGCGCCGGCTGGCGCGGAAGGGGCTTGGCGCCATGCCAACCGGTGCAGAAGGGCCTCAGCCAGCTAGCGCGAGTTGGCACATGTACGGGAGCGCCAGGGTGTGCTGGCGTCATCCCAGCGCATGCGCAGGGGGCTTCATCTCCGCGTCGGCCATCGCGGACTGTTACAGCGGCTGACGCGGAGGAATAGACTTCCCCTCATGGCACAGGTTCGCCTGCAGATTGGTGGGCCCAGATCGCAGGCCAGGCCACCATGGGGGGACCTCCCGGGGCCAGATCCCCCCGCGTCCCCCTGAGGACCCCAGAGGCCGCCCGTGCAGCCAGGTCCTGCCGGTAAGTACCTGTTGTAATTTACGCCGGCGAAACCGGCCTAAAATGGGCAGACACTCGGCCCATCGCGGGCCGGAGAATCGCTGGAGGGGGGCCGCTGCCACCAGCCTCCGACCGGTGCAGTGCGATTACCGCCCCCGCCAAATCCCCGGCGCCGGAGAATTCAGCAGCTGGCGGGAGCGGGATTCACGCCGCCCCCCGGTGATTCTCCGACCCGGCGGGGGGTTGGAGAATCCCACCCCTTATCTCTCCATTAACTGAAGTCCTGCTTCTCTGGTACCGTTCTATACATCTCCTCTCCACCCTCCCCAAGGACTTGACATCCTTCCTAAAGTGTGGTACCTCACATTGGACACAATAAGCCAGATGTTGCACTTGATGCAACAGTACATTTATCAGTGTTTAGTGGACATCAACTTCTGGAGAGCAGAGGTATGCAGTTAAACAGGGACAACAGGAAGGGGGTGTCTGAGATGTACATCCCCAAAACAAATCTTATCTGACTCACCAATTAAATCCATTACACAGTGTGAAATTGCTATACTTGCCTCATAGATGAGGAATAAACCCGACCGAATATGTCATAGCTTGTCACTCCAATTTAAGTACTCATTTAACAGTGTAGTAAAATCATAATTACTGTCAAACAACATCTATGGCATTGAAAATTGAGAAGATGGTGGGGCAGTGTATTACAATCCTGGACCAGACCCCAACAGTGGCTAGGATACTGGACAGAAACCCAATGTTTTATTTTAAATTTGTAAGACTGTGAGGAAAGGATACCTCACTCCAGGAACCAGGTGCCGGTCTGTTGGCGGATGAGGACACTCAGAGTAGGCCCCGCTGGAGAAGCAGGACTGGGAAGATCCCGGGCTACTCCATGAGGTGAGGCCAGAGTGAACTTCGGATGCTCCACCGTCACCTGAAGCTGCCAGTCCTGGAGATCCGCTCTTGACTCAACCAGGCTCTCGATGCCCTCAACCAGGGAGCACAGAGACTGGGCCACATCCCTCAACTAATGAGTATGTTCCTTGCGCCTCATTCATGTCCCTCTGCACCTCAGTCATGTCCCTCTTTGACTAGCCCAGGTCAGTCAGCGCCTGGCCAATGTTATTGCTGCCCTCAGCCATGACCCTTTATGACTAGGCCAAGCTCTGGAGTGCCGCAGCAATGCCCATGTGGGCCCGGTACATGGCTGCCTGTGGCTGGGCCCCCTGTCCTGAGCCTCAGCCATTGACAGTGCAGTGTGCCCCAAACCATGGACATCCTGACCCATGGCAGTGTAGTGTCTTTTTGATCGAAAGCTTCCACTGTCGGCGCCACTATGCATTGCAGGGCATGATCTCCTGCACCTGAAGGCTTTTGGACTCCATCTACGCCTGCAGGGACTGAAAAGTTGCTGACACCCCCTCCTGCAGATCCTGGCTCTGTGTCTGCATCTCCACCAATGATGCGATCATACTTTCTAGAATTGTGATACCTGCCCGGACCACAGCTGGTTCCTGGGATTGGGCAGCCCTCCGACCACCCATTCCATCAAACCCCTAACTCCACCTGATGTGTGACCTGTGCACCAGAAGGTGACCCAGGAGCCTCATCACTCAAATGCCCTACCAAGGTGACAAGATGATGGAGGATGCAGGTGAATGCACTGCCAAGAGGTCGGTGTCGTCCCCGAACTGGTCCTCCAGGATGTGCTGGGGCTGTGGGTGGGGCAAGGTACCCCAGACAGGCCGGCCTGGTCTGTTGGTGATCCTGCAAGACAAAAGACAACACACTTGGTGAGATCTTGGGAAGGAGTGGTTTGCGGGAGAAGCGTGACTGACCTGCTATAGGGACATCATTTTGCATTAGGGGCTCACTTGTTTGTCACATGCTGACCTCCGCCTCGGATATAGCACTTTCCTGCACCTCCTCGGACAAAGAGGACAATACAGATGTTGGGGTTTTGTGCAGGGTGGGGTGAGGGAGATGCAGGCAGGTGGGTTTTTATTGGTATCTATGGATTGGGGGTATGATGTGAGGCATGAGGGACCAGGAGTGATTCCAGGGGAACAGAGGCAGTGACTCACCTGAGCTGCCCTAAGGAGGACGTTCATCTTCTTCCAGCTTGTCAAGTTCTCCAGCACCTATTCCAGCCCCAACGGGAATGAGAATTGCTGTAGGTTCATGTAGGTTCATGCTGGTGCATTAACATATCCTGAATTGCTCCAGAAATAGCTCCTCCAATGGGAATGCAAACCACATGCACATCTGTTCCAGCGTCAACACTTAGAAACTCTCCTAAATGTAATTTGTGCCGGGTTTTGCTGGGATTTCCCCGCCGGAGTTCCCCACCAGTATCTAACCACACTTAGTTACTTTTTTCGGCCACTTTGGCCCTCACTTACAATCGTTTTCAACACTGGGAGCTGAACTCTCTGACCAGACCGGATCCTCAGAGATCAGGCCACCATTTCGGAAGGGTGCCCTGTTCACTAACAAGTGATGACACCCCACAAAGGGGTCACTGAGGGCCTCTCTTTTCAGGCTTTCCCATGCCCCTTTTCAGTCCCACCTTCCTGGACACCTCTTTCACCCCGCCAACCTTCCAGAGGCCCCTTTATATCCAGCCTGCAAACCCCGTCCCCCACCGTCCTTTTTTATAATTTAGAGTACCCAATTTTTTTTCCCAATTAAGGGGCAATTTAGCATGGCCAATCCACCTAACCTGCACATCTTTGGGTTGTAGGGGTGAAACCCACGTAGACATGGGGAAAATGTGCAAACTCCACACAGACAGTGGCCCAGGGCTGGGATATGAAACCGAGTCCTTAGTGCCGTAGTCCTAGTGCTAACCACTGTGCCACATGCCACCCTTCCACCTTCCTTTCATGGGCATAGTTTCGCCAGGCCCTGGCTCTTGGCGTACCGCGTACCACCCTGGCACCAAGGTTCCTTGGCACTACCACACTGGCAGTGCTCCTGCCAGCTTTGGAGTGCCACCCAGTGCCAGAGCAGCGATACTAATGTGCCAGCGTGGAAGTGCCAAGGTGACAACATTCCAAGAGCAAGGTCAGGGGGCCATCTTGCCCTATCTCTGACCACCCCGGAGCCTCCGATGACCTGGGAGACCACCCCCCCCCCCCCCCCCCCCCCCCCCCCCCCCCCCCCCCGCCACCAGGTGCCTTTCTGCCTGGATTTTGTGAGGGCCAAATACTGAAGGCCCGCGGCTGGGGACTCCCTGGGGAGGCATAAGATGCTGGGAGATTAATGGATCCCGAGTGAGCTTACTGAAGTGGGTTTAAAGTCGACTTAGGAGTTTGAGGCTTGGTCACACCCATTGTGGGCAGAATTCTGATCACAACACCTCGTGAGGTGTGGATAGATCTCGCAAGGGTTTACTGGCTGCCGGGAAGCTCGTGGGTGCTTCCCCCCCGCATCTCCTGGCAGTGTCACTCTCCCATTCGAGGCTACACGGCTGGTAGATTGTGCCTTTACCGGTAGGTTGCGCCCCACGTCTCGCAAACTGAAAATCTCGCCCAATACATCTGATTAACTCCACAGGGAATGCCCTTAATCTAAACAAAACTCCATTCGCCCAAACCTTTGATGCCTTAATTGCACCAACATCCTATGAAAGAATAAAGGAAAAAAAGTAACCTTCTCGAGTGTGGATATATTTCCATCAAATCCTAATTATTGTTGGTAATATATAAATAAAATTGAACTTTGCCTGTCTTTTTGTTCTCCCCTGACCCCCATCCCATGTAATCCAATTATTCTTTCCCTCACTTTATTTTGCTTTCTGTACCAGATTTGGCATTGAATGCAATACTCCAACCGACACTTTCTGTGTCGAATTCCATTCTGCTGATTAATGATCCTTCAGTGTGCTTGGTTCAAGAGATCAAGGTTGACTGTCCCAATTTGTCCAAACGTCAAGCGAGCATTGCTTTGAAAAACTGCATTGAAAAAGACTAACGTTTCTGGTATTCCTGATGCTATGAAAAGGACTGAGAGTGTTGGGTGGACTTTATCGAGGCGATTGAAGTCTTTTGCAAACACTGAAACCCAAGGTATAAGTGCAGATGCCTCTGAGATTTGGCTTACCAGAATTGTGAGTGACCTACTTGGGGTTTCTAATGATTATTGTGCAGTTGATTCAATTTGATCTCAAGATTAAAGACGTGCAGAGGCCAGAAATCAAAGAAAAGTTCTTTAATGCTTTACAAAAACAATTTGTGAGTCAGTTCCAGAAGGATATTACCGATCCAGTTACAAGGAAGGAAGCAGAAGTCAAAAGTGAAACTTCTGAAGAAGGATAAAAAATATATATTTATAGAGCCCGCTTTCGGGCATGTCAAAGACAGCTATGTGTCACTTCCTTCAAGATGTTGAGTTTAATACAGATTTGACTTGGCATCAATGACTGAAGTTCAAAATGAGTCAACATTGTGAAGGAACAAAATCCCTTTTGTCACTATTAGTAGAATTCTACCAAAATATGAAGGCCGGGATTTTCTATTCTCACCCGTGACGATTCCTGCCATGTGCGGGGCAGAAAAATTGACGGACCAGCCTAAGGTCCATTGACTCCAGTTCCTCAGGGGGAGGGATTGGAAAATCCCAGCCTGAGAGTTGTAAAGGAAAACCAACATAAAAAGCCTCCTCAACTTCCCACTGCCTGGAGCAGGCTAACGAGGAGGTCGCCCAACACGCCACCAAACAACCCCACCCCACCCCACTCCCACCCCCACCTCTCCCCCACACTAGACGGCCAAAGACCAGGAGCAGGAGACTGGGTGCAGCCAAAACCTGAGGAGCAGCCCCTCAAATAGGGGAGCAGGGTCTGTAACCTCAGCACAACCTATATACACATAGAACACAGGCTCCTCCACAGACCACAGAGAAGACAAGCCATGAATCAAATTAACCTATTGTTGCACAAAACTGCTGCATGCAATGCCCTACATGCCAGGTTACTGCTGATGGAAAATAGGTGGACTGCCGCACAATCCATTTTGGAGAAAATAATAATCAAATTAACACATTGATAGCCCTTTAAAGGGAAACTGTAACAAAAAACAATTCTTTAAAGGAAATTTACCAAATTTAAGTGGCATTTTGGGGGGGGGATGCACATTAGCACAGTGGTTGACACTGTTGCTTCACAGCACCAGAGTCCCAGGTTCGATTTTTGGCTTGGGTCACTGTCTGTGGTGAGTCTGCACCTTCTCCCCGTGTCTGCAGTGGTTTCCTCTGGGTGCTCCGGTTTCCTCACACAAGTCCCAAAAGACGTGTTGTTAGGGAATTTGGACATTCTGAATTCTCCTCTGTATCCCCGAACAGGCGCCGGAATGTGGCGACTTGGGGCTTTTCGCCGTAACTTCTTTGCAGTGTTAATGTCAGCCTATTTGATGCAATAAAGATTATTCTTATTAATTGAAATAAATTTAGTCCGATACCATGGTGGAATTTGACCTCATGTCTCTAGATTCTTAGTCCTGGGGCAGGATTCTCCGACCCCCGCCAGGTCGGAGAATCCCCGGGTGGCAGAGCAAATCCCACCCCGCCGCTCCAACGACGGCTGCCGTAATCTCCGGCGCCAGTTTTCGGGTGGGGGCGGGATTTACACCGCGCCAGTTGGGGGCCGTTGGCAGTGGCCGCCCAGCAATTCTCTGGGCCCCGATGGGCCGAGTGGCCGTCAGTTCCTGGCCAGTCCCGCCAGCGTGAAATGGACTTGGTCCATCACGGCGGGACCAGTCTTGTAGGCCGGCTAGGTGAGTCCTCGGGGGAGAGGCCCGGGGGGATCTGGCCCAGGGGGGGATGGGGGGCCACGATGGCCTGGCCCACAATCAGGGCCCACGATCTGCAGGTGGGCCTGTGCCGTGTGGGGCTTTCTTTTCTTCCACGCCGGCCTCTGTCGGGCTCCGCCATGGCTGGCGTGAAGAAGAGAACCCCTGCGCATGCGCAGGAAACATGCCGGACGGTCTGCGCATGTGCGGAACCACGCCGGCGGTTCTGCGCCTGCGTCAACTCGCGCCGGCCCTTCGGTTGGTGCAGCACCAACCCCTCCGGCGCCGGCCTAGCCCCCAAAAGTGCGGAGGATTCCACGCCTTCCGGTCGGGCCCGGCGTTGGGCCATCCAGCCAGTTGCGGGAGAATCCCTCCCCTGGTCTCTGGATTATTCCAGCAACATAACTACTATGCTACCATATTCCAAATTCTGTTCCCTTTAATACATTTTTAAATTCTGAACAAAACAAATTAATAAATGAGCAAATGATCAGCCCCTTAAAGTGGCACCGTGGCAAAAAATACAAAACATGAAAGGAAATTTATCACATTGAAGGGACATTTTGGAGGCTGATCTTGCACTCCAGCCCTGGCAGTGCCCACTGGCCATGGAAGCCTCAAAAGTTCCAGCAGACACTGCATGCTCTCTCTCCAAGGACACTCGGGCATGGCAGTAGTCGTTTTTATGCTCTTTTGAGTAAACCAGTGGAGCAAAAGAAATGAATTAAGAGATGAGCTAATTAAATTGACGGCCCCTTCAAGGGACGCAGTGACAAAATTGTGCTCCAGATACTAAATCAATGAATACCCTCCAGCTGGTTACCCTTAACCTGAACAATACAAATTAAAATAACATTAACACCCACTTGTGAGATTTGGATGGTTCTAACACCCACACAATGCCTCACCAGAAATTGGTGTCGGGCTGAAATTAGTTTGCAATCTGACAGAGCTGATTGCAAATCAGACTCCACAGTCAGCCCAAAATGTTATAATGAAGAAAGGGTGGGCACCTCATTGCAACAGAAGCACGTTGCTATTGTACTGTGACGGCCATCACCAAGGCCTGTCAGCAAATCCCAGTCGTTCTCCTGATCTCCTTACCACTCGACAACTAAATCCTCAAGCCCGCCGACACATTGCTAATACACAGCTCAGGCATGCAAACCAGCCATCAGCTCAACCCTCTGTGTTGATCTTCAGCGATAACCCTCAATGAAATAAAACAAGTTATAATACGGTGGAACTTAATTAGTATCTGTAAGTTGTATATTTCTGCGGTGAACACTTAGCAAAACTTTACTCTTCCTCCAGACTAGAAATGAAAGCTACTGTTAAATTGAGTGAAATTGCATTCATGGGGTTGGGGAAACTAGGAGTTAATCATTGAAATATATGAAAATATGGTCACTATGTCAGAAGTAGTGAGTTCTGTTTCTTGTGTCTGGTGGCCTTAATTCCTTTGTAGTCATGGCTGTCAATCAATCACAATTAAATAAACAATTGCGCTAAATAGTTCTTCAAAATATTGTCATTTAAAAAAAAATATGAGCACACCATATTATGAGACGAGGCTATGGCACTCTGACAAGAAGATAAATATAGATAGCCTAGAGCAGGGGTGGGCAAACTACGGCCCGCGGGCCGCATGCGGCCCGCCAAAGGTCTTTATGCGGCCCACCAAGATCAAGTCATAAAAAAAAATGTTTTTAAATAAAAAAATAAATAAAATAAGGTTAATGGGGGGGGGGGGGCTGTTGGGTTACTGGTGTAGGGTGGAGACGTTGACTTAAGTAGGGTGATCATTGCTCGGCACAACATGTGTTTCATGTGAAGTTTCTACTTTAAAATATTAATTAATAAAAATTCATTTCTTTTTTTTCTTTAAACTGAGTTACTTTGTTTTTCAAATAAATGTGTTTCATGTAAAGTTTCTACTTTAAAATATTAATTAATAAAAATTAATTGCTTTTTTTTTCTTTAAAAACCTTTTATTTTGGCTATTTTAAATATTAATTATTTTACTTAATATACTATGCGGCCCTTTAAAATTGTGAATTTCTGAATGTGGCCCTTGCACGGAAACGTTTGCCCACCCCTGGCCTAGAGGCTATCATCTGGCGGTTTTAGTGCACGTCCAGAAGATATTATCAACACAAAAGACATATCCATTAACAAACTTGTTGTAACAAAATGTTCAGACACACAAAATTGCAAGTGACAGGATACAAAATTTCCAAAACGTGGAGGACAATTTGTTCCCATCCAAGGCACTGAACTAATTATGTTAATTCTGAATGGAATGTTTGTGCTCTTTGAAGTCAGAAAATTAAAAAAAAACATTCTTCTGATTCAGCTTTAGAGAAAGAAAATCAAATTCAGTTGGTGACATAGAATCACTGAATCATAGAATCCCTACAGTGAAGGGGAGGCTCATTGGGTCTGCACCAACCCTCTGAAATAGCAGCCTAACGTCAGCCCAATCTGCCACCCTATCCTTGTAACTCCACCTGGGGACAATTTAGCATATGCAGTCCACCTAACCTGCACATCCTTGGATTGTGGCAGGAAACCGGAGCACCCATAAGAAACCTGCGCAGACACGAGAAAAATGTGCAAACTTCACAGTCGCCTGAGGTCAGAATCAACCCGGGTCCCTGGCGCTGTGAGGCAGCAGTGATAACCACTGTGTCACCGTGCCATCTGGAGGTATAGTTCAGCAGTAGAGGGGTGTTAGCTATGGGGCTTTGGTAATAATATCTGTCTGTTGGTATTTGCCTGTGTATTGGTAGCAAAGGAGACATTGTATACGAGGGAAAGGTGAATCGTAATCATGGGTTTGTGAAGTCGGGAGGGGTGAGTTGTTGATTGCTAATGAGGGAAAGTTGAGGACAGCTAAGGCACTTATCTGAAAGGCGGCACAGCGACATGGTGGTTAGCATTGCTGCCTCACAGCGCCAGGGACCTAGGTTCAATTCCGGCCTTGGGTGACTGCATGTCTGGAGTTTGTGCTTTCTCCCCATATCTGTGGGTTTCCTCCGGGTGCTCTGGTTTCCTCCCACAGTCCAAAGATGTGCAGGTTAGGTGGATTGGCCATGCTAAATTGCCCCTTAGTGTCCAGGGATATGCAAGTCAGGTTGTGAGGTTAAGGGCAGAGTGGACGGGAGAGTGGCCGTGGGTAGAATGCTCATTCGAAGGAATTGTGCAGACTTGATGGGCCAAATGGCCTCCTTCTGCACTGAAGGGATTCTATGAATCTAATATGTATCTGGCCAGTTAAATGTGGGCATACAAAAGTATATCATATTGGCACTTGCTGGATTTGCGTTATTAATCATGTTCTCATATTCCTCAGATAGTTAAACTGCTGCTGGAGAAATTATGATTTGTGAGTGGTTGGCTTCTGTTGTGCGTTCTGGAACTTTCTGTTGGCAAGCAACTGACATAAGGAGACTCAGAAACGAGTTGAGTTTAGCTACCATGGATTGGTAAGCCTGAAAACAGCTTACCTACACAATTGGCTGTAAACAGGAAACCATATAGCAAGTTTCCCAATGAGAAGGAATAGCAGATTGAAGCAGAGATGGACTAGGAATCCACACAAACTTGCAAGTCCATTACAGCCTTTCAAAATTCACCTGAAGCTGCCGTTCACTTCCTGCACTCTCATTGCAACTGTTTCTGATGACTATGTCGACACTTTCTGCCAGTCTAGGAATCCACACAAACTTGCAAGTCCATTACAGCCTTTCAAAATTCACCTGAAGCTGCCGTTCACTTCCTGCACTCTCATTGCAACTGTTTCTGATGACTATGTCGACACTTTCTGCCAGTCACCTCAATTGCTCTGGTTTCTGAATATTGTTGCCACAAAGATTTCCCCGAGTTTAACAAGCAGTGTTTAGAGAAGGTGTGCAGCTAAATTCCTTCTGGAGTCTTGAAGAATTGTGGTGATTCTCTCCTCAGGCAAGCAGCTGCCCTTGGAGGAACTACTTTCTCTTGCCCTCTCATGGATTTATAGGGTGCTTAACACAGGCCCGAAGCTCCCTGAGGTAATGGGATTGAAAGGAGACCTGAAAGAAACAGAGATGTTGTTGACTCAATACTCAGAAGCTTCCACAAGATGTAACTCCACAAGATGTACTGCAGCAGCTTACAAAAGCTCCTTTGAAACCACCTTCCAAACCTGTGGCCTCTACCTGCTGGAAGGGCAAGGGCACCAGACATATGGGAGCACCATGCTCCGGTCTCCGCCCAAGTTTTGTATCACCCTGTCTTGGAACTCTACCTCATTCCTTCACTGCTATATGGCCAAAGTCTTAGAACTCCCTTCCCTAACAGCACTGTGGGTGTAGCCACATCACACTGACTGCAGCTGTTCAAGGAGGTAATACATCACCACCTACTCAAGGGCAGTTAGACTTGGACAATAAATGTCCGCCAGGCCAGTGATGCCCACAAACCGTGAACAAATTTTAAAAAAGCATTGTTATGATCTGAGTTATCTCAGTGATTGTTGAATGCCATGTGTAAGTGTTTCTTCAACACCCCCATTGAACCAGTGGTAAATCCTATTCCAGATGCCGCCAATGGCTTTAGAAGCATCCCCTCCTGCCTTGTTTCTGCTGCAAATTCCTGGGAAAACTTGTTACAGTCATGAATGGTTCTACTTCTCCATCAACTGATGCAGGGAAAGGGGAAACCATCTCCTCTGGCTGCACAGTCAGCCTATGCTCCCAGATCATTGTTCATTAAAAAATTTGATCCTTAATATCTGGATCCATAGGTTCTTTAGTCAATGACCATCATTTGTGTGCATACAGATGGAGAACTGCATTCTCTCCCTCTTCCTCTCCCTGATCTGCATTATCTTTTCCTTTACAACGCAATGCAGAATTCAAAGAAAATGACTCAGTGTGTTGTTGGACAGGCTTAGAGGAGCCGGCTCTTTTCAAACACCTCGTTTTCTGAATAAGCCAGGCAAAGTGAGTTCTTGCAGTGATTTGGTTGCCACTGTACATTGCTTTTAGATGTTCCCTGCAAAGAGGGCTGTTTTGTTTCCTTTCAGACACACGGGTGCATGAGGAGTCAAAAGAGGTGAGTTATGAGTTTTATCATTGCTCCAGGATACTCATTGGGGGAGGGGGAAAGAGTGTCTTCACTGAATACGTTTTTTTCACAAACTACATAGCAGTTTCTGACATTCCGGAGTTTGCAGTTACTGTTGTAACAGTCTTCCTCCATAATCCATAGAATAGAATCCCTACTGTGCAGAAGGAGGCCATTTGGCCCATCGAGTCTGCACTGCCTCTCCGAAAGTCACCCTACCTGGGCCCAATTCCTGTCCTATCCCTTACCTTTGGACACTAAGGGGCAATTTAGCATGGCCAATCCACCCAACCTGCACATCTTTGGACTGTGGGAGGAAACTGAACCACACGGAGGAAATGAATGTAGACACGGGGAGAACGTGCAAACTCCACACAGTCACCTGAGCTTGGAATCGAACCCGGGTCCCTGGTGTTATGAGACAGCAGTGCTAACCACTGTGCCACGTGCCTTCATAATGTTTGCACCATATCATATGTATCTTATGTAGACTCCTGTTCCTAGTTCCCAGGAGTCTGCAACCATCTTGCCCTTGTATCTGCTTGTGTCTCATAAATGATGAATCGGAAAACACATATTCCTTCCAAAGGCTGCATCGTTTGTTCCAACACTTGATCCATGTAGCACTTTTCTTAATCCTTATTGCTCTTTTGAGCTGTTTCATGCATGTTTTAGTTGCTGTTCACTCACCGTCCTTCCCAATAGCAAATCAATTACCAGTGGTTTCAAAATGGCCACCCCAACTCACAAGTGTTTTGCCTTTCTTCAGAAAAGTAAGTGGATTAACACAGTCCCACCCTGGCACTCACACACCCATGAGGAGAGCAATAGAAGCAATAGGGCTTGCAGAGGAACATTTCAGTATAAATAGGCATAAGTCTCGCTTGTTAATCTTTGATCTCCTTTCTGCGTCAAAAACCTTAAATGGAATTGTCATCATTCTCTTCTTCCTCAAACAACATTCTCTTGGCTCAGCTATCAATTAGTAAGCATCTTTGACAGCCATCTTCTTTCTTACTTACTTATTTATGGCAAAGTTATTCCTGCTGGGTCGAGTCACAATGTAATGAGCAGCCTTTCAAAATAAATTAGGTTCCATATTTCAAATTTCACGACACCCAAGGCGAGGTATTTTCCACCATCTTCCAGTCATTCCAATCCAAAGCCAGTTGTTTGATGTTTTTTCAGCCCTAATTTCTTTTGTAAAGTTTTATGTGCATTGCAAGGCGTCTCTGACAGCACCGCAGCACATATTCAACATTAATGCTTTGCTTCTTTTCTTTAATATCAGCTGAGGATGTATCCAACTGCATCATCCAAGCTGCAGGCTTTCCTGATGATATGTATTGGGCTAAGTGGCTCTCTTGTCTGTTTTCAGGAATTGACTATTAATGGTATCAGTGTTGACAATAAACTAAGGCTGACACCCCCACCTGAATCTCATGGCTGTGTCCTATCATCTGCATCAGCTCTTTGAAAACTTGGCCAGAGGTTTGGCATCTGGCTGGGTCCCAGCTGTGTGCTGGGATCCAGCAGACCTCCAACTGCTGTTTCCCTTGGATGTTCCTGCCTCCACCTGATGTGCATCATCAACTGTGTGGTGTTCACTAAATTGTCCCCAGAAGCCTGTCCACTAATGTCGCCAACCAATGCGTGTGTCTCTGTGCTGGTGGAAGGTAGAGGTGGTAGATGTGACTCCTCACCGGTGGTCTCCCGGAGCTCTCCTCTGAGGTGTTCTCTTTGGTGGCAAGGGGTGTGTGTACCACTCCGGATGACCCGGCCTCATCAGACAGTGATCCTGTAAGACAATGGACATGTGGTCAAGGATCACTTTGTCTGAGACAGGTCATCTGGGTGAAGGGGAAATGGATCCTCAGTTATCTGGCACAGACTAACCTCGCTGCCGGTGGCTGCTCTCTCCTCAGTCAATCCTGCGATCTCCAGAACCCGTTCCTCATAATGGGTGAGGGCTCAAATTTCTGGGATTCTTCCTCCCTTCTTGGCTCTTTCCTGTTTATTATGGGGCTATCTTCTCTTGCAGGGACAAAGAGCGGGCATTGTGAGCCACACGCTTGATGGATATAGGGTTCTATAGCAGGTGGCATGTGTGGGCAACGCACCTGAACATGAAGGGTATGAGCTGCTGGGTGCCAGGGGGGTTCTCAGGAAAAAGGATGAAGATCAGATGGGGGGAGGGTGTAAGGTGTCCGCCATGGCGGCGGGGGGGGGGGGGTTTGGTAATCTGAGGCAGGCAAAACCGATGCCAGGAAAGAGGTGGTAACTTTATCCTTGTAACTTGTTGGAGGTTTTCTTCCGACGTTGGACGAAGGTCCTCCTGATCATGTGTCCACACTGATAGCTGCTGCCACTGCCTCCCAGGCGATATTGCTGACCCTGCTGCTGGTTCTCCAACCCCCTCAGGGGAACAGGGTGCCCTGCCTCTCATCCACAAGCCTTGTGAGGTCGATATCCGCAAAGTGAGGAGCAGATCTGCCCGTTGCCAAGCTTGTTTGTTGACTGGAGTGAGTGCTGAGGGAGCGCTTAAAAACAGCTCCCCCTTGTCAACGGCGAGCAGCTGAGTCGTGATTCAGGCGAATCAGACAGTGAGGGAGACAGTAATGTCGAGAATCTCGTGTGGGTTCATTTTTGGCACTAAATGCCATGAATATTGGTCGCTGATTTAATCAACGCAACAGTCATGAAACTCCCCGCCAAACGCATCCAAAATCGGACTTTAACTTGCGTCTGCTGAAGCACGCCCATTATCTACACACAGTCTCTTTTGTTTCAAAGCTGTGATTGTGTTTTCATCTTCTAACCATTGACCCACTTGATTCGAGGAAGAATCATGGCACAGTGGTTGGCACTACTACCTCACAGACCAGGGACCTGACTTTAATTCTGGCCTCGAGTGACTGTGTGGAGTTTGCACAGTCTCCCTGTGACTGCGTGGGTTTCCTCCGGGTGTTCTGGTTTCCTCCCACAGTCCAAAGATGTGCATGTTCGGTGGATTGGCCATGCTAAATTGCCCCTTAAGGTCCAAAGGCTAGGTGGAGTTATGGGGATTGGGCAGGAGAGTGGGCCGAGGTAGGGTACTCTTTTGGAGGGTCGGTGCAGACTAGATGGGCACTATATGGATTCTATTGATCTCCCAAACAAGCAACGCAAAGCCTGACTTATGTGAATGATTGACCAGTCAGCTGACTTACAGCCCAACAAAATGGCGGACATCTACCAGCTAGTTCTGTTCCTACCTCCATTTTCAAATTGTTTCCTTTCAATTTATTTTGAATCCCTTTTCAAACCCCTGTGTGTCCTCAACCCTCCCCTATCTCTGTAACTTTCTCCAGCCCCACAACCCTCCCAAGATATCTGTGCTTCTTTAATTCTAGCCTCTTGAGGCATTTCCAATGTTATTCACTGCACCCTTGGGTGCCGTGCCTTCAGATATCCGTTCTCTAAGCTGTGGAATGCCCTCCTTTCTCTTCTTTACCTCACTTTCCGACATAAAGACATTCCCTAAAATCTCCTTCCTTGACCAAACGTTTAGATATTCTCCCTATTATTTCCTCAAGTGACTCGGTGTCAAATTTAATTTGATCATGTCCCTATGAAGTGCCTTAATCGGGACTTTTTTATTACATTAAATGTGCTGTGTAAATACACGATGTTCTTGTTGCTGATAATTAGGAAGTAAGAACACTAAAATTATTACTGTTATGAAGAGTCTCTTTGCAACTCAAACTTTAGTGCTCCAGAGCAAAGACTCTCCTTTGCTTCGGCCCACTGGTGGCAGGTGGGCTGAAAGCAAGACAAAATCTACAATTATACAGCATCTTTCACAATGTCCAAAATCGATTTACAGCCAATTAAATACTTTTGAGTAATAGCCACTGATATACTGTAGGAAATATGCTCAAATGGCAAAGCAGGCTCGGGGGGATCGAGTAGCCTACTCCTCATGCATATATTCAGATGTCATTCTGCTTCGGATGGGATGAACTGGGCCTTTGTCATCCATAATTGCCTTGTGAACAGAGGACGGAATCATGGCTAGAGTTCTGTTTATTTTATTGCTAACGATAGTTTACTGTGAGCTGGCTTTGTGTAGTGAGATTATCAGGACATGGGCTCACAATTAATTAGTAATCAGTTTTACACAGCATATGATTCTCAAGCCTTTTCCATTGACTTCAATCTTAACCTTTTGTCTATTTACCTATTATCCCACTCTATCTTTGATGCTTTTTCTGAGTTTTTTGAGGTGCTAAAACATGGGGATAAAGTGGTGTTGCACAGCACGGTGGGAAGCACAGTAGCACAGTGGGTAGTACTGTTGCGTCACAGCTCCAGGGTCCCAGGTTTGATTCCCAATTTGGGTCACTGTCTGTTCTCCCTGTGTCTGCGAGGGTTTCCTCCAGGAGCTCCGGTTTCCTCCCACAAGTCCCGAAAGACGTGCTGTTGGGTAATTTAGACACTAAATTCTGCCTCTGTGTACCTGGACAGGCGGTAGAATGTGGCGACTAGGGGCTTTTCACAGTAACTTCATTGCAGTGTTAATGTAAGCCTACTTGTGACAATAAAGATTATTATTTTTATAAAAATTATAGTAGATATCGAAAATATATTGTAGTCAGCAGAGTATTCAGACTCGCTGATCACACTCAGATGCATTTGTGAACCATTCACACTTTGTTCTCAGGTCTCCTAAAAGTTCTGTTGCACAGACACACCTGAGGACCCAGAAACAGGAGAAGCACTGGGGCCCGTGATTCCTCTCTCTGGTCCTGGTGCAGAGTGAAATGAAAAATGAAAATCGCTTATTGTCACAAGTAGGCTTCAAATGAAGTTACTGTGAAAAGCCCCTAGTCGCCACATTCCGGCACCTGTTCGGGGAGGCTGGCATGGGAATTGAACCGTGCTGCTGGCCTGCTTTGGTCTGCTTTCAAGGACAGAGATTTTGCCCTGTGCTAAACCAGCCCCATGTACTCAACACCTTCCTCTCGAGTGTTCTTTCTGTGCCGCTCATTGCTATGCAGCCCAGAAACATTTTATCGAAAGACGTTGACACAGAAGTATCACCCAGTCCAGAAATAATTTGGGTCTTGGGAATTAAAGCAATCTTTTTTTTTTGTTGCCCGGATTACATTACATTCTGTGTGATGTCCAAAGAATTTGCATTCCACAGGACTCTCATGCTTTGAAAGAAATGAACTATTGTCCAGGATTTTGGAGCACGCACTGCTTGGGTTCCTGACAATCAATGAGTTGCTTCATTTGCATGAGCTGCAGGTAGATGAGCGCATAAATCTTATTAAAGCGGCAGAGACACTGATGGATGATTGGCAGTGATACATTAATGCAGGGACTTTGGAACTGCACAGAACGTTATTGAACTTCCAAGGTAGAGGCTGCTTCATTGCAAGCTACTGAAACCCAGGAGCAAAATAAATAACTGTGCAAAAGCAGATGCTGAACAGATCTTGGCATCAGGCGTCTCATTTCCATTGCTCCGACTACACAAATGAATGCAAGGTCACAGCGATGTTTTGGTACGTCATAGGGGCAAAACGCATTAACACAAATGATCTATTGAAATTGTCCCTCTTGGAGCTTGGTGTGTGCTGTGAATAATAAAGTAATCTTGACTTGTTGAGCAGAAATCAAGCTATTTTGTTCCTTATTTTGTGCTGCCTCATTAAGGCTGTTATGTAATACAAGACACATGTCACACATAGAGTAAAATCCCTGTGGAGAGAAATTACTAAGGTTATCGAGAAAGGAATAAAAAAGGTCTACTATCACTCAGAAATATTCCAAAGCTCTTCCTTTATATTTCATGATAAATGGTTGTGCTAATGACCAATTAATACCGTGTCGATAAAGGGAGGGAATTTTAACAGAAAGAAAATGGTCAGTTTTATGTTGGGTCTTGCGGTGTTAAAGTCAAAACAAAATCTGTTTCCCAACTCAAACCCAGCTTTAATCCCTCCTTTTCTGGCTTTCACTGAAGCTTGAAGGTACCTGGTCGGATGATCAAACCTGTTCAAGGAGGTGGTTTACACCTTTAAGTCACGAGCCTCATTGCCATACAGGTTTTGAAATGTTATTGCTGTCAGAAGGGTTTCCAGAGCTGTGAAACCTGACAGCTTCCTCTAAAAAAGCACTCAGAGGCTTCAGGAAGCATGTGCCTTCACACCTATCGCCGGGATGCGATTTGTTACTCGTTTCCGATCCCAACAGCGTCGCCAATACTGTTGCTAATATTAATGATAATGTTGGTGAACCACAAGCCTTCCCTTATATTGATCAAATGACCACACAACCAGTTAGTTAGTTCAAAAGATGGTTTATTTTCATACACAGGAGTTACCTCGACATGCAAACACAATATCTACTATGAGTTAAACTACATCAATTAGCTACAATAACCTATACTTAACTTCAGGGCTACCGGCACTGTGCAAATGGATAAGGCCTTTATCTGGATTTCACTTGGCTGGTTCGAAGAAAGCGGCTCTGCCTCTGCTGGGCTCATCCGTCAGGTAGCGATCATTGGTCTTGAACTTGGCTGGCTGTTCCTGCTGCAATTGGGTTGGCACAGGCCGGATCCAAAAGAGACAGAACACATGGCTGTGCTCTCTTTTATCTCTCTGGGATTTCGCGCTCTTTGGGGCGGTCCTTAACCTTGGATCCAATAGTTCGACAGGGCTCTGATCACCGTCTTTGATTTCGGCCAATAGAAGGGTGGGTGCCTTGGTAGCTGGGCGGGTCCTTAGTGGTCATTGATCTTGGCAGTTGGGCTTTCTGAGTAAAGGGAATGGCGCCGATCAGTCTGTGGCTATACCGGTTGCTTGATTGGAGTTCTATTGTCCTGGGAAATGGGCCATTAAAATGCACCATAATTCCATGGTGCTTTTCAGGTGGCCATGGTTATAGGTGCCTGGCTAAGGAGCCTCTGGGAATAGGGCCCCTCGCCCCTCACCTTGCATATATGGTCCAAGGCCTTTGATCTGCCCTTCACCATGCCTACTCCTTTGCTCTCAACTCACCAGCTTCCTGTATTCAACACCTCTCCCCTGATTGATCCTCATCCCCCTGATTACCCACACTTTTACCCCTCTGATTGTCCTTATCCCCACCCCCTAACCCTATTGAATCCAGCTGTTAATTATGCTAGGCCTTTTACCTGAGAACCTATCATTGGTGTCACTACCATGCTGCAAGGAAAGCAAAATGTAAGAACGAATCCCAAATCCTCGGTTATCCCCAACTATATACGCCCTCCCGCCAACTTATTGACCAATCCCCACTCACTGCGCGTTTTTCAGTGAAAATCTTTCCCAAGATGTCGACCCGAATAACCTCGGGGGTTCTTCTATGGATGCTTTTTACTGGTCCTTCTGTCTCTTGCATCTCACCTTCACATTGTACATTATAGCTCCCAAGACCATCACCACTGAAGTTCAGTGAATGTTGTTATGTCTGTAAACACGGTCATCAGGACCAGTTAATCTGTCTTTAAATCAGGGAAGAGTGTGAACTTGGATAGCTCCCTGTTTTAATGCAATGATACTGTTAACTTCCAATGAACCAAAGGTCAGCATATCTGACAATGTAGCGCTCCCACAGCGCTACACTGAAATATCAACCGCGACTGCGCATTCCAAATCTGACAGGAGTTTCAACCTACAATCTTCGACCATACAGATATGAGAGCTATCATCTGATCCAAGGTGATGTGAGTCGCTTTTCTCCAAACATAATCATTCTTCCCTTGAAAATATTGGCTCATATCAGATGCTGATTCAGTGAGCACCATCTCTAGTATCTTTCTTAGGTGCCCGAGATGGTGTCAGTAAGCCACTTAACAAGTCATCTAACTCTCTGCAAAATGGTAACAGGAAGGAAATCATAGGATTTGGGGATACGGTAGTATTACTGTTCCTGTAGAGCTGAAGGATTTTTCTAAGTGATTTGAACTTTGAGTTTATAGCTGAAAGAATGATGCAACAAGATATCGCATTTTAAACTTTTACAGTAACAAATGACTTCAGGTACTGTTGACTAAACACTACTTTTTTTCATAGACAACTTAAACATCAAACTACAGAGAGAAAGAAAATCCCATTTTATTTTAATCACACACCACACTCCCCATTGAATTACCGTCCTTATAACAAACAGTCCACAGTTACTCCCAGATTCCAGTGGGTTCCTGTTTTGCCATTTTACCAAGTAGTAACTCGGAGTGCTCATCTCCAGGAGACTTGCTCAGATTTCTGAGAGTTTCTTAAATCCACCACCAACAATAACGCATGTTTTGATGATTCTTCTTCCCTCTTGATCATGCCAGAACAAATCTCCCAGAATCCAGATAAGGCTGCAGGCTGTGTCTCTTTAACTAAAGACCGTCTCCCTCCCACACCGGTCATGGTAGGTCACAAAGTCAAGCAGCTGCTACTGTCTGCCGACCGCAGAGAATCTCTGATGTCTGCCTGTGATATTCATTAATCTGAAGGGAAAGAAAAAAAAGCTTCCTAGCTCTGTTCCCCATCACAGAGTGAAATATAGTAACCTCGCATCCAGGTAGAAATGCTAATTTATCTGCCTTTGAACCCAACTCCCTTTCATCCTCCAAATAAATGGACAGCCTTCCTTTGATCTCGAACAATCAAACCATGGCTTAGCGTCAGGCAGATTTCAGAACAGGTCACATGACTCCCTCAGCCCTAAGTTTAATGCTACAGTCCTGAAGTATAATAATCTTGGAACCCTCATATTCCAACAGTGGGGAAGATCAGCTGGTCTTATTAAATCACGGAACAGGCTCAGGACAACATGGTCTATTCCAACTCCTATTTATTGTGATTAATAAAGACTAGCATGCCTTTTATGTTGCTGAATTGTTGAATTGATAAGAAATACTGTACATATTTCTTGATGACTGGAAAGGAAATTTTGGATGTAAAAAGAAAAGCAAGAATTGCATATAATAATCGCTTATTGTCACAAGTAGGCTTCAATGAAGTTACTGTGAAAAGCCATATTCCGGTCCCTGTTCGGGGAGGATGGCACGGGAATTGAACCCGCGCTGCTGGCATTGTTCTGCATTACAAGCCAGCTGTTTAGCCCACTATGCTAAACCAGCCCCCTAACACCGCACTTTCACATGCACAGAATACCCCAAAGTGTTTTACATAAAAGTAAGTACTTTTAAAGTGTAGTCATGTTGTAATGTGGAAAATGTAACAGCCAAATTCTACACAACAAACTCCCACAAACAGTGATGAAATAAATGACCAGATCATCAATTTCTGCTATTGATTGAGGGCTAAAGATTGGCCAGGGTACTTGGTGAACTCCTCTGCTCTCCCTTCAAATGTACCATGGGATCTTTAACATCAACCTGCAAGGGAGATGGGGCCCCGGCTTAGCATCCCATTGAAAAGACAGCACGTCCGGCAACATGGCCCTCCCTCCGTACTGCATTGAGGTGTCAGCCTGGAGTAAATGGTCAAGCCCGGAGCGGGGGTAGATCACCGTCACGGAGTCAAGTCTGTCACCTGACATTTTTATCCAAAGAATACCATAAATCAGTTGCAGAAGTAAGACCAATGAATTCTATCTTTCAGATATCAGACGGAAAATAAACATCAGGACCAAGGGGAAGAGATAACTAGCTGTATAAATATGAGTGATGTCCTGACTGATGACCAACAGAAATCTATTTTATCTTTTAGTTTGAAATCTTTTTTCTGTTAAACTGTGTTGTATAATAGAACATAACCTTCTGACAAATACAGTGCTTAATTACCCTTTAGTGTCCAAAGATGTACTGGTTAGGTGGACTGGCCATGATCCATGTGTGAGGTTATGGGGATAGGGTGGGGCCGTGGGTCTAGATGGATTGCTCTTTCGACACCTCCCGCCCCCTTCCTTGACCTTTCTATTTCAATTTTTGAGGATAGACTGTCCACTAGTATCATTACAAACCCACTCCCACAGCTACCTCGACTACACCTTGTCACACCTCACATCCTCCACGGACTCCATCCTAGTTTCTTTGCCTCCGTTGCATCAGTTCCGGTTGTGCCACGTTCCAAAATGGTGCTGCTGGCATGTCTTCAATCTTCCTTAATTTTGATTTTCCACCCACTGTGATTGACAGAGCTCTCCATCGTGTCCGACCAATCTCCCGTACCCCTGTTCTCATTCCTTCCCCTGCCTCCCAGAACCAGGATATTGTCCTCCTTGTCCTCACTTTTCACCCGATTCAAAGAATCATCCTCCACCAGTTCCGTCAACTCCAGCATGATGCCACCACCAAACACATCTTCTCCTCACTCCCCCTGTCAGCATTACACAGGAGCCGTTCCTCCGGATTACCCTGGTCCACTCCTCCATCACCCCCAACACCTCACCCTCTTCCCATGGCACCTTCCCCTGCAATTGCAGAAGGTGTAAGACCTGCCTCTTTACCTCCTCCCTGCTCACCAACTCCGGCCCTAAACACTCTCTTCAAGCGAGGCAGCGCTTCTCATGCACCTCCTTCAATCTGGTCTGTTGCATTCGCTGCTCGCAATGCAGTTTACTGTACATTGGAGAGATTAAATGTAGACTGGGTGACCGCTTTGAAGAACATCTTCGGTCCATCCACAAGCAGGACCCAGACCTTCCTGTTGCTTGGCATTTCAACTCACTGTCCTGCTCTCACGTCCACATGTCCGTCCTTGGCCTGCTGCAATGTTCCAGTGAAGCCCAGTGAAAACTGGAGGGAAAGCATCTCATCTTCCTATTAGGCACATTACAACCTTCTGGACTTAACATTGAGTTTAATAACCTCAGACTATGAACTCTCCCCTCCACCTTCACACGATTCTTATTTCTATCAATTTATTTTCATTTCTTCCATTGATCTGGTTTTCCCTCATCATTTTTCCCCTCCCCCACTCCATTTGGGCCAACTATTCCTAGTTGCCCTTTGACACGGGCAGCATGGTAGCATTGTGGATAGCACAATCGCTTCACAGCTCCAGGGCCCCAGGTTCGATTCCGGCTTGGGTCACTGTCTGTGCGGAGTCTGCACATCCTCCCCATGTGTGTGTGGGTTTCCTCCGGGTGTTCCGGTTTCCTCCCACAGTCGCAAAGATGTGCAGGTTAGGTGGATTGGCCTTGATAAATTGCCCTTAGTGTCCAAAATTGCCCTTAGTGTTGGGTGGGGTTACAGTGTTATGGGGATAGGGTGGAGGTGTTGACCTTGGGTAGGGTGCTCTTTGCAAGAGCCGGTGCAGACTCGATGGGCCGAATGGCCTCCTTCTGCACTGTAAATTCTATGAAATTCTATGACGCACCTTTGTTCGGACTCACACATTCTAATCTTGTTATGTGCCACTATCAGCACTCTTAGTTACCTCCATTTATGTTACTTTTGTCTTTCAGCCCACAATGTCTTTGTCAATCTTCACCTATCACTGACCCCTTATCCAGCCCCACCACTCCACACACCCACCGTCCACAACAGTATAAATCTGACCCATTTCCAGTTTTCTCCAGCTTCGACAAAGAGTCATCCAGACTTGAAACGTTAGCTCCCTTCTCTCTCCACAGATGCTGTCAGACTTGTTGAGATTGTCCAGTATTTTCTGATTTTGGTTCAGATTCCAGAATCCGCATTAATTTGCTTTTATGCTCTTTCGGCGGGTCGGTGCAAATTCACTGGGCCAAATGGCCTCCCTCTGCACTGTAGGGATCCTTTGGACAATTTGTTTGTTTTGATCCAGTTGTTAATTTCAAGCATTTTTTTTTTGTTTTTATTACAGTTTTCAGTATTTTCTCTATCTCTCGAGAGATTATGTTTGGTGACAGCTGACAGATGTACTGCAGGGAGTGGAGACTTTGGGCTGAATTCTGACATGGGGGAGCTGTTAGGCAGGGCATGGGGCTTCTGACAGGGAACCTTGATGGCCCTAGTTTTCCCATGATAGATTTCTCCCTCTACCGAACTCCAAGGCAATCGACAGGCTTGGTTTTCAGTCGATGTGGAGCAAGCTGCAGCAGGAGGTTGGGTCACCTGCCGTTGGAATGTGGGTGGGTTCGAACCCACTGTCAGGGGTGGGGGGGGGGGGGGGGGCGTGCAGTGGGTCCGGTCCCTAACCTTGGGCTGAGTTAATGATAAGGGGGTTGTGTGATGAAGGGATCTGGGAGAATTTGGGGGCGGGAGTGGGAAGGGGTCAGCTTCTCCCTGAATCTGTCCCCATCTCCCTTTAGCTGTCTGGTTTCATGAGTCTTGTGAAAACCAGTCAAACACAATTAAATTGCAAAACAGATTAAGTCAGACATTAAAATATTTAAATTGGCCAAACAGCCTCCTCGGAATGGATTAGTTCACCGTACCTTGTCCCAACACTTGTCCAGCCCCTTTTGTGTTCCACTCACAGCTGGACGGAAAGATCCCAGAATGGAACTCTGGGTGAAAAGACCGTGGGCTGGATTCTCCGCCCTGGGATGCCCAGAACGTGCCCCCCAATGGGACGGAGAATTGGGCATCAGATCAAAATTGCACCCGAGTCATAAGCCCCATGCCCCCACAGCACTACAGGCTGACCCCGGCCCCCCTCCCTCGCATGCACAGGGATCCCAGTGATAGGGAGACCCCCCATTGCCTAAAGGAACCCCCTCCACATAACCCCCCCTCCCCACGCACAGACCCTTTCCTCCACCTAGTGTCCAAAGATATCCAGGTTAGGTGGGGCTATGGGGATGGGTCAGGGGAGTGAGCTTAGGTAGAGCATTCTTTCGGGGGGTCGGTGCAGAATCGATGGGCCAAATGGCTTCCTTCTGCACTGTAGAGATTCTACGGTCACCATTCAACCAGGACGTAGGCAGGTTGGGTTTGGGATTTTAAAAGTTTCAACATCTCACCCCGTCCCAATCCATCTGTTTCTGAGGGTTAAGTTACTGTTGTTCCTCCTTGAAAACTGAACATAGCATTGTGAAGACCCCCCACCTCGAATATTGTATACATTTTGGTTGTTTCATTTAATACTTGTATTAGAAGCAATTCAGAATCATAGAATCCTAGAATGCCTACAGTGCAAAAGGAGGCCATTTGGCCCATCAAATCTGCACCGACCCTCTGAAAGAGCACCCTAACTAGGCCCACTCCCGCGCCCGATCCCCGTAACCCCACCTGACCTGCAAATCTTATTTCATGGTCAATTCACCTAAGCTGTACATCTTTGGACTGTGGGAGAAAACCATCACACCTGGAGGAAATGCACGCAGAGACGGGAGAAAGTGCAAACTCCACGCAGTCACCCAAGGCTGGAATTGACACCTTGTCCCTAGCACTGTGAGGATCAGTGCTAAGCACTGTGCCACGTTGCTTTTTTATGCCATTTTTAAATGGTGCTCTGATCTCCCGACCCCCCAACATAACTTCCGAATCCTTCCAAGGCCCCATCTCACCTATAAGGGAGTCCTTGTGACCCTCCCGCACCCCACCTAACATGCACAGGGCACCCCCGGCCTGATCCTCGCCGTGGAAAGAAAGCCAGCCTGGTACCTTGGCACTGCCAGCCTTACATTCTGGAAGTGCCCCTACTAGTGCAACCTGGGCACCCTGGCACTGCCAGCATGCCAGGTGGGCAGTGACAAGGTGGCACCACCAGTGCCAGGGTACCACCCTGCCCAGAGGGCAACCACCTCGGGCCTCGAATCCCATGGGGAACCACCCCCACCCACCCCAAGTGCCGTTCTGTCTTGTCCCCAGTTGTGGGACCAGCACTGAACGGCACTCGCCCGATGTTTCCGAGGCCCAAGAAGGTTCATTGGGTTGATTACTGGGATGAAGGAGTTGTATCTTATGACAAAATGGTGTGCAAGTTGGGCCTTTACTCACTGAAGTTTAGAAGAATGAGAGGTGATCTGATTGAAATATAAACACTTCTGAGGGCTTGACAGGCTCGATAAAGTGTCCATGTGCACACATCACAAAATGTTAACATGTAGCTACAGTATATTACTGGACGGTATATGGAATGTTGGCTTTTATTGCAGGGGGGATAGATTATCAAGGTAGGGAAGCTTTGTTACAACAGGACGGTACTTTGGTGAGACCGCATTTGCAATACCATGTACAGTCTGGTCTCCTTATTTAAGAAGGGATACACCTGCATTGGAATCCGTTCAGAGAAAGGTCACCAGGTCGATTCATGGGGTGAAGACGTTTGTCTTCTGAGGAAAAGTTGAGCAGGTTGGGCCCCATACTCAATGGAGTATTAGAAAAATGAGAGGTGATCTTATTGAAGCATATAATATTCTGAGTGAGCTTGACAGACTGGATGCTGAGAGAATCTTTCCCCTCCTGGGGGAATCTAGAACTAAGGGGCACCGTTTCAGAATAAGGGGTCATTCCTTTAAGACAGATGAGGGGGAGATTCTTCAGAGGGCTGTGAATTTTTGGAATTCTGTACGTCAGAGAGCAGCAGAGGCCAGGTCATTGCATATATTCGAGGCTGAATAGGACAGATATTTGAACGACCAGGAAGTCATGGATTATGGGGATCAGACCGGAAAATAGAGTTAGGGCCAAGTTCAGATCATCTCTGATCTTACTGAATGGTGGAACTGGCTCGAAGGGATCGGCACCCTAATCCTGCTCCTATTTCTTATGACTTTCAGATTAGTTTAAAATTTATAAATAGGGTTTTGCTTGACATCGTTGGAAATACTAAGAAGTTGTCAATTTGAATTCTATTTTTAATTGACAGTGTAAGGTTTAGTTGATTATTCATATCAGTAGCAATGAAACTCTCTCACGATGTTATCAAAGCCCCAGGAGTATTATATCCACTCACGTTCTGAGTTGTTTCTGATGCTATTTGTTGTACCTGTTTATTTGTTTATTTATTTATTACCGCTGCAATCTATGTGGTGTAGGTAGTCTCACATATTACATCACCTGCAATAAAGTTGTAACTAATTTTTAAAATAACAGTATAGTGCTAGTGACATGTTTTTTGCATTTTCCCCTATAGAATGACTCCATTCCGCAAGAAAATTTCACAGCTGAAGTATTCCAAGCGTTCTTGAATAACATTTGTCCTCGGCCTGAGATTGACAACATCTTTTCAGACTAGTAAGAAATCTCTTTTCTTGTTTGATTCAATGTCGGATGTTTGAGAAGATATCTCTGACCTTGCATTTTGTCTCAAGGCTCTTCTCTGGCTGCAGTATTGATGACTTATAAATAATTCCTCCCTTTTATCTTGCACTGCACTATGCAAATACTGAAATCGGGGCTTGTGCTCGCTACTTTAGATAGACGGCCAGAGCCCGTCATAGATAGTCTGGCTATCTGGATCAGTCCTGCTGTGCTAAATGGTCCATTTTCGTTGTTTAATGCCCTCTTACCTTTCGATTGTTCCCAGGAATCCATTTGGGCCTCCTTTGTCCTCCTCCTGCGGACCGGGCAGCGCTGCCAGGACCGATAGAGCTGCTGACCAATCTGACCAGCAGCTCCCCAGGGCAGGACTTCCCCCATAGTGAGGGATGGTAGTCCCCCTCAACCCTTGTTAAACCCATCTACAGCAGGTGATGGCTGCGGGGCAGGCCAGTGCGGAAAAGGTGAACGTTGTTTTGAGGGGGGGCATGGGGCTGCTGGGAGAGGTGGTGAGGGAACCGTCCACAACCCCATAATATTCCGCCCTGAGAGTCATAATAGAGGAAATGGCCGAAATTCTCCGGCCGTTGTAATTCACTTTTCCCGCCAGTAGCACAACCCCACCTGTGGGTTTCCCGGTGACATGGGGCGGCTTCAGTGAGAGATCCCATTGCCAAGCGACGGAAGAATCCCACCACCAGTGAACGGCATGCCATCAAGAAACACAAAACTGAGGGACCGGAGAATCCCACCCAATATTTAATTTAAAAAATATATTCATTAGGGGAAATCAAACACCCAAGCAATGATTCAGAAACCTGTGTCCTGCTTTAAAAGTTCAAAATGTCACTTCCTCCCTCATTCATTCAGTCTCCATATTCTGTCACAGTCAGAGAGGTTTCCCATTGAGAAGATTACAGGAATCGACTAAAATGATGTGCAATTTCCATCAGTCAACCCTTATTTAAATAAGCTGCACTTTTGCACCCAACTCTCACAGCAAACATGAAGCAGGCATTAAAAATAGCAACAACAGATCTCTGAAGTGCAATCATTTGGGACATTTTCAGCATCATTGTGCTGCATACAGTGGAACAATAAACTGTGGGTGGGATTCTCCATTCCGCCAGCCACATGTTTCTCAGTGACCCGCCATTCGCTAGAGGTGGGATTCTATCTTCCTGCCAATTGCCAATGGGGTTTCCCATTTTAATAACCCCTCGCCGCTGCAAAGCCTATTGGCAGGGGATGTGCTGCCGGCAGGAAAATTGAATTACAATGACCGGAGAATCCCGATCCGTAACTGCAGCCAATACAAGATGTGCACCAACAGCGCTTCTGAGCATGTGCGCTTGTCATCCCCAGAATTCAATGACATTACTTGCAGGAGACATGAATCCACCCTCATAAATGGTGACAGCTTCTTTTGTCCGAGGGTGTGGACACAATGGTGCAGACCATGGGGAGGTAGCAGGGCTGGCAGAACCAGATGATGCAGGGGCAGCCGGGGCTCAAACCAGCTGCCCCTCTGTCCCCAGGTGAACCCTAGGGCCCTATGGGCACCGAGCAGGAGAAGGGGGTGCTGGGTGCCAACTAGGACAAGTCCCATGAAGTGGCGATGGTGGCCACAAGCTCTGCCGAGTTCCACCCCTCTGATGACGTTGTGTGTGTGGTGTTGCCTCCCACAGCATTCAAGCACAGTGTCCAGGCATCAAGGTGTGATTGGGATGCTAGGCAATGAGCTGCACATGCTACATGGCCTGTCTACCCACGGAAATCCACTTGGGTTGTATGAAGTGCTCACTTAACCACAGTTGCCAATTCCCTGTTAGCAATAGCCTTCAGCCACATGGCAGAGGCCTTGGCAGCCGGTGGGGGTTATGGGTGGTTGGTGGGGCAGACGGGCAGGGACAAGGGTTACTCCCGGAACATGTACACACGATGCAGGGGTTGGCATGGTGGTGCCACATGTGGTTTCCCCTGGTTGCCCCCACCCTCCCATGTTGGACCCTGAGGAGGGTCCCCACTCCCAGTTGACTGTCCCCGCTGCACACTGGGGTGGGAGCCGAGCACTCCCGGGCTCTTTGCCTGTGAGCAAAGATGGCTACTCACCTCCTGCGCTCCCCACAGAAGCCATTCCGCCAGGTTCACGTTTTTCAAAAGGAGTACTAATTGGCGGCAGCGAGACCACTTGTTGGGGAGGCAGCTGAATGACGGGAGGCTGCTGGATATGAGGTGGCTCTCATTAATTGTATGGAAATAGGGCTGAAGTGGTGATAATTGGTTTCTCACCACGCTGCGGCGAGATCCCGATTTCGCCTATGGGATTGGACCGGCTGCATCAGAAACTGGCGCCTGGCGCGGTTCGCGTTTGTGGACTCTCTCGCTATTCACTGGCCTCATTTTGCTCAAGCGAGAGTGCAACGAGGCTGGAAAATCGCCCCCTGGTGTTATAACCATGCAGGAGACCCAGGGATCTGTGGCCTCACCTGAATATGATCTACCCAGATGAGGGGACGCGGCTAACCCTTTCTGTTCAAAGGACTACTGGGATGTAAATACACTGGCCCAGGTGAGGGCCTGGGGTGGGAGACACTTCGGGGAATTGGAGGAGTGTATAGTAATCTGAATGAAACCAAATTTCTTGTTACAGACATTGCTTCCGCGTGGTCACTTGCCTGAGACATTACACCTGGTTGTTGCCAAGGGGTGGGGATGCATTGAGTTTTGTTTGTGTAAAAATGTGAACATTTTGAATAAAAATATATTTTTAAAAAAGTGTTAGCCTGCGCTGCTGGCGCTGTAATATTTGCAATTCCAGGCTAGCGATGACCACAGAGGCCCTGCTGCACATTGTCCTCTATAAAGACAGCAGCCACGCATACAATTGCACATGTGTAACATTGGCAGCAAACCCAGCCGCAACAATAATCAATTTAGCAGGGCAGATAACAGGCAGGGGGTTAAATGGAAGCTTAAGCAGCTTTAACACATTTTTGCTGCGGCTATTTTTGAACCAGTAATATAGCTTTAAAAAGGGGAACCGGAAAATAGTTGGTTTGACTCTCGCAGTTTGTACCATCACCCTGAAACTCTGGAGAGGTGAGTAATTAAAAATTAAGCTTTCAAAAGAGCCCTTTGATATTTCTCTCTGAACACTAAATCTAATTTAGTGAAATTCCAGGATTTGAATCTAATATTATGGACTACGTGACCTTCCTAACCTGGGAACATTTCCACAATCAAAACAGTGAAAAGAACCATTGCATTCTGTGGAATATTTGATCATATCTGTTTGCATTTAATCTGACGACCTTCAGTCTCGTCCTTAAGCACATATTTATTTAAATTATATTTTTAATAGAAATGACTGCTTTTGCTGCAAGCATAAGGAGTATCCTCCGTTAGATGGTAATAACATTTGAATTTCTAGTCTTGCGTGAGACCTGTTAATTCTGCACCCATGTCCTCTACTCTGATCACATGATAAATTAAATAACGGCAACTTGCATTTATATTGCACATTTAACAGAGTAAAATGCCCCAACGCACTTTGCAGGAGCGTTTTCAAAGTTTGATGCCAAGCCATATAAAGAGACATTAGGTATAGTGACCAAAAGCTTGATTGAAGAGAGAGAGTTTAAAGAGTGTCTTAGAGTAGGCGAGAGAGCTAAAGAGACAGAGAGCTTCAGACATGGAATCCAGACCGAGGCAGTTGAAGGCACAGCCACCAATTGGTGGAGAGATTAAAATCGGGGAGCGTCGAGGTCTTGAAGGATTGTAGGACCGAGGAGACTGCAGCAAGAGTGAGGTAACAACCTTGGCCAGAATGTTCCAGCCTTCCTCACAGCAGGTTTTCCTGTGGCGAAGGTTGTTGAACTCCCGCCAAAGTTGACAGCGTTTTTCATGACTTGGCCGCCCTTCCACTGGAGTACCCACGGCAGGGGTCAGCTTTGGCCAGACCAGGAAGCCCCACCAACGGGAGGGGCTGGAAAGTCCCACCCCTTATTGCATCCATCTTAAACACATCTCTCTTGAGCTTAAAAATCTTGGATCACACTATGTTCCTTTTGGTGAATGCTTCCAAATATCCTTCTCACTCCTTTCTCTGAGCCTTTTGCAATAAGCCAATAATTTTGAAGGATAAGTTGTTTGAAGGATAAGCAAGCAATATCTTACGTGTTACTTTTGTGCATTATACAAGGTTCAAACAACATGAATTCAATGGTCTTAAGGCGCATTTCACAATATAGCACTTGCTTAGTTTAATGGTACACCTGACTGAATACTGTCAGTGGTGAATATTCACCTCTGGGCATTATTGTGCCATCTTTACTCAAGTCTGTACAATGATGTATCTGTTCTCATTTGCAATGTGTGATTTTTATATCAATATTACCATTCATCAACTATCCTCTATCCTACTGTATAATTGGTTCAGTTTATTATTAGCACTATCAACTGCTGTTTCATTAGTCATTTGATCAATAAGTAGTAAAAGCAGATAAAAAAGTACAATTTATATTCCCATTCAATAGACTTTTGTTAGCCAATGATAAGTGAGGGATATAGAGCCAAGGCAGGTAAATGGAGTTTGGAAACATCTCAGCCATGATCAGCTTATTGAATGATAGAACAGGCTTGAGGGGCTGAATGGCCTACCCATGCCTGTGTCTCTTTCCCAGTAGTAACCTGGACGTTGGCATTGGTGGGCAGTGATGGGCTTTCTTTACCGGCCATCTCACTGCCATGTTTTGCCATCTTCATTCTTCTGCTCTGGGTTTAGTGATAATTTCTGGATGTGAATCGAAGAAACTGGATAGATGAAGAAGTATTTTCAGGAATTGGAAGATGCAGTCTATCTTTACTAAAAGTGAGAGAGGGAGAGAGGGAGAGAAAGAGAATGAATTCACATTGCATACAACAATGCTTGAAACATAATTTGTGAGACAATGAAATAGATGGCTAGAAACCATTTTATGTATTGCATTCATCACACAATTAAAGCTTTCATTGTGTCTGGAATAAATGTAACACAGAGAAATTTATCACCAATTACTTGAAAGACTGCTGAAAATCTATGAACCTTGATACGATTTAGACCATAAGACGTAGCAGCAGGAGTCGGCCATTCGGCTCATCGAGTCTGCTGTGCCATTCAATGAGATCATGGTTGATCTGATATAACCCTCAATACTTTCCCGCCTTATTCTCATAATCTTCAATTCTCTGACTGATTAAAATCTGTCTATCTCAGCCTTGACGACCCAGCCTCTACAGCCCGCTGCAATAAAGAATTCCACAGATTCACTACCCTCTGAGAGAAGAGTTCCTCCTCATCTCTGTCTTAAATGGGAGATTTACTCTGAGATTATGCCCTCTGATCCCAACATTCCCTCAGCATCTACTCCTGAGAATCCTACTTGGCTCACTAAAGTCACTGTTCATTTTTCTAAACTCCAATGAGTACAGGCCCAACCTACTCAAATTCCCCTCATAAGAAAATCCCTCCATGCCCAGGAGCCTTCCCTGGACTGTGCTTAAAAATAAAGCATATGTAAGATTAGAATCAAGACCACAAGGAATTTCTGGACTTGTTCTCTTTATATTTCTTCAATGAATGGAATCTTACATGTAAAAGGAGGCCATTCCTCCAATCCTGCTTGAGCCAGCTCCATGAAAGAGCTATCCAATCAGATCCACTCATTCTCCATTGCCCTGACAAGTTCACCGTTTCAAGTAATTAATCAGTTGAATTTTGAATGTTACACTTGAATCTGCCCCCACCATTCTTTTAGGCAGCGTATTCCATATCATCCTAACTGACTGTGTCGAAGAAAATCTCTTCCTTACCCCCCCAGATCCTTGAGCAATAATTTTGCCAGATTTATTGAATTCTTCTTGACAATTCAACACTGAGATTTGAACTCATAACCGCCAAGGCACTCGTCCATGGTCACAACCACTGACCCTTATATACCCCTTTCTCTGACCGGCCCCACCCCCACAGGTCTCTAATGACCTCAACAAACTTCAGACCTCCCTTAACCATCTGTTTGTGGCAGGAGATTTTGGATTGCACCAATTAAAAGTCCTTTAGAGCAAAGAAATACTTTTGTCTCTGTTGAGACGTAAGAAACATTTTCACACAACAAACTTCCACAAGTAGTAATGAGATAAGGACCAGATAATCTGCTTTGGTGATGTTGACTGAAGGATGAATATTGACCAGGGCCACAGGGAGAATGCCCCTATTCCTCTTTGAAATCGTGCCAGGGGATCTCTCACATTCACCAGGGAGGCAGACGGGGCCTCAGTATAACATCTCTTCTGAAAGACAGCACCCCTGATAGTGCAGCACTCCCTCAGTTCATCACTGGAGTGCCGACTTAGATTTTTGTATTCAAGTCGGAAAGTGAGATCTGAACCTACAAGTGACCGACTCAGAGATTCCAAAGCCAATCGGCGCGATTCTCCGCTCCTGCGGAAAATCTTGAAGGCCGTCGTGAACTCGGCCGAGTGTCACGACGGCCTCGGAGCCCGCTGCTCGCACCTTGTTCACCCCCACCCGGGGAGCTAGAAGCGGCGCTCCGTTACTCTCGGCCGCCGGGCAGCGCGCCTATGTGACGCGACGACGGCGCCTATGTGACGTGAGCCACGCATGTGCCGTGTTGGCCGGCTCCAACCCACGCATGGGCGGCTGACGTCACAACGCTGACTGCTCGAACCCGCACATGCGTGGTGGCCGTCTTTCCCCTCAGCAAGACGTGGCGGCTTGATCTTGCGGGGCGGCGGAGGGGACATAGTGCGTCCGATTGAGACGCCGGCCCTACGATCGGTGGGCACCGATCACGGGCCTGTCCCCTCCCGAGCACAGTTGTGGTGCACATTCCCCACCAGGCCCCCTACAAGCCCCAAACGGGCATCTCACACCCGTTGCACGACGGCGGCAACCAGGTGTTGTTGCCGCCGTCGTGAAATGGTCGCGAACGGCAGGCCGCTCGGCCAATCCGGGTCAGACAATCGCCGGTCGCCCTGGAAACCCAAAATAAACCTTTAAAATCCAAAACTCCAGGCCACAAATTCAAAGTCACTGGCTGGGATTTACCACCACCTGCACGGCATGACCGGTCCAGCTGATGCCTACCATGTTCTGCGTGGCTTGTCCATCCCGCCACTGGACGTTCCATCACAGGAGGGTCACCTTTGTCGGGATTTGAAGATCCCACTGGTAAGGTGGGCCGGACAATCCTGCCCACTATATTGATTTTTCTTTTGAGGAATGAATTACCACAATAGGCATGATCGTCTTTCCTAAGTGACCAGCAGTGATTATCCTATCAGTTTTTCTCAGTGAATCTAAGAATACCAGCAAAATTGAAGATGTGAAAGTGCAAGAGTAATGAACTTTTAAAAACAAATATTCAATTGCATCTTATTTCAAAGTATTGGACATTCTTCCACTGTAAATGAAATCATTATTCCTTCACTTATTTCAGTGGTGCAAAGACCAGTTCGTATCTAACTGTGGACCAGATGACAGAATTCATCAATTCTAAGCAGAGAGATCCACGCTTGAATGAGATACTCTACCCTCCAGTGAAACCCGAACAAGTGCAACAGCTCATCGAGAAATACGAACCCAATGTTACCCTTGCAAAGAGAGGTTGGTTTATTTCACCTGATTGCATGCTTGTAGTATTGTACAGGGAAATCCAAAGATAACGTTTTATTGGTTTTGCCACACTGTCAACTGTTGAAATGGTGACACATACATTGGGAATGACTCTTGCGGATCTGTAGACAACAATATTTGGCTTGCAATATGCAACAAGCTGATAGCACATCAAGTAACGCTGATAATATCAAAAATCATGAGAGCTAGCCAGGGTCAGTTATTAATACCTCTGCACTCTGTGAAATGTTGTGCCTTGAAGCGCATTTCTACTTGCCATTCAATATAACGGGCGCAATTCTCCAGAAAAATTGCAAAGTGTTGTAGCGAGCGGAAATTGCCTTGAGCTTCCCAACGCTCGGCCCAATGAGGCCGGCAACGCTATTCAACGTTAATTGGTCCACTTAACGACGTTTCACAGGCAGCTCATCAGCTGATTCACCGGCACTTCGCTCGCCAGCCCCCCGCTAACAAGGTCGAGCAGCATTTAAGCAGCACTTGCTCAGCCAAACCCAGCCAGCTCACAACAATGGTGCCCAGGAGACAGGCCCCAAGAGTCGGAGAGTTTGGCCGAGGGGGTCTGCTGGATGTTGTGGAAGCCAGGAGGGATGTCCTCTCATCGAGAGTTCAGGAGGGTCAGCCATAGGGCAGCCAGTGCTACCTGGGACGAGGTGGCGGAGGCTATGAGCGCCTTCAATGCAGCAAAAAGGTCAATGGCCTCAATGACCTACACTGGGCAGCACGGGTGAGTAGACACCAGTGGCCCTCCCTCCCTCCCCCCACAAGACCTTTCCGCCCCCATGGGAGCATCCACCCCCAAACTCTCCATGCGACCCCCAACCCTTCTTTCATCCTCCTCCCCTTTCACCCCCCCCCCCTACCCAGCCATACCTTCATACCCCCCTCCCACCACTGTGAACCATGCATGTGGCTAACGATGCCCTCTCTGTGACTCCTCAGAAAAAGCTCTCCCACAATCGCCGGAAGAGGTTCCAGCCTAGCGGTGGTGTGCCGGATATCCAAATCCTCACCACCTTTGAGGCGTGTGCCCCGGAGGTGACTGGTGTGGCCGAGGTTAGAGCGGTCACCCACGCAGAGACTGGCAACCGCCGCAGAGATGAGTAACCACTGGCCTCCACCCGGAGGACCTGTCACATATACGTTATTGCCTTACTGATCGACCCATTCCTCCCACTGACCATACGTCCATTCTCCCACAGATCCTCCAGCCGATAGTGATGGCACCATCCCAGATGGCACCCTCTCCAGTGTCCCATGAGACCACGTTGGAGGAAAGCCGCGAGGATGCCACTGTAATAGTCGCGTCCCAGCTGTCAACCCCACCCTCCACCAGCGCAGATACATGGACCTCTTTGGGAAATGTTAGTGGTCAGGCATCTGGGGCACAATCTGGTGAGCACCGCACTGCTGTTGATGCACATCAGGTGGAGGCAGGAGCCCCCAGGCGAGACAGCAATCGGAAGGCTGCTGGATCCCTGGACCCAGCTGGGTCCCAGCCTGATGCTGAGCCTGTGGAAGAGGTCATCCCGGAGCTGACGGAGACATTAGGGTGCAGCCAGGACATTCAGAGGGAGATATCAGCGTCATTCAAGCAGACCCATAGCTGCTTGGAGAAGTCCGAGAGGCGTTGGGTGCAGGAGGTGTCGCCAGAAAAGCGTCACATCGAGGCCAACACTGCTAGACTGGTGACTGCAGTGAAGAGCCTGGTGGACATCGTCGTTACCATTAGTGAAGGTGTACAAGGTGTCGCTTAGTCCATGACGGCCTTAACTGAGAGTCTCGACAGAATGTCCGCGTCACTGGGGGGTGTGACCCAGTACTAGGCTGACCTTGATGAGGTTCTGCAGGACATGACCTCAGATGGGCATGGCCAAGATGCTGCGGAGCTTGTCCCTGTCACAGGTGAGCATTGCCAAGGCACTGCAGAGCATGTCCCAGTCCTGAGGAGCATTGTCGAGGGCATTGATATGATGGTGCAGACCATGGCAAACCGCCAGGGCTGGCAGGGCCAGATGATGCAGGGGCAACTGGGGCTCAAACTAGCTACCCCACCATCTCAGAGTGAACCCCAGGGCCCTATGGACACTGGGCGGGAGCAGGGGGTGCTGGGTGCCAACCCAGACCCGTCCCATGGAGTGCCGACGGTGGCACCAGCTCCCCCAAGTTTCACCCCTCTGATGAAGCTACGTCCCACAGCCAGCACACGGGACGGGGTGGCACGGCTGTGCATGTGCCACCAACAAATGTGCCGGAGCCCTCCAGCCTCAGGACCACCAGAGAGCGCCCGCCAGGGGCATCGAATGCCATTGTACATCGCAAGCCACTGGCTGACTCCACCTCAGATGTGCATCTTTTGGACACACCTAGACGTAGTGGTAGAGCTAGGAGGGCCGAGCTCATCAAGGGTTTCTGAGGGTACTGGGGGAGGGGGCAGGTAGGTGGTGAGGGGGGTGGGAAGGGGGCAGCAACATTGGGAGGGCAGGGAATTGTAATATACAAAAAATACCCATGTGCACAACTAGTATGGTGCCTCTATCACTTTCTTCTGCAATGCTAGCTGACCTCCGATCATCCTTGGCCCATCTCTCCAGGCATCCCCCCCCCCCCCCCCCGCGGTGGCATTCACCAGACCTCTGGCCGTGGACATGTCCCCGGAGCTGTGTCCCGTCCCCTAGGTGTTCGGAAGTTGGCTGTTGCATGTGTAGTGTTGCCACCGCAGTGTTCAAGCACAGTGACCAGGCATCGCGGTCTGATTGGGATGCTAGGCAATGACTCCACATGCTACATAGCCCGCCCACCCACGGGGATCCACTTGGGTTGTATGAAGTGCTCACTTAACCACGGTGCTCAATTCCCTCTGAACAATAGTCTTCAGCTGCAGGGCCAGAGGCCTCCGCAGTTGGTGGGGGTTATGGGTGGTCGGTGGGTCAGATGAGCAGGGACAAGGGTTGCCCCCCAAGAACAGGTACACACGATCCAGGGGTCGGCATGCTGGAGCATGCAGTTGCCCAGAGGTTACCCCGCCCCAACGCCTCTCCCCCACCCTCCCATGGCGACCCAGCCCTCAGGAGGGTCCCCCACTCCCAGCCAGGGTTCTGGGCTCTGGGGTGGCAAGTCCAGCATTCCCGACCCCGGGCTCTTTGCCTCTGAGTAAAGGTCACCTCCTCGACTCCCCACAGAAGCCCTTCCGCCCGGTTCACATTTTTAAAAAGGAGTACTAATTGGTGCCAGCGTGACCACTTGCTGGTGAGGCGGCTGGATCATGGGAGCCTGTTGGATATGGGGTTGTTCCCGTTAATTGTATGGAAATGGAGATAAAATGGTGTTAATTGGTTTCTCGCCGGACTATGGCGAGATCCAGATTTTGCCTATGGGAGCAGGCCGGTTGCATTGCAAACTGTGTGGCACTTGCCGCGGTTCCCATTTTCTGGCTCTCCCGCTTGAACGAGCACGTAACAAGGCCGGATAATTGCGCCCAACGTATGCAAAGAAAGTTACAGGGCGGTATTCTCCGCTCCCGCTAAAAATTGGGATGGCCGTCATGAAATCGGCCGAGTTTCACGACGGCCTCGGGGCCCGCTCCCCGCACCTAATTCACCCCCACCCGGGGGGCTAGGAGCGGGCCCCCGTCGTTACCGGACGCGACCTCGTTGCGCCGGAAATGACGCGGAAACGGCGCTTTTCAGATGTCATCCGCGCATGCGTGGGTTGCCGGTTCCAACCCACGCATGCGCGGATGACATCAGTGGGCAGACGGCACGAACCCGCGCAGGCGCAGTGCCGTCTTTGTCCACCGCCGCCCGGCAAGACGTGGCGGCTTGATCTTGCCGGGTGGCAGAGGGGAAAGAGTGCGTCCGTTTTGGACGCTGGCCTGACGATCGGTGGGCACCGATCACGGGCCAGTGCCCTCCCGAGCGCAGTCGCGGTGCTCCCGTCCAAATCGGGCCCCTACATTCCCCAAACGGGCAACTGCCGCCCGTTTCACGAATGCAGTGACCAGGTGTGGTTGGTGCCGTGGTGAAACGGGCGTGAAGGGCCGGCCGCTCGACCCATTGGGCTTGGAGAATCACCGTTCGCCGTGTAAAACGGCGATCGGCGTTTTTTCTGAGCCGGGGGGGGGGGGGGGGGGGGGGGGGGGGGGGGTGAATCGCTGGGGGCACCAGGGGGTCGTAAAAAATGTCGGGAGACCCTCCCACAATTCTCCCACGCCACGTGGGGAGCGGAGAATTCCGCCCACAGTATTATTGCTAGCAGTTTTCCAAAACTCAAGTGACAGTGAAGTAACTCCATTATTTATCATATTGGCGCATGTAACTCATCGTGGACTGTTGCTTGTAGTTCTACATAGAGAAACACACATGCTATTATATTGCCAAGTGGTAATGCATGAGGATGGAAGTGATATCATTAACCATTGTTGTTTCTCAGGGCGGTATTATCCGGCCACGACCTTCCTGGGAATTGGAGTACCCAATCGAGGTCAATGGATTTTTGCTTGTCCGTTGAATTCTCCATCCCGCCTGCGACATTTCCAGCGGCGAGCAGAGCCTGGAGATTTCCAAGTCAATGTTATATGTAATGTTTTTGAATTACGCTCATAACAATGATATACTGTGTGACCTATGGAAGTGGAAGCTAGTTAGGTTATTGTTTGTGAGAACAATGTAGAAGCATTATTGGCAGTGATGACTGTCCTGATGGTTAACAGGCTTTAGTCATTGAAATGTAAATGTGGCACCCGGTGATCTGAATTGCAAAAGTTCCCTGTTTATTTCACAAATTTGTTATAGGTGAATAGAGTATTTGCATATAAGCGATGATATAATAAGGAGTGGTTTGCTGGAAGCCAGTTGGAACACACAGCAATCCGGTGGGGGTATGTGAGCAGATAGATCCTCACTTCCAGGCCTCTGATTAACATCTTCGTCATTTCTAGTGCAAGGCCATAGGTGGCGAGTGAACCTCTTGCTGCCCGCCACTCCCCCATCATTGGCACAAGGATGCTTGCAGTTAGTTAAGTCCGGGAACTGCAGTGTTTAGGGTGCACGGCTAGGTTTCACTAAGGGCGGCACATTGGCACTGCTGTCTCACAGCACCAGGGACCTGGGTTCAATTCCGACCTTGGATGACTATTTGTGTTGAGGTTGCATGTATGAGTTGTCCGTATGAGTTTCCTCCGGATGCTCCTGTTTCCTCCCACAATCCAAAGATGTGCAGGTCAGGTGCATTGGCTTTGCCAAATTGCCCCTTCGTGTCCAAATATGTGTTGGTCAGGTAGGGTTACAGGGTTACGGGGATAGGGCAGGGGAGTGGGCCTCGGTAGGCCCTTCTTTCAAAGAGTCGGGCTGACTCCATGGGCCAAATGGCCTCTTTCTGCACTGTAGGGATTCTATGCTACGACTTTATGGCTCTATGCGAGAAGGCAACCTGGGGCCTGGACTTTGCTTAAAGGATCTAAAGATGTTATTCAGTCGGGCTTAGTTCAGAATGCTGGAGTAGGAAAATTGACTGATTTTTTTCCCCCCCTTACTTACCTGTGTCCTCGTCTTTCCAAACACTCCTCACCAGCCCCCTCCCCAACCTCCAAGGTCCCATTGATGGTCCAGCTGAGATGACTTCCTGAGCATGGAATTGGGAAATGAACCTTGTAGTTCTAATTCAGCATGGCTCAGTAATACACCGAGCAATACACTACCATGCTCAATTAACATTAAGAATCCTTTAATAAAGTGCTGCTCATCAGGGCCTCATGGGCTGATCTTCCTCAGTGGAACCCTGGCCAACGTGAGGGAGACATTCGATAATAACATGGTTGTGGTTGAGATTGTTACGAATACATAACTGCAGAAAATATCTCAGTATGTTGATTTCACGACCATTGACCTCGGCACCACCGGGAAAATCCACATTCCCGTTCTTTACTGCATAGCAATAACCCAATACTGTAATGTGTGCAGTTCTCGAATTAAAGCAAGATTGGGTATGGGTGTGATGTCTTCTGTATTAGAACCGCCTGCTCAAACTCAATGTGTAGGCTCACACATGAAGAACATTTACCTCAGTGAAATAATGGAGATATTTATCAAACAGCATCCGATGACAAGTTGATGCTTTCAGGAGATGTGAGGGGGGGGAGGAGGGGGTGCTGATGGAGAACGTTTGCACAAAGCATGTTGGAACATTCCAGAGGCTTGAATTTTTTGCCCAACGTGCGCGCACACTCAGCCAGCCCAGACACAGATATGAAACGCATTCCCAGCCGCAGTCGGCCCGAAGCATAATTCCACCCTTGCTGACCAATTAAAGGTCATCCAGTGTGTGATGAATGTTATCAGTAGCTGCTATAATGGTACCTTACCTTTAATGCGTTGGCCCTTTAAGACCGGGCTTGGAACCCTGGGGGACTCCGCCTCTGGCTCCGCCCCCAGGAAACGGTATATAGGATGGGACTCACTCGGCAGCATGTGATGAGCACACTTCTCGGCTGCTGTACAGTTCTCAGATGATTAAAGCCTTTGAATCATCTATCTTCTCTCCTGTGTCGTGATTGAGGGTATCTCACAGTGTGAAACACACTCTATGAAAGGATCAGCACTGCTGGGGAGGGTCGGAAGACAACGTGTGCCAAGAACACAGGGAGTGCGGGTTGGCATTTCGAATGTGCTCCCTCAGGGAGACAGCCTCTGTGGAACGGTCTCAGGGAGTTGCTGACCTGTGAAAAATAAATATCAGCGTTAAATCTATGCTACGAGTGTTTAGGCAGCACACTCACACACACACCTCAGTCCCCAGACACATTTGTGAATTTTATTTCAGCCTGGGCAGTTCATCCTGCCCTGGATCCAGGCTGCGATTAAAAGGTAAAGGCTGCCTGGTCAATCAACCCGCCTGATAAACTAAAAGCAGATGGGTCCTCAGTGGGTTAAATTGCCAGTTGATTGTTGGCGGGTGCACTGCCAACTCTCGGGCATGCCCGTCGACTGAAGTATTTTGTGAGTGCGTAACGCCGGGACACACGCCCTGACGCCATCTCACACAATTTCATAGGATTCTGGGGCAGGCACATACCGGCTCGAGCAACATAAAATTCTGTTCCCAGAGTATTTAGGATTCTGGCCCTTGACAAAATAGTGAAGTAGGCAATTCCTTTCTTTCTGTAGCACGATGTTAGAGAGCATTGTGACCAGTGACCCCGAATGACTCAATGAAGACCCGATCAAAGTAATCAATGACTGCTTCAAGCCTAGTGTCCTGCGTAATGAACAAATAAAATAATTATTAGTCTGAATCTAAAGCGAGATGTCATTTGAGAGCTTTTAGGGCTGTTTTTCAAAGGTTGAAGTGCACTAATGGTGATCCTCTTGAACATATTGGTGATTGAATGTTGTTATTATTTGGCCAAATGTTTACACAAGCCAGTTCATCTTTTGTTCCCCCAATTTCTGATTATGAGTGTGATTATTTTAATGGCAAACGGTGTTACTGTTGAAGTGGTTGGAGTACTTACATTTGATCTCTCCGTCGCAAAAAACATACAAAAAACATGTAACAAGAGATGGGTTAAGAGTTGTGTGATGTTCTTTGTCTTGCTAATACTCAGGATGGATTCTGGACTAGTGTACACAAAGACCACCAAGCTAAGTAAATTTAACCAGCTAAATTTTATTGCACTACTTATTATACAGTTCGATCACTGTTCCTAAAGCTAGCAATATTATAAACTATAATTACAATCTACACTATACTAATACCTATCTCACACACACTATCTCTATTTGTTCTCTGCTCTCCTCCTACTCTCTTTAACCTTATCCCGCCTTCTCCACCTTCTCCCAGACGTCTGAAAGGCATTCCTTTTTATAGGTCTGCTCCCCAACGCCATCTGGTGGTAGAATACAATATTACATTAACCATTAATGTGCGAGACATTATGCATAATGTCACAAGTTGGTGCAGGAAGTAGGGTTTTAGATTCCTGGACCATTGGGTCCCTTTCTGGGGAAGGTGGGGCCTATACAAGCAGGGTGGTCTACATATGAACTAAAGCGGGATTAACATCCTTGCTAGTGGGTAATGGATTTGCTGGTGCTATTGGGAGGAGTTTAACTTAATACAGCAAGGGGAGGGGTGCAGACTGATAGCAGAATAGGGACACGGTGTATCACAGAAAAACAATCAAATCAGAGGGAATACAGCGGTAGTAAGTGTAAGGAGAGTAATACAAGCTGAATGGCCTCTACTTTAATGCCCGTAGTATTACAGGTAAAACGGATGAGTTAAGAGTGAGGGTTGACACGTGGAATTATGATATCGTAGCCATCACGGAGACGTGGTTGACGGAGGGGCAGGATTGGCAGCTTAACATCTCGGGATACAGAAACACCAGGAGGGCCGGGGAGGGGGCAAAAGGTGGGGGTGGCATTGCACTATTAGTTAAGGAGTCAATTACTGCAGTAAGGAGAGATGATATCTTGGAGGTGGCGTTAAATGAAGCTTTGTGAGGGCAGCACGATGGCACAGTGGGTTAGCCCTGTTGCCTCACAGCGCCGAGGTCCCAGGTTCGATGCCGGCTCTGGGTCACTGTCCATGTGGAGTTTGCACATTCTCCCCGTGTTTGCGTGGGTTTCGCCCCCACAATCCAAAAATGTGCAGGGTAGTTGGATTGGCAACGCTAAATTGCCCCTCAATTGTAAAAAATGAATTGGGTACTCTAAACTTTTTTTTAAATGAAGCTTTGTGGGTAGAGTTTAGGAATAAAAAAGGGACAGCCACATTGCTCAGTGTTTATTATAGACCCCCAGATAGTTAGCGGGAAATTGTGGAGCAAATATGTGCACAATTTGCGGAAGTGTGTAAAGATAATAAAAGGATAATTATTGTGGGTGATTTCAACTTTCCCAACATTAACTGGGATAATCATTGTGTTAAGGGCTTAGGTGGAGCAGAGTTTGTAAAACGTATACCAGAGAACTTTTTAGCTCAAATGTGGAGGGTCCAACAAGGGATGGTGCAGTGCTGGATCTAATTCTGGGGAATGAAGCCAGACAGGTGGTTGATGTGATGGTGGGGGGAGCGTTTTTGTGATAGTGACCACAACATGGTGCAATTTAGTTTGTTATGGGCAAGGAAAGAGACAAATTGCAGAAAAAGGTCTTGGATGGGGGGAGAGCAGACTTTAGTAAAATAAGGCAGGATTTGACCAAGGTAGATTGGAACAAGTTATTGGTGGGGAGATCTACAGAAGAGCAATATTGGGTGTGAGGCGCAGGGGGTTCAAAATGGAAATGGGAAGGTACAAGCCCAACATGTCCCCTCTAGGGTAATAGGAAGTAGTAACAAGCCCAGAGAACCATGGATGACCAGAGATATTCAGGATATAATGAGAAGGAAGAGAGAGGCTTTTAATAAATACAAGAGGAGCAAATCAGCAGAGGCATTAGTGGAGATAAGGAAGTGCAGGATGGAACTTAAGAAAGTAATTAGGAGAGCAAAGAGGGGATATGAGAAATGTCTAGCTGGTAAAAGTAGGAAAAATCCCAAGGTATCCTATAAGTATATCAATGGATAGATGATAACCAGGGAAAATGTAGGGTCTATTAGGGACCAAGGGGGGAAGCTGTGGGTGGAGTCAGAGGACATTGAGCATCTGACTAAGTGAGTAGATGAGAGTAGTGTAGTTGATGTATGGATTTCAGCAAAGCATTTGACAAGGTCCCACATGGGAGACTTATCAAGGAGGCAAATGCACATGGGATACAGGGAAACTTGATAAGATGGATTCAAAGCTGACTGAGCTGTCGGAAAGAGAGGGTGATGACAGACGGCTGTTTTAGTGACTGGAAGCCAGTGTCCAGTGGCGTACCATAGGGATCTGTGCTGAGTCCCCTATTATTCATCATTTATATAAATTACTTAGATGACTGTGTGGGGGTGGGATCAGTAAGTTTGCGGATGACACAAAGATAGGCCGAGTGGTTAACAGTGAGACTGAGAGCCTTGGGTTAGAGGAAGACATAGACGGGATGGTCAAATGGGTATTAAAGTGGCAAATGGAATTTAATCCTGAAAAGTGTGAGGTGTTACACTTTGGAAGGAGCAATTTGACAAGAAAATATTCAATGAATATCAGTGAACACTGGGAAGTCCTGAGGAACAAAGAGACCTGGGCGTGTTTGTAAATAGATCTCTGAAGGCAGAAGGGCAGGTGAATAGGATGATGAAAAAGGTATATGGAGCACTGGTGAGGCCACAGCTGGAGTGCTGTGTGCAGTTATGGTCACCACATTATAGGAAGGATGTGATTGCACTGGTGTGGGTGTGATGTGTTGGACCTGGATGTTGCCTGGGCTGGAACATTTTAGTCATGAAGAGAGGTTGGATAGTTTTGGGTTGTTTTCGCTGAAGCAGTGAAGGCAGAGGCGACCTGATCGAGGTGTACAAAGTTATGAGGGACATGAACAGGGTGGATAGGGAACAGCTGTTCCCCTTAGTTGAAGGGTCGGATACAAGGGGACACAGGTTCAAGGTGAGGGGCAGGAGGTTCAGGGGCTATTTGAGGAAAAACCTTTTACCCAGAGGGTGGTGATGGTCTGGAACGCACTACTTGGGAGGGCAGTTGAGGCGGGTTGCCTCGCATCCTTTAAAAAGTACCTGGATGAGCACTTGGCAAGTCTTAACATTCAAGACAATGGGCCAAGTGCTGGCAAATGGGATTAGAATTGGCAGATTAGGTGCCTTTCATGCGGCGGTGCAGACTCGATGGGCCGATGGGCCTTTTCTGCACTGTATTTTTCTATGATTCTGTGAAGTGCGTGTCAATAAACCTTTGAATGAACCACTTGCTACAATGTTTCTTCAAATGCTTCACTATTAATCTCAGTCAGCCAGCCAACTAACAATACAATGGCCTAGTGCACAGGTCTCCTGTCTTATTCGCACATAGTCACGCCACTCAACCTAACCTCAAACAATGTCACCTATTTAATACTTCTCAACTGTTTTTTTTAGTATGTATCTTATTAAATGGACACACATGTAATTTCAACTTTCTGTTGCCATCCACATCGTCAGCATCATTGTTGTTCTTTAGGAGTCCAGGCCTTGATCTTTTGGGCTCCCAACTCTTCCATGAATTCCGGATGTCTGCCGTGTCCCATCCCCCCCATTCCCCGCCCTGGAATCAACCTCAATCTCTCCGTGGCAAAACAAAGCATTCTGGGTGCACATCAGCAACTAACAGGGGTGACCAAGAACGGCCACCAGCCAATCACAACCCCTCGCTTGGTTACCATCTGACCCTCCAAATGGCCAGGCCTGGTTGCAAGCCGATCGCAGCTCGTGCTCAAGGACAGCCTGATCTTCCCTGCACCAGGAACCTACTCCCTACCACCCGCCCACCCCCACACACACACAGGGAAAAACCTGACCCGGCATCAGCAGAGTCCAGCTGACAGAAACACCTGAGCGGCCTGTACAGACCACACGTTCAATGCTCCAGTCAGATGCCCGCTTGAGCTGCAGAGGTGGAGGAAAGCGTATTGATTATGAGCCAAGATTAGGCTCGGCTGAGATTGACCAGATGCCGGTGTACTGATTAAAGTGTTAATAATGTTATTAGTTGGTGTCGGATTTATTTGGTGCCAACCAGGGGAACTGCGGATTTCTGTCCCACAAGAGTACCGGGCAGGGAAAGGAATTAGATTTAAATTTATTGTCATATGTACCGAGGTGCAGTGAAAAGTATTGTTCTGCGTACAGTCCAGGCAGATCGTTCCATACATGAAAAAAACATAGAACGTACAATAAATATACAATGTAAATACATAGACACAGGCATCGGGTGAAGCATATGGAATGTAGTGCTACTCAGTAGAGAAGATGTGGAGAGAGATCAGTTCAGTCCATACGAGGGTCATTCTGGAGTCTGGTAGCAGCAGGGAAGAAGTTGTTTTTGAATCTATTGGTGTGTGTTCACAGATATTTGTATCTCCTGCCCAATTGAAGAGGTTGAAAGAGAGAATAAACCGGATGGGAAGGGTCTTTGATTATGCTACCCGCTTTCCCAAGGCAGCGGGAGGTGTAGACAGAGTCACTGGATTGGAGGCAGGTTCACTTGATGGACTGGGCTGTGTTCACTGTAGTTTCTTACGGTCTTGGGCCGAGCAGTTGCTATGCCAGGCTGTGATATAGCTAGATAGGATAGGAATTGTTCAGACTGCGTAGTGGGACATTGTAGAGGCAGATCCATTCCCCCTCGCTCAGTGTCACACTGAATCAGTGTTCGCTGTCAATGGAAACTAGCCAATATGACTCGAGACCAGGTGAGCAGCTTGCTCAATCTTGTGTGGCTGTATGCCACTTGTCCCTCTAAGAAGTTGAACGCGGACCACTCGGTGGTCGCGTAACTATCAGAAGCTCGATGGAGTAGATCCCTGTAGCTGCTTCCCGTTGTGTCTTTGAAGCTGTCAGCCTCACATGTATTACATTCGACTGTATAACACATACAGCACACAGAGAGAAGCCATTTGGCTTAAGTAGTCTGTGCTGTGACCTCACTTATACCATCTTCCCCTGACATCACTTCCATCGGCCTCTCCTGGAATGCACTCAATTGGAGTTGACAACCCTATTGATCCTGAACCAGTGCCTTCGATAAGCCCAACGTTACCAATGTTGGCCAGGGGCAGAGGAGTTCTCCTGCATGGAGCCCTGGGGAAGAATGACAGGTTGCTAATTCCACTAGAAAATCAATCTGAGATTCACAGCAACACCCCCCCCCCCCCCCCCCACCCCCCAACCTTTATCATTGCCGTATATTGTGCCTTTGTATTTCTTAGATGCTGCATTTAGGACTTTTTTTAAATTTTGGGGCTGCCAGTCATATCGAAACAATTGATCAGCTTTTGCGAGTTTGGATGCACGAACTCTGGGAATTGTTCATCTCCCAGCTTCGGTGAGAGGCATGCGATATGTCAGTGATGTTGTTGCAGCTGGTACATGTAACGCGAAAAAGAAGAAGGTGGACACGGCATGAGAGACAAAGACATAATCATGGAGGGGCTTCGACAAAGAGCGACAGAACTACATGAACTCAGAGACACTCAAAAACAACTATGAATGTGCAACATGTACAGAGATAGGGTGGCAGAAAATCTGGAAGACTAAAATACCGATGGAAAGTGAGTAATAATTGGAGAAGTTGGAGACATGTAAATAGCGAAGGGACAGACACAAAGCCACCGGAGATCGTCTATAGTTAGTGGAAATGAATTGGAGTGGTGAAAGCTTTTGGAAACCAGGTGATGCTTGTCTGTTAAATGGTTAAAATTGCAGGCAATTGTGGAGAGACGTTTTTCAAGATTGCTGTCTGATGTTGATGAGGTGGCACTCATTCAAATTGCCCCCACTGGTCTGCCAGATATTGAAAGTAAGTTTATAGCTGGTTCCTTTAACAATTGGCTGTGCAAATCTTTGGCATTGCTCAAAATAAGAATTTTGGATTTAATTGTTGGTACACGGGACAATGGTTGCAGTAACCAGCTGGAACCATCATTATTTCACTCACCCATGCTTTATGTACACATCACTTCAGTCATACCGGTAGGAAAAACCTAGGCGGATGGAAATCGGCGGAATGTGACAACCCTGCCCGTGGGCAACAATCAACAAAATGTCTCCTGGGCCGCACTCAGAACCCAGATGGGCTGCATGTGGCCCCTGCCCCTCAGGTTGCCCAAGATTGCACCCCACACATGCTCACTGCCATTTTTAGACCTGGGACATCTGACATAAGAACATAAGGACTAGGAGCAGGAGTAGGCAATTCAGCCCCTCAAGCCTGCTCCGCCATTCAATACGATCATGGCTGATCTCATTTCAGCCTCAACTCCACTTTCCTGCATGTTCTCCATAACTCTACAACTCATTACTAATTAAAAATCTGTCATCTCCTCCTTTAATGTACTCAATAGCCCGGCATGCACCACACTCTGGGGTGGTGAATTCCACATACCCACGACCCTTTGAGAGAAGTAGGACGTGATTCTCCAGAAGGATTTCTAAGTGTGGTAGGAAGCGGGAAATGATGCAGACTTCATGACGCTCAGGTGCAGCGAGGCCGACAACACTATTCAAAGTTAATTGGTCCACTTGATGAGACTCCATGGACTTCTCACCACAAATGAAGGCTCCACCAGCCGATTCGCCGGCACCTCACTCACCAGCCCCCCACTAACAAGGTCGAGTGGCACTTGAGTAGCACTTGCTCAGCCTACCCCAGCCAGCTCGCAACAATGGTGCCCAGAAGACCAGCCCCAAGTTTAGGGGTGCAGATTTGGGGAGGCTGCTTGACACAATGGAGGCCGGGAGAGATGTATTGTTCTCCTGAGGGTCCCGGAGCGTTAGTCACAGGGCAGCCAGTTCTGCCTGGGATGAGGTGGCGGCTGTGAGTTTTGGGAGTGTGACCAGGAGGACTGGCCTCCAATGCCAGTGAAAGGACAACGGCCGACACCGGGGAGCACGAGTGAGTAAACACCAAAGCCTCCAACCTGAACCCCCCCACCCCCAAGACCTGTCATGCCCTCACGCCACCATCTACTCCTCCCCCAACTCTCCATGCGACCCCCAACCCTCCCTTCACTCCTCCTTTCCCTTCAACCCCCCCCCATCCCTTCCTTCATACCCGCCCCCCACTACAGTGAACTACGCATGTGGCTAACGATGCCCTCTCTGTGTCTCCTCAGGGAAAGCAGTCCCACAATCGCTGGGAGAGGGCCAGACGGGCGTTGGGGTGCCAGACATAAGAATCCTATCCTCCTTCGAGGAGCGGGTCCTTTGGGTGACTGGGGTGGCCAAGGACAGGGGGGTCACCCATGCGGAGATTGGCGGACGTCACAGAGGTGAGGAATCACCGGGCTCCACCCAGAGAAACTGTCAAACTTGAGTTGTTAATGACTTACTGACTGACCCATCCCTCCCAGTGACCACTTGTTCATTCCCCCGCATGTCCTCCAGCCAACGGCGCCGGCTCCCTCTCCAGCCTCCCAGGCGACTACCTCAGAGGGGAGCTCCGAGGAAGACACAATCAAGGGCGTCACAGCTGTCATGCCCACTCTCCACCAGCGCAGATATTCCCAGTAATTTCATTGCAGTGGTAATGTAAGCCTACTGGTGACAATAATAAAGATTATTATTATTATTAGATACACGCACTTCGGTGAGAAATGTTAGTGGTCAAGCTTCCAGGGCACAATCTGGTGAGCACCACACAGTTGCAGATGTACATCAGGTGGAGGCAGGAACCCCCCAGTAGCCGGAGGTGTGCTGGATCCCAGGACCCAGCTGTGTCCCAGCCTGATGCTGAGCCTTGGAAGAGGTATTCCTGGAACTGATGGATAATGAGAGGGAGCAGTCAGGACATTCAGAGAGAGATGTCAGCGACACTCCAGCAGATCCATAGCATGGTGGAGTCCCAGAGGCTACGGGTACAGGAGATGGCACTGAGGCCAACACTGCTCGGATGGCGACCTCAGTGGAGAGCCTGGTGCACGTCATCGGCACCATTTGTGGAGGTGGCCAAGGCGTCACGCAGTTGGCGATGACCATGGCTGAGGGTCTCGGCAGAATGTCCGACTCACTAGGGGATGTGACCCAGTAACAGGCTGACCTTGATGAGGTTCTCCGATACCAGATGGGAATGGCTGAGTCACTGTGGAGCTTGTCCCAGTCACAGGTGGGCATTGCTGAGGTGCTGCAGAACGTGACCCAGTCACTGAGGAGCATCGCCAAGGGCATCAACATGATGGTGCAGACCATGAGAAGCAGACAGAGCCAGAGGATGCAGGGGCAACCGGGGCTCGACCAGCTGCCCCTCTGTCCCAAAGTGAACCCCAGGGCACTATGGGCACCGAGCGGGAGGAGGGGGCGCTGGGTGCCAACCTGGACCAGCCCCATGGAGTGACGAGAGAGGCCACTAACTTCCCTGAGTTCTACCCCTCTGCTGAGGCCGCATTTCAGAGTCAGCACACGGGACAGGATGGCACGGCTGCGCATGCGCCGCCAACAAGTGCGCCGGAGCCCTCTGGCCCCAGAGGACGCCCGCCAGGGGCATCAAAGACCACGCGACGAGGCAAGCAGCTGGCTGGCTCCACCTCTGATGAGCATCCTAGGGAGACCCCTAGATGTAGCAGTACAGCTAGGGAGGCAAAGCACATTGAGGATCACTGAGGGCACTGGGGGAGGGGCGGTAGGTAGGGGGTTGTGCGGCACCATCGGGAGTGTTGGGAATTGTATTCCACATTAAACATCCTTCTGCACAACCAGTATGACACCTCTGTCACTTCCTTCCACAATGTTTGCTGGCCGACCTCCGAACCCTTGGCCCAGCTCCCCAGGCATCTCCCCCTCACTCCCAGGCACAGCATGTGCAGATGATGGGTGTGAGCGAGCACTGAGCACACAGGCAGAGTTCAGACGATGGCATGGATTGAGGAGCATTGGTGCTCAGCTCTCTGCGGGTTATCATCACCCACCTGCCCTCGACTGTGACTCGCTGATGGTGCCGACCAGCACCGATCCTAGGGTTGCTGGCGCCCCGGGCAAGCTGAACTTCAGCGCCCTTCGGGGGCCGGGCGGGGGGGCGGGGCCAAGGCGGGGGGGGGGGGGCGAGGCGGGGGGGGGGCGCGGCGGGGGGGCGGGGGGTCGGCCGGAGGGGGGGGCGGAGCCGGAGGGGGGGGCCGGAGGGGAGGACGGGGGGGGGGGGGGGGGAGGGGGGCGGAGGGGGCCGCCCTGGGGAGGGCGGCCATCGCGCATGCGCTGGTTGGCACCGGCCCAACTGCGCATGTGCGGGACCCGAGTCTCTGGCGCCCCCTAACAAATGACGCCCCGGGCGACTGCCCGAGTTGCCGGTACCTTGGGCCGGCCCTGGTGCCGACACAGTCCCAGCAGTCTGGAATGATGTGACACAGACCCTGGGAGGGTGGGAGATGGTGGTGGGGGACTGGGCAACATAGCGATGACGGACCAGGCCACATCCTATGTGAATCATGTGAGGATGAGGGCCTCACTGGCCCTCCAGGTTTACCGGACCCTCTCCAGTGCCGCCTGTCTTGCATCCGCCGGCTGGTCTTCCAGCTCCTCCCTGAGCTTGTCCTCCAGCCCCTCCTGGTCCAGCACCGCCTCAACCTCATCGTCCCGCTCAGTGGCCATATGTTCCTCATCACCAAGCTCCATCGCGTCGCCCCATTGCTGTGCGAGGTTGTGGAGGACAGAGCAGACCACCACAAAGCGAGCGGCCCTCTGTCCGGTATACTAGACGGCACCACCGGAGTAGTCGAGGCAACGAAACTGCATCTTGAGGAGTCCAATCCACGGCCCAATGATAGCCCGAAGGCCACATGGGGCTCATAGTAGTGGGTCTCCGCTTCGGTCTCCGGACTCCGTACTGGCTTCATTAGTTAGGTCCTCAACGGGTACCCCTGATCCCCCAATAGCCAGCCGCCCATCTTGGGGTGGTTCTCGAAGAGGCTGGACATGACTGACTGCCCCAAGATGTAACTGTTGTAGACACTACCTGGGAAGTGTGGACCTACATGCATGATCTTCATGAGGTGGTCGCACACCAGCTGTATGTTGGGGGAGTGGAACCCACAAATGGGTTGGTGACCGCAGGCTAACATGCGTGCTATCCACTAACCCCTGGATCTGTGGCATCCCGTCAACGGCGGTGAAACCTGCTACCCGGGCATCTTGCTGGGCTTGGTCCATGTCAAAGTTGGGCAAACGTGGCATCCATGACCTGTCAGATGCACCTGTGAGCTGTGGCCTGCGAGATACCACACAGGTCCCCACTCGAGCCCTGGAATGATCCCGAGGCACAAAAGATCAGGGCTGCAGTGACCTTGACGGCCACCAGGAGCGGAAGCCATCCTCCATGTGGTGCAAAGTGTGCGAGGAAATGGAATAGATGCTGCACCGTCTCCTTGTTGAGGCGGAACCTCCTGCAACACGTACTGTCCGTCATCTGTTCAAATGACCAGCGGTGCCTGTACACCCTCGCCCATCGTGGGGCACGCCCTTCGGGTCCCTCCCTGGCCTGATGGGCGTCAGGCCCTCAGTGTGTGGGGCAGGACCCGGCACATAGACTGCTGCCTCGAGCATCTGCAAATTCTGCTGGGTCCAAAGTCCCTGCCATAGCGTTCAATATCTGGAAGGCATTGGGAGAGGGCGGTAGACTGACAAACAGCAATGGTGCCAATCCCTGGACCCTCCATTCCCCCATTGACCCCCCCCCCCAACCTGGAATGCCCTGCCCATGCGCACCTGGTTGCAGCGGGTTCCCTTCACCAGACCCCAGAGCCTGTACCCCAGACATCCACTCATAACGTCACCTTAATCGGGCGCAGATCCCCTCCCTGTGGCATTCACCCACACTCCGGCCGTGGACATGCCCCCCGGAGCTATGTCCAATCTCCTGAATGTTCGGATGTTGACTGCTGCATGTGTGGTGTTTCCTCCCACAATGTTCAGGCACAGTATCCATGCATCAAGGGGTGATTGGGATGCTGGGAATGACTCCCACATGCTGCATGGCCCTCCCACCCACGGAAATCAACTCAGGTTGTGTGAAGTGTTCACTTAACCACAATTACCTATGCCCTATTAGCAATAGCCTTCAGCTGCACGACCAGAGGCCTCGGCAGTCGATGGGGATTATGAGTGGTCGGTGGGGATTGACTGGTTGGTGGGGCAGACGGGCAGGGACAAGCGTTACCCCCGGAACAGGTACACATGGTGGTGCCGCACGCGGTTGCCACCTGGTTGACTCCCCCTCCCCAGTGCATCCCCCTCCCTCTCCCATGCAGCCCACCCATGCGGAGGGTCCTCCACCCCCAGCAAATGGTCACCCACCCCCCGCTGAGTACTGGGTGCAAGCCTAGCGCACCCGGGCTCTTTGCCTTGGAACAAAGATGGCTACTCACCTCCCCTACTCCCCACCGAAGCCTTCTACTAGGTTCACGTTTTTCAAAAGGAGTACTAATCGGCACCAGCGTGACCATTTGCTGGAGAGGGTGCTGAATCATGGGAGGCCATTGGATAAGGGGCGACTCCTGTTAATTGTATGTAAATGGGGCTTACGTGGTAATATTTGGTTTCTCACCACGCTACGGCAAGATCCCAATTTTGTTCAAGGGAGCGGGCCGGTTGCATCGCAAATTGTTGGCGCCTGGTGCGGTTCTCATTTTTGGCCTCTCCCGCTATTCCCTGGTCTCGTTTCGCTCGAGCGAGAGTGCACGAGGCCGGAAAATCGAGCCATAACATCTCCTCATCTGCTACCCCATATCGTATAACTGTGATCTCTGGTTCTAGATTGCTCCACCAGAGGAAGCATGCACTCTTTGCCATCTTACCAACCACAATTAGAACTCTCTTTCTTCTAAACTCGAGAGAGTATAGCCCTAAATTGCTCAATCACCCATCATAAATCAAACGCCTTGTCTCTGGCATCAATCTAGGGAACCTCCACTGAACTGCCTCCAATGTAACTGTACCCCTCCTTAAATAAGGGGACTAAAACCGTACACATCACTTCCGATGCGGTCTCACCAATGCCTTGGACAGTTGCAGCAACACTTCACTGATTTTACTCTAACCCAGTGTTTTTCAAACTTTTTTTCCGGGGACCCATTTTTACCAACCGGCCAACCTTCGGGACCCAACCTGGCTGACCTTTGGGATTCAACCCGGCCAACCTTCGCGACCCACGCCAGCCGGCCTTTGAGAGCCACGCCAACTGACCTTCGGGGCCTACGCCGGCTGACCTGTGTGACCCACCATTTTCTCTTACCTTGTTTGCTGCTGACAAAAATGGAGAAAATGGTTTGGGTCCCTTTGGCCCTCGCACACGCTCCTCCAATGGAACCTGTTGGATGAAGGTAAAGCCTTCCGGTGTCGGAAAGTATGGAGTCTCCATCTGTCCAAAGTTTTGCATTTTTTTCCTGTAAAATTTTATCAAATAAAGCACCCCAAAACTTGTAAAAAAAAATGAATAAAATAAATGAAAAAAATAAAAATAAAATCAATAAAATAAATGAATATTTTATTCATTGCGTGCGTGTCCACTCGACACTGCGCATGCGTGCCCGATCATCAGCGTGCATGCGCATAGTTTTGCGCATGCGCGGCAATGATCTGGCACGCATGCGCAGTGCAGCTGCATTTTTTTTTTACATGTTCAAGGCCATTTTGAAGGCTACTAGCAGCCAGCGTTATTAACAGCCGGCTGCTGCGGCTGTTTCGCGCAGATTTGCGTGATCGGGAGCGCCGCGACGGACGGCTCTGACCCTCCCGACACCCGTCCGTGACCCACCCGCGGGTCACACCCCCAAGTTTGACAATGCCTGCTCTAACCCTTTAGCTACAAAGGACAAGATTCCATTTGCCTCCCTTGTTACCTGCTGTACCTGCTGACTGATGTTTTGCGGTCCCTCTGCGGAGAGGCAGTACACATTTAATTAATATTTTAAATTGGAGACCAACATGCAATTGAGAACGCAATTTAATGTGTAACGCTGCTGCCTATCGAGGGGAAACGTTGCAGTGAAAACTCCATGAGGCAAGAGGCTGCCTCAGCACACCCTCTGGGAGCGGAGGATCGGATATGCCCCCCTCTGCCCAGATCCTCATTGATGGCTTTGGCCTTCCCCAGCAACCACCCCTGATCTCCATTAGAAAAGGACGGCAGGGTGGCACAGTGGTTAGCGCCAGGGTCCCGGGTTCAATTCCAGCCTTGGGTGACTATCTTTGTGTAGTTTGCATGTTCTCCCCGTGTCTGTGTGTGTTTCCTCCTGGTGCTCCGGTTTCCTCCCACATTCCAAAGATGTGCAAGTTAGGTGGATTGGTCATGCTAAATTTCCCCTTAGTGGCTAAAAACGTTTGATGGGGTTACTGGGTTACGGAGATAGGGAGGTGTCATGGGCCTAGGTAGGGTGCTTTTTCAGAGGATTGGAGCAGACTTGATGGGCCAAATGGCCTCCTTCTGCGCTGTCGGGATTTTATTCTATGATTCTAAAAGCCTCTCATAGCTCTTCACAGAAACGTACACATAATATAGCCATTGAACCAAAGAAGAAGAATTTGTTCTTGTTACTGTCATCTAATGATTCCAGGGCTTCTGCCTTCCCTATTCTATCTGGAGGTTTATTTCACATTTGTTTAGTGAAGTAGAATTTCCTGATATGAAACCCAGAATTACCTGCTACCGGTTTGAACCTGTGCCCCCAAGTTCTTCTGCCGCAGAGTAATATTCTGGGTTAAATTTATCTACACCCTTCAATAGTCATCACCTCCAATAGTATTAATCCCTCCTTGTTCATATTAATTCATTTCTATTGGTGGAAGGCTTAGGATCAATGGCAAAGTATGCAATGTATTAATGCAGATTATCCAGGAGGATGGAACTGGGTGTGACCGAATAGCCATGTTGTGCCTGACTCAGTGACACGGTGAGGCCTCATGCCCTTGAGATCCAAATTTACATATTTAAGTGAGCCATTAGGCAGCCAATTCACCCGAGGCCTGGGAACGAACGCCCGTGCCTGAGAGACCTTTGTTTGGAACCGGTACACACAGACGTGGACCAGGCGTAACCAGGGTGCCAGGCTAGCATGCCAAGGTACCTGGGTGCCAGATTTCCGGGCTAGGGATCGGGGCCGTGAGTGCCCTGACCTGATGAGGTGGGGCTCGAGGACCTCCAAAGAGGTAAAGTTGGGGCAGTGAAGCCGGTGGGGGGGGTGGTTGTCTGGAGGCTGAAGTGGGGTTGCCAAGGGGGGTTGAGAGATCATGCGGTATTTAATAATGGTGGCCCGATCTCTCCCAGGAAGTGAGATACGTGCATTCCCGAGTGCTAAGGAAGACCCCGCTACACACACCGAAAACGGGATTCTGTTTTTTGGGCATTAAATTGCGCCCACTGGTGCATTCAGATAGTTTCTTTTAAAGCAACACATAGCCTGGAGACCACCTCTCATTAAACCAATGTATTTATTTCCAGAGAAATAACAAAACGCTTTATTGATCATTACAACCTTGCTCTTCTGCTTATTTCGTTCTAAAGTGAGTCATGAAAAAAAAGGATCACAAGAACACAGGTGGAATAGATTTGTGCTTGATCTGTGAGATGGTGACCAGAATGTTAGAGGGATTTACTTTGGCAACCTTCATGATTTTATTCAGAATGTTTGAGTTCATTGATCTGGAGATTAATATTGAGAGACCCAGAGGCATTTAAAGAGAGATTTGAATTCATGTCAGGCTACTCATGACCTCAGGAAGTCCCAAAGCACTTTACGGCCAATTGAATAAATTTTTACTGTGGTAGTGCGGGAAATACAGCAGCCAATTTACACAAAGCAAGATCAATCCCACAAAAAGCAATGAAATGAAATGAGAATCGCTTATTGTCACGAGTAGGCTTCAAATGAAGTTACTGTGAAAAGCCCCTAGTCGCCACATTCTGGCGCCTTTTCGGGGAGGCTGTTATGGGAATCGAACCGTGCTGCTGGCCTGCTTGGTATGCTTTCAAAGCCAGCGATTTAGCTCTGTTCTAAACAGTCCCTTGATAATAACCAGAAAATCTGGTTTTAGTGACGCTGGTTACGGGATGAATGTTGGCCCAGAGCACGGTAGCTCTCCTGCCATTCTTTGGAAAAGTACCAACTGGGACTTTTTGCATGCACCTGAGAGAGTAGGCAAATCCCCAGTTTAACATCTCATCTAAACATCAGCACCCTCCGGCAGCACAGCACTCCCTCGGTGCCACACGAGAGGGTCAGCCCACCCTAAACCCTTTTGTGCTTAAGTACCTGTGAGTGGGACTTGAACCTTCAGCCTTCGACCTCAAGAGGTATGAGTGCTGCCAAATGAGCCACAACCTACATAAGGCTTTGTCTGCTCGGTTTGGTCCGGGGTCAGCAGCGTTAGGAGTTAGCCAAGTATTGATTTTTAGTGGTGAGGCAGATCAGCAGCAAAAAGGGAACTAAAACCTGCACTTCTCCGTGGGACACTCTGCCCCGTGTACCCAAAGATCTGCGGTCGACAATCGTCCTATTCAGAAACTTGCAACCCTGAGTAGATGTCATTCTTGGATCGAGGGACAATCGACGCCGACTAATCTGAAATGAATTGAAAATAGCTGCATTGATTTTCCACTCTATTCTATTTCTACTTTTAATCAACTTGTTTTTGAGTTTAAAGCCAAAGTACACGTTCTGACAAAGCTGTAATTGTTTCACCATCCAAAGCCTCAGAGGGCAACAAAGTTCTTGTTGAAATTTGGGAACTGATTACAGTCGCAAGGAATCTTCAACTCTAGGGCAGTGCTCCATCTTCTGATAGTGTGCATCTGAAGTCACACCACAGTTGGTGGAGAATGAAGGTTTAGTTATGAGTGTGGCCTTTGTCTCTGAGCACAAGAGAAGATTTATTAAAGATCTAAAAATGTAACACAGCTTTTACTGAATCATGTAGGCAGACAATTGCCTATTTGATCTCCCTAAGTAGCTCTCAGCAATTTTACAACGTAGCTAGCATTCAGATGGCACTGCAAGGAATTCTGTTTTCCCCAGTTCAGATCTGGGACATGAACTGAGCACAAAACTGAACTTTTAAACCCTCCTACAAGATCCTTTGGAGACCATCACTGGCTGTGAGGAAATTCCTGACTCCCCTTGCCAGTTCTCATAGGCAGCTGGGCCAACAATCTCTGGCAAACAAAAAATATATGGTTCAGGCTCACATAGTTGGAAAGACAAATCCAATTCACCTGAATTTAAATGCTTTCTTTTGACTTGAGAACTAAGAAGCCACTTGTTCCGGCCTTTGCTTTCTGCATTGGTGCTTCCAATGTCTCCTCATGTCGCATGCCTTGCATTTATTGTTAAAAGCTGGGCATTTCCTGGGAGCATGCATAAGGCCACAGCTCCTGCATCGCTTGCTAGGCTTGCCTGTATTTGCCATCATGCCAATGGTGAATGAATTATGGCTACCCAGTATTACGGCTTTGTACTGCGCCCAGTTTGCAGGAGTGCCTCCATGCTTGGATTGGTCCAAGGGATCTTTTTGGAATGTCTCTGTTTGGTAGATGCTATCATGAGCTCACTTATTCTGTCAGCTAGCTCTGACGCCATCAAATCAGAGTCACACACCTTGTCTCTGAACCTGGTTGTGAATTGGTCAATGATCTCTGTTGGTCCTTGTGCAAAAGAATTCTAGACGGTGTATTCAGAAGTTGAGCATCACATGTAATTGACCTTCAAGTATTGACCATGTTTTATCTCGATTTTTAAGGTCCAACAGACCCAACTAGACCATGGGAGGATGTAGCAATTGACTTTTTAGATCCATCTTTGGGAAGCACTGCCCTGGAGAAAATAATTGTGAGCTGGTATGGGAGGGGATCGGTACATAGCTAAGATTCCCACTGACAGCCAATGACTGGCCAGCTCCGCAAAACACACCATGGGGAGAGGGGCATAGAAAATCACGCTCAAGGAGTTAGTGCTTAATAGTTGTTTCACTCCTGTCATTGAGGCTTGTATGCTTCTCAGCCAAACCTTCAATAAACCATGCTACCACTATGTACATTCTTCTTTTCAATGTAAACAGAATAAAAATATGACAAGGATGGTAAAACAGTAATGTGGGCTCTTTACTGGCAGATAAGACGATATGTATACAGAGGGTGCAATTCTCCCAAAAGGGAACAAAGTCCCCAAGCGAGCGTGTTTAGCCGCACGTTTCCCAGCGCTCGTAGTGCCGAGAAACACATGCGGCGGGATTCTCCGCCGGCGGGATGCTCCGTTTTGCCTGCGCCCGTGGGTTTCCCGACAGCGTGGGGCTGCCTCACAATGGGAAACCCCGTTGACTAGCCGACGTAACAGAGCATCCCGCCGGCGTGGTGAGGCAGAAATGTCCCACCCATGGTTATTCAATGTAACTCGCATTGTATAAGGGACCTGAAAGGGGAACGTGTGACCAAGGCTGCATATAGACCCGTTTTGTACAGGGAGGAGCTCTGCTTGCTGGAACTCCCAAGTGTAGCAAGAGATCGGGACACCATTTAAAAATGACGTCCCGATCTCCGGAACTGCAAAGTAATGCCCGACCTCCCCCCAGCCCAAACACACTAAGGTAGGGTTCCATGGCCCCCCTCAACACCCATGCCAGGCACCCCCCAGCCCAATCACACAAGTGCAAACAATGACAGCTTGGCAGTGACAATCTGGCACCTTGGCAGTGCCCTTGCCAGCTGGCAGTGCCACCTCAGTACCTTGACAGTGCCAGGCTCGCACCAAGGTGGCACTGCCAAGGTGCCTGGTTGGCACTGCCTGGGTGCCACTGTCAGGGTGCCCAGGTGGCATCAGCAGTGCCAGGACACCACCCTGCCCAAAGGGCCTGCAGCTATAGCCTCTGATCTCCTGGGTGCCTCCCTCACAAGTGCCCTTCCGTCTGGTTTCCATTTGTGGGAACCAGTGCTGAACAGCGCTCACTCACTCTGAGGTGAAGGGGATGAATCCCAATGCCTCTGGTACCTTGGGAATCTGCACATTAGAGTGAGGTCAACTACCTTGCTCTAATATGGATCTCGCAAGGCGTGGCGTGCCAGGTAGATCCTGGGAGCGTGGTCTCCCAGCTTTCATCGGCCATGCTGAGCTGCGGTGAGCTGCTTTTCTGGTACAGCGTGGCCATTGTATTGCGTCCAATGATAACTGGCAGGCTTCATCCTTGGCCGATTGCTGTTATAAATTGAGCACAGAGACATATCACATCCTGCCTCAGTGACAGAGATTGATGGAAGCTCAGTGGTTAGCACTGTTGCTTCACAGCACCAAGGACCCGGGTTCGATTCACAGTTTGGGTCACTGTTTGTGCGGAGTCTGCATGTCCTCCCTGTGTCTGTGTGGGTTTCCTCCGAGTGCTCCGGTTTCCTCCCACAAGTCCCGAAAAACCTGCTTGTTAGGTAATTTGGGCTTCTGAATTCTCCCTCTGCGTACCCGAACTGTTGCCAGAATGTGGCGACTCGGGGATTTTCACAGTAACTTCGTTGCAGTATTAATGTAAGCTTACTTGTGACAACAATAAAGATTATTATTATTGGCAACAGTGTATATATGCCTCCTCAACAGTACATGTATGTCATATCACAAAACATTATAAGTCCCAGAGTCCAGGACCAGGCTAGTGCACGGGTTATCACAGTGAGGAAGGGAGGGGAGACCAGGATAAGACCCAGGGATGATGTATGGATACCATTAAAATAAATGATGCCGGGAGCCTGCCCTATCAAAATGCTATCTGTGACAAATTTGTTTGTAAGTCACAAATTCGCATGAACACATGAAGTTAACAAAGGAACAATAGCAACACATTAAAGCTGGGCAGATAGATTGGGGGGGAGGGGGGGGGGGGGGGGGGGGTTGGAGTGGTGTTTTTATTCCATACCTGACAGGATGATCAAGTAAACTCAGGCTGTTAATTCTATTAACCTTGTGCCTTGCTGAAGTTTAATCAGAAACATTGAGATTATTGAGTGCTTTAGTAAACCCTATTGTGATACTTCAGAAAACAGCCCGAAAGAAGGAAAAAAAAACTTAAGCCTTAATTTTGAAAATATCAGGAGATATAAATCATTTACGTAAAGCGCACCCACTGCAGCTCAGTGCAAATGATTGCAAGTGGCATTATTGGGAAATGTGTGTGTCTTAGCAAATAACTTGGGGCTATTCTCAAGACCTGACCATATTAATCAAAATTCAAAATAAATAAGTACATTTACACTTTAGGTTTCAGCTGAGTCTCACTCACTGACAAATATGTGCATTTGCTCTAAGTGTGCAGATTTTCAGAAAATAGCGACCTGTCAGCACATCCAGGGGAAATTACATTGAATTTGAACAGGCAAGTTGTGTTTCCCGCATGATTTTTCACTGCAATATCAATTTGTTGATAGACAGTGCAAACAGCAGCATCTAACCCCTGACAGCGCTAATATTCTCCAGGGCATGAATTGGCTTGATGAGGATCGAGAAATATAGCTGTTGAGGAGATTAAATGAAACATTGGCTCCTGTTGAAAAAATAAATCTGTTGTTGATTCTACTAAAAGCATCTCCCCCAGCAAGCTGAGGTCTGGGCTCTATGGGCTGATTAAAAAAAACATGTCAATTGGAATAAACAACTAACCTGTGTAGTTATTACCAGCATACACTTCAGTCACAGAGAGGGGTGAGTAGGGGGTCAATTGTAACTGTGAATAGAGGATGGGTCTACGCCTTTAACGCCCATGCCACCTCATCACTGTTTTGTCCAGGGCAGTGCTTTCCAAAGATGGAAGTGGGACTAAAAAGTGAATTGCTACATCCACCCATGGTCCAGTTGCGTACTGGTCCTGGTGGATTGGGTGTGCTGACCAGTTAACATCCATGACCTGTTTTGACAAGTAGCTCCACATATTTTTTTCCACATCTGGTCACCGTACTTTGGTTGATAAGGTTGATAAGGTTTGCTCAGTACCAATCGCTCCCACATGGCACTCATGATCTAGCATCAACAGTCTAGGCCTGAGCTATTGTGACACTACAAGTTTGCTGCCTGTGAAAGTCACAGGAGCCTCCGCCTCAGTACTGGTACAACAAACTTATTGGTATCTATGGAGGGGGTGGGGGGGGGTCAAGTCCCTGAGATTAAAGAACACGGCAACCAGGCTGGCGACGTTTACGGTGGAAGATATACAGATTTTGGGAATAGATACAGGCAGCAGTCTGGCCAACTGTCTTAAATTAGTGTTGAGGCTCAACGGCCATGTTTGATGGGATGGGATTGGCTTCAGGAAATGAAAGGCGCGATTTACCGGCCACATCCCGCCGGAATCGGGATGGGACACGGCTGGCAGATCCCTGGAGAGGCCTCTCCTGGGGATCCCAATGGTCATTACGTCTCGCGAGATCTAACCAGCCATTGCGAACTGGATCCTGCCCACAATGGGCGGGACCTACACTCGCAGAGTTAAGTGAACTTAAACTCACTTAACTATGCCTGCGCCGGATTGGCCAAACGTCATCTACCGGCCTCGCCGAATTGACTCCAGTCAGGTACTGTTTAGCACTGGTCCCTTCAAATGGGGACCAGGTGGAACGGCACTCGGGGGTCTCCCAGGCGATTGGAGGCCCCTGCGCAGGGTGGCACCCTGGCACTGCTGGTGCCACCCACGCACCTTGGCACTGCCAGCATGGCACCCTGACAGTGCCATCTGGGTGCCACCAAGCTGGCATCTTGTCTGCAACAGTGATCCCTTCAATAGCATCTGCGAGGATACAGCGTTGGGCCATTTTGATGGTCACTCATGACTAATTCAGCACAAACTGGGGACTCAATATCAAATGCAGATGCCTTGAGCCATCTCCCCTACCAGAAAGTATGCCCCCCCCCCCCCCCCCCCCCCCCCAGTGGCACAATAAATTATCATTGCCGTGTATTTCCTCAACACGCTACCTGTGTCGTCACAACAGAGCAAATACTGGATTCAGAAGGATCCAATATTGTCCAGAGTTAAACATATGGGTCTTCATGGCTGGCGTTACAAGGCTGGGACCATCTGAACATCTTTAAGTAAGGAAGGACGAACTGAGCTGCGAAGAGGGCAGCCTTCTGTGCGGCACAAGGGTGGTCGTTCCTACACCTGGCAGGATGTTGTTGTTGGAGGAAAGGCGCAGCATCCATCCAGCAATGTCCAAAATGAAAATGTTGGCTCGCAGCTAGGTAGTCCGGGTTAGATGCAAACACAAGAAGTATGGTTTAACCTTGCGACCAATGCCGGGTACAACAAAAGTTACTACTTGCAGCCCCGATGCACCCTTGGCAGTGGCCAGGTAGGCTATGGGTGTGACTCCACATTGATTTTGCAGGGCCATTCATGGGCACCATGTTCCTACTTATAGTGGATGCAAACTCAAAATGGCAAAACCTCTATGAAATGAAGTCTATGACTTATTTGGCAACAGTGGAAAAGTTAAGGCAGATCTTCACTACCCATGGTTTGCCGGAGGTGTTGATTTCAGATAATGGGACAGCATTTACCAGCAAGGAGTTCCAGCATTTCATGTCATCAAATAGCTTTAAGCATTTGCATACCGCACTGTACCATCCCTCCTCCAATGGATTGGCGGAGAGAGCTGTGCAAACTTCTAAAGTAGCCATGAAAAAGCAACCACCAGCATCCCTGCAGACCAAATTAGCATGTTTTCTTATTACCTTTAGGACCACACCCCACGCGATCATGCCTGACAGGATGATCAAGTAAACTCAGCTGTTAATTCTATTAACCTTGTGCCTTGCTGAAGTTTAATCAGAAACATTGAGATTATTGAGTAACTCCTGCTGGGTTGCTGATGGGTCTGCGTATATTGACTAGGTTAGATCTAGGGTGCGATTTTCTGTCCTCATTGTGCTCTCACTCAAGCGAAACAAGGCCGATGAATAACAAGAGAGGTGGAAAACGAAAATCGTGTTGGGCGCCAAACAGTTTGCGATACAACCGGCCCATTCCCGTAGACGAAATCGGGATCCCACCATAGCGTGGCGAGAAACCAATTATCACTTAAGCCCTATTTCTATACAATTAATGGGCGCTACCCCACATTCAACGGCCTCCCATGATCCAGCAGCCTCCCAGCAAGTGGACATGCTGGCGCCGACTCGTACTCCTTTTGAAAAACGTGAAGCTAGCGCATGGGCTGCTGCGAGGAGCTGAGGAGGTGAGCAACCATCTTTGCTCACAGGCAGTGAGCCCGAGGGCACTGAGCATGCTTTCCCTATGCTCGGGGCAGGGGTGTGGAGGGGCACCGGGTTTGGGGGGGGGGGGGGGGGGTGCAGCCCTGGTTGGACGCTGCCCACCATGGGAGCTGGTGGTATCGGGGTTGGAGGTGATCTACGGGTGGGTAAACATGAGTGGGTCCACCATGCCAATCCCTGGACCGTGTGTTCCCGTACCAGGGGCAACCCTAGCCCCTGCCTGTCTGTCCCACCAACCACTCATAACAATCACTGACCGTGGAGGCCTCTGGCTATGCGGCTGAAGGCTATTGCTACTAGGGATTTGGCAATCGTAGTTAAGTGTGCACTTCACACATCCCAAGTGGATCCCCATGGGTGGGCGTGCCATATAGCATGTGGTGTTCATTGAATAGCATCCCAATCCATCGCAACCCCCAGGATGTTGACTGTGCAGGATTCAACGATGCTAATGCCATTGAATGTCAAGCGGCAATAGTTAGATACTCTCTTGTAGGAGATGGTCTTTGCCTGGCACTTGAGTGGCGCAAATGTAACTTGCCACTTGTCAGCCTGGATATTGTCCAGGTTTTGCTGCATTTGGACATGGACTGCTTCATTATCTGAGGAGTCGCGAAGGGTGCTGAACATTGTGCAATTATTCGCAAACATCCCTACTTCTGACCTGATGATATAAGGCAGGTCATTGATGAAGCAGCTGAAGATAGTTGGGTCTAGGACACTGCCCTGAGGAACTCCTGCAGTGATGTCCTGGAGCTGAGATAATTGACCTCCAACCACCACAACCATTATCCATCTTTTGATACTGGCACGAGGTTTGGATCTGGGGGAATAAATAATCTCTAATGGCTTGTGATTCATCACTAATTCAAACTCAATATTGAACAAGTACACATAGAAATGTTAACATGCCCACACCAATCCTAGGGCCTCTTCCTCCACCTCAATGTACCTCCTCGCCACATCTGTCAGGGATCTGCTCGCATCGGCAATGAATATCGAGCATTCAGCATGCATTTGCACCAACTTTGCTTCTAATCCAACTGGACTAACATCTGCTATGGCTTATGTTGGTGCATTTGGGTCATAATATCCCAGGGTTCGAGCACTTGTCAAGTTTCAAAAGCAGCTTTCTATTCTGAAAGAACAGACAGCGGGATTCTCTGACCCCGACCCGCTGGGTCGGAGAATCGCCGGGGGGCAGCATGAATCCCGCCCCGCCGCCCCAACACCGGGTGCCGAATACTCCGGCGCCGGTGTTTTGGCGGGGACGGGAATCGCGCCGCGTCGGTCGGCGGCCGCTGGTAGCGGCCTCCCCGGCGATACTCCACACCGCGATGGGCCGAGCAGCTGCCCGTTTTTGGCCGGTCCCGCCGTCCGTACCGGTGGGACCTAGCTCTACAGGCGGCCTACAGAGTCCTCGGGGGGGGGGGGGGGAGTGCGCGAGGATCTGGCCCCAGAGGGTGTCTCCACCGTGGCCTGGCCCGCGATTGGGGCCCACCGATCCGCGGGCGGGCCTGTGCCGTGGGGGCACTCTTTCCCTCCACGCCGGCTGCTGTCAACCTCCGCCATGGCCGGCGCGGAGGAGAACCCCACTGCGCATGCGCTGGGATGACGCCCGCTCACGCTCCCACGCATGCGCCAACTCGCGTCGGCTGGCGGATGTCCTTCAGCACCGGCTGGCGTGACGCCAAGCCCTTCTGCACCGAATGGCATTGCGCCAGCCCTGCCGGTGCCGGCCTAGCCCCTGAAGGTGCGGAGGATTCCGCACCTTCCGGGCCGCCCGACACCGGTGTGGTTCACGCCACTCCTCAGCACCGGTACGGCCCACCCCGCCAGTTAGAGGAGAATCCCGCCCATTATCTCTGATCCATTCATTCTTTCTGGTCAATTTCCTCAATGAATCAGCCTGGGTGCCCACGTTTGGGATTTCCCTCGTACAATAGTTCACAAGTTCCAGAAAATTTCCCACTTCACTGGCTGTTTGTCATTCACACGTCTTTGCAGTTGCTTCTATTTTGTTTTTGGCTGGTTTTATTCCGCCACTCGTGAGTTTATGCCCCATGAATATTAGCTCGGTCACACCCAGCGAGCACTTGTCTGCACTTATCAGAAGACCGTTGGGATTTCTGACTGCAATCTAGTCATCTAGCCAATCACCATGACAGCAAGCAATAGATTTCCTGGGTCCGATGTCCACAATGGGTAAGATGCCAATTAATTTGGGGCTGAAGTTGTGAAGAATTGAACCCTCTTCCATCTACAGAACCCACAATTCTTTTGTGAAAGGTGAATAGTTTACAAGTGGTATTTTAATTCCAAATAATATCGTACGAAATTGGTGCAGGAGTACCTCACGTCTGCTCCACCATTCAGTAAGATCATGCCTGATCTTTGACCTTAACTCCATTTTCCTGCACTGTACCAAACTGTTTACAAAGAGAGTTTCAGTGTTAAACATTGACATAAAAGCTTGGCCAAAATGATGGCAATTGGCAGTTCATGCATATGCAGCATTTCTAATCATACTTTAATAGATAACTCACTTCAGCATTTACTAAAAGTACAATTTGCTTTGATGTAACAGTTCTTTATGTCTCTTAGAAGCACATCAAAGGGCTCCCACTTACTGAGAAATTGAGTGACTTGTTATCTTTACTATAGAAACAAAAATCTTTGAAAAGTAATCTCCGGGCAAGCGTTAAAATAAAATGTAAGTAATAGCTGTACAGAGCCTTTGAGATATTCAATGACTACTCAGTAACAACATGCTAATGGGCACCACTAACACAGCCTGAAGTAAATGAATCATTTGAGAATGAATACTTCAATGCTAGCTTTTCATAGGCTATGATTGCAGCTTTTGTTCATGACGCTGAACACTTCCGTAAGGGGCTGCGATTGGCCCACAGATTTGTAACATTTCTGGTAAAAGTGGGAGCGGGACGTAAGAGTTTTCTTACAATTAAATCTCAAGCAATGGGAGCAATGCAGGAAAATGGAGCTCAGCCGCATGTACAGAATCTGGAGCTTCTGTGCTTCAGGGATTGGGTCTGGCGCAGACCCGATGTAAGCTTCAAAACAGGCTAGCCAATGTTCAAAATCTTTTTTGGCATTGTCTGCTTGCGGATGCAGCTGCAGGCGATCCGGCTTGATACGGTGGTCCATCTCTGAAAAATCTCAGTGTAATAAATTGATGCACTATCAATTATGCAAAGACGAGAGTAGAGTGTAATCGAGGCTTTATTACACAGAGATGTGTAATCTCTTCTACAGAAGCTGACAAAATGGCTTCTGTACGGAGAGCACACATATTTATACTCCGCCTACTGGGCGGAACCAGCAGGCAGGGATCTACCCCGTACCTGTAGTACAGGGGCCTTATCGTAAAACCCATATATGTACAGTATAATACATCAGTGGTGACTACCACATGGCCTACGCCAAATTTTCCACGAGGAGATGGTGATGGGCTGCTTTCTTGCAACTTTGCAGGTCAGATGAGGAAGGTGCTCTCACACAGTGATCCCAGTGAAGATTATTTCTGAGTCTTATCAACTGAGCCTAGAGTCAGGATCAACCAGGGACTGCCTGGTCTGCGTGATTGACTCTGGCAGCTGTTACGTTATTCACCGAGGCACTTAGAGAGGGAAAAGTAATCTTCTATCAAAGATATTTGCGGATTTTTCTCTCCCCTTCCTCTACCCTAACCCAGCAGATTTTCGAAGATGATCATGGATAAAATCAAAATATAATTTATGAATTGCTGTTTGGATGGCCTCTGATCCAAACCTAAATATAGGCTTCTTTAGGAAAACAATGTAAGCAAATAGCAGTAAGGCTTAACTTATAAATGTTATCCAGTTGCCCAGCATCGTAACTTGTGAGTTATTATCCCCATCTGTTTAAGTTGGCAGTATAAGAAGGATGTAATGATTATGTGTACCATTATTTAAATGAAGGCACTCCACGTTAATTCGTCCCTTTACCCAACAATAAAAAATTATTGCTGAAAAGAGACTTGTTGCCAAAACTTTCCAACTTGCACTCATCAGGACAAATGTAAGAATGCCAAATTTCAAACCATTACAACAATTTATGCTACAGGAAAAACGAATGCTGAATTGTTGCAAAATTAACTGTAATTGGCTGTGGCGCTAACATGGAGAAAGCAACAGGAAACTATAGGCTCCCCAAGGTCCGGGTAATTCAACAAAGGCTCAAGTCTTGAACATATTCCTTTAGTTTGCAAAGAATGGGTCCCTTAATATCAATGCATGTTGCTTCGAGCATGTGTAAATGAGCCAGGTTACAAGCTGGACTGATTATCTTCAATTGGTTGTTAGTGCGGCTAGTGTTTTTCTCCTCCATTCCCCTGGATTTAACATTTCCCAGTTCTGAAAAAAGACCATCGACTTCACCTTAAGTCCGTCTCTCTCTTTGCAGGTGCTACCAGACCTGCTGAGCGTTTCCAGCATTTCCTGTTTATGTTTTCGTTTTCCAGAACTCCCCAGTATTTTGCCTTATTTAATCTATTCCTGTGCTATGAGGTTGTGCAGTTCTGCATTCCAGGGAAGGAATGAGTAGTAATGTCAGTAATTACTGTAGCTCTGCTGTTTACGACAGATCTGCTTGGCAGTTTAATACCTGCCAGTGTATTTATTCTGCAGCTTTCTGACAGAAAAGCAGTGATGGGGTTTTCTGTTCAAACTCTTCTTTATTCTGTTGACAGGTTTTGCTATTTTGTGTTCTTGTTGTGGTGTCTTACCCACATTTTGGATTGCTAATTAATGGCCACATTTTGCCATTTTCTGGAGCATAAAAGGCTCCAGTGTACCATTTTGAGAGAGAGCGAGAATTGTCCCCAGTGTCTTGGCCAATACTCACCCCTCATACAACATTTGAAGGCAGACTATTTGCTCATTATGTCACTGCTGTTTTGGGATTTTGAAGTGCACAAATTGTTTACCGCGTCTCCTCCATCACCCCAGTGACTAAACTTCAGAAGTACTTTTTTGTTTGTGAAGCACTTTGTGATCAGCCGGGGTTATAAAAGGCACTATAACAACACAAGTCTTTCTTTCATAGAATCATAGAATTTACCATGTAGAAGGAGGTCATTCGGCCCTTCGAGACTGCACTGGCCCTTGGAAAATGCAACCCATTTAAGCACACACTTCCAATTTATCCCTGTAATCCAGTAGCCCCACCCAACCTTTTTGGACACTTTAGGCAATTTAGCATGGCCAGTCCACCTAACCTGCACATCTTTGGACAGTGGGAGGAAACCGGAGCACCTAGAGGAAACCCACGCAGACACGGGGAGAACGTACAGACACCGCACAGACAGTGACCCAAGCCGAGAATCGATCTTGGGACCCTGGAGCTGTGAAGCAACTGTGCTACCGTGTTGCAACCTTAAAATGTTTGGTTAAATTTATTTGACCATTTGGACATCTATTTCATCCCTGAGAAATAAATGTGAGATTTTTTTTCTTGAATCAAGTTGATGCTATCCTTCACTCTGCTACCTGTATTAAAATAAAAGCAAATTATTGCGGATGCTGGAATCTGAAACCAAAGAGAAAATGTTGGAAAATCTCAGCAGGTCTGGCATCATCTGTAGGGAGAGAAAAGAGCTAACATTTCGAGTCCAGATGACCCTTTGTCAAAACTCAATCTGTATTAAAATGATGGGATCCATTTGTAAAAATGCATTGTGTAGCAGTGATATTTGTAATGTAACATTCCTAACCTATGTCTCACAGCCAACCTCCATGTCTTTGTGCATCTTGGCTGAGAAAATGGCAACACAGATAGATAGGCAGATAGATACTGATATTGTGGCTGACAATGAAGAGTTACTAGGTAAGTTTGATTTGTGGCTGCACAGGGTACCCCAGTGGAATTTAATTGTGGTGAT